>NC_090935.1:1265603528-1266228528 GCF_040938575.1 Ambystoma mexicanum | reverse complement strand
TCTTATTTTGAACGTTAAGGCTGTTGTCTGTGTCTTGCTTAATGATGCCTTCACATCACATGTTGAAAACGTATTCCCTTGACAAAGCTTGACAAGTCATACTCAAGGTTCATTCGATGAGGTATCAAAGAATCAAGTCTAAATCAAAGGAATTACTTTGTTTGGTAACATTTGTTTAATATTGCCTCCTCTTATTGGTATTCGAAACCACTCAAGAATGACAAAAATGAATCTGTGAAATATTATGGCCATTTTCAATAAAATGTTCAGCTACAGAGAATTGTATGTTTTTGGTATGTAAACTAGACTTATGTTCACCCCAACTATGCATTAGCCCTTCTTGTTATCATTCCCATGTATTAGAGCCCACACAGGCACTTAGTTCCATAAATTAAATTTCTAGTGTCACTAGATGATGCAAAGAAATCTTCGGACCTGTAGATGGATGTTGAACTGTATTCCCTTGCAAAACATCATTACAGTTCTGACAGTTCTAACATGGTATTGTGCCTTTTTGTTCAGATCAATACTCTGCATCACTCTTACACACAGCATGCACTACTATATATCTTATGGATTGACTTTTTCTATAGGCAAAGTTTGGTCAAACCTGTGATGTAGCAAGGCATACATTTGTTTTCAAAAACTGATTAGCCGAGTTTGCTATTCACAATGCTCACCACTTGAGCCAATCACACAAGAGCGCGACTTGAGTTACCAAGGTAACTCAGTCCAGGGCGCTTAAACCACCTCCGACACCCCCTGTGGTACCCAGACAGAGTGGCACCACTTTTGGAGGCTTCTGTGGAGAAGCCTGCCAAAAAGTGGAACAAAGGACTCGACTTGGGTTGGAGTCACAGAAGAGAACACAAACGCCATTTTAGAATAGAGTCCTGGCAAAAAATACCAACCGGCGAATTAATATTAAATAAATAAACCGGCGGTATGTTCGAGGCTATGAGAATTAAATAATTAAAGTTGGTAGCCTCGAACAATGGGAAAATCCCATAGGGATATATACGCAGTCGAATATAAAAAGTAGTATCCACTGCCACCAGCCAAAACTCGATCAGGGGGGACGGAGACGTGCCCCCTCGACTAACAGACCCCGGGGCAATCGAATTGCCCCGACCAGTACGTCCACAATATGATGGTTTGTACTGGTTTCTGTTAATAATTTGGGACTAGTAAAGCCAATGGTGACTTTACATGCCCTGGGAGACAGTAGTCAGTCCCAGGGTATGGTGTCTATGGTGGGGTGTCACAATGACACCCCTGTGTCACTGCACGGAGGGTGCTGTGTAACACACATAGTAAAAACACATTAGACCCTATGGAGTAAAGGACCCCATAGCTCATAAAACACATTAACAGTCAAAGGAACACCATAAATCATGTCCAAGAGTGGGAGAAAAAAAGAGTCTTACTCTTGACAGGAGAAAAGAACAAACTCCAGAAATCCAGCAAAGCTGCTGGGGGACTCACTAGGTTAGGAAATTCAGCCTAAAGAGAGAATTCTCCCTAACATTTGCCATCAGAGAATATAGTGATCCTGGGCAAATCACTTTATATTGCTTTAAAGTAATTTGCTTTCTTCCATGAAAAGCTTTACTTTATATGTTGGTGGCATTGTTCGCAAAATGCTGTACTTTTCTTTTCATGTAGGCCATTTTAGTAGAAGTGGTGCAAAACAGAAAAACAACTTACTTACCCCTGGTAGCGTTCATTCAACTGGATGTTCCTCCCATATATTCCTCATCTTTGATATATTCAACATCCAGCTTCAGTTGCTTCGGAAATATCTTTCAGCAGAGGGTGCTGTGAGTCGATGCAGTCGACTCTATGTCCTTCAAGGGCCTTCGTCTCGAGAATGAGGTCCGCAAAGGCATATATACCACACGCACCGCCCGTTGTATTCAGTTCTGTTTTTTCTTTCAGTAGAACTATCCGCATCAACACAGGTTTGGCTGTACTAGGCTTTGAAGGAGCGAAAGCTGTAATATCATGGGAAATTCTACTGCAGGGTAGGCTGGGAGGGTGATGAGGAATACATGGGAGGAACATCCAGTCGAAAGAGCGTTACCAGGGGTAAGTAACGTGTTCTTCGAATGGATTGTGTCCTCCCACATATTCCTCATCTTTGATAGACTCTCAAAGTAGTGTTTGTTTTGGTGGAGGGAGTAAAAATGTAGAAATGGTTTACATGAACAGAATGAAGGCTTAACCATCAGGACAGCCTCGTTCTTGTGAAATACTGTAAAGGGTGGTTTAGATAATAGCGCCTGCAACTCACTCACTCTACAGGCTGAAGTTAGTGCTACCAACCAAATGGTCTTGAACGTTAGTAACCTTAATGGACATGAATTTAGAGGTTCAAATGGTACACAGATAAGAAATATTTACACTGAATTACAGTCCTGTGATGCTGGAAATGCATCGGAGGGACAGGGCCTCCGTATCCTTGTCCTTTACTGCTTTTTATCGTGTTCTGTCGTGTTTTCTGCGCAGGAGTTCATGGAGGACTCCTGGCGGTGCAGCTCTCTTTCTTTTGGTTTGGTGAACGGACCCGTGGGATACCCTTATGGCACCCATGGGCGGGGGTACAACCCTGTGCTCCTAGTGTATGTTTTTGGGCACCTGTGGGTGGCCCGCAGAGCAGGGTATGGGCTGGTGGCAGCTCCATGCTGAGTTCGACAGATGCGCGGAGTATCCTCCATTTTGGGATACCCCGGCCCTGCCATTGGGATCAGTTGATTCCTGATAGAAAACAAGATGGCCCCGGTGGCCTCTTGCTTTCTATTTTTTTTTTATTTATTTGTGTATGTTCGAAAGAACTTTACAAAGAAGTTGAACGTCAAAGCGCAGTAGCTACGCAAGGGTGGGACCCTCATCCTGTTATCCTCATCATGGTGTGTTGAAGTATTTTGGTGGTAGCTAGGAGCGAGGTAGTTCGGTCTCCTCCGATCAGTCTTGGCCACCAGGTTTCTTCGTCCCACCCGTACTCGTCTACGCTTAGGTGCTTTAGGTATGCCGATCTCAGGGCTAAAGTTTTCGAGCATGGCAACAGTAGATGACGGATTGTTTCCGTCTTGGCTTTGCACAAGCGGCACGTGCTAGAGTCTGATAAGCCTCTAATGTTGCGGATTTCGTTAGTTTCGAGCAAGTTCAGCCTTATCCTTAACATAAGGTTACGTGCCCCCTTGCTTGGACATTTTTGGAGGTACTTCATCGGCTCGTTGAGTTTACAGAACGATGGGGGCAGATGAAGAAGTTTGTTATCGTTTGCTAATTTTTTGATCCAGTCTAAGTCTTTCATTTTCTAGTAGACTCTCGACGGATTTAGGCTGAGATCGACTTCCGAGCACGAAACTGACTCGAGTAGGGCCAGTTTTTTTTCTTTCCAAGTTGTTAACATTTTCACCTTGCCAGATTGGAGTTCTTTATTTAGCAGACCATAGATTTGGTGACTGTCATCCGTGATACATTTTCTGAATAGCCTGAGGGCGTTGATGTTGACGGTTGCCGTTAATGACACTAAACTTAGCTCCCGACGGATTGCAGCTATGGATGTAGATTTCGGGAGGCAAAGAACCGACTTCCAAAACATACTTTCTCATTTTTGCCAGATTTTAGCTGGAATCGTTGGCATGGCCTCAGCTCCGTAGGTGATCGAGGGGACGACATTTTTTCTGTAAAATTCAATTACGGGAATACATGACAATTTTCCAAATTTTACGTCGATTGCCTTTCCCTCGGAGGCTAGTTTCTTGAGTTTGGTTTGAAGTGCGTTCTGCATGGAGGACTCATTTTTCGAGGTGTCTATCGGAACGCCCAAGTATTTATAGTCGGTGACCCTCTCAATCACGTTTTTCTCCAGATACCATTTTAATTTTTCTGTACTTTTATTCTTCTTCTGTCCGGCTTCCAGTATCATGATTTTGATTTTCTCTTTATTTATTTTAAGGTTTTTTTCTGCAGTGTAGGTCAATAGGTTGGATAACTGTCTCTGTAGGTCGATCTGAGTCTGATCCAGTAAGATTAGGTCATCAGCATATAGCAGGTGGCTTATTTTCACGGACTCGACTGACGGTGGAAAAGTGCCCTCCAGATCTTCTGAGGCCCCATAGTCGCTGATGTATGCCAGGAACAACGCTGGAGCTAGGGGGCATCCCTGTTTACCCCCCGCCCAGTCTGGATTTCTTCTGATAGAGTGCCTCTTTGTGATAGACGGACCCTAAAGGTGGTGTCTGAATGTAGGGCTTTGATTGGTTGCAGAATCTCCTGTGGGCAACACCACCCCTCTAGCGGGACCTATCAACTAGGTCGAAAGCCTGGGAGAGATCAATGAAGGCGATGAAAATCCGAGATTTTCCCTCCCAGACCTTGCTTTTCAGGGTGCTGATGGTTAAAATGTTTGCCGCCGTGCCCATGTTTTTTTTTAAACCCGATTGAAACTTGTCGTTACATGGGGCCGACTCTGCCCAGGATTGGAAACGATTCAGAAGCAGACTCCCAAAAACTTTGCCGATACAGTCCAAAAGGGCTATGGGACAATAGTTTAGAGGGTCGGTGACGTCTCCCTTTTTGTAGATGGGGACAATGATGGATTTTGTCCATGAAGGTGGCAGAGATTTCTTCTCTGAGCATTTCTTAAAGATAGACGCTATCAGGGTAGCCCATTCCGGTCGGTTTGCTTTCAGGTCTATATTGGAGATCCCATCTGGGCCCGCTGCTCTGGAGATCTTTAATTTTTTGATGTGGTCACTAATTTCTTGCTGGTCATCCAGTTTTAACCAGTCTACCTTCGGAGATGGCATTCCGGGTTGAACATTTGATGCAGGGGCTTGGAAAACAGAGGTAAAGTGGGTTTTCCATTTGTGCTCAGACATAGCGTTGATAGTCGAGTTGTTGTACGAGGGCGTTGAGGATTTCAACAAGGACCAAAACTCTCTAACTTCATTTCCGCAGATTGCTTTTAACATGGTTTCCGCGTCTTGTTGGTAAAGTCGGTGTCGATGATCTTTCACCCAGTTTTTGTAGGTTGAAATTGCTGACTTTAATTTTTTTTTTTTTGCGGCCGGGTTGCCAACTGTCTCTTGATTCTGCGGAATTCACGTCTTTTTGCCACCAGTGTGGTGTCAAAGGTGTGTTTAGGAGGAGTGAAAGTGGAGGCTGGCTGTTTTGGATTCACCATGTGTTTGACCAGAAGAGGTACATAGTCCAATGAAATGTTTCCCTCCGCACTCCCGTCCCCATTGTATTTTGCCAGCAGAGCAGTAACCGCTCGGGTTGTCAAGTTTAGGCGGTTACCACAAGAGTTTGGTTCCACTTACATGACGTACGGTGCTGGATATTCGAAGTGGTTTGTCAGGGACATTGTAAGCTGGTTGTGATCGCTGGCTGTGGTTTTACGGACTTCAAAGTCTTTTACCTTTCCCAGGAGGGGACGAGATGCGTAGATGTGGTCTATGTTCGCATGTAGAGATCCTTGTTCCCAAGTTGGCAATCGCTGGACATTTGGAAAGACAAAGTTCAGATTTTCCAACTTTCTCGAAGACATTAAGGAGGACCAAAGACGCCCTCTTTTCACGGCCGGTGTCGTGGTTGAGGTTTCCTCCAGCTTTAGAGGTTTGTTGGAGCATTTGGCATTCAAGTCCCCACAGATTATGATTAAGAAGATTTGGTGCGTTGCATGGATTTCGTCCACCAGGTTTTCCATCATAGATAGATAGGTCTGGTGGTTAATGGCTGCTGGGTTCCAGTAGGTATTGATTAGCGCTATTTGCACTGGACTGGAAAAGGCTTTTTCGACCCAGTCGAGTAGTACTGCCAGGATAGAAAGGTTTGATTGAAGAGTGGTCTTAAGTGTCAAACCAATTCCCTGTCGGCAGGCCAAGAGAAGACCCGATGTCGGGCGACCCAGTACCCCTTTGTTAGCTGAGGCCAAGATGATGTCGTAGCCGTCCATAGCCGGAGTTTGTCGCAGCCAAGTCTCTTGGAGGCAGATAATGTCGAATGAAGCTAAGTTTGCATCACCCGTCGTTGTGAGGTGTAGGTGGCCTCTAGTATTCCACGAACAAAGGTATAGCGCAGATGAAGAGTGGTCGACCTTCCGACGGTCTGTGGACCCAGCAAGCCGACCTGCGGGTTGCTATTTTTTCACTTGAGACAGAGCCTTCGGGAGCCATGCCCACAAGCCCTGTCGTTTCACAGCTGGTTTTGTAGACGTATGAGCGCTCTCTTTGATTGCTCGAGTGGATTCCCTGGTTCTCTGCGCATTGGGCGCGGTCGTGCCCAAGTTGGGCGATTCTGGGATTGACTTGCTATTACCTTTTGTATTACCTTCTATTACCCATTACCTTGTTTTCCCAAAGTCCTGGGAAGCCCTGACTCTGTCCCTTCCCCCTGACTGGCTGTTGGGTGGAAATACCATATATGGTGTTGTTGTGAAGGCCCGGCCAGACTAGCTGGAGCCTTCCCGGTGATGTATGTTGTGGGTACCTCCTGTGGGTGGGACCTGGGTGAATAGAGTGTGTGACGAATATGCATTCTGTGTTGTGGGTGTCTAGTATCTGGTGGTTGACACAATGACTGAGACAACCCTGCCCGAAACCGGTATGAATGCAGCTTGGAGTGTTGAATGGCTCGGTACTTGTCCCAATACACATAACTTGTTGTGAGTGTCTGGAGAGAAGTGAATGGCCTGAATACCTCATGTGCCTGATTGGCTGCCTGCCTGCATGAATGCCCGTAGTCGTGATTGGATGCTTGAGTGTGACCCAGCGGAATGAATGGGAGATCAACAGTATATCTGGGGACCTCTCACTGCTAGGAATCGTGTTCAGAAGCTGAAGTCCACTACGACGAGTAACTGGAGTAACTGACGCTTGACCTTGAAACCCCCGCTGGACGAGAAGGCGTGCTGTGGCTCTCCCTCGCAATCTGAAGGCTGCTGTGTTTCCAAGGACTGATCCAGAGAGGACCTGGTAAGGCGCCCTCTTCCCGAGCTACGAGGGACCATCGTGCACTGCTGATCTTTGCCAACGCTCCCTGGTAGACAGACCTTCGACAGGCTGCTGACCCGCTACGGGGACTGCTGCGGAACTCCAAGGAGAAGCACTCGGACTGTTGTCCGCCACTGTCGAGGACCGCCGTCGCCGACCAGAGCCGTCGTGCTCCCGTTTGCCTAAGAACTTCAATTGATCATCGGACGCTCTCGTCTGCATCGTCACCCGCTTGTCTCCCACTGGAGAAGGCCTGACCATCGATGCGCTGAGGAGCATCCACCGGTGGGTTTCCCGCCACCTAAAGACCACAGAGACGCCGACGACTCGACACCCTTGCTGGGCCACAGTTCTTCATCATCTCTTTGCGGTCCAGAACTATCGTCACCGAGGTGCCCTGCATGCCTCTTCCTTGCAGGACACCTACGCTCTGTCGTCGACGAGCACCGCTAGGAACAAAGGTGCCACTTCCCTGCCGTAGTTCACCCTGTTCACCGTCGGACGTTCGACGACCCGTGACTCCCACCTTAAAGGGAGGGCACTCAAGAAGGGCCGTTGATTCCCCGACACCGAACGCCAAGTTCCCCGACACCTCTCGACGATCCGTGGCTCCCGTCTGAAAGGGAGGCCCTCAAGAAGGATCGGTCGACGGATCGGAGAACTATACTCCACCAGGTACATTTGGGGGGGGGGGTAAAACCTTAATAGGAAGAAGTGAGACTATCGAACATTATATGGACTTGGGTTGTGCTATATATCTTTATATACAGGTTGCCCGGTGGGGGGATCTCCACACAGAACTGTGTCTAGGGTACGGGACCAGTATTCTGCCTACTGTTTCAACCAACTTACGTTCCTGACTATCTCTATTGCTGGTTTCCTCGTTATTAATCTGAGTGACAATTTAACCGTACAGTTGATGCACTTTAATGAGATTCGATAACATTAGTGGTACCACTTTAGAATTGTATATATTTATCATTATTGACTTCCAAGTACAAAGTGTGTTATTGTGATCGTGTACGTACCTTTGAATATTAATTATATAAAGACTGTGTTTTCAGTAATACAGTGTGTGAACATTCCTTTGTGGGGGTTCGGGGACTACACTGTACTTAAGAACCAGCCTGCATCACCTCCTGAGAAGCTAGGCCTTGATTGCTCGTCCACTGCTACCATAATGGAGAATCTTGGCTGGGGTCTTCTGTGCCTCTCCTCTACCATATAGAGAGCAGAAGTACAGACATCCCCTACCAGTCTTTACAAGTCCCAAACGGAAACCTGAAAAAGAGATGGAGGGAACACATTGGTGAGTCCCTTCAGAAATGTTATAACCAGCGGTATCTTAAAATATGGTTTCTTCAGATGAGCGCTTAAAGATGGAAAGCACCGCCAAATAGCCTTTAATTGTTCCAACTTGGAGCCCCATATTGGCTAGGTACAGTAGAAAGGATAACACCTCTGGTGTTTTGCATAGTAAAAGGGTCTACATTCTTGTGCCTGCACAAGCTGCAGAATTTGTTCCAATGGCAGCAGTACAAGGACTTTGTTGCTGGCCTTCTGGCTGAAAGAAAAATCCCCATTATGTCATCCGGGACGTCCCAATCCTTGTATCTCAGCCTCTCAGAAACCATGTGTGAAGGCTGAGTGTCTTGACCTCTGGATGGAAAACCCGGCCCTACTCTCGCGAGAGAAGGTCCTCCCTTTGTGGAAGACGTATTGGAGGGCAGATGGACATGTCCAGAAGGTCTGGGTACCACGTCCTCATGGCCCAATCCGGGGCAATTAGGTTTATGCGTTTCCCGAATATTCTCAACCTCCTGATCATGTGAGGAATGACAGGGACTGGAGGAACTGCGTATGAGCGTGGCAACTCCCAGTCCACCACGAACGTGACTCCTCGAGCTCCTTTTGGGGGAAATACCCTGGAGCAGTACAGTTCGCACATCCGGTTGACACTGGTCACAAACAGATCCACTTGAGGGGTTCCTCAAAGGATGAAGATATCTTGAAGTACTTCCTGAGCTAGTTCCCACTCGTGAGGAAGCTGTGCTCTGCCTGCTCAGAGCATCCGTTGTCATGTTTTCCTCCCCGACTAGGTGAACTGCAGACGGGGAGATTCCTTCTTGAATTGCCCAGTACCAGAGATGCATTGCCTCTCTGCACAGTGGTAGTGACCCTGCAACTCCTCTCTTGTTGAGGTCGTACATGGCAATGTGTTGTCCGTCATTATCAGGACATTCTTTCCCCGTACAGAGGGCAAAAAGGCTTTCAGCAAAAGTATGATTGCCATCTGCTCCAGAAGATTGATGTGTAGTTCGGACTCCGATGGAGACCAACATCCCCTGGTTGTCAGATCATTGGCGTGGGCTTCGCACACGTTGAGTCACAATCCGTCACTACTGATATCTATGTTGGCTATGGTTGCCAAAAAGGTTCTCCCTTCAGAATGTTGTCCTCGCAGGAGGCCCACTAGAGGAGATCCTGTGCAACCCTGCTTGGAACCTGAAGTAGGTCTGACATGTTGCCTGAGAATTGAGACCATTGTGTCCTGAAAGCCCATTGAAGGGATCTCATTCTCAGCCGAGCCTCTGGCACCAGAAAAATGCAGGATGCCATGGGGCCGACCGACCTCAAAAAGTCAAAGGTCGGGAGACGCTGGGCACCCTGAAACTTGGAGACCATATACAGTTTGTCTTGAGCCGTCCCCTCGGGTGGTGAGCTCTTTCCCAAGGATGTATCCAGTACAGACCGATGAACTGGAGCTTTTGTGATGGTGTCAAATAGGACTTCTTGTAATTGTGGAAGAAGCCCATCTGTGAAGCGAGTGGAAGGTGACGTTGAGATGATCCAGGACTTGTTCGTGAGAATGTGCCCTGATCAGCCAATGGTCCTGGTAGGAATAGACGTGAATCCCCCCTCTCCTGAGACTCGCTGCCATCACTGCCATCAATTTGGTGAAAACCCTTGGGCGGAGGACAGCCCCAATGGCAGAACTGATAATGAGAACTGCCAACGACGAACCTCAGGTACTTTCTGTGCTTGAGATGGATTGGCACATGAAAAAAGGAATCCTAAACATCCAATGACACCATCCAATCCTGGAGTTGGAGTGCCTGAAGGATCTGAGGAAGTGTGACCATCTTGAACTTGTCCTTCCTGAGGAACTTGTTCACGTATCTCAAGTCCAGGATGGATCTCAGTCCTCCGTCCTTCTTGGGGAATAGGAAATATGGAGAGAACCATCTTTTGTTCCTCACCGCTACAGGTACTGGCTCTATAGCACCTTTCTCTAGCAGGGTCAAAATCTCCTGCACAAGGAGTGGACCTGGAACCCTCAAAGAATAGCTCACCGGTAGATGGTTCTGAGGTCTTTGAATGAAGGAAAGGGCTTGGTTTCTAATGCCCAAGCATCCAAAATAATAGCTTGATGTTCTTTAAGATACTGAGACAGTCTGCCTCCCACCGGGGTGTCGTGACTCAAGACCTCAGAGGTTTTGAGGCAGCTGATGCAGTGGCTGTTGGTAAAGATGCCCCTGCTTGAGCGGGTTTTGCACCCCTCCCTTGACCACCATGAGGGAATCTTATTTGGCCTCTTTGACTAGCCATTTCCTCTCGCTCTTCCAACCGAGGAGTTCTAGCGAAAAGATCTACCCCTCCAAGAAGGGCCACTAGAGTGAAAAGGCAGAGGCTGCCTAATAGCAGCACCCAAACATTTGGCTGCCGCCTTCGAGGTCTGCAGCTTCTCAAGGCTTTCGTCAGCCTTGCTGCCAAAAAGATGAGACCCGTCAAAAGGCATGTTAAGGAGTCTAGACTGCTTGTCCGGGGCAAAAGATTTCCTTAACCATGCAAATCTGTGAATTACGTTGCTTGCAGTGCTGGAAATGCATTGGCGGGACCGGGCCTCCATGTCCTTTTCCTGTACTCCCTTATCATGTGTGTTCTGTTTTGTTTTCTGCACAGGAGTCCATGTGGGACTCATGGAAGTGCAGTTCTTCCTCTTTTGGGTTGTGGTAAACAGAGACCCTTGGGATACCCTTATGGCACCAATGAGTGGGTGTACAACCCTGTACCCCTAGTGTATGTTTTTGGTGGCCAACAGCGCAGGTTATGGGCTGGTGGCAGCTCCATGCTGAATTCGACAGGTGCTCTGAGTATCCTCCATTTTGGGATACCCAGGCCTTGCCATATGACTCAATGGATTCCTGATAAGAGACAAGATGGCCCCTGTGGCCTCTTTGTCTCTATAACCTGTTACCTTGTTTTCCGTAAGTCCTGGGAAGCCCTGACTCTGTCCCTTCCCCTGACTGACTGTTGGGTGGAAGAACCATACATGGTATTGTGGGGACGTCCAGGCCAGACTGGCTGGAGCCTTCCAGTGACTATGTTGTGGGTACACCCTTGGGGTGGGACCTGGATGAATGAAGATTGTGACCAACATGCACTGCATCTTATGGGTGACTGGTATCTGTGTGTGTGACAGAGAATAAGACAGCCCTGCCCGAAACCGACATGAATGCAGTCTAGTGTGCTGAAAGGCTGGGTGCTTGCCCCAATCCACATTCCTTGTTATGGGT
The DNA here is from genome assembly GCF_040938575.1 of Ambystoma mexicanum. Lineage (NCBI taxonomy): Eukaryota > Metazoa > Chordata > Amphibia > Caudata > Ambystomatidae > Ambystoma > Ambystoma mexicanum. The sequence goes on along the minus strand of NC_090935.1, from coordinate 1,266,216,947 downwards.
GTCTGGATGAAGAGAATGGCCTGAATGCACTGTGCGCCTGAATGGCTGCCTGTCTGCATGAATGCCCTTCTGAATGATTGGCTGCCTGAGCTTGGCTCAGCAGTGTGAATGAGAGACAGAACAGTATATTTGGGGACCTCTGACTTACCAGAATTGCTCAGAAGCTGAAGTCGAAACTTGATGCTTAACCTTGAAGCCCAGTTGGAAGAAGAAGGTTTTGCTGCTGTTTGCCGTCATCGAAATCCAAAAGCTGTCGTGTCTGTCAAGGACTGATCCAAGAGAGGACCTGGCTAGAAGACCTCTTCCCGAGCTATGAGGGAACATCGTGCAGAAAGCTAATCTTCACCAAGGCACCATGGAAGTCAGTTCCGAAAGACTGTCAACCAGAGACAGGGACCGCCGAGGAATCCTGAAGTGAAGCATCCGGACATCGAAGTCCATCATCGTCGACCACGGTTCGAAAGACCGCTGTAACCACTGGAAGCCCGTCAAGTCATGTTGCCCAGAAGCAGGGGACAGCTTGAAACCCTGCTACTCGACAACTGGAGCCGCAAGGCTCCACTTTTGGCTAAGACTTTTAAAATCGAAGGACTCCCTTGCCATCACCGTCGACTGCTTTGTCCCGCCGGAGAAAGTCAAGGTCGTCGACGAGCCAAGGAGAATCCACCGGTGGGTTTCCTGCCACCCTAAATCCACAAAGACACAGACCAACAAAGATCTGAAAGCCAGCCGTGGTCGATTCCCGATAGTCCACGCCAATGCCGAAACCCGCCGTCAGGCCTACGTTCTTCATCACATCTGCTTTGCGGCAACAAACTCTTGTCATCGAGGTGCACCGCACGCCTCATCTTCACCAGACGCCCACAACCGATCGCCGACTAGCACTGCAAAGGACGAAGCTGCTATTTCGACGACAGTGTTCACATTTCTTGGAGGAATCTCAACACCCTGTGGCTCCTGCTATAAAGGGAGTTCACCCACAAGGGATCTGTCGACGAACCAATGAAGAAACTCTGCTAAACAAGGTTCACTGGGGTAGTAGAAAATTTTAGCTGGAAACAAAGACTATTTTAAACATCTATGGACTGGGCTTGTTGATACACTTTATTTACAGGTTACCCAGGTGGGGGGTTCCTCACACAGAACTGTTTCATGGTAGTGGGACAAACTATTCTGCCATTGTTTAACCTAACTTGTCTTCCTTCCTATGTCTGATGTTGATTCACATTGCTATTGGACTGGTATGACATTTAAACTGTCGGCAGTTGGTGTATTTTAAAGGAGTCAAGAGTTAACTGTGGTACCACAGAGACATTGTACATATTTATCATTTTAGTATTGCCAAAGCACAAAGTGTGTTATTTATGGTGTATATATTCTGAACCTTATCTATATAAAGAACTGTGTTATTACATAACATAGTATGTGGACATTCCTTTGTGGGGGCTTGGGGACTACATTGTACTTAAGAACCAGCCCACATCACCTCCTGAGAGCTTAAGCCTTGGTTGCTTGTCCATTGCTACAAACAATAGGGAACCTTGGCTGGGGTGATCTGTGCTTCTGTTATGTTAAAAGAAGTTTTTGAGAGCACGTACGCCCGGAGGCATCTTGGCGCTCGCCCAGAGGCATCTTGGTGCTAAAGGAGCAGGAGGGGTTGATATATTAAAGTAAAAAGACCAAAATAAAAGTGTTTTTAGCAGACAAAAGTAAATAAAATGATCCTCAGTCCCACGTAAATTGAGAGGCAGATTGTTCCACGCTCTGGCAGCAGCTACTGAGAACACACGCGCACCTATTCGTGAAAGTCTGATCCGGTGAACTGCTACTAAACGGGCAGACTGAAAACGCAGCAGACGTGTAGGAGCACAGGGTGCAAATTTCTCCTGCAAGTATTCTGCCCCAAGGCCATAAAATGCCAGATGTACCATACACAACGCCTTGAAAAGAACAGCTTTCGACTGGAAGCCAGTGGCGTTGCTTTAACAAGGGAGACATATGAGCGCCAAATGGGGTGAGGGGTTGAGAGAATTGCTCTGGCAACCGCATTTTGAAGTAGCTGCAACCAGTTGAGAAGGTAACAAGCTTGCGCCAAGTAAAGTGAGTTGCAGTAATCCAGCCAGCTCAGAACCAACGCCGCCACCACCAGTGCCTGACACTCTGCAGGAATCAAAGGGATGACCTTCCAACGAATCCAGAGCTTAAAATGCCCCGTTTTACAGACTGCCACCACCTGCTCATCCATGGCTAGAGACGCTGAGATTTTTACCCCCAGATTCTTGACCGATGAAGCGGGCATGGGGAGAGTGCCAAGAGAGGCAGGCCAGGACTTTCCTGCCATTCAGTTTTAACCAATGGGTTCTCATCCATAGTCCAAGATCCTCAAGACACTTCTTCAGCTGTGATGCTGTATCGGCTTGAGTGAGGTCCAGGCGAACCAAAATGTGGGTATCATCCGCATAAGAATAATAACCGAACCGTGAGACAGAATGAGAAGCAGGAGGGGCCTAATATAGACATTAAATAGAAAGGGGGGACAACATGGACCCCTGAGGGACACCACAGAAAAGTGAGACCAGACTGGAACAGAAAGGGGGCAATGAAACTGATTGGGAACTATTGGCCAAGAAGGCCACAAACCACTTCAGTACACGGCCAGACAGGCCAGCATCATCGAGCCGGGAGATCAGGGTAGAATGGTTGACTGTGTCAAAAGCGGCTGAAAGATCAAACAGCAGAACTGCTCCGACACCCCCCCTGATCCACCAGGCGTGCAAGGTCGTCTAGAACCGAGTTCAGGACCGAATCCGAGCCTCTATCCGGCCAAAAACCAGATTGAAATGAATCAAAATAATGAGATGTTTCCAAGAAGGTGGACAGCAGGGGAGAAACCAGTGCTTCCAGTACCTTCATCAGAAAGTGAAGAAGATAAATGGGGTGATAATTTGCCAGCACTTCAGATCTAACGAAGGCTTTTTCAGCAAAGGGATCACCAATGCATGCTTAAGCGTAGATGGAATCACACAGCTAGTGAGTGAAGCGTTAACAGCAGTTGTAATGTGGGCAATTAGGCCACCCGAAGCTTCCTTAAGGAGTGCTGGGGGTATGGTGTTAGCAAGATAGGCGCTGGATGGCCTCTAACACCTCTGTGTCAGAGAACGTCAGGAACAAAGACCATTGTCCCTAGGTCGAGGGAGGGTCAGCATGGGCTGTATGGCCTGTAGAGGGCAGAATACCCCCCTCCAGTCATTACAATGCGGTCAGCAGAATCCACACCCGACCGAAGAGACTCGCACATAGCTTCCTTGCCGTCCCCAACAATAAGCAAGAAACTGTCTCTTCGCTCCCCTTCGGGAATATGCGCAGTTGTCATAGAAATACAGTCCCATAGAGTGTATGAAAATGTTGCTGAGGCACATGTGGAGTTGGCTGACTTAGAGCCATTCTCCCCACAGAAAATACTTTTCTTACCCATGCATCTACCCTTTTGTCATCCCTATCCGGTGGGATGGTTGGATAAGCTGTTTGTTTTGCGGTTGCGGTTGCTGCCTGTACCACCAGACTTTCTGGGGTGGGGTATTTTGATAAGTAGTTGGGGTCACTACTAGATGGGTGGTATTTTCTTGCCAAGTTCTTTTTTACTGCGGGACTTCACTCCGGCGTCTCCCAATTGGCACTCGTCCTTTTCTAAAGAGCAATGTGGAAAGGTAAAATGGGATCCTTTTGCGGACCTTTATCAAGGATGTCTGTTAGATCATCCTGGTCAGAGGGGATGGCAGGTCTTGTCCAGCCCAGGTAATCTACTACCTTATACATCAACTGCCTGTATAAGGCATCTGCATGTTCACCGGACTCAGGCTTAGCAAATTCTAATTCTGGTGAAGTGTCCACTCCACTAGCGGTTTGCACATTTTCATAAAGGTCCTTTAGCCTGGATTCCTCTGATATAAAACTATCAGGGACATTTGGTGTACTATATTGTAACCCAAATGGCACATCATCAGATGACTCATTGTCCTCATGAATAGAAGTTAGTCACTTAAAGTAATCCTTTCTTGGTAAAGGAGTGAACCTTTTCTCTGGTAAGGGCGTCAAACATTTACCGCCAATTTCCTTTCCTTACGCTCCTTCAGAGCTTTTCTGGTCATCGATCGACATTTGGAGCAGGCCGAGGTTTTGTGCTCCATACCGAGACACCACAAGCATACTCAATGCAGATCGGTTAGCGACATATTGGAACCTCAGTCTTGACACCTCTTAAACCAGGTTTTTGGGGTAGACAGTGTCAAAGACGAAGACATTTTCGTAAATTTTGCAAAGGAAATACTGAAGCGCACCGAAGTCCTCAAAGCGTAAGCTTACTTGGAAAAACAGAACTGAAGCCAACGGGTGCTACACGTGCTATATATGCCTTCATTGACACAATCAAGTACTGGAAGCTATAGCTGCATTAAGAACATTCATAGACACCAAAATAGACTAGGTGAGGTCCGACATGCAGCTCATGCGCTAGGACGCCCGCAACCTTGCGGAAAGAATCACCAACATAGAATCGGCTCTCCAAGAGACAACAGATGACACTACAGACCTAAGAACCCGAATGACCGAACTCGAAAGGAAAGTGGCTACACTAGAAACAAAGGTCTGAAGAAGCAGAAGGGCGTGCACGGCACAACAACATAAGGATACTTGGAGTGCCTGAAGGAACAGAAGCATCGAACCCGACCGCCTACGTGGAAACCCTAATACAGCAGGAAATTGGAGCAGTTAAATCAACACAAGGCTTTGCTGTAGAGAGAGTGCACCGGTCCCTCCAAAAGAAACCGCCGGCAGGCTCATATCCCCGCCCTATAATAGCAAAGATCCTCAACTTCCGAGATAGGGAGACAATAATGAAATAATCAAGAGAGGGAGGCGTGATAGAACGCGATAACTCCAAGATCACCATTTAACCGACTACACACCATCGGTACAAAGGGCGAGGAACTTGTTTGTCCCAATTAAGGCCAGATTGAGACAATTGACCTAAAGTACATGTTACTGTACCCATCAAGGTTGAAGGTGATCCATAAAGGACAAGCAATATTCTTGGAAACACCGGCAGCCACCAACATGTGGATGGAGCACAATAACTTAGCAGAAGAGCAGGACACACCCTCCTCAGAGTTTTACGCCAAACTATACGCCCATAACATGCAAGTCCCAATAGAAGACATCAGCAACACCTTAGGAGAGATAGGACTCCCTAAACTAACCACCGAACAGAGAGATGTTAGAGGAGGCGATTACCAAGGCAGACATAACAGAGGCAATCAGGTCACTAGCCACATGCAAGACCCCATGGAACGACGGCCTCCCACCCGAGTTCTATAAGGCCTACAAAACAACCTTGACCTCGATACTGCACGAAGTATACCTCAAGGCGTACGAGATAGGGACCCTGCCAGGAAGCATGAGGGAAACGCTCATAATACCGATGCTCAAGCCAAACAAAATGACTGACTCTTACCGCCCACTGGCGATGCTAAATTACAATAGTAAAATACCAACCACCATATTGGCCAAGAGACTAAGCAAGAGTGGTGGGATCCCTAATACACGAAAAAACGGATTTGTGCCGGGCCGCAACACCACAGCTAATTTACGAAGACTCCAACATGTAATGGCGCAAACCACAGAGAGTGAGGAAGACATGGCAGTGCTATCACTGGACGCCATTAAGGTGTTTGATTCCATATTCTGGGAGTGGCTAACCGAGGTCTTGAGGGAATTTGGATTCGGAGAGAGCTTCGTGAGATCAGTCAAAGTACTATACAATGCCCCCATGGCGAGAGTGAAGAACGGGAGCACAGTGTCGAAAGCCTGGGCAATACAAAGAGGAACCAGACAAGGTTGCCCATTATCACCAATGTTGTATATCCTGGAGCTGAAACCAATAGCCATCTACTTCAGGAAGCAGTTCTTTGACGCGGGGATCAGAGTGAGCGGGAAATACAACATAATCTCACTATAGGCGGATGACATTATTATATACTTAAAAAACATGTAAGCAAATGCTCTGATAGCACTAGACATACTAGACAAATATGCACACTACTCCGGAATACAATTTAGCAAACAGAAATCATGCGCATTCCCACTGGCCGGGCTCACAGAGGTAAAAGCAGTAGACCTACCCAAGGTCGGGATCAAGTGGCAACCAGAAGTTTTCCGGTATTTGGGAGTCAACATAAAGCACACGGCAGAGCTCACGCACAAATGCAACACAGAGGCTGTGATGAGAGGACTACGCAACAACATAAAATTCTGGTCCAAATTACCACTCTCCATGATTGGCAGGGCATCGATCACCAAAATTATAATCCTCCCGAGATTCCTATACTATTTCATAAACATAAGCTACTACATGCGTCCACCCTTGTTCCAAAAACTGGAGACTCTGCTCAGAGTATTCCTATGGGGTGCGTCCCGACCCAAACTACCTCTAAATATACTTTCACTCCTGCACAAGGAAGGAGAGATACAACTCCCCGACCTCCAGAAGTACTACCTAGAGGCACAACTTAGCCACGTAACAAGATGGCTGTCGGACGAGCCAACAGCAGAAACAGACCTACTGCAACAACTAACCGCTCCAAAACATCCCGAAGAGGTACTATGGAAACCACAGATCGGACCCCCAAATCCACCCATGATAGTAAAACTAGGAAGGCAAGCTTGAAACAAGACCACCTCGCTGCTCGGATTACACCATCCATATGCACCCGAAATTCCTATACTGACAGATGTCTGCAAAACCCCCACTGACCTACCAGCGATGAGAAGCTGGGAAAGGGTGGGACTATACACCTGGGGAGACATGTTCGAAGACAGAGCTTTCAGGGACTTTGGCTCACTGCAAGCACAAGACGGCCTGGCAACTGGCCAGTTCCTATGGTGCCAAAGGGTAAAGCACACGGCAAAGAAGAAATGGCACACATGGCCTGAGGAACCAGAACCAAACCCCTTGATACAAGAACTGTACAACCTGAGCGATGGATGGAAACCCGTAACAAGGCTGTACACGCAACTAATAGAAAGTCCTAATCTCCGCAATACTCCCCTGAAATAAAAATGGGAGAAAAACTTCGGAATCACTATGACCCAGAACGAATGGGGAAGGGCACTACAATTCCCAAAGGAGGTGTCCAGAAACGCCAGGTTCAGACTCATCCAGTTGAACGTTCTGTATAGAACCTATATGACCGCACAAAAGGTAGCCAGCTTTAACAAACAAATCCGACTGCAATGCCCCTGGTGCAGCAGTGAAGATGCCAACATGATCCATATGTTCTGGACCTGCCGCAAAGTACTAGGATTTTGGTCCAAAATAGAAGAAACCTGCAGAAAGGCGGAAGTGTGCAGATATGAATGGACCCCGAAAGAGTGCCTACTGGGCACATACCCCAGGTTGAGCAAAATCAAACACATTGTAAGGCTAATGGACATGGCATGTATCCCTGCGAAGAGATCGATCTCAATGGCGTGGAAATCACCTGGAGGCCCAAGATAAGAAATCTGGATTAAAGAGATGGAGAGATGGACAGCCGCGGAAACCAATGCCTGGGAAACAGGGAACACTCAAGGGGGGGCCGACACAAACGCCACGCTCGAATCGTGGAAAGCCTTAATGAGAGATGATTTTCTCGACGGACTACAGGCCCCCTTGAGCCTGCATGTCTCACCTAATAGATAATTTAATCATCGCCACCTAGACATTGACTATATCCCCCCGGCAAGAATCCCCCAGTACAATAACTCTGCACCTTACTATATCTCACCACCCGAGAGACAAAGAGAACAATAATAACAACAAGACCGGAAGACAGTCACAGTTAACTGTTGTTTAATGTTTATGTTTTTAGTAATGAGGCAGAAGGAGGACACCACCAGATGTTACGAAAGTAATAACCTGTATGTGTATTTACAAATGGCAATAAAACATTTAAACAAAAAAAATATGCCTTCGTTGACATCATCCTCGAGGCGTATGCCCTTGAGGGACATCCAGTCGACTGCATCGACGCACAGCGCCCTCTGCCGAATGTTTGCCAGGCAGCTGAAGCAGGATATTGAATAGCTCAAAGATAGGGAATATGTAGGAGTGAGAAAATAGGGGGCAAAACCCTCTTTTTTGTGAGGGGGCCAGACTCTAGAGGGTTAGAGAGGAATGTCAGAGGAGAGTTAGAGTCAAAGGCTACCCTAGTCATGGACGTAAAGGGAGGTCACCCGTGTGGTCGCAGTGGAGCTAGATGGTTGCTAGCTCAAGTGAGATCACTGTGAGACGAAAAATATAAAGAAAAAGTTTAATTCAAACTGACACGAGAGACATATTTACATAGTCATGTGCCTCTGGTAACACGTAGGGTATGCATAGTAGAATACATTGTGATATGCATACGGTGGGTTAGTAAAGTAAGTGACAACTATTTCATGTATTGCTAATTCAATTCAAGTAGCAATACGCTAATATAGTCGACAGACTGGTTGGTTGTGTTTCTGGTTCGGTGCGTAGTTGAAATAAGGCAGTGGCTGTTTAGATTGAGAGTGCTGCTATGGGGCACTGAACTGTCTTCAGGACATTGATTGTGGTCAGGATACTGTTGCATGGGGTGGGCGTGCACCTAGAGGTTAAAAAACTAGATTAGTTATATGGTGATAAAGTGGTGCAAACAATTGGAAACACACTGCAAGAAGGTGGACCTACCGAGGTTACTGTATGAACGCCATGGCGAAAGTCTTAGTTTGAGCCAGCTGCTTATAGTTGAGGCAGCTGGAGTTCAGTCTGCAAAGTCAGACACCAAAATCTAGATTTAGAAAAATATATTCAATGGGTGATTTTGAATGGGTAACAGATCAAGATAAATGGGGTAGGAGTCCCCTAAAAATTGTGAATGGTGACTGAAAAACAAGACACTCGGGGTGAGATAACTGCTTACTGGTGCTCACCACAAATTGTCTACTAATGTGGCAGGCAGGCACATTCAAAAAGTTGGTGCATTGCATGATGCGGTGTGGAAACATCCGTTAGATGCATCACGTGTGGTGCGGTACAACGTAAGGAGTTTGCTGTCTGTGCTATACAGAGGGAAGTGAGCGAGTGCTGTGGGCTGCGCTATATATTAAGCATATCTCATAATTGGAGTGCCTATGATGGTTGGTCGGCGTTCCAGTGGCTTTAACTAACAGCACAGAATCGTATTTCAAAACGTAGTGAAGCCGCTCTGTGCAGCGCGGTTAGACATACGTGAGAAAAACCATCTTAGTTGCAGTGGGGTGTGCTATATGGGGCGCGGGGTGATCTGAAAGAATTTCAGATAAAAAACAACAAGATGCGCTGTGCGGAGACAGCGAGTCGCTTACCTCTTCTATGGAGCTGTATCTGCGAAGTGATCGCTCGGTTCGACTGCACACAAGCGTGCTGCGAGAGCACTTATTTATTCAAAGTGGCAAAACTTTATTGGGCTCACGGACCCCTAATGCGCATGTGTTTTGAGCAGGTAGTGTCATTGCTTGGTGAGTAGCGGACCTACGTGGGGGAAGGTCAATCCATAAATGGCCTATCGCGTGTCGGATGTCAGGTTGTGTTTAGACATAGGGCCTCATTACGAGTTAATCGTGTCGGGGTCCGGGTCCTCGGAATGAGGACTTACCGGGCCATTCCGAGTTCGGAAGGCCTGGTAATTCCTCCCTCCAAGGACCCGGACACGGTCCTTCCCCATTCCCATTTCAGCCCCCATAGGGCTGAATCGGAATGGGAGAGGGAGCAAACAACGGGCCATTACGAGATGGCCCGTTGTTTGCTCCCTCTTCCCCTCAGGGGACCCGGTAAGCACGCCTGGTTGTCCCAGGCGTGCTTACCGTGTCCCGCGAGGGGAACTCGTAATGCGGCGGTACGGAGTGAACGGCGCCGGCACCCTTTACGGCGCCGTTCACTCCGTACCGCCAGGGTCGTAATGAGGCCCATAGACTTTAAACATATTGTAAACTCGAAATGAAACAAACTTAGAACCACAGGCTTACAAAGTGTCACAGCCTCAGAAAGAACAGATGCCTGTTATATGTTATGCATCATGATGAGAGTCACTGATACTTGAATAGACCTACACAAGCAATTGCAATTGGAAACAGTAAAAACATGATCATAGTTGTGTTCTAGCTGAGTTACATTCTGTGGAACAACCCATTTGGTGATGCAGATTTTTCTTTTTAGGACATTACATGTAATAGTCACTTGTGCACCATTAAATAAGAACATTGCATAGTGGAATTGCTTAGGGCACAGTTATAAGAAAAAACAATAATTCAAAAAATGCAAAATAACTTAACGAGGAAGATAACATTGATAAGATTACAAAACCCTTACTGGGTGAAAAAGAGGTTCCACTTGATGGAAATGTTCAGGCCTGTTTTACAGAATCTAGGCGATAAATCCATCTCTGCTCTAGTTTGTGTAAAGCTAAGTCTCTGTTTCCCCCCCGGAAGGGATTTCTTGTTGTTTGTAGTACGGCCCAGAAGATGTCATTATGGGTGAGATTCTTTGCCTTGAAATGGGCCACTAGGGGTTTGTCCTCTATCTGGTTTTTCACGCACGATTGGTGTATGCAAATGCGTTGTCTTATCTCTCTTTTACATTTTCCCACATATTTAAGATTGCAAGGGCATTTTATGATGTAGACAGACCATTTGGTTTTGCAGTTTGTAAAGGAGTCCAAAGGTTCCCTTTCAGATCGGTGGTTTTCTACTATGGCTCAACTCACAAAACAACTGCATTAAATTCACCATTTAACACAACAAAGATCGGATACCATTCCTTGACCTAGAGATCTGCAAAAATTTGGATAACTCATTGAGCACAACCTTGTATCGGAAACCCACTTCCAAAACCACCCCACTTCAATATTCCACCCTTCAGGCCTGAAAATGAATCTACCTTACGGACAATTCTTAAGAGTAAGGCGCAACTGTTCAACCCTCAGCGACTATGTCTCCAAAAGTAAAGAACTAACCACCAGTCTCAAGGAACGAGGTTATGCCAGTCATATTGTGCGGCAAGCCCGCAAAAGAGCAAAACATACAAACAGAGATTCCTGCCTTACGCCAACAGCAAGAGAACAACACACCACCAAGATGACATGCGTTACCACATTGACTCCACTGAGCAACTCAATCAAAAAAGTGGCCCTCAAACACTGGGACAAGATCTACACAGACTCTTTCAATCCTGAGAAACCTATATTTGCGTTCAAACGCAGCCGTAATTTGAAGGATCACCTGGTACACACATATGTAGAAATGGACCCCCCAAACAACCACCAAACAACCCTATGGCACCTTCCACCCGTGAAAGGCCATTTTAAGTGCGGAAACTGCTCTGTTGGCTCCATAACTGAAAACATGAAAACCATCGATCTGAAAGGGAACCTTTGGACTTTGAACTCCTTTACAAACTGCAAAACCAAATGGTCCGTCTACATCATAAAATGCCCTTGCAATCTTATATATGTGGGAAAATGTAAAAGAGAGATAATACAACGCATTTGCGAACACCGATCATGCGTGAAAAACCGGATAAAGGACAAACCCCTAGTGGCGCATTTCAAGGCAAAGAATCACACCCATAATGACATCTTCTGGGCCGTACTACGAACGGCAAGAAATCCCTTCCGGGAGGTGGGGGGGACAGAGACTTGGCTTTACGCAAACTAGAGCAGACGAGGATTTATCGGCTAGATTCTGTAAAACAGGGCCTGAACATTTCCATCGAGGGGAACCTCTTTTTCACCCAGTAAGGGTTGTGTAATCTTATCAATATTATCTGCCTTGTTAAGTTATTTTGCATTTTTCGAATTATTATTTTTTCTCATAACTGTGCCCTAAGCAATTCCACTATGCTATGTCCTTTCTTAATGGTGCACAAGTGACTATTACATGTAATGTCCTAAAAAGAAAAATCTGCATCAACACCAAATGGGTTGTACCACAGAATGTAACTCAGCTATATCACAACTATGATAATGTCTTCACGGTTTCTAATTGCAATTGCTTGTGTGAGTCTATTCAAGTCTCAGTGACTCTCATTCATCGTGATGCATAACATGTAACAGGCATCTGTTCTTTTTGAGGCCATGACACTTTGTAAGCCTGTGGTTCTAAGTTTGTTTCATTTCGAGTTTACAATATGTTTAAAGTCTATGTCTAAACACAACCTGGCATCAGACACGCGATAGCCCATTTATGGATTGGCCTTCCCCCACGTAGGTCCTCTACTCACCAAGCAATGACACTACCTGCTCAAAACACATGTGCATTAGGGGTCCGAGAGCCCAATAAAGTTTCGCCACTTTGAATAAATAAGTGCTCTCGCAGCGCGCATGCGCGCAGCCGAACCGAGCGATCACTTCTCAAATACAGCTCCATAGAAGAGGTAAGCGACTCGCTGTTTCCACACAGCGCATCTTGTTTTTTATCTGAAATTCTTTCAGATCACCTCGCGCCCCATATAGCACACCCCACTGCAACTAAGATGTTTTTTCTCACGTATGTCTAACCGCACTGCACAGAGCGGCTTCGCTACATTTTGAAATACGATTCTTTGCTGTTAGTTAAAGCCATTGGCACGCCGACCAATCATCATAGGCACTCCAATTATGAGATATGACTAATATATAGCACGGCCCACAGCACGCACTCACTTCCCTCTGTATACCACAGACAGCAAACTCCTTACGTTGTACCCCACCACACGTGATGCATCTAATGGATGTTTCTACAACGCCTCATGCTATGAACCAACTTTTTGAATGTGCCTGCCTGCCACATTAATAGACAATTTGTGGTGAGCACCAGTAAGCAGTTATCCCACACCAAGTGTCTCGTTTATCGGTCACCATTCACAATTTTTAGGGGACTCCTACCCCATTTATCTTGATCTGTTCCCCATCCAAAATCACCCATTGGATATATTTTTCTAAATCTAGATTTTGGTGTCTGACTTTGCAGACCGAACTCCAGCTGCCTCGACTATAAGCAGCTGGCTCAAACTAAGACTTTCGCCATGGCGTTCATACAGTAACCTCGGTAGGTCCACCTTCTTGCAGTGTGTTTCCAAGGGTTGGCACCACTTGATCACCATATAACTAATCTAGTTTTTTAACCTCTAGGTGCACGGCCCACCCCATGCAACAGAGTCCTGACCACAATCAATGTCCTGAAGATAGTTTGGTGCCCCATAGCAGCGCTGCTCAATCTAAACAGCCATTGCCTTATTTGAACTACGCACCGAACCTGAAACACCACCATGTTAGCGTATTACTACTTGAATTGATTTAGTAATACATTAAATAGTTGTCACTTATTTTACTAACCCACCCGTATGCATATCACAATGTATTCTACTATGCGTACCCTACGTGCTACCTGAGGCACATGTCTATTTATGTAAATATGTCTCTCGTGTCAGTTTGAATTAAACTTTTTCTTTATGATATTTTTCGTCTCACAGTGATCTCTCTTGAGCTAGCAACCATCTAGCTCCACTGCCACCACACAGGTGACCTCCCTTTACATCCATGATTAGGGTAGCCTTTGACTCCAACTCTCCTCGGGAATATGTGGGAGGACACAATCCAATTGAAAAGAAGTGATCAATTGTTTCTTTGCTCTCTAGTGGCAACACAACTCGCAAACCATGGCCCTCTATTTGATCTCATATGATAAGTCATTTATAACGCACCTGTACACAAGTGTTTCTAGGCGCGACAAGAAAAGGAAGTGGAGACAAAGGGAGAACAAGTGATCTTACTAGTTCGTGTGTCATTCAGATCGTGCAAACGCAGGGGGAAGGGAGAGGAGAAGTGTCAGGAGGAGGGAACGGGAGAGTGCAATAAGCAAAGCTCAAGTAAGTGCCGCCGGGGTGGCCAGTTCTAGGGATGTGCAAGGAGGCTGGGGATTGTAGCATTGCAGCTACAGTCCCTAGTGCGCGGTAGGTCGGGAGGCAGTGCATGGGGCTACTGGTCGTGAAGGAGCCTGGTCCCCATACATTTTAGATGGGGCCAGGTAACCAGTTAGTGCAGCAGACAGGAACATCAGCACGGGGGACAGAGAGAAGACAGAAGCGAAAAGGAAGGTCTTGAGCTGCTTCCGGAAACCTGAGGTGGCCCTGCTCAAGCTTGAGAGAGGCAGGGAGGATGTTACAGAGGGAGGCACCACCCGAGGAGAGAGAGATCTACCCCCCCCACTCAGGCTGGAGAAGCGTCTGACCCTCAGAGAGTTGGAGGTGGATGAGCGGACGGCTAGAGAAGGGAGGTGCTTAAGAAGAGAGTTGTATATAGTGTGGGCACTGTCCCCAGAAAGCCTTGTGAACAAAGCAGAGGGTCTTGAACTTGATCCTTGCAGCCACTGGGAACCAGTGGAGAGATTGCAGGGCTGGAGAGATACGATCCCTGGGCTTGAGGCCAAGGACAAGTCTTGCAGTCCTGTCCTTAATTAGTTGCAGAGGGGGGAAGAGTAGAGACAGGCAGATTTAGAAAGAGGCTGCCGCGATAGTCCAGCCTAGAGAGAACCAGCGCTCTGAAGACAGTGAGCTTTGGGGGAAAAGTGAGAAAAGGAAGAATACCTCTGAGGAGGTGCAGCTGGTAGTGGGTCTTCTTAGAGACGTCCGTGATTTGCGGAGAGAAGGAGAGGGTGGAGCCGAAGATGACACCAAGGTTTTTTGCCTTGCAGGAAGGCACAGGTAGAGGGCCCAAGGAGGGGGAGCCAGAGTGAAAAAGGAAAAGCTGTAGCATGGGTCCCAATGAGAAGGCTCTCAGTCTTACTGGTGTTCAGGCCGAGATCGTGAAAGGCACACCATTCCTGAATCACAGATAGACAATCGGGAATGAGCGAGAGGAGGCAGATTGGAGCCTGAAGGAGAGCCGAGTGTCATCCACATAACACTGACAGTTAGGAGATAAGGCAGAGATGAGGTGGGCCACAGGTGCTAAGTAAAGGTTGAAGAGCTAGGGTGAGAGGGTAGAGCCCTGGGGAACACCACATATGCACAGAGAGGTGGTGGAGAGAAAGGACCCCAGTTGGACCTGGGAGGGACGATTAGAGAGGAAGAAGCTCGACCAGGCTATGGCCTGATCCACGATGCCGAGGTTGTCATGGGCACGATTGATCAGGATGGCGTGGTTGATCATGTGGAAAGCAGGAGAAAGATCAAAGGGGATGAGGACAGAAGGAAGGTTAGAGTCGAGATTTGAGAGCAGGTCTTCATGAGTGTTTAGGAGAGCATTTGCGTGCTTCTGGCTGCTCTAAAGTCAGACTGATGGCCATGGAGACAATCAACAGAATCAGTATGGAGAGTAAGCTGGGAGATGTCCAGCTGTCCAGGAGTTTGGCAAGGAAAGGAGTGATAGAGATCAGGCGTTAGATTTCCAGAGAGAAGGTTAAGCAGAACGCTTCTTCAGGAGGGCGCACACAAGGGCGTGCTTTAAGCGGAGGGGAAGTTCCGGTGACAAAAGAGGGATTGCAGAAATCGGCCAAGGCTGGAGCAAGGGTGTCTACGTGGTCCTTGATGGTTCTGGTCCTTGATGTTTCTGGAGGAGCAGGGCAGTACCTGCTTGGACAATACTTTCATAGATCAGACTTGTCTAGAAACATCGTCAGGAATGAACACAGGGAAAGAGGAGAACTGAGGAAGAGAGGGAGAGGCGGTCGGAGAGGGGCCATGAGAGGAAGAGGAAGAGGAGGAGGAGAGAGAGAGAGGACAAGATATCCTGAGCTTTAGTGGTGAAGTGAGAAGCCAGTGCCATGCATAGGGCCTGGGAGGGAACAGGAGAGATAGAGACTGCAGCAGGATTGGCCAGCTCCTTACAGATTTTGAAGAGTTTGGCCGTGTTGTTAGAGGCCGCAGAGACACGGGCTTGGATGAAGGCTCTCTTCTTAGACAGGACAAAGAGTCTGTATTGCCTTTGGATCAGCGACAGACTAGTTTGTCAGAGGATGCGCCTGATTCCCTCCACTTTCTCTAGGCCACTGTCATGGTACAAGCACCCAAAACCCTGAAACTGGTGGGGCCATCCCTGACTTTGGCCTCCTTGGGGGCTTATCAGGCCCCAGCTAGGCTCACCTGGACTCAGTCCTGGCGCTGATGGCGCCAGGCTCATGGAGGTGTTAGCTACATGGTCCATTAACTTGGCTCTGAGAGGCTGAGCCATTCAGTTTAGGGTGTGGCCTGGAACTACTTTACCTGAGAGACGGGATACGGAGAAGAGGACTATTTTCTTGGAACTACTTGCAAGGCTATTTAAACCGCACCCAGCAATCTGAACACGCTTCGCGTTATTCTGCACTCCTGCAGTGTAATGCTCACCGTGTCAGATCAGCTTTTGCTTCCTTCTGCCACGCCTGTCCAGAGTCTTCCATCCATCAGCATCTGCGAACAGAGAATAACAGGAGTTATTTAAGCATCGAAGGCCTTACCTGCAGTACATCCAGATCTCATCTCCTGCTTTCCCACGGACCGCCGCATCTGCAGAGCAGAACGAAAAGTACCCTCTCGGGTAGCTACTCACCTGATCGGCCCGCTCCAGGAACTTCATCGGGCAGTTCTTCACTCAGCAGCGCGCCGCAGCTCGACACCGTCACACGGTGCTTCCATTCTTCTTCCTGGAATCGCGCCGTACCTGCTGAACAGAAAAAGACAAGCAGGTTAGTCACACGCAGCAAAGGAAAGCTAAAGAGGCGAACATTCGCGCACCCAGCACAGCGCTATACTTACCGGCAGGAATCCTGAGCATCATTGTCAGGAGAGTCATCTATCATACGAAGGTTGCTTAACGCTGCACCTGTAAGACAATAACGGACATTAGTTATCTTGAAAAGAAAGATTTAAAGGCAGTTATTCCAAGGAGTTATTGGAATAGAGACTTACCTGCTTACTCCCGAGCCTTCTACTTCAGCAACCTCCTTCGGATCAGTGACGTAACTCGATCCAGGAAAGACTGTGAACCGCGCCCCTGCCAGAGAGTGTGCAGGACAGAGAGCTCGCCCATTAAAAAACCGAGGTGAGACAGAAGAAGAGAAGGAAAGACCAGAAGGAGGTGAAACCACTGACCAGCTCCCTTCGGGAGCGAATATCTTGTTTCAACTTGCAGGCGAACATCTCCTGAAGCAAGGACTAAGGGAAGACGCAAGCTAGCATCTCCAGTCAAGCAGAGCAGCATCAGCACAGACATCACCATACGCACACGAGCACGCCCCCGTGGAGACCAGGTGAGCGTGACAGCCACCATCCACTTGTGTTTAAGGGTGGTGAAGTCGGAGTCATACCAAGAGTTGCACTTGGAGGTGGGCTTCAAACTGATCCTCATGACAGGGGCAAGGACATCAAGAGTGTTTGTGATAGAGAGATGCAGGTTAGAGAGGGCTGTGCCCGAGTGCAAGTCAGCCGCAGGCATAGGAAGAGGTCAGCAAGTAGCAGCAAAAGCCTCCACTGACGCACGCTTCATGGGCGGATGACCAAGAGGGTGGGTGGCAGTGCTGGTGTCGGCTTCACCTGGGGCACAGAGTGTGTCAGGTGGGAAGAGAGAAGAAAGTGGTTGATCCAAGAGGAAGGAGTGGTGAGAGCGTTTGAGAGGGGCATGTCAGAGGAGCTGAGAGCATTCGGGGTGTGCCCAGCAGAGTGTGTCGGGCCAGAGGATAGAACAGAAAGAGAGAGGACGTCGCAGAGATAGCGAAAGAGCCCCGCAGTGGGGTTAGAAGCATACAGATGGATGTTGACGTCTCCTAGGCGGAGAAGTTGAGAGGTAGAGGCAAGGAGAGAGGATGGGATGTCGGCGCACTCAAGAGAGGAAGAGGGCAACCTGCCCACTAGGCCTGTAGATGGTGGCCACAGTAAAGAGAGGCCCTTAGAGATAAAGTGTCTGCACAGCAGGCATTCAAAGGAGGAGTAGGCCTAAGTAGGAATGACAGCAGAAGGGATTCACTCTGGAAAGATAAGAGCTACTCTACCTCCTGGACAGTTGGTTCTGGGTCCGGAGAGGATCTTGTAACCAACAGGTAAGAGTGTTAAAACTTGTGACAGAGCTGGCTGTGAACCATGTCTCGGTGAGACAGAGGAAATCCAGTTCAAGTTCTTTGATGAGGCGGCAGATGTCGGAGAAGTGTTTGACAGCAAAGCAAGAGTTGAGAGTAGCGACAAGTAGCAGATTGCCACTTTTGAAAGACTTTCGTGGAGGGGTACAGGCGAGAGGTACACCCTGCAGGGGTGGTAGAGGGGTCCAAGAGTGGGCAGTGGAGGAAGAAGAAGGCAGCAGAGTAGCCAGAGAAGATGAGGATGGTGCCAGAGGAGTCAGATGGGTATAGGTAGGAGAAGCAGGACAAGGTAGGAAAATGATAAAACGCGGGAGGAAATTGGGCTTAGAGCCCTGGACTAAGACGGTGCCAATCAGGCAGACATTAATGATGTTCTTGGAGGAGTGGAAGGGGCCATGAGGATCTCCCACCGAGTGCCACCATTAATGGGAGAGGACAGAGACCATATGGGGGTTCATAGCCCTGGAAGGGGAACGACAAAGAGGATGTCAGTAAGGGTCTGTCTGGAGGAAGCGCTGGTGTAGGTATCAGCGATAGGGAGGCCTGGGTTGGAGACCATGAAGTCCCTATTGAACTTCTTCCTACCACACTTCGTGAGAGGGATAGGATAGGAAATAGAGTAGCAGTTAGAGAAGATGGGAGAAACAGCGAGCACCATAGAGGGTGTGATGGAGGTAGGAGGGAGGAGACGGGCCTGTGGGAAGGGAGAAAGCTGCGCAGCCCTGTGGCACACAACGCAGGATGCACAGTGGGGGTGGGGATTGGGGTCACAACAAAGGGAGACACAGGCGAGAACAAGTAACACACAACAGTGAATGGCACGCCTTCTGGGGCAGGGGGGAGATCTAGGGTGGGAGGGAGTCTAAGGAGACGCAGTAACAGTGCCACAGTGACCAGAAATGCAAACACCCAGATTCAACGTTTCCAGAGCCGGGAAAAAAGGCTCTGTTTTAAACACTGCACAATGCAAAAACACCCAGATTCAACTTACCTGGAAAGTTGCAGCAGGTTGATGGCTGCAGGCCTCATACTACCATGGTGGACACCGGCAGACACCATCTGGAGTGGTCTTTAGCCTCTGGTCCTTGACTGAGGGGGCTGTCACGGCAGGGGCGGCCTTGGGTGGCCGATTTAAAAAGGCCAGCAAAACAATCTATGCCATCTATGTCGGGAAAGGTGCACCTTCCTGATAGTTTGTAATCTACATCCACTACTTATGCTATGTAGTCCATACTTTTATTGTTGCTTCTAATTAGTCTCCTGTATTCATACTTAAGCACTTTTACATTCTGTGAAGCTGCAAATCTGAGTACTCTGTTCTGGGATAAGTGTATTTTTTTTTATGTGGCTACTGATTTATGTCCTACATTTATAATACAGCCTGTATACCTTGTTTGTGGCTGATATTGTTAAAAGGTGTCCTGTACCTATGCTGGAACACAACAAACCTCATCCTGGACTGCTAGTGTTACACTTGAAATTCCACTTTTTTTCTTTTGATTCCAGCAAGTATGAAGAGAGGGTAAGGAGAGTCGAAGACAGTACCTATGCTTATTTAGGTCGATGTGGGGCAGCATACTAAGTTCTGGGTCACAACTGTGACAAGGTGGGTGCAATCAGATCCTCTGGGTTCCATAACTTCTTGGTTTCGGAGGAGGGGTCCTCCAGAGGGGTGTCTGTGCCCTGGGCTCCAAAATTCCTGTTTCGGAATGTATTTTTCCAATTCGTGAGATTTAGTATTCAACCGAATCTCCTCAGAGATAATTCTTTCGTACCTGATAAATTGGCTATATGGAATATTTGTTATCAAACTAGGTGGATGGAAGCTAGTTGCTAATAATACATTATTTCGGTCAGTAGGTTCTGTAAAGATACATATTCTGGTCCTTAAGATATATTTTTATATCTAACAAATTGTGTTCAGTAGGACTGTTCTGTAGAGAACCTAATACGTGGATGAACTTGGTTGTTTTATGTGCAGAAATGTTCCAACTCAGTAATTGTACTATTCCATATGCCAAATATATTGTCCATATACCATTTATAACATTTCAATTTAGCTCTCCAAATATCAGGTTGTGAAATATGATGTAATTTAAGGTAATACATAAATATATTGGCATAAGTACATGTTCCTGATAACTGTAAAACTAATTGATCAAAGAGGAAAAAGTTGTTCTGCAAAATTAATTTCAAAAGTGTTAGCAGAAAAACATTATTCGCACTGATGTTATCAAAATGTCAATAGTAGCCATTCCATAGCATCCAACCTATCAGAGTGGGGAATCGATTATATACGCTTAGTAAATCCACAGTATATAGAAAATCAAGTGTAGGATCAAAGTGGACAGTTTCCAAGTGCTGCAAAAAGTCACCTGTATCCCTTAGATATGTCTCAGTCGGTTGTATTAATGGTTGACGACATTGCCCACATATTTAGCTAAAGGTGACAAAAGTCTATCAATGGCTGCAATTATCGGTCTTCCCGGTTTTAATAGTCAATTATGAATCTTAGGCGGCGTATAAAGAATTATAGGGCACTGTTTTGTTAAATATCGCTTTGTAAACCACCCATTCCCTACTGCTTCTCCAGATGAGAATCAATTTCTGCCTTATAGTCAACAATATCCAGTATTACTAAAGCTTCACCCTGACATCTCGATTTTTGATGAGACGATATAACTCACTACGTTCATTTTAAGTCAAATTATCTCTTCTGTTATTTTTATGAAATTTGATTTTTCGAAAATCTTTTTAAGAAATCTTATAGCAGTCAATATCTTCCTGAACTAGAGAACTTTACAAAATCTACTGACCGCAATACACTATTATTGACAACTGGCTTCCATGCACCTAGTTTGATTAAAGGTATTGTTTATAGTTAATTTATCAGGTACAAAATAATTATCTCAGAAGAGACTGAATTGAATATTAAATCTCATGAACTGAAAAACATTCAGCATTGACAAACGCACTCGATAAAGTCAAAAACATTTCAAGGTCACAACTACTGAAGAAAGATACACTGACGGAAACGCCATGGTTCGTATATTTAACTAGATTCTCTGAACAGAGTAAACAAATACGTAATATTATAAAAATGCAATTGGAAACTCCTTGAAGTGGACCCCAATTTACACACTATATCATTTACCAACCCTGGCCTATAGAAAATGTCAATCCATAAGAGATATCCAAAAAGCCCCCGCAGGACAAGGCCGCAGCGTTGTGCGATGCGGGTGCGCAGGAGACGCAGTACATCATATGTTGTGCCTACGTCCACACATCTAAACCTTTAAAAACCAAGGATCGTCCCTCTGCGGCAAAGCCCTGCAGGACAAGGCTGTAGTGTTGTGCGATGCAGGTGCGCAGGAGACACTGCCAGTCGGTACATAATATGTTGCGCCTTAGTCCACGCATCTAAACCTTTAAAAACTAAAGATCGGACCCTCTGCAGCAAAGCCCTCGCAGGACAAGACCACAGTGTTGTGCGACGCAGTTGTTTGGAATGCAGATTGCGAGCATGCATCACAGCTGTCGACCAGCGGTAACCGCAAGATAAGACAGGTGCGGGCGGGGGACTCTGGCATTACTGCGTCATACTAAATTGCCCTACCTTGCGCTTACCTCCATTTCAATGTGCATCTCACACTGCATTGTTTCTACACATCCATTAGGCTATCTGGCTCCTGGGTAGTCGTATTTTGTGCTTTGGTCTTTGTGCTCAGCTGTTCTTGCAAGCGGTTTATCTTTTTTCTGTTACATTTGCCGAATGTTCTCCCATCGAGGTGTTTGTTTAGGCCTCAATCACTGTTTCTCTGCATTCTTCTACTGTCATGCTTTTCCCCATCTAGGTGAATTTATTGGCCTCAATCACTCTGCCTTGCATCTATACTGTTGCCCTCCAGGCTTTCTCCTATCTTGGTTGAGCTGAGCCTGGTTGGCTCCCATTACACTCTCCGCCTTGCCTGTTGCTACCTGTGCTGCTCGTCTCAGCCCTGCTTTTGTCCGTTGACCCCCTGATACCCCCCCCCCACCTCTGGTTCCCGACTCCCCTCCTTGTGCAACCCGTGGGGCGTAGCTCTGGCAGTTTTTTGGTTCTCTTCTCCACCTCTCGCTTTTCCTTCTCCTTCCTCAATCACACCCACTATGGTGCTCTCAATTTACCCCATCTTCTCAAACTGCTTTTATATCTCCAATCCTTCTCTTCTCACCAAATCTTGAAGGAAAAAGCTCAAGAAAGGACACCCTGGTCTCCAATCCAGGCCTTCCCATTGCCGACACCCACGTTTGTGCCTCTTCCAGAGAAACTCTCTCCGACATCCTCTTTGTTGTTCCTTCTCCCGACTATGGACCCTTCATACGGTCGCACTTCTTTCTCCTTCCTCCTGCTCTCCTATTAATGGTGGCACCCGGTGGGAGGTCCTCATAGCCCCCATCCAGTCTTCCGAGTCATCATTAATGTATATCTAAATGGCACTGTCATGGTCCAGGGCCCTCAACCCAATCTCCTATTTGATAGGTGCCACCCCCGCCTCATCTATTTCCTTCCTGCTCCTGCTAATCCTTCTACCTCCTC
Source organism: Ambystoma mexicanum (assembly GCF_040938575.1). Taxonomy (NCBI): domain Eukaryota; kingdom Metazoa; phylum Chordata; class Amphibia; order Caudata; family Ambystomatidae; genus Ambystoma; species Ambystoma mexicanum. The sequence goes on along the minus strand of NC_090935.1, from coordinate 1,266,194,248 downwards.
TCGGGCTACTCTGCCTCCTCGTGCTCCTTCCGCTCCCGCTCCCTTGCCATCCACTTACTCTCTGGCTACTTTGCCGCTGCCTCCTTCCACCTGTCTGGCTCCTCTGCAATAGCTGTCTTCCAGCTCTCTGGCTCCCTTGCCATCCACTACCTCTCTGGCTCCTCATACACTTTGGTTGGGGACTTCGCTCCCCTGCACACCCCCTGCCCCCAGAAGTCTTTCGAAAGTGGCAACCTGCTCCACGTGGCTACTCTCGCTCTGTTGTAAAACCCTCCTCTGACATTTATCACCTCCTTGAACTGCTTGACCTGGATTTTCTCGCTGTTACCGAGACTTGGTTCAAGGCCAGCTCTCAGGCCACCCGCTTCCTCTCTGAATGGGCTGATCTCTCCCACTGTCTCCTATTATCCACCTCACAGCTTCTCCTCCTTGGGGTTCGCAATATCCACCTGGACTCCCCCCTAACTGCCCCATCTCCCCCCTTTCTAATCCTCTCACTACTCCTCTCTCCTGGACTGACCACTTTCTTCTCTCTTCTCACTTTAAACTTCCTGTCCCTTTATCAAAGTCGCTCCCAGCACTGCCACCTTCCTTCACGGTCATTCGACCTATGAAGCGAGTGTCAGCGGCTGCCTTTTCCGCCACCTTCTCCCCTCCGCCTACTCCAGCGGCTGACTCCGATCCTGACACAGCCCTTTCCAACCTTCACCTCTCCATCTCTAACACTCTGGATATCATTGCCCGTTATAAGTATCCACCTGAAGCCAGCCACAAAGTGCAACTCTTGGTACAGCCCCGATTTGGCTGCTCTTAAACGCAAGTGCAGAGTAGCTGAGCGGAAGTGGGGAGCTTCGGTTGCACCTTTTGACAAACTGGCCTGCCGCCTGTTCCAAAGGTAATATATACTCATCTTATCTAAGAAGGTCCACATTAAAGCCTGCATCACTACGGCCTCTAACACGGACAAACCTTTCATAATCTGTAAGGAGCTGGCCAATCTTACTGTAGTATCCTCCTCCTATACACCCAACCAAGCCAATGGCATGGCTCTGGCATCCCATTTCACCACTAAAACCCAGGACATCCTATCCGCACTCTCCACCAATTCTCCTCCCTCTCCCCGAACCCCTCTCAAGCCTGCCTTGGCCACCGCCCCTACTCCCCTTCTCTCCTGTAACACCTGAAGATGTTTCCAGACGAGTCCGGTCGATGAAAGTCTCATCTAAACAGGTTACCCCCTGCTCCTCCAAAACCATCAAGGACAACATTGGTTCTCTCGCTCCAGCCTTGGCCGATTTCTATAATCACTTCTTCGCCAATGGCAATTTACCCTCTCTTCTCAAGCACTCCCTTGTGCAACAGCTACTAAAAAAGCCTTCTGCTGACCCCTCCATTCTGGTAAACTATCGCCTGATCTTGATTACTCCTTTCCTGGGCAAACTCCTGGAGAAGTTGGCTATCTCCCAGCTAACCCTCCTGTAACGCTCACCTGATTCCCACAGAGGCGCCGACCCGTTCTGGACTGCTACAACTTCTTCCACTGTAAAGCGTAGTGCTTGGAAGATGGACTGGACTGGACCCCCAAACCTCGTCTGTCTGGCCCGTAGAATAATCCTTCTGTAGATGGAAAAAGGGAGTTAACTGACTGCTAGATTGTGTGTGAGATTCCCCCTTTTTCCCCTTCTCACCCTCCTCGAACCCTAGCTGTGCCTTCCGCAGACTCTCACCTTAATTTCTGTATGGACGAGCTCTCCATCCTGCTTCTGACGCAGGGGCGCGTAGATTTCCAGTTACTTCACTGGATCTCGGATTTGGCGAGGGTTCGATGTCTGCTTGCCTTTACCAAAATGCTGCCTTAAGTATATAGTTCAAAAGATCAAGTCTTATTTGTCCCTTAGCCTTTGTTTAACTTTCAGGGACTAGGTGAGGAATCCATGTGGAGGAATGGATTCGCCGAGGTAAGCTCAGGTGAGTACTTTTAATGAAGGTGTGCCGTAGTGGTTTGCTCCGACACCTTAATGAGTGTGTCTTATTTTCCCCATAGGGGCCGGGGTACGGAAAAGCCAGAAAAGCCGCTCCGACCTGAAAAGGGAACTGAGGTCCCAACAAAATTCAGGTAAGACTTAAGGTGAGTAATCTGTCCTTTTGCAATTAGTTTGTTGCTCACCTTGTTTTGTCCTTTTTCTCCGTAGGTCTTGAATGCGACCGATGTCGCCTTTGGGAGCTGAAAAGGTTGCCGGTGCCACGTGAAGGTAAGTGGAAGCGGCGCGGCAGCGTGAGAAGCGGAGCGCTTCTAACTATTGTCCTTCTTTTCCGTAGGTGCTGGGATGCGGCCGATGTCACCTATGACCACTGAAGAGCTAGACAGCGCCACGTGAAGGTAAGTGGAAGCGGCGCTGCAGCAAGCGATGAGATGCGTTTCTAACTCTTGACTTTCTTTTGCAGGATCGACGGAGTGAAGAATCTGGATGCTGGATGAAGGTAGGTAATGTCCTAATGCTTGCCTTTCTCTCCTTGCAGGTGTTCCAGGTGCTGGCGGGCGTGGCAGGCGCCAGGATGCAGGAGCCGACTCGGTGAGCGTCCTGCTGCAGATGCAGAATAATGCGACGCACGTATGGCCATCCGGGCGTAGTTTAAATAGCCTTGGAAGAGCTTCAGGTGAGTGTTCTTCCACTGGCCCCACCCGAGTAAGAAAAGAGTTCCTGCAAGAAAATAGTTCCTCCCCAGCCTTAGTTGGCTTGGAGCTTCAGACAGCATGGTCTGCCTCGGGTGAGTATGCAGTATGCAGCATGGTCTGCCTCAGGTGAGTTCACCCAAGCATTACCATATGTTCTGCCATGATGAGCCAGGACAGATGCCTTTTATGAGCCTGGCGCCAAAGGCGCCAGGACAAGGTCCAAAGAGCCCCTATAGGGGTTTGCTGGGTCCTGCTTGGTGAGTATGAAGTCTGCTTCCGGGGACGCTGGGTCTGACCTGGCTCCTCGGGAGCAGGCATCATGACACCTCCACACTGAACCTTTTGGCTGTCTCCATTGCTTCACCTGTGATCCCTTGCGTACGATGAGGCTCCTTTCCTTTCGAACTACATTACCCAATGGCTCTGTAGTTTGCGCGCTATTCAGTATATTTTCAGCCGCGTCAGGGACTAGCAAGTCCGTGTCTGATGCGTCGGTGCTGCCCGCCTACTTTCGTGGCGGTCTCCTAGAAGGTCTGTCTACAACGGTGGGTATGTTTTGTTCTTAACATTTATATTTACGTGGGGATACTATGCCTTTTGTGCAGAACACAAAGCCGATACTCATATGACTGTAGAAACCAACCTCAAACATGTTAAAACCGTGCTACTGAATACCAGGTCCCTGGATAGACATGCCACAGACGCCAGGGACTATATATTAGAACATACGATCGACATATTATGCCTCACCGAAACCTGGCTGCAGGATTCCAGTGGCCCCAATATTCACCTGACAATACCTGCTGGATATACTTTTTTTGGTAATAACAGGGATAATGTGAGGGTTGGAGGAGAGGCATGTGTGGTACGAGAAGAACTGAAATTCTTTCAAGTACCCATAACCTGTTCAGGCTGCGAGATTATTCTCCTGAAGATCACACCCACCCCAAATAACTATATGAATATTGTCTTTTATCGTCCGCCTTTGGACACACACCCCTTTTACAAGGAGCTTACTGGTATTCTAGCCTCCTTATATAAACCCAATAATTCCATGCTGGTATTGGGGGATTTTAATAGGTGGCTACACAACTCTCAATACCCTGTGGCGCTTTGTTTGGAACAGCTCAGTATACACAGCAGGGAGCCAACCCGCAAATTAGGCAACATTGACTGGGTTGTAGGAAGGAACCAGACGCTCAGCAAGATTTGTGTCCATCCTTGTATTTGGTCGGAACATATTTTGGTGACCTTTACCACAATTCTTCCTTGCCCTTTGGCTCAGAAAAAGAATCTTATAAAAAGGGTGGCGAGTAGAAACTTTAACAGAGTCAATAGTGTCGGACTAGAGCAGTGTCTCGCAGAACTCATGAACTCTACTATATATGGTGACTCCCCCCAGGTTTTGGTGACCGAATATGAAAAAGTTAACTAAATAAATGAATAATGTAGCACCTGCTAAAAGCAAGCTCATTAGAGAAAAGACTAACAATAAGAAATGATTCTCGTCTGCTCGGTCTGCCCGTAAACAAGAAAAGAGGAAAGCAGAGAGAATCTGGCAAAAAGATCAGATGCTGGAACACAGGGTGGCTTGGACGACCATTGACAAATTATATTGTGAGATTTTTTTCAGCAAATTAATCGTTCTTTGACTCACAGATATTAGCCTGCAAAAATGATTCTAGGAAGTTATTTTGAATGACTCAGACTTAGAAAAACCTAAACCGACACTTCATCAAATCTCCCCTAATTCTGAAGATTGTGAAGCAGTTCAGAGGGCATTTGCAGACAAGATCACGGCAGTTCATGTCCAGATTAAGGAAAACCTTATAAACCCTATGTTTCAATCTTCATTAGAAAGGAATGATGATGTTGAATTTGAATGTGATTGCAATTTACCTTTCAAATGATCTCAGAAGATTTAACCAAGGCCCTAAGCAAAATGAAGCCCACAACCTGTGAGGGCGGCACCATCCACTCAAAATTAATATTGGAACATTTTAGTATTTTTCTCCCATTCTTGGTCCGTTTTATTAATGCGATGTTTAGGGATTCGTACATCCCCGACTCACTAAAAAAACGTGGTAGTGACGCCATTGTTAAAAAAGCCAGGACTGGATAAGAAGGTCTATACTAATTACAGACCAATTACCAAGGTGCTTTTTCTATTTAAGGTGGTTGATAAGGTTGCTACTGGTCAGTTACAGGAGCACTTGGAGAAATCTCGAGTTTTTCATCCCAGACAATCTGGGTTTAGGTCACACTATTAAAACAAGGGGGGGTTGTCCTACCCTCTATGGATCTTGGGGGTGCGTAGGGTAAAATCCGTGCATGCTGGTTTTAGACCCTTATGGGTGCCCGTGCAGTTTGGGCAGCTGTTGAAGGAAACAGCATCATTGCTGCTGTCAAACAGATATCTCTAATGTAGTATTGATGTACAGAATTCCAATTCTTTTGTACACAATTGCAGCTTTTTATTGATTAGCTGATGCTTATTTTCTTTGTGCAAAGCATTTTAGTACGTTTTTTACATATGACAATCTATAATGTGCGTTGTGGAACACAGAAGCATAGTTAAACATTCACTATGACATCAATGTAAAAATAAAGGTCAAAGTAAAAGGCATGGCAAGTAAAGCATTAATTTGTACATTTTAACTAACAGTTTGTTTGTGTAACGCTCACCTGACTCCCACGGAGGCGCTGGCCTGGTTTGCGCTGTTGTGACCTCGTCTAAGGTGATGCGCAGGGGTCGGAAGACGGACTGGACCGGGCCCCAAATCTGGCTTGTCTGACTCGCAGAAGTATCCTTCTGTAGGTGAAAATAGGGGCTTAACTGTCTGCGGGGTAATGCAATCGGCCTCCCACTTACCCCTCTCACCCTCCTCAAAACCCTTCTGTGCTTCCCCGTAGCGTCTCACCTTAGGGTCTGGAAGGACGAGCTCTCCATCCTGCTTCTGATGCAGGGGCGCGTTGGCATCCAGTTACTTCACTGGATTTTCGGATTGGTGAGAACCAAACTTGCTTGGCTTGCAGGTAAGTTTTTGATAAGTGGTTCCCCTTGAGTCCATGCATTAATGTTCTAATGCTAGTGTCTTTTTCCCCATAGGGGCCGGGGTACGGAATGCCGGGGAACAGGCACCGACCCGAGATGAGAGGTGAAATCCTTGTGGAAATCAGGTAAGTCTTTAATGAGCGTCTTGGTAATGTCTTTTCATTCGCTCATTAACGCTGATGTCTTTTTCCCCTTAGGGGCCGGGGTCCGAAAATGCCTGGATGCGGCGCGGACCCGAAATGAAAAGGGAATGACCCAGCAGGTAAGTCTTAACATGGAGATTTAGCTTCCCTTTTCCCTTCTTTCTCTCACCTTCGTTATTGTCTTTTTCTCCTAGGCGCTGGGGCGCGACTGCGGATCCGGATGGTCGCTGCAGAACATGGAAGCGCCCTGTAAGGTGAGTAGAATGAGGCGCTGCAGCGATCGATGCGATGTGCTTTTAAAAATAAATGTCTTCCTTTTCAGGATCGTCGGCGAAATGTCTCTGGGATGCAGATTTAGCAGGTAAGGCCTTTTCCTTCTTCTGTTCTCTTGTTCCCTTCCTTTGCAGGTGATTCAGGATGCTGGCAGGCGTGGCAGAAGTCAGGATGCAGGAGCAGACACAGTGAGCGTCCAGCTGCTAGATGCAGAACAACGCGAAGCACGTGTGGCTGATCGGGTGTGGTTTAAATAGCCTTGGAAGAAGTTCCTAGAATGTGTCCTTCCTCCAATCAGGTATGTATCCTTCCCCGACCACGCCCGGGTGATAAATGAGTCCCACAGGTAAAGTAGTTCCTTTCAGGCCTCAAGGAGGCCGGGGTTCTGCAGCAGGGTCTGCATCAGGTAAGTGCACCCAAACACTTTCATAATGGGCCTGGCGCCTATGGCGCCAGGACTGACGTTTTCTATGAGCCTGGTGCCATAGGCGCCAGGACGCTGTCCAAAGGGCCCCTATAAGGGGTTGCTGGGACCTTCCCCAGGGACTTGATGTCGGCTTTCGGGGACGCAGGGCCTGAGCCGGCTCCCCGGGAGCGGGCATCGTGACAGCACTCCCCCCCCCCCCCCCCCCCCCCGCCCCCCCCCCCCCAAGGCCCCTCCCAAGGTTGTTCCCTCCGGGGGTTTTGGTTTGTCTGGGAAGAGTCGGTGGAATTTCCTGACTAATCGAGGTGCATGCACATGGTGACTGGGTTCCCACGACATCTCCTGAGGTCCGTACCCCTTCCAATCAATTAGGTAGACAAGCTTTGACCTAAACATTGTTGAATCTAAAACGTTCCTCACTTCGAATTTGGGTTCCCCATCTATTTGAATAGGTTCTGGAGGTTTGAGTAGTCGGGTTCCGGGTACCACTGGTTTCAGAAGTGACACATGAAAAACAGGGTGAATTCGCATATTAGCTGGTAAATCAAGTTTAACCGCTACTGGGTTAATTATTGCCGTAATAGAATAAGGTCCCAGATATTTTGGGTTAAAAGTTCGGGGCCCTTTGAGCGGTAAATGTCTGGTAGCTAACCACACTTGATCCCCAATCTGATACGGAGGTGCTTCACTCCGATGTAGGTCAGCATTCTCCTTGTACTTTCTCTTGGCTTGTTGTAAATGCGTGGTTGCCTCTTTGAAGGCTCGGGTAATGGTAGAATACAGATGTTCTACTGCGGGCACTCCGAGGTTCTGAGGTGAGTCGAGGTTTGAGGTTCGAGGGTGATGTCCAAACAAGGTATAAAAAGGACTATGGCCAGTTCCAGAGTGTTCCGAATTATTATATGCGTATTCGGCTATCCAAAGAATGTCTTTCCAGTTGCTTTCAGATTGCTGTAACATACACCGTAAGTACTGCTCAAGGGTCTGATTTGTCCTCTCAGTCTGACCATCGGTCTGAGGGTGGTGACTGGTCGATAATCTTACGTCGATTTGTGCCATTTGACAACATTTGCGCCAGAAGTAGGAAATGAATTGGCTTCCCCGGTCAGAGATTAGTATAGATGGGAATCCATGTAGCCGAACAATATTTGAGGAATTCTTTGGCTAGGACAGAAGCTGAAGGTAAACCTTTCAAAGGAATGAAGTGGGCCATTTTGGAAAACAAATCCACAATTACCAGAATGGTATTATATCCCGAACAAGGAGGCAGGTCCGTAATAAAATCCATTGAGAGGGTGTGCCAGGGTGCTGGCGGTACGTCTAGAGGTTGGAGGAGACCGGCTGGTCTTTTCTTTTGACCTTTATTTTGGGTGCAAACACCACAGGACATCACAAAAGATTTAACATTTTTTCGCCAAGAGGGCCACCAGAATTGTCGTTTCACCTTTTCCATTGTCTTGGCAATACCGGGGTGTCCCTCTATTAATGTATCATGATAACCGGAAATAACTAGTTCGTGTAAATCCTTGTGTGGCAGGAATAAGCGTCCTTGGTAATAAGGTAAACCATTATCTATGGTAAAGTCTGATCCCTTTTGTATCCAATCATGTAGGACTGTAGGGTCCAGGAGTTGTTTCACTCTGACTTGAATGTCTTCAAGCATCTGTAACGAAGTCATGCCTAGAATTCTCTGTTCGGGAATTATTGGTACTGGTTCTGAGTTTGTATCAGGTTCTCCCATTCCAATTCGGGATAAAGCGTCTGCTTTGCCATTCTTGCAGCCAGGTCGATAGGTAATCACGAAATCAAATTCAGCGAAAAACAAAGCCCATCGGAGCTGCCGTGATGACTGAGCCTTGGCGGTTTTCAAATACTGTAAATTCCGGTAATCAGTGATCACTGTGATGGTATGTCGAGCGCCAAGCAGGTAATGCCGCCAGGCTTTAAAAGCGGACTTTATGGCTAACAGTTCTTTGTCAGTGATTGCATAATTAATCTCTGGTGCCGAGAATTTTCTGGACCAAAATGCTACGGGATGCAGTTGGTTGGTTTCGGGATCTCTTTGAGACAGAACTGCTCCCGTGGCTAGACTGGATGCGTCAGTTTCGACGACATACGGGAGATCTGGACGTGGATGTTTCAATATAGGTGCAGAGGTAAACTTAGCTTTTAAATCCTGGAAGGCCTGCTCGGCTTCTTCAGACCATTCAAAACGTTTATTTTTCCTCAAGAGTGCAGTAATGGGTTGTACTATGCGTGAAAATTCCGGGATAAACCTGCGATAGAAATTGGCAATGCCGAGCATGCTTTGAACCCCTTTTACAGAGCTAGGTGATGGCCATTTGAGGATGGCATCCACTTTTCTTGAGTCCATTCGGACTCCTTTGGGTGTCAGGATGAAACCGAGAAACTCAACTTCTGTGGTATGGAAAACACATTTCTCCAGTTTAGCAAATAGTTTGTGTTGGCGCAGTTTTTCCAGAACTGCCCTAACGTGTTTTCTGTGATCAGATTCCGAAGAGGAGTACACTAGAATGTCATCGATATAGACAACACAAACATCGAGTTCCCGAAGGACATCATTCATGAAGAATTGGAAGGCAGCCGGCGCATTGCACAACCCGAAGGGCATTACCTGGTATTCGAATAATCCATACTTAGTACGGAAGGCCGTTTTCCATTCGTCGCCTTCTTTTACTCGCACCAGATGATATGCCCCCCGGAGGTCTAACTTGGTGTATATGCAAGCGTCCTTTACCTGGTCAAGGAGTTCAGGGATCAGAGGCAGAGGATAACGGTTTTTAACCGTTATCTGATTCAATGCGTGGTAATCGATACAAGTTCTAAGGTCGCCTTCCTTTTTAGGCACGAAGAACAAAGCCGAGGATGCCGGGGACTTTGACGGGCGAATAAACCATTGGCGAGGTATTGATCCAAATATTGTCTCAGATGCAGGTTCTCAGGTTCGGTAAGGGCATAAATCCTGCTACAAGGGGGTTGTGCACCGGGCACCAGATCGATTTGGCAATCGTACGATCGATGAGGAGGTAACGTGTTGGCCTGTTCCTTTTGGAAGACGTCCTGAAAGCCTTGGTATTCCGGAGGCAATTGCATGGAGGCAGAGGTTACAGATGCTAGATTAATCTTCAGGTTTTCTGGATAACAGGTTTGTGCACAATCCGGGAAGGTTATTCTCTTAGCTCGCCAATCAATTCGAGGATTATGTGTCTCTAACCAAGGAATTCCAAGAATAACCTGAAACTGTGGGGCCTTGATTACATCAAACACAACTGCCTCCCGATGGCCGTCGGGACCAATAAGAGTCACCTCAGTAGTGGAATGCGTTACCGGTCCAGAGGCAATTTCAGTTCCATCTACTGTGGTGATGACGTCTTTGCTGGTTTTAGGACGGAGAGGGAGGTTAATCCTGGAGACCAACTCACGGTCCACATAATTTCCAATAGCCCCGCTATCGATGTATGCCTTTATTGCATGCAACTGCTTAGGCTGTTCTGGATCGACGAGAACCATTGGCACTATGAAATGCGAGGTCTGAGAGTTAGTTTTCAAGCTCGACAAGCGGACCCCTACGCTTGTCGGGCTGAGTCGTTTCCCGAAAAAGAGTCTTCAAGGTTTTTATCAGCGGCCCCTACCGCCTTTCGGGGCGGTTTTGCCAGGCAATCTCGTAGAAAGTGTCCAGAGTTCCCACAATAAAGACATTACTTTAATTGCTGCCTCCTTTCACGTTCCTTTTGAGTTAAAGGTCCTTTAACCCCACCAATTTGCATAGGCTCTGAGACATCAACTCCCTTGGGGTTAGCGTGGGTCTTGACCAACACCCGGGTCTCAAACCTGGACCGATCTGCTTTTCTTTTCTGGAGTCTGTGATCCAATTGGACCACTAAGTCTATATATTCTGTACATTCTCGGGGTGGATTTACAACTGGGGCCAGGACATCTTTAAGTTCTCCACGTAAACCTCGATAAAATAACGTGATTCTCTTATCCTCTGGCCACCCAGTTTCTACAATTAGTCTATTAATGGTTGCAATGTAGGATAGGAGATCCTGATTGCCCTGTCGCAGGGATAGAAGTTCATCATCCAGAGCCTGCCCCTGAGAGTGTCGAGCAAATAACCTTTCCATGCTTGCTTGAAATCCTTGAAAATCACGGAGAATCGGGTCATCCTGAGTAACCAGTGGAACTGACCAATCGGCAGCGCAGCCGCTGAGATATGACAATACAAAGGCTACTTTGTTCTGATCATTAGGGAAGGCCCCAGGCCTACATAGGAAGTGCAAACGACACTGATTCATGAATACGGCGAATCGTTTGGGGTCCCCAGCAAAGCGTTCGGGTGGGGCCAGCGGCATGTTTCCAGGTAGATTAATATGCACAGGGTTACTGGGAACCACAGGAGCGGGGTTCCCTCCGGAACCGGGTAGAGGAGTTTGCCCAGCTTGACTTTGCAAAAGCTGTCTGGCCAGGTCATCAGTTCTTTCCTTTGATATTATTAATTGCCTCTTGAGGGAATTAGTCTATTGACGAGCGGCATGTACTTCGGCCCGTAATTCCCCCAATAATTGGGCCAACTGATGAGTTTCAGAAGTTTCCATAGCGCCTGGGTGGGAATTTGTAGGAAGGCTTCGCGTTCTGTAACGCTCACCTGACTCCCACGGAGGCGCTGGCCTGGTTCGCGCTGTTGTGACCTCGTCTAAGGTGATGCGCAGGGGTCGGAAGACGGACTGGACCGGGCCCCAAATCTGGCTTGTCTGACTCGCAGAAGTATCCTTCTGTAGGTGAAAATAGGGGCTTAACTGTCTGCGGGGTAATGCAATCGGCCTCCCACTTACCCCTCTCACCCTCCTCAAAACCCTTCTGTGCTTCCCCGTAGCGTCTCACCTTAGGGTCTGGAAGGACGAGCTCTCCATCCTGCTTCTGATGCAGGGGCGCGTTGGCATCCAGTTACTTCACTGGATTTTCGGATTGGTGAGAACCAAACTTGCTTGGCTTGCAGGTAAGTTTTTGATAAGTGGTTCCCCTTGAGTCCATGCATTAATGTTCTAATGCTAGTGTCTTTTTCCCCATAGGGGCCGGGGTACGGAATGCCGGGGAACAGGCACCGACCCGAGATGAGAGGTGAAATCCTTGTGGAAATCAGGTAAGTCTTTAATGAGCGTCTTGGTAATGTCTTTTCATTCGCTCATTAACGCTGATGTCTTTTTCCCCTTAGGGGCCGGGGTCCGAAAATGCCTGGATGCGGCGCGGACCCGAAATGAAAAGGGAATGACCCAGCAGGTAAGTCTTAACATGGAGATTTAGCTTCCCTTTTCCCTTCTTTCTCTCACCTTCGTTATTGTCTTTTTCTCCTAGGCGCTGGGGCGCGACTGCGGATCCGGATGGTCGCTGCAGAACATGGAAGCGCCCTGTAAGGTGAGTAGAATGAGGCGCTGCAGCGATCGATGCGATGTGCTTTTAAAAATAAATGTCTTCCTTTTCAGGATCGTCGGCGAAATGTCTCTGGGATGCAGATTTAGCAGGTAAGGCCTTTTCCTTCTTCTGTTCTCTTGTTCCCTTCCTTTGCAGGTGATTCAGGATGCTGGCAGGCGTGGCAGAAGTCAGGATGCAGGAGCAGACACAGTGAGCGTCCAGCTGCTAGATGCAGAACAACGCGAAGCACGTGTGGCTGATCGGGTGTGGTTTAAATAGCCTTGGAAGAAGTTCCTAGAATGTGTCCTTCCTCCAATCAGGTATGTATCCTTCCCCGACCACGCCCGGGTGATAAATGAGTCCCACAGGTAAAGTAGTTCCTTTCAGGCCTCAAGGAGGCCGGGGTTCTGCAGCAGGGTCTGCATCAGGTAAGTGCACCCAAACACTTTCATAATGGGCCTGGCGCCTATGGCGCCAGGACTGACGTTTTCTATGAGCCTGGTGCCATAGGCGCCAGGACGCTGTCCAAAGGGCCCCTATAAGGGGTTGCTGGGACCTTCCCCAGGGACTTGATGTCGGCTTTCGGGGACGCAGGGCCTGAGCCGGCTCCCCGGGAGCGGGCATCGTGACAGCACTCCCCCCCCCCCCCCCCCGCCCCCCCCCCCCAAGGCCCCTCCCAAGGTTGTTCCCTCCGGGGGTTTTGGTTTGTCTGGGAAGAGTCGGTGGAATTTCCTGACTAATCGAGGTGCATGCACATGGTGACTGGGTTCCCACGACATCTCCTGAGGTCCGTACCCCTTCCAATCAATTAGGTAGACAAGCTTTGACCTAAACATTGTTGAATCTAAAACGTTCCTCACTTCGAATTTGGGTTCCCCATCTATTTGAATAGGTTCTGGAGGTTTGAGTAGTCGGGTTCCGGGTACCACTGGTTTCAGAAGTGACACATGAAAAACAGGGTGAATTCGCATATTAGCTGGTAAATCAAGTTTAACCGCTACTGGGTTAATTATTGCCGTAATAGAATAAGGTCCCAGATATTTTGGGTTAAAAGTTCGGGGCCCTTTGAGCGGTAAATGTCTGGTAGCTAACCACACTTGATCCCCAATCTGATACGGAGGTGCTTCACTCCGATGTAGGTCAGCATTCTCCTTGTACTTTCTCTTGGCTTGTTGTAAATGCGTGGTTGCCTCTTTGAAGGCTCGGGTAATGGTAGAATACAGATGTTCTACTGCGGGCACTCCGAGGTTCTGAGGTGAGTCGAGGTTTGAGGTTCGAGGGTGATGTCCAAACAAGGTATAAAAAGGACTATGGCCAGTTCCAGAGTGTTCCGAATTATTATATGCGTATTCGGCTATCCAAAGAATGTCTTTCCAGTTGCTTTCAGATTGCTGTAACATACACCGTAAGTACTGCTCAAGGGTCTGATTTGTCCTCTCAGTCTGACCATCGGTCTGAGGGTGGTGACTGGTCGATAATCTTACGTCGATTTGTGCCATTTGACAACATTTGCGCCAGAAGTAGGAAATGAATTGGCTTCCCCGGTCAGAGATTAGTATAGATGGGAATCCATGTAGCCGAACAATATTTGAGGAATTCTTTGGCTAGGACAGAAGCTGAAGGTAAACCTTTCAAAGGAATGAAGTGGGCCATTTTGGAAAACAAATCCACAATTACCAGAATGGTATTATATCCCGAACAAGGAGGCAGGTCCGTAATAAAATCCATTGAGAGGGTGTGCCAGGGTGCTGGCGGTACGTCTAGAGGTTGGAGGAGACCGGCTGGTCTTTTCTTTTGACCTTTATTTTGGGTGCAAACACCACAGGACATCACAAAAGATTTAACATTTTTTCGCCAAGAGGGCCACCAGAATTGTCGTTTCACCTTTTCCATTGTCTTGGCAATACCGGGGTGTCCCTCTATTAATGTATCATGATAACCGGAAATAACTAGTTCGTGTAAATCCTTGTGTGGCAGGAATAAGCGTCCTTGGTAATAAGGTAAACCATTATCTATGGTAAAGTCTGATCCCTTTTGTATCCAATCATGTAGGACTGTAGGGTCCAGGAGTTGTTTCACTCTGACTTGAATGTCTTCAAGCATCTGTAACGAAGTCATGCCTAGAATTCTCTGTTCGGGAATTATTGGTACTGGTTCTGAGTTTGTATCAGGTTCTCCCATTCCAATTCGGGATAAAGCGTCTGCTTTGCCATTCTTGCAGCCAGGTCGATAGGTAATCACGAAATCAAATTCAGCGAAAAACAAAGCCCATCGGAGCTGCCGTGATGACTGAGCCTTGGCGGTTTTCAAATACTGTAAATTCCGGTAATCAGTGATCACTGTGATGGTATGTCGAGCGCCAAGCAGGTAATGCCGCCAGGCTTTAAAAGCGGACTTTATGGCTAACAGTTCTTTGTCAGTGATTGCATAATTAATCTCTGGTGCCGAGAATTTTCTGGACCAAAATGCTACGGGATGCAGTTGGTTGGTTTCGGGATCTCTTTGAGACAGAACTGCTCCCGTGGCTAGACTGGATGCGTCAGTTTCGACGACATACGGGAGATCTGGACGTGGATGTTTCAATATAGGTGCAGAGGTAAACTTAGCTTTTAAATCCTGGAAGGCCTGCTCGGCTTCTTCAGACCATTCAAAACGTTTATTTTTCCTCAAGAGTGCAGTAATGGGTTGTACTATGCGTGAAAATTCCGGGATAAACCTGCGATAGAAATTGGCAATGCCGAGCATGCTTTGAACCCCTTTTACAGAGCTAGGTGATGGCCATTTGAGGATGGCATCCACTTTTCTTGAGTCCATTCGGACTCCTTTGGGTGTCAGGATGAAACCGAGAAACTCAACTTCTGTGGTATGGAAAACACATTTCTCCAGTTTAGCAAATAGTTTGTGTTGGCGCAGTTTTTCCAGAACTGCCCTAACGTGTTTTCTGTGATCAGATTCCGAAGAGGAGTACACTAGAATGTCATCGATATAGACAACACAAACATCGAGTTCCCGAAGGACATCATTCATGAAGAATTGGAAGGCAGCCGGCGCATTGCACAACCCGAAGGGCATTACCTGGTATTCGAATAATCCATACTTAGTACGGAAGGCCGTTTTCCATTCGTCGCCTTCTTTTACTCGCACCAGATGATATGCCCCCCGGAGGTCTAACTTGGTGTATATGCAAGCGTCCTTTACCTGGTCAAGGAGTTCAGGGATCAGAGGCAGAGGATAACGGTTTTTAACCGTTATCTGATTCAATGCGTGGTAATCGATACAAGTTCTAAGGTCGCCTTCCTTTTTAGGCACGAAGAACAAAGCCGAGGATGCCGGGGACTTTGACGGGCGAATAAACCATTGGCGAGGTATTGATCCAAATATTGTCTCAGATGCAGGTTCTCAGGTTCGGTAAGGGCATAAATCCTGCTACAAGGGGGTTGTGCACCGGGCACCAGATCGATTTGGCAATCGTACGATCGATGAGGAGGTAACGTGTTGGCCTGTTCCTTTTGGAAGACGTCCTGAAAGCCTTGGTATTCCGGAGGCAATTGCATGGAGGCAGAGGTTACAGATGCTAGATTAATCTTCAGGTTTTCTGGATAACAGGTTTGTGCACAATCCGGGAAGGTTATTCTCTTAGCTCGCCAATCAATTCGAGGATTATGTGTCTCTAACCAAGGAATTCCAAGAATAACCTGAAACTGTGGGGCCTTGATTACATCAAACACAACTGCCTCCCGATGGCCGTCGGGACCAATAAGAGTCACCTCAGTAGTGGAATGCGTTACCGGTCCAGAGGCAATTTCAGTTCCATCTACTGTGGTGATGACGTCTTTGCTGGTTTTAGGACGGAGAGGGAGGTTAATCCTGGAGACCAACTCACGGTCCACATAATTTCCAATAGCCCCGCTATCGATGTATGCCTTTATTGCATGCAACTGCTTAGGCTGTTCTGGATCGACGAGAACCATTGGCACTATGAAATGCGAGGTCTGAGAGTTAGTTTTCAAGCTCGACAAGCGGACCCCTACGCTTGTCGGGCTGAGTCGTTTCCCGAAAAAGAGTCTTCAAGGTTTTTATCAGCGGCCCCTACCGCCTTTCGGGGCGGTTTTGCCAGGCAATCTCGTAGAAAGTGTCCAGAGTTCCCACAATAAAGACATTACTTTAATTGCTGCCTCCTTTCACGTTCCTTTTGAGTTAAAGGTCCTTTAACCCCACCAATTTGCATAGGCTCTGAGACATCAACTCCCTTGGGGTTAGCGTGGGTCTTGACCAACACCCGGGTCTCAAACCTGGACCGATCTGCTTTTCTTTTCTGGAGTCTGTGATCCAATTGGACCACTAAGTCTATATATTCTGTACATTCTCGGGGTGGATTTACAACTGGGGCCAGGACATCTTTAAGTTCTCCACGTAAACCTCGATAAAATAACGTGATTCTCTTATCCTCTGGCCACCCAGTTTCTACAATTAGTCTATTAATGGTTGCAATGTAGGATAGGAGATCCTGATTGCCCTGTCGCAGGGATAGAAGTTCATCATCCAGAGCCTGCCCCTGAGAGTGTCGAGCAAATAACCTTTCCATGCTTGCTTGAAATCCTTGAAAATCACGGAGAATCGGGTCATCCTGAGTAACCAGTGGAACTGACCAATCGGCAGCGCAGCCGCTGAGATATGACAATACAAAGGCTACTTTGTTCTGATCATTAGGGAAGGCCCCAGGCCTACATAGGAAGTGCAAACGACACTGATTCATGAATACGGCGAATCGTTTGGGGTCCCCAGCAAAGCGTTCGGGTGGGGCCAGCGGCATGTTTCCAGGTAGATTAATATGCACAGGGTTACTGGGAACCACAGGAGCGGGGTTCCCTCCGGAACCGGGTAGAGGAGTTTGCCCAGCTTGACTTTGCAAAAGCTGTCTGGCCAGGTCATCAGTTCTTTCCTTTGATATTATTAATTGCCTCTTGAGGGAATTAGTCTATTGACGAGCGGCATGTACTTCGGCCCGTAATTCCCCCAATAATTGGGCCAACTGATGAGTTTCAGAAGTTTCCATAGCGCCTGGGTGGGAATTTGTAGGAAGGCTTCGCGTTCTGTAACGCTCACCTGACTCCCACGGAGGCGCTGGCCTGGTTCGCGCTGTTGTGACCTCGTCTAAGGTGATGCGCAGGGGTCGGAAGACGGACTGGACCGGGCCCCAAATCTGGCTTGTCTGACTCGCAGAAGTATCCTTCTGTAGGTGAAAATAGGGGCTTAACTGTCTGCGGGGTAATGCAATCGGCCTCCCACTTACCCCTCTCACCCTCCTCAAAACCCTTCTGTGCTTCCCCGTAGCGTCTCACCTTAGGGTCTGGAAGGACGAGCTCTCCATCCTGCTTCTGATGCAGGGGCGCGTTGGCATCCAGTTACTTCACTGGATTTTCGGATTGGTGAGAACCAAACTTGCTTGGCTTCCAGGTAAGTTTTTGATAAGTGGTTCCCCTTGTGTCCATGCATTAATGTTCTAATGCTAGTGTCTTTTTCCCCATAGGGGCCGGGGTACGGAATGCCGGGGAACAGGCACCGACCCGAGATGAGAGGTGAAATCCTTGTGGAAATCGGGTAAGTCTTTAATGAGCGTCTTGGTAATGTCTTTTCATTCGCTCATTAACGCTGATGTCTTTTTCCCCTTAGGGGCCGGGGTCCAAAAATGCCTGGATGCGGCGCGGACCCGAAATGAAAAGGGAATGACCCAGCAGGTAAGTCTTAACATGAAGATTTAGCTTCCCTTTTCCCTTCTTTCTCTCACCTTCGTTATTGTCTTTTTCTCCTAGGCGCTGGGGCGCGACTGCGGATCCGGATGGTCGCTGCAGAACATGGAAGCGCCCTGTAAGGTGAGTAGAATGAGGCGCTGCAGCGATCGATGCGATGTGCTTTTAAAAATGAATGTCTTCCTTTTCAGGATCGTCAGCTAAATGTCTCTGGGATGCAGATTTAGCAGGTAAGGCCTTTTCCTTCTTCTGTTCTCTTGTTCCCTTCCTTTGCAGGTGATTCAGGATGCTGGCAGGCATGGCAGAAGTCAGGATGCAGGAGCAGACACGGTGAGCATCCAGCAGCTAGATGCAGAACAACGCGAAGCACGTGTGGCTGATCGGGTGTGGTTTAAATAGCCTTGGAAGAAGTTCCTAGAATGTGTCCTTCCTCCAATCAGGTATGTATCCTTCCCCGACCACGCCCGGGTGGTAAATGAGTCCCACAGGTAAAGTAGTTCCTTTCAGGCCTCAAGGAGGCCGGGGTTCTGCAGCAGGGTCTGCATCAGGTAAGTGCACCCAAACACTTTCATAATGAGCCTGGCGCCTATGGCGCCAGGACTGACGTTTTCTATGAGCCTGGTGCCATAGGCGCCAGGACGCTGTCCAAAGGGCCCCTATAAGGGGTTGCTGGGACCTTCCCCGGGGACTTGATGTCCGCTTTCGGGGACGCAGGGCCTGAGCCGGCTCCCCGGGAGCGGGCATCGTGACAGTTTGTGAGCAAAAATTTTTCATGCCAATGAGTGTAGAAAACACAGGATAAAAGTTCAGATGGAGGAGATGTTGGAAATCGGTCTCCTATGCCCGGCTAAAATCTGACCTCATATTTGGTCTACGTCTGGGTTTGATGTTAGGAAATGAAAATTGCAGCACAGGATAGAAACCCGAAACTACTTTCGGAACAAAGTGCTGGTGACGTTTCGGCAGAATGGATGGTAGCCTTCTTCTGGGGCCAAAGAGTCAGGAAACTCACTGGTCGTGCGTCCAGTTGGAGCGGATGAACCCTAAGGGTTTCATCATAGTGTGGTTGGAAGGGCAGAGGTAGCCTGTGTGGGCGTAGGCAGAGTGGATCGCCGGGATGCCGGCGGGCGGCTAGTGGGTTAATCTTGCCAGACCCTCTGGATGGATAGCGGGGTCGGTGGTAGGTCCGTAAGGGTTGAACCTGAGGCTGGTAGGTGAGGTCCCACCTAGACTTAGGCGGGGGGCCGTCTCACGCGCCGTCCAGAAGTGAAGGCATCATGACTGGATGGCTCTGGGGAGAAGGAGCGTCTGGAGCGCCCTGCAGTCAGTCAGGGCGGGCAGCACAATGACCGGCGTCTCAGAATGGCGCCTCACAGGTCACACTATGGCACGGAAAGTGCCTTGTTGGACCTTCAAAGTGAAATGTTCAAGATTATGGACAACAGCAAGGTCGGGCTGCTGATGTTGTTAGATCTATCAGCAGCCTTCTACCTTGTTGACCATAGAAGGCTTATAAGTCGGCTCAAAAACCTTTCTGGCTGCTCCAATGAGGCTGCCCTCTGGATTGAATCTTTCTTGCAGAATAGAATGTCTAAATTTGTCTGGAGCGAAGCACTCGCTAAACCAGAGAGGTTACAGTACGGTGTGCCACAGGGTGCCTGCCTCTCACCAGCCCTTTTTAACGTATTTTGTCGCCCGCTGTGAGATCTCTTAGTTTCATTGGGAATTAGCTTTTCCAACTATGCTGAAGACACCCGGCTGATTATAAATATTAGTGGTCAGCATGAAAAAGATTCCCATCAAATTTCAAGAATTGGGGGTGGGGGCGCTAAAGAGTCCGACCAAGATGGCTGCAGGCCCGTGAGCTCGCCACACCATAAACAATATCCGGCAAAAATCCGGCCGTTATACAGTCGTAAAATCAGCTAGAAGTGAATGGGATCGTGGGAGATCCTGCAGGGCACACGTAAGCCGCCTCAGAAGATCAGAGAACCTAGGTGTAGCCAGGAACAACACGCAAGAAGATACTGAGAGAAAGTCGATTACAGCCCGCGATGAAGGAGTGGGAGGAGCAGCTGCCCACAAGAGACGCGGACCCACACAGAGCGGGGAACTTTCCGGCGATACAGAGTGGTCCCTGGACTGCTAGCGAGAATCGGAGCTAGACTCCCACTGGTGGACCCCCGATCTGAGCTACTAGAGAAGCGGTGTCGCAACACGACTCGGGGTGCCCCAGAGGGACTGTGCTACCAACGCCGCTGCCACTCAGCCCAGGACTGATCCAGAGGGGCAACCAGATCCTGCACGGAGTGTTAAGGAGAATTTTAATTTAGGGCTAATTTCCCTCACCTAGTGAGTCCCGGATTTCTGGGGTTTATTTTTTCCATCTGGTAAGAGTGTGAGCCTTTTTCCCACTCTTACATGTGTTTTGCCATTTGTATTTCTACTTTTTGTGTGATTTTGGGCTCTGGAGCCACACCACTGCATGAACCCCACTTTTTTGTGTATTACACAGCACCTTCAGTGCAGTGACACAGGATTATCTTTTGAGACTTCCCACTGCCTCCATTTTTCTTGGGCTGACTACTGTTCCCCAGAAACATGTAAAGTTGCCATTAACTTTATATAGTCTCTTTACAACTACAAACCCAGTACACCCCATCCTACATGGAGTATTGGAAAGGGTTAATTTCTACCACTTTTTGTCTGTGCCTCTTGGAGCTTTGTTTCGCTCTCTTAACACTAAGACTTGGCTGGTGGCAGTGGTATCTACCCTAACTTTTCTACCGCGATTATAGTATATAAAAGTGGTACTGTTTTAGGCTATTGTATTAGCCTCGAACATAAACCCGCTTGGCCAAATACATTTTATTTTGGCTCTGGTCGGGTTTAGTCGCCATTTCTTTTTGTTAAAGTCCTTCTTGTGTTTTACTTTTCGCGCCAAACCAGGTTTGCCTGCTTTGTTCACCGTCTTTTGGCAGGCTTCTACGCAGAGGCCCTCCTTTGGCGCCTGGGCGTCTAGGTGGGCTGAATGTGAGGGAGGGGTTTAGTCATCCCCTGCACAGGGTCTCCTTGGAGACCCAAGTCGCACTTTGTGTCGATTGGCGGAGGTGGTTGTCCGGGCCGGACAACCCCCCTGCTGAGTGATTGACAGCCAGGCTGTGTGAATGGGGGATTTTGGCATAAAAGGCAGGACTCTTGGGCTGGAAGTCAGAGTTGCCACTGGAACTGCAAGAACTGAAGAGAAGCGGAGAAGAAGACGGCTGCTGCAACTCCCGAGTCCCAGTGAATCCCTGCTGCAGTCCTGAGCTATCTACCCTTCAATGACAGAGAAGATCTAGTCCGGAGTCTTCTTCCCTTGAGCCTGGTGGGATCAACCAGCACACCTTCAACAGCCAGAGAATCCTCTTCTTGGTCGAAATCGCTGCATACAGCTGTAGTGGTCCGGATAGCCATCAGAAGAGCCCTCTCCCTTTTTAAAGGAGCACACCTTTTATTCACCGTTGCTTCGCTGCTGCTGGCTTCATCCCTGGGTAGTGCAGATCGCTCCAGACGTCGTCCTGCTTGTCCCCACGACTGAAGCTCCAGGTACTGTGAGCCTGCAGGAACTACCAGGAACAACTGCCTTAGCACCAGCTTTCTTCAAACAAATAAGGTACTGTGTCTGACTTTAAGGAATTGGGGTGAACCCTTTTTCCTCACCGAAGGCTTTTCCTTTTCTCCCTTCACTCTTCTAACTTTTGCTTCCCTTTTGACAATATCCAAGTACTCCTGGCAATCTCAAATTGTGAACTGTTCTAACCTTGTGATCCCCAAGCTTGAAGTGCTGGGAAGCGGGCCCCCCTCAGCTGACAGCCTTGCAAACCTTATAACAGAAACGGAAAGCACCCACCCCCCCCCCCCCCCAGCTACAGCAGGCGCATGGCGGTGGCAGCAAGGCGAGGGGCCTGGTACCCACACTCCGTTCGCAGGGGGATTCAGCAGATGACACCCGAGGCAACACTATGCCTGAACTCTGAATAGTGCAGGGTGAGGAGCAACGTTACGCAGAGTCAGCCTGCGCTGTAACTGTCTCCGGGGCCTCAGGCAACCCCACAATCTGAGGCGGGTCACTCGAGTCCAACCACTGGGAACAGAGAGTAAACCACACAGCACACACCCAGCGACCCAACCGGAACCAGCGACAACCCAAGACCACAAACAGTCGAGGTATGCAACCTCAGGGACCCCACAGATCAATTTATATGCGGCACAGGCCTTCAGCCCTCACAGCAAAGGTCAGATAGCACCACCATAACAGTTGTGACCTGGGTGCTGGAACTGGTGGTAAAGCCCGAGGTGACCCGGTCAACTTGCACCACTGTGGGAGACTGTTCAACTCAGAGCCACTCCCCCTACCAACAGCCCAAAGCAGGACCAACCCAACTGGTGCTCCCCTGTCCCTGAGGTGGTGGTGGGCACCCCACTACAGAGGACTCACGCAAATAACCCAGCACACTGCACGGCAGGAAACACTGATCACAAGGACATTGGCATAAAGTGCACACACCTGCAGGATCCTGTGAGTGGACCAAATTATGTCAATACCCGGGAGTAACGCGAACCCAAGTGCGCAAACTCAGTAGATGGTCAAAGTGGGCAAAGTAGGGAAACCGCAGACAAAGCTCCAATTCGAGGCATCGACACAGCCAAAACAGACGGACACAGAGCCCGTCCGAGGGCAGCAGCATGCAGGGCACCCAGGACACGTCGACCGCATTCCAGGATATAAAGGTAATGGTCGGCCAGCTCCAAAACAGCATACAGTCCCTGGACCGAACAATTGACACGCTGACCAGCAAAGTAGACCACATGCAGGTTCGCCTGGATAAGCATGGGGAGCGACTCGACGAGGCGGAGGGGCGGATTTCAGTGGTCGAGGACGAGACAACCTCCACGTCCAGGGACCTACAACAAATGAAAACAACACTGAAAGAGCTTGCACTAAAGCAGGAGGACTTCGAGTTGAGGTCCAGAAGAAATAATCTGAGGATAATTGGTATTCAGGAAACAATAAATCAACGAAACATGGAAACGACAACGGAACAAATCCTGGGGGAGGTACTGGGTCACAGGACCTTCTCAGATGTCTTTATAGTGGAGAGGGCACATAGAATCCCCAGCGGCAGGAGCCCGGCCCCGGGGCACACATGCGCCTGATTATAGCAAGAATGATGAATTACTGTGACCACGATTCAGCACTGCAAAGAGCCAGGGAGCTGGGGTCCCGGACATACAAAGGGGACATCATCAGGATATTCCTGGATTTCTCAGATAAAGTCCAAGAATCACGTCGCACAAATATATACACGTTAAAAAGAGACTGAGAACTAGGCATCCGATACACCATGCTATTCCCAGCCAAGCTCCGGGTGGAACACAAGGGGCAGACACTGTTCTTCACCACTCCAACAGAGGCTAACAAATTCTTGGAATGCTTGCCTTGTAACCTGAGGCCCAGAGGTAACAACGACTAAGTTAGGACTATGATCACATGGTTGACCACCAATAAAGACGGTAAGATCAGCTCAGAAAAATGGACCAGTAACTGACCCAATCGCCCATGGTGTGGAGAAGGGTCAGCCCACTAGCTAACACCCAAGCGAAAGCAGGTTAATGATTCACAAACTGGCAAGTTGGAGACACCAGCAAAGCGAGGGGGGAGGCACGGATAATACTGACAGGTTGGGGAAGTCGGTGGGGATGGTGGGTGCAACACACAGACGGTATTCTGGCGCACAGGAGGCTACGGGTGGGCCGGGGGAGATACACAAAACGCGGATAAGTTTGAGTCTGGTGGCTCATCACTGGAACAAAGGAATGGAGAACAACTATGGCTGAGTCAATTAGGCTCCTAACATGGAATGTACGAGGGCTAAACTACCCGTCCAAATGCCGAAGGGTCCTTCTATACTTACAACACCACAGTATAGGGGTGGCGTTCTTGCAGGAGACGCATCTCGGGAACACAGGAGAGATAAGGTTTGGGAACTCCTGTGGCAATAACAGATATTTCTCTTCCTATTCCACCTATGCAAGAGGCGTATGCACTCTTATCCACAGCAAGGTAGGATTTAACCTGCTCACAGTCATCAGGGATGATGAGGGAAGAGGCCTCATAGTTCGAGGCACGATACAAGGCCGTTTATACACCCATGTCAATTATTACGGACCTAACCAGGACACGGTAAAGACCCTAGAGTGGGTGGAGCACCACACAGAAATGTATTCTGGGACGATGACTTTAACGAGGTCATGGACCCCGCGCGAGATCGAACACCCGGCCCCCCACAAGATCCCAAAAATGAGATTGGGGGATGGCCCAGATGTGGGAGCTGGAGGACGTCTGGAGGCTGAAAAACAGGGAGGCACGATAATATACCTTTCACTCTTCGGTCCACGACTCAATGTCGTGCCTGGACTTTTTCTTAATATCGTAGGGGATGATGGGATCGGTCACTGAAGTTACTATCCTGGCCAGCACTCCTTCAGATCACGCCCCGGTACTTCTAGAAGTAGAACTGGCAGGGAGGGGGAGTGAAAGGGAACTGTGGTGATTTAAGGGCCCGGCCCTAACAGACCCACAGTTCAGAGATGGGATAGCTGTGGCCATTGACACCTTTTTTTAGCTTAATGTGGGATCAGTGGAATCCGTGGGAACCTTTTGGGAGAGCTTTAAATGCCTGATCCGAGGGGAATGCATCGCTAGAGAGATCGGCATGCTTAAACAAATCAGGCAAGAGCTCACATCCACTGAGACCCGCCTCGGCTTGTTGCAAGCCGCAGGTACAATAGGGACCCCCGAACAACAGGCTGAAATCAAACAATTAATCGAACAATTCAAGACATTGGCACACAGGGAGGTGAAGCTATTGGGATAGGGAGCATCCGTGAAGCAGTATGGAAAGGGGCAAATATCAGGCAGGCTTCTGGTAAGGGCGTGAGGGTGGAGGCACATAAGGAAAGAGTCACATCAATAATAGACGACAAGGGAGTGGAAAGGTTCGACGAGGAAGCAATAACCCAAGAGTTTGGCAGGTTCTATACAGATCTGTACTCCTCCCAATTATCAGCAACCCAAACGGAACTAGAACTTGACCAGATAGCATTGTACGGGTGTACTGAGGAGGACAGGGTGGGCCTCAACTGTCCCATAACACTGGAAGAGGAACTGTCAGCTGTTAAATCTCTACCGTCTGGGAAAGCTCCTGGGCCGGACGGCTTCGGCGCCGACTTCTATAAGTACTATGCATCCAAGCTAAGCCCGCATCTCTTAGTAATGTACCAACAAAGCATCCCAGAAGGGAAACTCCCAGAATCACTGCGGGAGGCAGTGGAGACGGTAATACTCAAGCCAGGGAAGCCACCAAACAACTGTGCGTCGTATAGGCCAATCTTTATTATAAACTAGGATAACAAAATATTAGCCAAGATATTAGCTTACAGACTGGCCCCTCTGATGCCGAAAATGGTAAAGGCAGATCAGTCAGGATTCATTCCAGGCCGCTTGACTTCTTTTGGGATAAGGAGGCTGCTGGGGCCGAAATTAGCGGTTGATCCGGATGAGGATAAGGTAGTGGCTGCACTGTTGGATGCCACCAAGGCGTTTCACTCAGTGGAATGGCCCTTCGTGCCTGTTCACAGTGCTATGCAGGATGGGGCTGGGTGAACACTACATTGCAATGGTGGCACTTCTATACTAATCCCTGACAGCTAAAGTAAAGGTGAATTGCTGATTCACTCAAGCCATACATCTACACAGAGGCCCACAACAAGGCTGCTCGCTCTCTCCGCTCTTATTCACCCTAGAGATTGAACCCCTGGCCGAAAGGATCCGAGAGGCTCATATACACAGAGGCATCCAGCTCTTTAAACACAGGGTGGTCATCTCATTAAATGCCGAGGATATGGCATTATATATCAAAGATCCGGAACGGAACCTGGATCCTGTCATGGAAGAGGTGGTTGAGTTTGGTCTTTTCTCGGGGCTGGTAATTAATGCCACTAAATCAGTCCTTTTCCCACTAACCAACAGCGTAATACAGGATGGTGATAAGTGGGGCTTCCAATGGCATCTCAAACAGACTCTGTCATGTCACGCGGGAGACTGGGGTCTGCCGCTCCCATTTCCTCCTGGCGAGTCTACCCGCGCGTTCGCGTCTGGGGACTCGCCGGGAGGGGAGCAACGGATTACAGGGCCGGCGGCCTTCGGCGCATGCGCGGAGGTCCTCTCTCTCGGTTCCGCGCATGCGCCGTGGGGGCTTGCCTTCCAAGCCTCGTTCTGGGTTCGCCGGCGCCCGGAAACGGAACGGTTTGCGTTCCAGGCCTCTCGGGCGCCGGCGGCCCATAAAAGAGGCCGCTAGTCAAAGCTGCCCGCGTCTCAACGCGGTTTGCTTCGCTTTCCTCGTTGTTCCTGCCCAGCCTTACCTGTGGCCTGTCCTGGGCCTACCTGCCTCCAGCCTTACCTGTGGCCTGTCCTGGGCCTACCTGCCTCCAGCCTTACCTGTGGCCTGTCCTGGGCCTACCTGCTTGCCTCCAGCCTTACCTGTGGCCTGTCCTGGGCCTGCCTGCCTCCAGCCTTACCTGTGGCCTGTCCTGGGCCTGCCTGCCTCCAGTCCTTACCTGTGGCCTGCCCTGGGCCCGCCTGACTCCAGTTCTTATCCGGGTCCTGTCCTGGGCCTGCCTGCCTTCAATCCTCACCTGGGTTCGGCCCTGGGCCAGCCAGCCTCCAGCTACTACCTAGGTTTTGCCCTGGGTCAGTCTTCCCTCAGCCCATTCCGGAGTTCTGTCCTGAGTCATCATTGTGTAGAGGGGACTTATCCCACACTAGCCTGCATTCCCCCTGTTCCATCTTGGGCACGTTCCTACAGTTCTCTAATTGGCCAGACAACTAGTTCCAACTGTCCTCACTCTTTCCTGTCTTGCCTGACTCCGAATCTCATCCTGTGTACCATTGGAACTATCTGCACCAGCCAAGCTCCTTTGCCTACTACGAATACCTTTCTGCTACACTGGTCTATCTATCAACTGTCGCTGCACTGAGGTTCTTGGAAGATTCATGGTCTGGACAACAAGCTCTACCTGGACTATGGTTCCCTCCATCTGAGCCTACATCCTCTTGTCACGCTTACCTGGGAGAGTGCCTTTGTGACATTGGGGGTTGGTCCATCCTTCACCCAGTTCCTCATTTGGGTGGTGGAGAGGCTGATTCCTCGTGCCGCTATCTCATCAGTTCCTGGACTCCAGACTGGCGACCTCTGCGAGACCAACCACCAAGACTACAGGTACGCGGTCCTCTCGGGCCAATCAGCTTGACAGACTCGCTACTTGGGGGTCATGACAGCCCGAGAAGCACATAAACTCTTTGAAATTAACTACCAGAAAACACTAGACCATGCGAAGGATGGTGTCACCAGGTGGAGGAACCTACCACTTAATTTATACGGAAGGGTCTCTCTGCTTAAAATGATCCTGCTCCCTCAGTTCTTATATCTATTCAATAACGTGCCGACAGGGGTTCCCTTGGAATATTTCAGGGAGGTGAAATCAGCAGTCACTCACTTCCTTTGGACCAGTAAACAGCCGAGAGTGGCATCAGACAAATGAACTGCACCAGTGCACTAGGGGGGACTAGCGGTACCAGACTTGGAAGCTTATTACACTGTAGAGGAGGCGGGATACGCCCTACACTGGTTGAGAGGCCAACATGACAGGAGGCATGTATAAGTGGAGAGAGCACTGGCGGTCCCTAACCTGCTCCGATCCTGTATTCTTACTGCCCCCAGCAGGGGACGACGACCTGGAAACATGGTAGAACTCACATGCTTGTCCTGGGCAAGAATAGAGGGTAAATCCAAGTCAGAAGTTATTTACTCCACAGAGCTGCCGCTTATGTTTACCCGTGGCATCCCACTCACTGCGGAGAAGGGCATTGTCAGCCTTCTAAACAAGCTATATATAACCAAAATGGGGGACTTGCTCCCAGAGGGGAGGTTTATTACATTAGATGAGTTAAAAACAAAAGGGAATCTCAACCCCCTAGACGTATTTTTATATTTTAGGTTAAGAACGACCCTCGAAAAGTTTATCCCCAACTTCCCATAACAACCTATACCAGCCCCGATATTCAACAGAATGATTGCGGGGGAGCAACCGAGGAGGGTGGTGTCGGTTATGTACGCCTTATACCAGGCCTCCAAATCGGCTGACAACGGACCCAAGAGGAGGTGGGTCACCCAATCTCAGATGAAGAGTGGAAGGTTTGCTGCACGGGAACCAAGCATATAGCTATAAACTCCAGATATAAGTTGATACACTGGAAATACTTGCACCAATACTATTACACTCCAGCACAGATGAACAAGTTACTCTCTTACCTGGTAACGTTCTTTCGATGGGATGGTCCGACGACGTATTCTATACCTACGACAGGTAATGTCCACAGCTGTGCTGCTTCAGAAAATGTTTGGTGTCTGCGTCCTGCGTCGATGACGTTGATGCGCCGTCCCCGAGGACCTCTTGTGACGGCCGACGTCACCCGATGTGATAAGTAGGACGCTGCACGACGCCCGTAGCCTCAGTTGTAGTTTTTCCCCCAGAACGTGACACACCAGTTTTCTGCCAGTCGGACACAAAAGGCCTTGCGGAACGCATGCTGCAATCGCATAAGAAATTCTGCAGCGGGGAAGGTAGGGAGGGAGCGATATGGAATACGTCATCGGACCATCCCATCGAAAGAACGTTACCAGGTAAGAAAGTAACTTGATCTTCGAGGGGATTGGATCCTCCGACATATTCCATATCTATGACAGACTCCCAAAGCAGTACCAAGCAAGGAGGTGGGAAAAGAATTTAGAACACGAATTTAGCATGCCCAATCAAATTGCGGAATCAAGGACTGCCTTGCCAAAGGCCAGATCCTGCCCTCGGATGGAATCGAGGGAGTAGTGACGTACAAAAGTATGTACCGAAGCCCAGGTGGCTGCATCACAGACGTGACTAATAGAAACACCCCTCTGCAGGGCAGTAGACGCAGCCACTCCCCTGGTAGAATGGGCCTGCAAGCCAGCCGGAGGGTCTTTACCCGCCAAGCGGTAACACTCGGAGATAGCTAAAATAATCCAACGAGACAAAGTCTGTTTCGTCACAGCTTGTCCCAAACGCTTTCCAGCGTAACCAATGAAAAGTTGATCGTCCACTCAGACCCGGGACATGGGCGAAATGTAAAAGCTCAACGCTCTGCTAGGATCAAGCCTATGGAGCCTCTCCTCTTCCTTACCAGGATGTGCAGGAGGATAGAACGCCGGAAGAACAACCTTCTGGCTCAAATGAAATTCCGAAACCACCTTCGGAAGAAAGGAAGGACGAACTCTAACGAAAACCCTGTCCTTATGAAACACAGTGAAGGGTGGCTTAACTGAAAGTGCCTGTAACTCACTCACTCTGCGAGCGGAAGTAACCGCAACCAAAAACACAGTTTTCAGAGTTAACAGTCTCAAAGGGCAAAAATGCAAAGGCTCAAACGGAGCACCCATAAGAAACTTAAGAACAAGGTTCAAATCCCAACCGGGCACCAGAAAAGGTGACGGAGGGAACACATTAGTGAGCCCTTCCAAAAACTGAGAAATTAAAGGAATCTTAAAATAGGAACATTCTTCAGATGAGAGCTTAAATATGGACAGCGCCGCCAGGTAACCTTCAATGGTCCCCACTTGCAAGCCCCTGTGGGCCAAGGAAAGCAAAAAAGACAGAACCATGGGAATGTCACACTCAAAAGGATCCACATTCTTAACTCTGCACCAGTCGCAGAACTTTCTCCAACGGCAACGGTACAGAGACTTTGTTGCCGGCCACCTGGCCAAGAGCAACACCTCCATCATGTCTTCAGGGAGGTCCCAATCCTTATACCCCAACCTTTCAGAAGCCAAGCGTGAAGGTTGAGGGATCTGACCTCTGGATGGAGAACCTGACACCCCCGCCGTCAGAGCAGATCGTCTCAGTAGGGAAGACGACGTGGAGGGCAGATGGACAAGTCGAGAAGGTCCGGGTACCACGTCCTCCGGGCCCACGCCGGAGCAATGAGGATCATCCGGGAACCGAACCTCCGTAACCTCTGCAGTACTTTTGGGATGACGGGGACTGGAGGAAACGCGTACAGCAGTGGGAATGACCACTCCACCACGAACGCGTCTCCTAAGGCTCCTTTTGGAGGAGATTCCCGCGAGCAGAACCTCTCGCACTTCCGGTTGACACTGGAGGTGAAGTGATCCACTTGAGGGGTCCCCCAAAGGGCGAAGATCAGAGCAACCGCCGTCTCGTTGTCGTCTCCGGCCAGATGAACAGCCGAGATCGAAACTTCCTGCTGGATGGCCCCAACTCGAGCTGCATCGCCTCCCTGCACAGAGGAAGTGACCCTGCCCCCCCCCCTTTTTGTTGAGGTAGTGCATGGCCACCATGTTGTCCATTAGAACCAGGACACTCTTTCCTCGCACAGTCGACAGAAAAGCCTTCAGGGCAAGCCTGACGGCCCTCAGCTCCAACAGATTGATATGGAGTCTGGACTCCGACGGAGACCAACAACCACTGACTGTCAACTCGTTGGCATGAGCTCCCCATCCAGTGAGGGATGCGTCTGTCACGATCGTCACCTCCGGCCAGGGCAGCCAAAATGGGGCCCCTGTCATCAGATTGCCTTCGACAGTCCTGGGCGACCGAAGACGGCACCTGAACAGGGTCCGACATCCTGCCAGAGGACTGAGACCACTGGAGCTTGAGTGCCCACTGCAAAGATCTCATCCGCATACGAGCCTCTGGCACCAGAAGAATGCAGGATGCCATGAGGCCCAGCAGTCTCAAGAACTCGGACGCTGGGAGAGTCTGGGCAAGTTGAAACTTGTGCACCATCTGCTGAATGTGAAGAGCCCTCACCTGGGGAGGATGTTAGGGAGAATTCTTTGTAAGGCTAATTTCCCAAACCTAATGAGTCCCCCAGCAGCTTTGCTGGACTTTTGGGGTTTATTTTTTTCTCTCCTGCTAAGAGTGAGATTCCTTTGCTCCCACTCAGACATGATTTGAGGTGTTCCTTTGAATTTCCATGTGTTTTATGGGCTATGGGGTCTTTTACTCCATAGGCTCTCGTGTTTTTTTGATGTGGGTTACACAGCACCCTCCGTGCCGTAACCCAGGGATGTCGTAGCGACCCCCCAACATAGACTCCATACCCTGGGACTGACTACTGTCTGCCAGGGCATGTAAAGTCACCATTGGCTTTGCTAGTCCCAAATTATGAACAGAAACCAGTACAAACCATCATATTGTGGACGTACTGGTCAGGGCAATTCGGATTGCCCCGGGGTCTGTTGTTCGAGGGGGCACGTCTCCGTCCCCCCTGATCGAGTTTTGGCTGGTGGCAGTGGATACTACTTTTTATATTCGACCGCAAATATATCTCTATGGGATTTTCCCATTGTTCGAGGCCACCAACTTTAATTATTTAATTCTTATAGCCTCGAACATACCGCCGGGTTATTTATTTAATAGTAATTCACCAGTTGGTATTTTTTGCCAGAACTCGATTCTAAAATGGCGTTTGTGTTCTCTTCTGTGACTCCAACCCAAGTCAAGCCCTTTGTTCCACTTTTTGGTGGGCTTCTCCACAGAAGCCCCCAAAAGTGGTGCCACTCTGTCTGGGTACCACAGGGGGTGTGGGAGGGGTTTAGGCACCCTGGACTGAGTTACCTTGGTAACTCAAGTCGCACTCTTGTGTGATTGGCCCAAATGGTGAGCCGGCCGGCTCACCACTTAGCATGTTTGATTTGACAGCTAGGCTGGGTGAATGGGGGTGTGCTGCATAAAAGCAGGGCTTTGGGGACTGGAACTTCAGAAGTCGCCACAGGACCTAAGAATCCTAGGAGGGAGAAGATGAGCCGACCTGCAACGACGACACCACCGGTGGAGCCCTGCTGAACCGTCTCACCACTTTTCCCAACAACAGAGGAGATCTCCAGTCCGGAGAGTCTTCTTCCTTTGACTGGTGGGGATAACCAGTTTTGCCTTCTTTTCACCTTCCTGGAGCATCTCGTGGCCGCCTTGCCCGTGCCAAGCACCCTGGCAACCGGAATTCCACGGTTTACCACTACCGCGAAGAGAAGGGTAGTACCTTTTAACCAGAGGACTCCGCGGCTGGTTTCTTCCCTGGCAGTGCAACGACCTTCATCTTTCCTCCACGGCGAGACCTCTTCTTCCTCTGGACGAACCACCGACTTGCACCTGCTGCCAGGAACAACTGCTCCCGCTGGAGCTTCCTTCACACTTAAGGTACTGTGTCCCGCCTGGCTTCCCTTGCGACAGATCGTTCGGGGTGACAGTAAAGCCTCGACTTTCTAACCTGGGATAGCCTGGGACAACCTAGCTAACTTTTCCTGACTCGAATTTCATCCTTTTTGTGCGTACTATCCACAAGACTCTTTGGGCATAACCCCACTGTGTGAACCTGGACCCCTTCTGCTTGCTCTCTCCAAGAGTGGGCCTTGCAATTGACTGTCTTCCTCTCCAGTAGAACTCTGCCTATCCTGCCTTACTGTGGTTCTTTGTAAAAGTATTGAAACTTGTGTGCTTCCTTAACCCTGCCTTTCCCCCCCCTTTCTTTACAACTTATTAGAGTGTCATCTTATGTTAAGCGCTCACCTCTGCCTGAAAATAAGTGGTGTTTCTCACTAAGACTTGTCTAATAAGTGAATAGGGTTGTATATATATGATAGTGACTGTGTGCTGAATTTACTCACCTTGTTTTTGCTAGTGTAAACTACAAGTGTGTTGTTAAATAAATAATTATATACTTTTACACCAAAGCTCTGGTCAGTGTTTGTTTGTACTACTGTGTCCCTGTACCTATTGTGTATACTCTGCATACTGCCCAACTCTTCTTGAGGGAAGTATGACTGCTCAGCCACAGCTACCAAGTGAATCTGTGTGGTACAGACTGCTACCAAGTGGGTTTACTGCCAAACACCTGTAGTCTTAAATATTTTGCAGTGGTCCCTAAGGGAACTGCACAGGTTTCTGCTTAACAGAGGAAAACACTGCCCCAGGGATGTGTCGAGCACTGCTCCGATGTACTGGAGCCGCTGTGTTGGCGTCAAATGGGACTTCTTTAAATTGAGGGAGAAGCCCAGCTTGTGAAGGGAGTGGCAGGTGACGGACAGATGATCCAGGACTTGCTCGGGAGAGCTCCCCCTGATCAACCAATCGTCCAGGTAGGGGTAGACGTGAATCCCCCCTTTCCTGAGATGCACTGCCACCACCACAATGAGTTTGGTGAAAACCCTCAGGGCGGAGGTCAATCCGAACGGCAGGACCCGAAACTGAAAGTGCGAGTCGCCAACCGCGAACCTCAGGTACTTCTTGTGCTTGGGATGGATCGGCACATGGAAGTAAGCGTCCTTGAGGTCGAGAGACACCAACCAGTCCTGAAGTTGAAGGGCCTGGAGGACTTGAGAGAGAGTAACCTTCTTGAACTTGTCCTTAATGAGGAGCTTGTTCAAACCGCGCAAGTCCATGATGGGTCTCAATCCCCCGTCTTTCTTCGAAATCAAAAAATAAGGGGAATACCATCCCTTTTCCTCTCCGCTACAGGCACCAGTTCTATGGCACCTTTCTCCAGCAGTGCTTGAATTTACTGCGCAAGGAGCGGATCCGGACTCTTCAAAGAGAGGTTCCCAGGTGGATTGTCGTGAGGCCTCTGCCGAAAAGGAAGAAAGTAGCCGTGGGTTATGATCTCCAGGACCCACACATCTGAAGTAATGGCACGCCATTCTACAAGATGCTGCGCCAGCATTCCCCAACCAGCGAACCATGGGACCTGGCCTCATGACTGAGTGGTAGCAGCTGCGGCGTTGCCCGAGCGGCCTTGCACCTCAAGTACCCCGTTTTCCACCTCTGGCACTCTTACGGTGGCCTCTTTGACTGACAGCTCCTCTCGCTTTACTGAAGGACGAGTAATAGCGAAAGGAACCTCCCCTCCATTGCTGTCCCCTAGGACGAAAAGGCGGAGGTTGGCGAACTGCAGCGCCCAACGACTTCGCTGCAGCTTTGGAGGTCTGCAACCTCTCAAGGCTCTCGTCAGCCTTGCTGCCAAAAAGATGTTCACCGTCAAAGGGCATGTTGAGGAGCCGGGGCTGCACATCAGAAGCGAACCCAGACTTCCGCAACCATGCAAACCTGCGTATTACGGTGCTCACCGCCATGGACCGGCTGAGACAATCTGCCATGTCCAAACCCGACTGACCGGCCTCACACATGGCATCCTTGCCATCCTGAACCATAGCAAGGAAACCATCCCGTTCATCACCTTCGGGAATATGTTCAGCCGCTAATGCAACACAGTTCCACAGAAAGTGTCTGAAACGAGACAAGGCACATACGGAGTTGGCCGCCTGAAGCGCCATACCCCCCTGAAGAAAACACTTTCTTCGCCCAGCCGTCAAAACGTTTGTCGTCCCTATCTGAAGGGATGGTAGGATACGACGCCTGCTTTGCCGGGGCCGTAGCCGCCTGCACCACCAAACTCTCTGTAGTGGGGTGCCTGGATAAGTAGCAGGGGGCGCTACTGGCTGGGCGGTATTTTCGTGACAAAGACTTGCCCACTGCCGGGAGACTCTCCGGAGCAGTCCAAGCCACCGCCACCCTTCTCTGCAGAGCCATATGAAATGGCAGTACCGGGTCAGTGGGGTGACCAAGATCAAGGATGTCCGTGAGATCATCCTGAACGAACTCCCCTAGGGGAGCCGACCAACCCAAGTACTCGGTGACCCAAGACATAAGGCGCCGGTACGAAGAATCGGCATGAGTGCCAGGCTCCGGCCTACAAAACTCCACCTCCGGAGAGGTGTCCAGTCCACTGGCATCATGCAGTGATTGCCTCAGGTCATCAAATTGGCTATGGCCCGAGAGAAGCTCATTTGGCACTGTAACCGGAACCAAGCCTTCATCAGAGCCTTGATCACCCTCTGAAATGTACTCCAGGGGGTGAGAGGAAGACACCTCGGGACCAAAGCTATGCCTGACCTTAGCCAGAGCCTTTCTAGGGGCTAACCCCGTGCCACGGGGCCCCTCCAACACCACTGCCTCGGAAGGCGTCGAGGGCGCCGAACAAGTCGGCTCCGAGAGAATCAGCGTCGAGCGAATCGGCGTCGTCACCTGCAGCACCGCCAGCATTGACGGCGTCGACACAGGCCTCGAAGCCAGAGCTCTGAGCGTGTCTCTCGACGACCTAGGCGCTGACAGCGTCGACGACCCCCTCGGAGGCAGAGCCTCGAGAGAGATCATCGAAGACCTTGGTGCCACAGGCGTCGGCGTCTTCCTCGAAGACGGCACAGGATAACGCGGTCTCGAGTGCGTCGAGGACCAGGACCTGGAACGGGCATGGCGAGAACAGCTACCCTTGTCCGAGCGGGACCACTCCCACGAGCCGTGCCGACCACCCGAGCCTGAAGGCGTACGAGCGGTGTCTCTCGACCGGTGCCGACCGACCCCACTCGGAGGCGCGGATGGACCGGTGCCCTGCGATTCAAGAATCGCTAACATCTGCTTCCCGAAGCCCATTCCTCCGGTGTCGCTTGCATGGTGGGATAAGCGACCCGCCGACGGGCGGAGTCCGCGGAAAAGGACGGGAAAGGCGACCGATGTCTGCGCTTCCGGGAATGCCTCGAAGAGGCAGAGGAGTGGCGAGACCGACTCCTGGAAGGAGACCCACTGGACTTCTGACGACGATGCGGAGAGTGGCCTCTCGAGTCATCCGTCGAAAGCCCCGTAGACCTCGACTTCCGGGGCTTAGACACCCAACCTACCGACAACTTCTTCTTGCGTTCCCGCAAGGCCTTGGCCGTGAGCGACTGGCAGTCGACACAGTCGTCTGTATCGTGGGCCTCCCCGAGGCACCAGAGGCAGGCGTCGTGTGAGTCCGTGACCGACATCTTGGACCCACAGTCCCCGCATTTCTTGAAGCCCGGACGCAGGGTTGAAGACGAGGTAGACATCGTCTCGAACAGGTTTTCACAAAAACCGAACAGGTTCCAAGAACCGAGAAGAATACAACAAACTCCAAAGAGTCGAGGCGTACCGAGATTCACGAAGCGAACACGTTTGCGGATAAAACGGAACTGAGGCTACGGGCGTCGTGCGTCCTACTTATCACATCGGGTCATGTCATCCGTCGGAGGTCGTCCTCGGGGACGGCGCATCGACGCCGAAAATTTTCCGAAGCAGCACAGCTGTGGACATTACCTGTCATAGATATGGAATACGTCGGAGGACCCAATCCCCTCGAACCATGGTTTCTTCCCGGGCACAACCACTGACTGTATTAGATGCAGAGTCTCAGTGGCAGACTTTCTCCACATGGCATGGTTATGTCCAGCAGTGCACACATTTTGGAGAGAGGTTAACAAAACCGTTGGGGAAATAATAGGAAAAGCACTAGAAACTGACCCCATGGTCGCATTTTTGGGATACTCTAGACCTATCCCCAAGCGCAAGAGGCGACTAGCTGGACTATTGCTACTTCTAGCCAGAAGAAGAGTAGCAATGCATTGGAAAGGCCCTAAGCCCCCCAAAGTAGAAGATTGGCTGGAAGACGTAGCCAGGAGTAACGACATGGAGACAGGATACAGGAACTCACATCCTACCGTTCTACACCATCCAACATGTGGGACCTATATGTGCATTACCTACTAAGTTTGGGAGAAAGAGATGCCACAGAATCTCACCACACCCTCAGTGATGGAGAGGAGAGTATTGCAGTATAAGCTGTGAAAATCAACTATGCTCATACCCTCGACACACAGCTGGAACATCAACACCAACCTCGCACTGGCAGAAAGGAGTAAGACTGGCCAATCCTAAACGAACTGGGCATGGGCAGCAGACAACAGAGGGTCCATGATTGGATAAACTCTCTCCAGACTCCTCCTAGAGATGCACAAATATTTATGAACTGATTGAGCCACGACCGGACTCCTTCTAGATGTAATACGAAATGTCTGATTTTAATGTGTCCCCCTTCACCCTCCCCTCCGAAGAGCCTCTTAATTGCCTGTGCAGTATGTTAAGAAGATTTTGTGTTGTTCTGTTTTTGCTGGACTTCCAGCTACTTGTTTGTTAAAATACCAATAAAAATATCACACAAAAAACGTTCAAGAATCAATAGGTCCATTCAAAGCTGGATGTCCAATAATGGCAAGTGTCTCAATGTGGTAAAAACAGAGCTACTTATTTTTGGCTCAGCCCAGGCATGGTCAAAGCTTGATGACAAATATTCTGATTTCTTGATTCAAAATCATCAAGTCTGTACTGTCATAAAGGTTAAGACCCTGGGATTTGTTTTAGAAGCCTCTCTCAATCCAGTACATCACAAGCAAGGTACAATATCACCTAAGATGAGTTAGGTTAATGAAACCTTTTGTTTCAGAGGTAAACTGTACTACCATAGTACGTGGTCTGATTATGACACGCATAGATTATTGCAGTGCCCTACTGGCTAGCGCAGGTAAGGGATGCATGCAAAAACTCCAAATCCTGCAAAATGATATTGTGCGCATCATTAAAAATATTCCTAAGAGAGAACATATTTCAAGGCATCGTAAAGACCTACACTACAAAATCTAGCAACTCCATTCGCTTAACCATCCCCAAGAGTAAGCGGGT
Source organism: Ambystoma mexicanum (assembly GCF_040938575.1). Lineage (NCBI taxonomy): Eukaryota > Metazoa > Chordata > Amphibia > Caudata > Ambystomatidae > Ambystoma > Ambystoma mexicanum. The sequence continues at coordinate 1,266,156,756 of NC_090935.1, read as the reverse complement.
GAAGGGTCTCGGAAAGACCTTCCAAGCACAGGGAGCACGTCTATGGAACGACCTTCCGAAGTTACTATGTGCAGCCAGAAACATGTTGACTTTCAAGGAAAGACTGAAAACAGTACTTTTCGAATAATTGATTTTTGACCCTGAATTCTGAATAGATGCTGCTGTGCGCCCTGATGCCTGCGGGCTCCACCGCCTTATAAACAAGCAAATAAATACAAAAATGCCCATCAGTCTGGCTTCAGAGCGGCTAGAGGCATGGAAACTGCACTCCTGAGCACCCGTGAAGATTTGCTCTCAAATCTTGACTCTAGCTCTCCCTCTGCCCTCATTCTCCCTGACCTTTCTTCTGACTTTGACACATCAACCGCAGCATCCTCAATATTTCTATCACGGATCAGGCTCTGGCTTGGCTGACCTCCTTCCTCCTGGATTGACCCTCCGAGGTCCAGTTTGGTTACTTTCTGTTCTCTCTCTCTCTACATGTGGTGTTGCCCAGGGCTGTATCCCCTCCCCCTGGCAGTTCAAAGTCTATCTCGCCCCTTTGACCCTCCTAATCTCTGCCTTCACCTCTAACGGCCAGTGTTATGCAGATAACATGCAGATCTTCTTCAGGCTACCCTTGGTCTCCTACAAGCTGGCTGTCTACCTGCTATTCAGTCTTGGTGTGCCTCTAACAATCTCTGCCTAAATGCCAGCAAGACTGAGCTCTATCTCATTGGGACCCCTGCTCTGGCTTTCCCTCTCTCTTACTCTGGCCACCCTCCTTGGGCCCTCTGCCCTCACTCTCTGGGGAGGCAAAAAAACCTGCATTGATCTTCGACTCCACCCTTTCCTTCTCGCCACACATCACAGACATTGCAAAGAAGGCCCATTTCTAGCTGTACCTCCTCAAAAGGTATTCTCCATTTTCTCACCTTCCTCCAGAAACTCACTGTCTCCAGAGCTCTGGTTCTCTCTAGGCTGGACTACTGCAACAGCCTCTTTCTCAATCTGCCTACCTCTACTCTTCGCCCTCTTCGAGAACAGGACCGCAAGACTTATTCTTGGCCTCTAACCCAGGGACTGCATCTCTCTGTCCCAGATATCCCTCCACTGGCTCCCAGTGGCTGCAAGGATCAAGTTTAAGACCCTCTGCATCACCCACAAGGCTTTGTGGGGCAGGGGTCCTTACTAACTTCAACTCTCTCTTACTAAGTACCTTCCTCCTAGAGCCCTTTGATCGTCTACCTCTAACTCTCTGCAGGTGAGTTGCTTCTCCATGCAGAGATTGGGGGGTAGAACTCTCACCTCTTTAGGGGCCTCCCTCTGGAATGGTCTCCCTGCTTCTCTTCACCTGGAGCCAGACCGCATGTTCTGGAAACGCCTCAAGAACTACCTTTTCACCTCTTCTTTCTCTTTCCCTCTACCCTGCAAACCTTCCCTTGCTCCTGCTCCATCTGCCGACTGACTGCCCGAGTGTCCCTTTGAGTCTTACAGGACACCACCACCACCCCTCCCCGCGACCTGTCCCCCTGCACTTGCCGCCTGGCATCCTTGCACTGCCGGGCTAGGATCGCACCTTGTAGTCCCAGCCTCCCAGCACTTAACTCAGGGCCCTGCTGCTCTGGGTGCACTTCTCCCTGTACCCTCTGCCCCGCACTACTTGTTTGCGCACTTGCACAATCTCATTGACACAAGGCCTAGTAAGATCGCTGTCTTGCCCTCCCCTCTGTGTCCCCCTCCCGTGCCTTTTTGCGCCTTGAAACATTTGCGTATAGGCGCATAATAAATAACAAATCAATCAATATATTAGTGCATTCTATCTGTAAGAGTGATGCAGATTATCGATCTGAACATAAAAGCACAGTACCATGTCAGAACTGTAACTATGTTTGGCAAAGGAATACAGTTCAACATCCATATACAGGTCCGAATAAGTCTTTGTATCATACATCTATTTTTGACACTAGAAATGTAATGTATGGAATTAAGTGCAAGTGTGGGCTCTACTACGTGGGTGTAATGCTCACCTGATTCCCACGGAGGCGCAGGTATGGCTTCGAGTGCTGATACTTCTTCAATGGTGAAGCGCAGGACTCTGAAGATGGACAGGAAGGGCCCCTCTACTCTGGCTTCTCCGGCTTGCAGGAATATTCCCCTGTGCGTGAAAAGGGAGTATTACCTACTGACTGAGTTATGCTCAAGCCTCCCACTCTCTTCCAACCCTCCACGATACCCTTCCACGATTCCCCGTGAAGTCTCACCTTAGGGTCAGGAAGGATGAGCTCTCCATCCTGCTTCTGATGCAGGGGCGCGTTGAAACCCAGTTACTTCACTGGATTGAGGATTGATGGGAGTTCAGGTAAGCTTGACTATTCAGGTAAGGCTCTGTAAAAGTTCTGTTGCAAGTTCAAAAGTCCAAGCTTAATAATAATGTTCATTGTCTTTTTCCCCTTAGGGGCCGGGGTTCGGAATGCCGGAGATATGGCGCCGACCCGAAGTGAAACGTGCAGTTCCAGTAAATGACAGGTAAGTTTTGGATGAGCGCTCGGGTAATGTCTTTGCATTCACTCATTCAATGTCTTTGTCTTTTTTCCCCATAGGGGCCGGGGTCCGGATGCCTGGAAGCGGCAAGACCCGAAATGAAATGGGAATGACCCAACAGGTAAGACTTAGAAGGAAACTGAGCTTTTCCAGTTCCCTTCCTTCTCTCACCTTATTCTTGTCTTTTTCTCTCTAGGCTCTGTGAAGTGGCTGTGGATCCGGATGATCGCTGCTGAAGATGGTAGCGTCCAAGAAAGGTGAGTGAAATGCAGCGCTGCAGCGATCGTAGCGAAATGCTTTTAAAATGATGTCTTCCTTTTCAGGATCGTCGGTGTGATGTCTCTGTGGTGCTGATTTAGCAGGTAAGGTCTTTTGTCTCCCTTTGCAGGTGACCCAGGATACTGACAGGCGTGGCTGAGGTCCAGATGCAGGAGCTGACACGGTGAGCGTCCAGCTGCGAGGAGCAGAACAACGCGAAGCGTGAGTTGCTGATCGGGTGTGGTTTAAATAGCTTTGGAAGAAGTTCCAAGTGTGTATCCTTCCTCCTGATCAGGTATGTATCCTTCCCCGACCACACCCGGGCGGAAAGTAGTCCCACAGGTAAAGTAGTTCCATTCAGGCCTCAAGAAGGCCTGGATGTGGCAGCATGGTCTGCATCAGGTAAGTGCACATTAAAACACTTGAACACATGTCTAGCTTTATGAGCCTGGCGCCTAAGGCGCCAGGACAGAGGTCCAACATGAGCCTGGCGCCTAGGGCGCCAGGACTGCGTCCAAAGGGCCCCAGCTTGGGCCCGCTGGCACTCCCCTGGGGGAAATGATGCCTGCCTCTGGGGTTGCTGGGTCGGACCTGGCTCCTTGGAGGTAGGCATCATGACAGTGGGTATGACAACAAGAAAGGCCAAGACACAGTGGGGTGAACATAACTCTATTATACACAATAAAAACAAAATCCCCTGTAGCTGAACATTTTATTGAAAAGGGCCATCGTATTTAACAGATTCGATTTGTCATACTTGAGCAGTTATTTATACCAAGAAGAGGAGAAACTGTTGAACAAACTTCGGCAAAAAAAGACATGCATTGGATTAACAGACTTCATTCATTGAAACCCTTAGGAATGAACCTTGACTATGATTTGCTGAGCTTTATTTACTCAACCAATACGAGTATGTTTTCAATATGTGCATACACATCTGTTTTTAAATCCCGAGGAATTTACGTTTAATATGAGATTAATTATTTAATGTGATTGTAATCATGCTTTCAATGTGTGTTTAGGAGTTATTTAATTTTTCACCACATATATACTTGAATAACCAACATTGCAATTAACATTAAGACATTAATGTTCAGAGACAGCTATTATGCTTGCAATGTGATCTAGAGATGCATCATTTTTATTGTAAGTGCTCAATATGCATATTTAATTTTTTTTCATTTTATTTTTTATTTATTTGCATTTATAGAGTACACAACTCCCCTCAGGCATCTCGACGCTGTTCAAGAAGGCTTACTTAGTTGCATAAGTGCTTGCAAAGACATCCATACATACATGTTACATAGCCTCATGTAGCAGGGTTACTCAGTTACATAGGTGCTTGCAAATACATACAATTTGCATAACCCATCTTGCAGTTCAGCAGCAGCATACAGATGCAGAAGGCAAAGACATGTTGATCAACCCCATGTTGCAGAACAGCAGCAGCATATACATGCAAGGTTAAAACAGGTGGCACAGACCTGTTGCCCAGCCCCATGTTGCAGGGCGGCAGCAGCATACAAGTGCAGAGTCAAAATAGGTGGCACTGACATGTTGCAAGGCGGTAGCAGTATACAGATGTGTTGGGGCAGTTAGAGGGGAGTGGCTATTAATGAGATTTTGCAATGATCAACATGAAGGAGGCAATGTTGTTTAAACATTTTCAATAGACAGATTTCACAAATACATTGTCTAACAAATATGTAACAATTGAACTATTGGATTGTTATGCATATTTATATTGAGTGTAATGTTGAATAGGTCAATGATAGCACCTGTAATAGAAATTATAACCAAATAATGTTCAACTCCATCTTAAGATGGCGCCCAGCTTGGTACGGTACACATTTGGACTTGATATCATTAGTATTTTTCTGTTTCTACTGCCAAAATGCCAGTGATTTTGGCAGGTGTTCACCTTTGACTATACATTCTCCAAGAACAAATGTTCGGCATTAACTGCCAGAACAAAATGCAGGAAAGACATGGCCTAACTTCAAGATTATAGGTAGGCTGCATTGGTGACATCCCTTAGGTATCTATAATCTAGACTATACTCAAGGAGAGTACCCAAGCTGAGATATTAATGTTATTGGAGATTGCAGATTGATTTACCCAACAACATTCTAAATTTGAGTGACTTGAAAAAATAGGAGGACTGTGAGTTTGAGTCCATTTAAGCTTCGAGTGAATATTATTTATTAATGGAATTAAATTTGTTTTGATATGTGCGTTATAGTTAGATACCGATTTATAAATATTAATTAACATAACTACTGAAAACCAGACAATATTTTTAACAATGAGGAAGATTGCAAATCATCTTAGCAGGTTAGCGAGGCGTTATTTTTTTGTATTAAATACCCCACAGTTCAATTAATAAGATTACTAATAGATATCATATTAAATTGTAGGATTTGTAGGATTCATATTCAGGAATGTCTCCTGATTAAGAATAGATAACTAGTCGAAATGCGTTGGGTCACTTAACTACAGCCCTATATGTTTTTTTTAAATATATTTTATTTACATTTTCAAGAAGAAGTAATAAACAGAGTAAATTCAGTGCAATACTCTCCAATAATACGGAACTCATATTAGGTGAAAGGCACACATAGAACTACAATTCAAATAATTTGTATATTATAAATAAAAATGCATCCCAAAAAACAGACAGACAAAACTAAAACACAACTAACAGAAAGAAGACAAGAAAAAGCGAAAAGAAAATAAAAAATAAATATGATCATAATATATTACGCTACGCTCTGGAAATTAGATAATTCAATGGCAGCAATGGAAAATCGGATGAAGACAATCAATCTATCAGATCATATCATCAGTGCGAACCAAGAAAAGAGTTCTCCATTTGGGCCTTAATTTCTGCCCCACTGCACATTACAATAATGTACAGACACGTATTGACTTCGATTAATTCATACGTAAGCTAAGACTTTTAAAGTTTTTTGTCACCAATACCTATGTGATACCCATCAAACTATTGCTATGGGGAACACTGATATCACTATTGCAGAACTAAACAAACTAAGAGTACCAAATCCAGTTCAGAGAAAACAGTCACACTCTTGACACTTACTTTCAGCACGGCACCCCAATCCATTCATCACATACTCAAAAGACATTGGAAGGTTTAAATGGCCGATACTGATTTATCCAACAGTTTGAATGCAAATCCTGATATTCATTTCAGACATAACTGTTCCATTAAAGACAGTTGTGAATAGCTTTATGAAACCCGTAAAAAAGCAGGATGCTTGCATGTGACTCCATGATAAGAGGAAAGGATTTTCTAAATGTACTAGATGTAGGATGAGTAAATATGCTGTGAACTGCGAGTCATACACACATCCAGTTCTGGGCTCCAGTATCCCCATACTCGAAAAGATAACATGCGAGTCTGACTACGTTGTATATGTCCTGTAATGCACTTGAAGAGAATTGTATGTTGGAAGCACCAAGTGCAAGTTAAAAGTTGTATACAGCAACATGTCAGAGCCATTGCCACTAATGGCATTAACTATCATATAGCTAAGCAAATTGCAGATTTTCACAAAGGAACCTTGGAAGGCTTTGGCATTTTTGGCATACACAGGATTGAAATTGGACTACGAGGTGGGGATAGAGAAAGGACTCTCGGACAACAGGAAACTCGTTGCATTTTGGATTTGAAGTAAAAATCCCAATGGACACAATATAGATGAGGAGCTATACACATTCTTGGGACAATGATATTAGCTGCTTCTGAAATTATTTTTGCAGTGTATGCTTTAAGGTTTTACATTATGTCTTTTTGCGTATTTCTCCTGTGCTTGGTCCATAACAATTTTGATTTTTTATAGGTTGTTGTTTGGACCTTCTACCCGAATTGTTAGTTTTCGTTTTGTTTTTTCTTACTATGGTAGATGGTTCTGTTCCTTCCTTTTTCCCTCTATTCTTCTGTTTTCTCTTCACCTTCTTTGTCTTTTCCCCCCTTCTTTCCTCCCTGTTTATCCCCCCTTCCGTCCCCCCTCCTTCCCCTTTTTCTTTTAACATTTGTGGTTACAGGTTGAATTATGACAATGCATTACTTACCGTAAAAGCATTTCTGATGGTTGTATCTGCTTAGATTCACATGCTGTGCATAGTCTGACATCCAGTGGTCACTGCGGAGTATTGCATTTTGTTTTCGTAGTTGAAAAGGGGACGTCAACAAGGCGTGTCTGTAACACTATCCCTATAGTGACGTGCATTGTACCCACAATCCCTCATGCGTCGAGGTCCCTCTGTTTGTATTTTCTCTGCCCTGAGGGAGCCTATTAGACGTGAGTGAGTACAGAAAAGAGAGAGATAGATAAAGGATGTCTATGTTCCTTCCATCCGAGCGGGAAGGAAGGGTGGGCGCATGTGAATCTAAGCAGATAAAACCATCAGAAATGCTTTTACGGTAAGTAATGCATTGTCTTCTGATGTTTGTTAATCTGCTTAGAATCACATGCTGTGCATAGACTAGCGAGCAGTACCCGGAGTTGGAGGTGGGTTGTGAGAAGGAACAGTAGAAAAAAGATGTCTCAATACTGCTTGTCCCACCTGGGAATCAGATCTAGAGTGGGCATCTAGACAGTAGCGTTTTGTAAGGTGTGTACAGAACTCCAGGTTGCCGCTTTGCAAATGGACTCAAGAGGGACATTTGCAATGAATGCTATGGAAGCCCCAGTGCCACGAGTAGAATGTGCTCTCGGCTTGAAGGGTAGTTCTCTCTTAGCAAGAGAGAAACAGAGTGTGATGCATTGGACAATCCATCTAGATATAGTGGATTTTGAAACTGCAACTCCTTCTCTTCCTGCTGCCACTGAGACAAAGAACTGATTAGTCTTTCTCAGAGGTCTAGTTCTTTCCATATAAAACATGACGGCTCTGCATACATCTAGTGTATGTAGGCTCCTTTCTCCTAAATTTGAAGGGTTTTGAAAGAACGTTGGTAGTTCTATTGACTGGTTGACATGGAATTTTGAAATAAATGTTGGTGCAAACCTAGGATGTGTGCGTAGAACCACCTTATCTTTATGAACTGGTACAAAGGGGTCTAGTATAGAGAGCGCTTGTAGTTCACTCACTCTCCGAATGGGGGCGATAGCTATTAAGAAAGCAGTCTTAAGCGTGAGGTCCTTAAGGGATGCCTTGTGCATGGGTTCAAAGGGTGAGCCCATAAGCCTGGTAAGTACCACGTTTAGGTCCCATCCGGGAGCTGAGTTGGCTATAGGAGGGTGTATTCTCTTTACTCCCTCCATGAAGGCTTTTATAACTGGGACTTTCCACCATGACACCGAGTTGAGAAGTGGTGTATGCGGAAAGTTCAGCTAGATGAACTTTAATAGAATTAAAAACCAATCCTGAGTCTAATAAATGAGTCAGGTAAAGAACAATATGTGTGGGAGAGCAGTCAACGGGGTTGATGCTCTCATTTCTTCTCCAGATGACGAATCTCTTCCATTTGCTAGAATAGCAGTAACGAGTGTTAGGTTTTCTAGCCTCCTTAAGAATATCCATGCATCTTTGTGGGAGCTGTAAGTGTCCAAATTCTATGACCTCAGGAGCCAGGCTGCTAAGTTCATGGTCTGTGGGCATGGGTGTATCGTCATGCCTCTGTCCTGTGACAGCATGTTGTACGGGCAGGGTAGTTTCACCGGTGGAGACAGACATCTCCATCAGGTGAGCGAACCATGGCTGCCGGGCCCACATAGGGGCCACTAGTATCATGGTGACTGGTTCCTGGTGCATCTTGTGCACTATTTTGTTGAGAACGGGAGTCGGGGGGGTGGGGAGGGGGGAGCGTAAACAAATTTCCCCCTGACCATGTTATCCAGAGACTGTTCCCCTTGGATCTGTTATGGGGGTACCTGGAGGCGTAATCTTGGCATTGGGAGTGCTCCATAGTTGTGAACAGATCTATTTCTGGGAAACCCCATTGAGTGGAAACGTCGAAGACGATGTCTTCTCTTAACCGCCATTCGTACTCTGAGGGCAGAGGGAAGTCTCTGCTGAGTTCATCTGCTAGCAGATTGAGTTCCCCTGGTACATGTTGTGACAACATGAACATGTGTTTGAGAGCCCACTTCCAGATGTTCTGGGACAGCTTGGACAGTCCTGGAGAGTGAGTGCCCCCTTGCTTGTTCAGGTAGTACATGGCTGTGGTGCTGTCTGTGAAGACCATCACTGTCATCCCTTGCAGGTGTGCCGGGAAAGCCTTCAGTGCTTTGAAGACCGCTAGTAGTTGCAGCAAGTTTATGTGTTTGGACGCTACACCCGGAGTCCAAACTCCATGCGCAGCTTGATGGGATAGGTGAGCCCCCCATCCTGTGAGGGATGTGTCTGTGGTTAGAGTGGCTTCCACTGCGTGGGTGGCGAATGGTTTCCCTATTACCAGGTTTTCCTTCGACCACCACCGTAGCGAGAGAACCAAGGCCTGCGAGACCACCACTAGATCGTCCCATTGTCCGCTGGCCTGACACCACTGGCTGTTGAGCCACTCTTGCATTGGGCGCATGCACAGGCGGGCGTGGGGTATCAAATATATACATGACGCCATCATTCCTAGCAATGGCGTTGCTTTGCGTACCATCACCTCTCGACCGGCCACATATTGAGGGATATGAAACAGCATATTTTGGACCCTCTCGTTGGAGGGGAAGACGAGGCCGTCCTTTGTTCGAATTAGAGCCCCCAGGAATTGTTTGATCTGGCTGGGGTCTAGGCTGGACTTCTTCTCGTTGATGGAGAAGCGCAGTTGGAACAAAAGTCTACAGTCTTTTGGGGATTTGAGAAGCATGTCTCGTAAGAATCCCCTGTTATGAGCCAATCGTCGAGGTAAGGGTATACTGGGATGGACAACCTGCGCAGGTGGGCCGCTGCCACTGCCAGTACTTTTGTGAATACCCTTGGCGCTGACGCTATGATGAAGGGTAGCACTCTGAACTGGTAGTGTTTGCCCTCTATCATGAGCCTGAGGTATTTTCTGTGCGCTGGCAACATTAAAATATGAAAGTATGCATCTTTCATGTCCAGTGTTGTCATGTAATCTCCCTGTGAAAGTAGTTACTTCCTGTAGTGTCACCATGCAGTGACAAATTGGTGTCACCATTGAGGTTTGACAAATTTGTTCGCTGGGCGCAGATCTAGTACAGGGCGCATGGTTAAGTCCTTTTTGGGTACAAGGAAGTACACTGAATAAATACCTTCTGTTACCTGTGATAGAGGCACGACCTCTATTGCTCCTTTTAGTAGCAGCTGTTCCACTTCTTGAAGAAGGATACCGAGGTGCTCCAGTGATAAGCGTCGTCCCCTTGGGAGTCTGTACTTGGGGGACCGACTGAATTCTATGCAGTAACCACGGGCTATGGTTGACAATACCCAGCGGTCTGATGTTATTCCCTCCCATGCTGGTAGGAAAGATGCTAACCGGCCCCCGACCTGCGATGCATGGGAGGGGACTCGAACCTTCGGGTCATTTGGTGTTGGTAGCCGGGGATCCTCTGGGAGTGGGGCCCTGACCTCTACCCTTGCCACAGCGTTGTCCTCTTTGGGTGTATTGGCCACTGGTTCCCTGAGTAGAGGACCAGTTGCCTGCAGTGTACTGCTGTTGTTGCAGTTGTTGGAGTTGGCCTCGAAAAAAGCGTTTGTTGCCGAATCCTTGCTTATTGGGAGGCCTTGAGATTTGGTCTAAAGTCTCTAGGGTGTCGAAATCCTTCTTCGCAGTCTCCAGTGCGTCATCCACTGCTTTCCCAAAGAGGTTAGAATCCTCTATTGGTTTATTAATGAGTGACGCCTAGGTTACTGGCTTAAAACCGGAATTGCGGAGCCAGACATGACGCTTCAGAAGTATTCCCTGTACTAAAGAACGTCCAGCAGTTTCTGCAGCATCAAGAGTGTTTTTAATGATGCTCTGGTTAACCAGAGTTCCTTCTGTTACTGTGGTTAATAAGCGAGTTCTTAAAGGCTCCGGGACTTCCTCGACGTCCTGCTGTAATTTTCCTCATTGGGCATCAGCATAACTTGCCAGTAGGGTATTATTATTGGCAATCCTGGTTGAAAAAGCTGCCGAGGCTGTAATTCTTTTACCCAGGGCGTAGAATTTCTTTCCTTCTTTGTCTGGGGGTGCTTCACTGGTTGATAGTGGAACCCCTGCTCTTTTCCTTGTGGTAGTTACCACCAAGGAGTCTGGAATTGAGTGACCCCTAATGTATAATGGGTCTGACGGAGAGGGAGTAAACAGTTTTTCAATTCTAGAATTGACCCCTCTGACCAGAGCAGGTGCAGACAGCGATGGGGTGATTCGTCTCTTAACTGAGGCGAGGAGGGGAATGGTTTGACTAGTGGGAGGTTTTTCTTTAATGATTCTTTCTACAAAATCAGTACCGGGAGTAATTTCACCAGTTTCAATCTCAAAGTGCGCTGCTGCCTTCCGTAGTAGTGCGTTGAAAGTGGGTTGGTCATCTATTGGTGACGGATTCCTGACCGGTGTGGTCTGAGGAGAGGGAAGGTTTAGGATCTCAGGGTCCGTCGACTCTGTCGGTGACTGCCAAGGCTGTGAGCCACCTTCATCTGGGTCTTCCTCGAAGCCCCTGCCCACCTGTGTCAAGGTTTCCCTTAAAACCTTCTTCTTCGAAGTTCTGTTGGTCTTCACTATCCAAGAATTCCTCGTCCTCTTGGAAGTGAGGGTCTTCCTCAATGAGGTCATAAGTATTAGATTCCTCTTGGAGGGGGTTAAATAGTCTAGGTTATTTAGCCCTGGGGTCCTCATGAAGTATCTCTCTTGGCCCATTGGGAGGTTTATGTTCAGGAGTGGACATAAATCTATCCAGTTTCTCCATACACGATTGGAATCTCTCAAGAGTCCAATGTGGTAACCCAGAATGGTCTGGAGGCGAAAAAGGAGGCTGTTCTGCCTGTAGCCGTCTTGATCTGTCCCATAACGTCGAGGATAAAGTCCCTTCGCCTTCTGAGAAACCTTCTCGTAGGTTAGGGCCTTCTTTCGACAGTGGGAGCGGTCCCTGCCTCCCTTCCGACATTCTCGGCGTTTCCCTGGCCTTGTGAGCGGTTTTTGGCGTATCACTCGCCGTCTGTTTCTGGCCGTCCGTGGAAACTATACGTGCCAAGCTCTCGACGATTAGTTTCTCCGTCGAGGGTTCGTCTGGCGTTGTGGTGGGCGGTGACAAGTCTTTTTCGACAACGATAGCACTCTTACGAGGCGCGTCGCCTGGTGTTTTGGTGGTAGCGCCCTTGTCTGCAGGTAGCCCAGTCGCTAGTCGTGGCTGCGGTGACGGGGAGGACTTGCGACCCTTACGGTCGGTGGAGGACGCCGGTGGGTCCGGCGTCTCAGTTGGCGATATGGCTTTCTTCGTCTTTGACGAAGAAGTGCCGTGGGCTGTGTGTTTATGTTTATGCCTTCTGTGTTCGTCAGTGTCGCCGGGGTGTTCATCCCCATAAGTAGGGTGAGAGCCAAACTTGTCGGGGCCAGGGACAGACGCCGTGGAGTGGGTACGCTTCCTAGAGAGGCCTACAACTTCCGAAACGGAGGTCGGGTTATCACTATCCTCGTCACACTCGGCGGCGGCGGGTGAGGAATCAGCTCAGACATAGCATAGGCTGCCCACCTCTTGACCCTGCGGTCCTTTAAAGTTTTCGGGCGAAGCATTTTACAGGCCGCACAGCCTTCCTCGTTGTGGTCGAGGGGTAAGCAACGGTTACACTGCTTGTGCTGGTCTTTCCATGTGAATTTGCCCTTACAGCGTGGGCAAAATCTAAACAGAGTCCTCTCCATAGCTGAGGATATAGATACGAGTGATAACAACCCCGAAGGAAAGGAGGGGAAAGAGAAAGGCATACTTAGAAATAGAAGAAATTTCCCACAACCCCACTCTCCCTACAGTATTAGGCCGGCGAGGCCAGGCCACGTGTTTTGCAGCGCGGAAGGATCTCCTCGTGTCTATGTCACCGCCATCGAAGTTCTTACTCGACGGTGAAACTGCTTCGCAGCTTCGACATCGAAGGAGGAATCTAGTGTAATCTATAATATTAAATACCGACCAAAGGGTCGAGTAAATGTTTTTGCAATTTCTCTCGAGGAGCTCCGCGTTAAGGCGACCAATATCTGGGCGGAAAAAAACAATCTGAGGGGCATCGACACGTGAGGGATTGTGGGTACAATGCACATCACTATAGGGATAGTGTTACAGACACGCCTTGTCGACGTCCCCTTTTCGACTACGAAAACAAAATACAATACTCCGCAGTGACCACTGGATGTCGGACTATGCACAGCATGCGATTCTAAGCATATTAACAAACATCAGAAAACTCATTACTTACTCCTTCTTCCCCCATTCTTTGTTTTGTGGCATGGTCCATTAGTGCAAGTTATTTCTCCTTTTTTCTCTTTCTGTTTTTACTTACTTTGGGTGTGTACAATGCAGACATGCTGGCAGTTAGAACTTGGTGTATGATTTGTCATTTAACGTTGTCTTGCGGCTTAGCATTTGCACTTTACCATGTTGCTTCCGGTAACATGGCATTATGCAATTTATATTTGACCGATCAAGCCTAGTTTTCAGCTGCGATACCAGCAGTTTGGATTTGCAATATCGATATGATAGTGTGCAGCTTTTTTTGCATCAGCAGCTTCTTTTGCTATTTTGCACCGCATTATGCACTTTGACTAGCATTGTTTTGTTTATGTCCTTCATTTCGATTATATTATGCATTTGTAGTTTTAGTGTTTAAAGAAGGTACCTGTATTTGTTTTTACATCTTTATGGTATTCTTGTTGTAGATACATATGCTGATAATCACATTTTGTCCATAATGCATATTCTATGTGCTACTCGGCATCATGCATGTTTTATTCTGCATGACCGAGTTTAGTTTCCAGCTGAGAATTAGCAGTTGGAACTTTAAGGATGATATGTGTTTTTGTGCTTTACTCTGCATTAGCATTTGCTTTTTATCTCTGCGTTTCCTGCTGCACTGCATTAGGCACTTTGAATACGGATTTTCGTAGTCAATGCATTGTTGCGAATATAGCAGATTGAACTTGGAGTAATGATTTTTAATCATATTCTATATTTTGTTCATCTTGCATTAGCACCGTATTCAGCTATTTTGCACTGCACTAGGCACTTTGAACAGTAGTCACCTTGCATTAGCACTTTATTCTGCTATTCGGCACTGTGTTAAGCACATTGAACAGTATCACCCTATTGGATTTTCGTGCATTACATATGCAGTGTGCGACTGATCTTTAGCCGTGTGTGTTTTCAGGAAGTACTTGTATCCACATGTTTATTTGCACTTCACTCTAGAGTTGTTTGTGTGCAGACTAATGATCTCTATGTTTAGCTCGCCATAACATTGGGTTGTAATCGGACCTGATGTAATTGCCGAGCACAGACGTCTCTCTATGTTTGATACTGTGACACATATTGAGGGTCCAGTGTCATCTGAAATGAAAGCATCACAGCATCTTTGACATTATTATTGTGAACATTTTCCGTGTTATTGATTATTTGATCTTTGCATACCTGGCGCTATAACTATTAAGCATGCACATGTAATATACGAGCATAGGCACTGCAACATGGCCAACAGCGCATACTGTTAGGCATTTGTCCTATCTTTATATTCAGAGCGCTGTGTTTGGTGGAGGAGGACTCCTATATGTACACACTCGATCTCACAGGCAGCTCATGTGAACAAGCGACGTGCCAGTCGTGAAACGCGTTATGATGCTGCCGAATTTTCAGTTTTAATCTTTTTGGGAATGCCGCATTTGGCAGACTTTTAATTGTGATGCACCAATAAAGACATTTTTTTTATTTGGACTTCGAGCAGCTGCCATAATTATTTAAACTTCAAAGAGTGCAACTCACTTCACTGCTGCTTAACAGCACTAAATGAACATATATATATATATATATACACACACACACACACTTCCACATATTGACATAATCATCATAGCATTCCATTTTCTTAAACATCACCTTTTCATATGTGTATAATACAACTAACTCATTCAGCAAAGTATCAATTTGCAGCTTTTTCCTTGTTTTCCATACTTTTAATATCTGTTTTTGTGCAAACACCAACGCTCCAACAACCCACATCCTCAAATAATAGTCCACTCCCATATATGTTTGACAAACTTGAATAAATTATATTGAAGCAACATTGAACATTTTGATTGGACACATTAATTTTGATTATATGTATTGATTATGGAAAATGAAGAAACATTGTTTGAGCAAGTGTTAAAAAACATGTATATCTCATGTTAATTGGACACATTGTTAAATTAAATGTATACATGTGCTACAAAGCTACTTGTTTAACTGTTTCTAATTTAGAATTATTTTCAGAGTTATGTAGAATTTCCGATTAAATCACAATTCAATCACAATTCAATGTATTCTAAGAGAAGAGTTAGCCACTCGATTAGAGTGTGGAAGGTCTAACAGGGCAGCTGTTATGACTATTTTGGCATTTTTTATAGAGGGTTTTAGGCAGTGGCCGAAGTGGGCGGGAGCGGTGCTCCTCTACTTCTTTTCATTAAGTTTGACTGTTCCTATACTTTTATTTTAAAAAGAAACCGCTACGGAACGGTTTCGTTTTAAAATAAAAGTCTAGGAAGAAGTTGAAACTTGCACTTTCAGTGCACTGCACTGAACGTTCCCCTAAACAGCAAGCGCATGCGTTTAGGGGTTTGTAATGTGCGTGGAAGGGTGGGTGGCGATGGAGTCTGTGGGGAGCGGTGCAGGCCAGTAGGGAACATAGTTCCACTACTTCTTTCCGTAAACTTAGACCACTGGTTTTAGGTAGAAAAACCTGATGTCTACTAGCACCACAACTGTTGTCTTAAATCTAATCAATTTGTACAATATATCAACAATTATTCAATTAAAACCCGGAGTGCACCTGATCCTTTTAGTCTAGTAGAGACTGGGGTAATGGGGCGAAGAGGTTGCATACACATTTTCATAACCAAAGGAAAAAACAAAGAGGTTGTAAGGGTTGGTCCACAGAATTCATCACCAAAACGAAAGAGAAAGAGCAGAAGACTGACAAAACTTTGTGCATTTCAGAATCACGTGGATTTCCGAAACCTCAACGCAAAGCAATGAATGTTGTCGTAAATCTAAATAAGAAAACCTTACTTTGAAAGTTGAAACAATGCAGACTAGACTGAACTAAATCAATGAGGATAACCAAAGGTGATACCAGAGAAGTGACTGACCAAGCTGGCTAATTAGATCCCCAGGGTTTGAAATTAAGACTCAATGAGCAGGATCTAAAACCAGCTCATGGGTGTCAGACATCACCAAGTAGGCAGGAGCAACCCTGGTGAACCAGGAGTGAGTACCAGCGCACAGCACATTTAAGACCCACTTGAGATGCACCCTTAAACTTTTTGTCCAGTTTGTATGACCAATTATGGGGAGAGTGCATCCTGCGAGTGCTGTTCCGCTGTGTTCCTGCCTCCTGCCATATCACTGTGCCCGGCACTACTGCGTTTGCTTCTTACTCATATTGCTTGTTGAACAAAATCAGTCTACAATCCCAGTGGACTTGTGAACGTGGTATGCTCTAATCTTCACCAATTTATACAGACAGTGTATACATCTAATTTTTCATCCGTTTCCTTCCAGTGTGTAAGCAACGCCCACACTTCCCAGTGTTCCTACAAAACCAGGAGTGCACGCGTGCATTCGGGAAAGTGCATCCGGCGGGTGCTGTTGCGTGGCTCAGCGGCGTCGTCCAGTGCTCCTGAAATCCCTCAGTCCCGATACTTGGTGTTACTTCTTATTGGAAGATTTTTTAACCTTTTTCTTTTAATATCTCTAAATCCTGCCTACTTGAATAATGGCAGCTTACACCCTAAAGCCTGCAATGCCTTTGCAATCTGCTTTCTGTCTTCCACAGCACAACTCATGCAATGGTCCTTCTAATGACCAGTTTTGTAATGCTCCTGCTTGTCACCCGCTCCCGGAAATCAAAAGCTTCAAAGGCAAAAGCACCGACATCAGGAGTTTTTACCAATCACTAAAAGTCGGTGTCTTACCACTAGCGTCTGCAGCATCTTCAGCCTCGCAATCTATTGCTCCTATACAAGCCCTCGCCACTTCTGCACTTAGTGCTTTGCAATCAAGCCTGTCAACTCCCATGGATGAGAATCACCAACCATCGGTCCTAGAGGTTCTTGCCTGCCTTACACCCGCAGTTGCAAATGTTGATCAGGAGACTCGTACACCAGCAAATTTAACTGCCTTTTATCCCACAGTAGAAAAAGTCACAGTTAGCATCCATATGTCCGACCACCCTCAGCTCCCGCTTCTATACTCCCAAATGGTTCAAGCGGCTATTCAAGAGGAAGTGGCCGTTAAGTCTTTTTTTTATCCCCTAGGTCTCCTTCTTCTATTCCAAATACCAGGCCTCTCCACCTTCAACATGTTCAGTCATTACATGTTCCCATGAACACTGTTGCTGAGACGCAACTGAGCGACAGCAACATGAAACCGCCTTCTAACTTGTCTAATTCCCCCCCGCCCCCATTATCTATCCAAATGCAGAAATTGAAGATGGGGAAATTCCACCTTTTCATCAAATTCGTCTGCAGCGTCTTTTGCTAGACCGACACTGAGGCCTTTATTCAGAGTTACTCATCTTCCAATGCTCATGCTGGAAACTACATTAACCGCCATTAATACGACCATGTATAGCCTCACTAAAATTCATGAGGCTACAGAAAAAAAAAATGACACAATGCTCTTCTGAACCTACTCCTAGCAAAGTTTGACTGGTTGGCTGCTGAAATCTCTCGCCAACCGCCAGCATTGGAACCAAATTCCCTCATCCAGATCATGATGGGCACCTTATCACAAGCCCAGAATGTGAAACCCACTGCAATACTCTCTGAGGGGAGTGTTCATCTGGTTGAATGGGAGTCCATAATTCATGTCTCATTTCAAATGGAGGCAAATGGGCCAAGATGTGATGCTTCTCTCGATTATACCAGATAATACATTGATTCCCAGAGATTCTGAATTTGTAGAAGCTCTGATTTTTGACCTATTTCACACTACTGCTCGCAAGAATTTTTTTTTTTTTAAATTGCATTAATGGGAGTCAAGAAAAAAAATCTCTAATGGGCAAAAAAATCAACCAGCTCTCAAAATATCTGCAAACATAGATCTAAAAAACGTATTAACAGCCTGACGACTGCATCCAGGGCTGCTACAACAAAATCACAAGCTGGTTCTATGCCTGATGACACTTCAGAATCTCCTCTCGCTAGTGTGCGAGCATCCAGTTGTAACCCTGTTCAGTTGACATTAACAACGTTGGGCCATGCTTCTACATATATTCCTGAATTAGACTCAAAAGGTGACACTGTCAATGCTCCCATTCTTGATAGAGACCCTGAGGCAAACAATGACCTTATGAATCTTTCCACATATTCTATTTCGTCCCTTCCACAAATAGATTCGATCCATGAGAGCTTCCATTATGCCTCAACTAATTCTAGCTGCAAGGTAATGACTACGACCTTAGAAGAGGCATTTCCAAACTTTCTAATCCTATAAGAGAACAGAGTCCAAATCCTCAAAAGTAGTCATCTCCTCCCTGCCCAGGCTACTCAACAGCCTATTTCTCAAAGCAGTCATCTGCATCCATCCAACATATCCCAATTCTCTAAAACGCAGCAAAACAACGGCTCCCACCAGGATTCTAAGTCTGAAAATGGACATCCTGCCATCCTTGACAGATTTCTACTGACAATGTTGCATAGATAAGGGACTGACCCTTTTCTTAATAGGACCACAATACTTACAGCCCTTCACACCATTCCTCAGTTGAAAAATATTCAATCAGATGACATAAGAGCAATTGGTTTAACATCCAGCTCTCAGTTCGACACAGTAGTACTGCACATCCCATCCCAAATAGCCAGAGACTTGTTCTGGCAAAAGAGAGATTATCTATTACACTGTGGCTTCCAGTTGCAAATTCAGCCCAATAGGACCATGAAAATTGACCTTAGTTTTACCACTAGAAAACCCACTTGTCGCGCTCATCATTGTAGAGATAAAAATACCCCAGGTCACTTGCGCCCAGTCTCCCATAGGGAGGACCATGATACATTTGCCCCTCTTTCTTTCAACTGTTCCTCTTTTAGAGGTCTATTTCATCGTAAGTCAGATTTAAAGTCAATACCCCTACCCCTGCAGGGTCGAAATGGTCTTGGCTTACAAAAGCCATCTCTGACAGTAACCGTACCTTAAAACATAAACGCCAACCAACTCCCCCTTCTCAACTTCTCAGCATAGCTATCTGGAATACAAGAGGGTTCACTCATCTCAATGACATTTAAAGTGAATCACCTAAACTTGTATGATATTATAGCCTTACAAGAGACATGGTTTACGTCCCAACCGATATGGCCAGGCTTCAATATAGCTTGGATTCCAGCTCTAAAACAAGCAAAAGTTCGCCCTGCTGTGGGGCTGCTCATTGCTGTTAAACTTAGATCATTCATCCACTTAGAACCATGGACTTCACCCACACTAGGTGTTCAACTAGTTAAATTATTAACATCTAACCCCCAGCATCCATTAAGTTCACAAACTGCCTTGTTAAACATTTACTGGAACCTGGCTGACATTGAGGAGGACACATTTCTGAGGCATACTCAACAAATGTTGGACTTAATTGCCAATGATGGCCAAACTCTCAACCATTATAGTTGGAGATCTTAACATCAACTGTATCCCTACTAAACCTGAATCTCTTACAGGGAGACCTTGCAACTGGATATCACTAATGAAAGAGCAAAATGTCACTCTCCTGAATGGGACAGTGTCTGGAGACAGCCCTCCTGCACCTACCTGGTCAAGAGGGTCATCTCAGGCCATTTTGGATTATTTCTTCCTATCTGCCCACGCAATTAATCGAATTGCAACATTCTCGGTCATCCCCACCAAATCTAGTGATCAAAACATCCTAGAGACTAAAAGGACCGTTCTGGCCAACAGCGTGGGCGATTTTTGCAAAGGGTCAATTACTCTTAATAGTGGCCGAAACAGAATAAAGTGGTCAGCATTTAAACTCGAAATCTTCAATCAACACCTTAACTCCTTCTTTAATCAAGCTTCCCTGCAGAGCATCCCTGAGTATACAGATACACTAAAGCTAATTACTGAAACTGCTAGTCAGAATAGTCGCCCATTTTTCAAACAAACACTTCTATGACCAGTCACTGAAGATTAATTTTTGCAAAGCCCTAAAAAAAAGCAAGCACCTTGGGCCAAAAGGAAGCAAGATTAAGAGCTTGCATGCGCTATAGAAATTCAGTTAGGCAATGGAAATCGAACCAACGTCAAAAAGACGGGGAAGATATGCTAACTGCTGTTTCTAACAAATCAACTGCTCAAATCTGGGCCCTTTCAAACAAAGAACCCACATGTGCTCTCTTGTCCCTAGTGTTGAACAAGGTAACTGAACAAGAATGGATTACCCACTTTTCATTGCTATTTGCCAAACCTGTTGCCGAGTCACCACCACTTTATATTCCCGATCCAGGTCCCACCACTCTTGTATTTGATCAATTAGATATTCTTCTCATTAACAACCTCAGTTCCTCCAGAGCTCCGTGGCCAGACGGCCTGTCAAACTCTGTATTGAAAGCCCATCCAAACGAATGGGCTGCTATACTGGAAACTATTTTCAGCATCGTTCTTAAAACAGGCGTCATCCCAAAATCTTGGAAAGAATCTATCATAATTCCAATTTTCAAGAAAAGGTAACGCTCCAGAAAACTATAGGCCCATTGCCTTATTAGATATCCCAGGAAAGATCTTTGCCAGATGGATTTTAAAAGACCTCACAAAATGGATGAATGCTGCAAACCTGTTTGATAAACATCAATCAGAATTTGTTAAGGGAATAGGGACGCCTTTACATTAGGTCTTACTTTCAACCATCAAACAGCAAGCTATTAATAGGAAGCAACCTATTTTCCTGGCTTTTATAGATTTTAGACAAGCTTTTGACTCGGTTTCCCGTGAGCTATTATGGCCAAATTTACTCAACGCAGGTTACCCTCATTACATTTTTAACATCATTTATCAATTTTATACAGACACGTCCGTAAAGGTGAAACTAACTAAAAATGGACTTCTCACAAAAGCCGTTCCTACTTACTGTGGTTTAATACAAGGTTGTATTTTAGCCTCCATCCTTTTTAACTTTTATATTAAAGATATTAATCACTTTTTAGAGCTCAGCCATTCCTTTACCCTCAGAATTGGTGGCAGCAAAATCTCCTGGCTTTTATATGCTGACGACCTTGTTTTAATCGACCAGACACCCTTAGGCCTTCAAAGAAAGTTGAATGCCCCCTACCAATATGCGCAAGCTAATGACTTAACTAAAAATGTTCAAAAATCCAATTCCATGATTCTCCATTCTATTTTTAACAAAAGCAAAATTTAATTTAGCTGGACTATTGCCAATTCCTCTCCCTCTATCGTGAACAAATTTAGATATCTTGGTCAGAATATAAGTGATAACATTTCTGACCTGCCGTACAAAAACGTATTAAAAGCAAAAATAGTCACCCTTGCAACGCAGGGTAAACTACTCCAAAGGAAATATGGTAAGTTTTTGTATATTCCTTCTGTTAAGTTTTATACACAGAAAGTGCTTCCAATTATCACCTATGGTGCCCAGGCAAAGCACCCAGAAAACTACCCCAACTGGGATCTTCTTGAAGCTACCTATTGGAAGAGAATTCTCTCCCTTTCTCAGGGCATTCCAATCGCAGTCCTGCACTATGAGCTAGGCCTTATATGACTATCTGCAGTGGTTGCTTGGCAGGCGCTATTGTTTAAAAAATGTTCTGTTACCTTGAACAACCCCATCACTCTAATCCTGTTACTATCTGCAGTCTTAAAAGGTTAGAAATGCACACATGGGAATCCTACTGTAATGATCTCTTGGTGAAAGCAGACATTATTCTCCAACTGCTCTTAGAACATCCCTTATAAAGCGAAAATGTAATTGTGGTCATGGGACTGGCGCACTACATGGGAAAAGTTCGACCTTTATGCAATCTTTTGTTCAGGAAACTATCCGTTAAGATCCCTTCATCAAGTGCCTCCTTATATGTTAACATTTCCCAACTCCAAATACGCATCCATCGTGTTGAGAATTCACCTGAATCTATGGCCCACAAAAGTTCAACTTGCACTTCATGCCAAACTTTCAAATGCTGATGTGAGCTCTAGGTTTTGTAACAATCTTGCTCAACACGAGACCCTCCAACATTTAATAGTGGAATGACCCCGGTTAGCACAGCAAAGAAAATAGTTATTTTTCAAGCATCTTAGCCAAATTAGAACTTTAACCACAGATATAATGAAAATATTTAATGCAACCCACATTTCGTTAAATCTAGCCGCAATGCACTTTCTTTTGGCCCTAAATCTCCCTGATGATGCCTCTTTTCCTTAAGTAACTGCAAGTGCTTCACATCTCCTGTTCTTATCCTTCCAGTAGGCCGCCCTGGCTGACACCCACACTGATTAGCCGTTTGCTCACCTACTCATATGTAACCACTTAGGCACAGGGTCACATGTATAGTATCACGACTTTAACAACATAAGATTCATATCACCTTGATTCCTAATGAATAACTGACCTTTCCGGACTTGGGCAAAGCCTGAAACAGCCCTCCTAACATCCTTTAGTTAAATCTCATGTAGGGCCGCAATGCATCTATGCTGCACTCATTATTTATTACTTGGATGAGCATTATCGATTTTATTTTAAATTATTTGATCCTTTTATTTATTTTTTCTCTTTTAGTTAATACCAATGTTCACAACTATTTTATGAATGTATTTTAACGTTTGTAGTGAACTATCCATCTTATTAACCGATGTGGTCAAATGTACTAGGTTTGTACAAATTGTTAGAATGTATTCTGTTCGCATTTTAATTTGAAAAAGTTGTAATTCACAACTAAAACAAATAATAATAATAATGTTTACACGTGTAATAGATGTGCCCTAATTCTTTATAAGCATTCTCAAATACTCAAAGTTCATTTCACATATGCATGTTTGTAAGGGACCATTTGGCCAGGGGAGCCAAAAGTAGCTGCTGGTAGTTTTTGGTTTTATGCTAACCAGGCTCTCGTAGGCAGGAGCTAATTAGCTCCCAGCTCCACTCAATTTCGGACCCTGGATCCCTCGATGCAGGCAAAAAAGACATTTCTTTACATTGGTAATATTCTGATGGACAAGGTCTTCCTCCCTCAGATTTCTCATCCTCATCTTTGAACTTACTTCAGGCAGAGACCAGATCCAGGAATGTTTAACCAGCTAACAGATGGTGTAAGCACAACTAGAATTAGGACTTGGACACTGGGACATATTGGTCACAGGGCTTTCTTTTCTTTTTTATACAGTAAACCTGACTTCCTGGCCAGCTTAAAAGAAAGAAAAAAAGCTAAAACAATAAAAACGTTCTCCAACTCAAAGAGATCTGTTCCCTATTAGAAAATCCAAACGCTCGACAAAAGGGTACTACTGTCAAGATGAATCAAAACCTCCCTAGTCGAAATCCTAGCCTATTATTTCTCTAGCAAAACTAACACACATAGGTCTAAAGGGTTCAACAATTAAAAGATGGTTGACTGCTTCTGGTCCATGTTTTCTCCCACTCTGGTTCCCCTGGATAGAAAATTCAACAGGTGCAGGTATAATGGCCAGGTTTTCCAACCATAGTTCCCAAAGAAAGTCTTCCTTGGTTATTTCAGTCTTTGTTCCTCCCGGCTCTGGGCGTTGCTTTTACTTGTTTAGCCCAATCTGGGCTTTTCTTATTTTTTACTTCAAGAATTCACAGTCTCTTTCTCTCCGCTCTGGGTATATCTCACTTGTTTCTATGTTATCCCTGCTTCAGAGTGACTTCACTCTCTCCCCCTCTCCTGGGACTATTGACTTTCCCCCCCCCTCTCTCAGGTTATCTTGGCTCTTGTCCTCCTTTCTTGGGGATTCTTCATTCTTTTCCCCTCTCTTGGGGTATCTTGCACTTGGAGCAACGGGATGAGTCTCTAACATGACTCCTTAGAACTGGGCTCACCACTTCTCACCTCGTCCCTTCAAGGAGTAGTCAGCTGCCCACAGTTCTCTCTTCACTGGGGAACTTAAGGTTGCCTAGCCTCCTCTATAGGCTAGCTCGGGCTGCCTTCCTGCTAGCTCCTCAGAGCTCCTGGATCAGAGGGGGTACTGGCCTCTTCTCCCCCTCTGGGCTCAGCTGGGCTCTCTCATGTTTCCCTCTTCAGCACGCCAGAGTAGCTGGCGGGCATAAGGCAGCTTTTCTTACCATGCTTCAGGCTTCCTCTCCACTGTGTTCTACAAACAAAAGACAGGGAGCCAGTGAAGCTTCTGAAGAAACCCTCTGCCGACCCCTCCTGCCTGGCTAACTATCGCCCAATCTCCATCACTCCCTTCCTGGGCAAGCTCCTGGAGAAAATGGCCATCTCCCAGCTCAATCTCCACACTGAATCTGTTGGTTGTCTTCATGACCATCAGCTGGCTTCAGAGTTGCCAGAAGCACGGAAACTGCTCTCCTGAACATCCGTGAAGACCTGCTAACCAACCTTGACTCCAACACCCCATCCGTTCTTATCTTGCTTGATCTCTCTTCTGCCTTTGACACTGTCAACCATGCCATCCTGCTCAACCGATCTCTGTGATAACCTGGGTATCACTGGTCAGGCTCTGGCGTGGCTGACTTCTTTCCTCTCCGACCGACCCTCCCAGGTCCAACTTGGGTCCTTCCTCTCTGACATCTTTTTCTCTACCTGTGGTGTCCCCCAGGGATCCAACCTTTCTCCCTGGCTGTTCAACCAATACCTGGCACTCCTTGCCCACTGCATCACCGCTCTCCATCCCAACTTTCAGTGCTATATCGGATGGTACCCAGCTCATTTTCAGGCTACCCTCTGTCTCCTCCTCCTCCTCCTCTCCTTCCCTAATCTCCGACTGTGTCTGCCATCCAGGAATGGTGTGCCGCCAATGACCTCTGCCTTAATGCCAGTAAGATTGAGATTCTACTCATCGTTACACCCACTCCCTCCTTCCCTGCAGCTCTCTGGCCGGCCTCTCTTGGCCCTCCTCCCACTCCCACCTGCAAGGCTAAAAACCTCGGGGTCATCTTCAACTCTGCACTCTCCTTCTCCCCTCACATCTCTGACGTCTCTAAGAAGTCACACTACCAGCTGCACCTCCTTAGAGGTATTCTTCCTTGCCTCACCTTCCCCCAGAAGCTCACTGTCCCCAGAGCCCTGGTCCTCTCTAAGCTGGACTATTGTAACAGCCTCTATCTAAATCTGCCTGCCTCCACTCTCCGCTCTCTGCAACTTATCCAGAACAGGACTGCGAGATTGGTCGTTGGCCTCAAGCCCAGGGATTGTATTTCTCCAGGACTGAAATCTCTGCACTGGCTCTCAGTGACTGCAAGGATTATGTTCAAAACCCTCTGCATTGTACACAAGGCCTTCTGGGGTCTGGGGCCGCAATACCTTCAACTCTCTCTTCCTAAATATCTTCCCTCTCGAGCTCTTCGCTCATATGCCTACAACTCCCTCAGGGTTCGTTGCTTCTCCAAGCAACGAGTTGGTGGCAGATCACTCTCTTCGGCAGGGGCCTCTCTCTGGAACAGCCTTCCTGCCTCCCTGAAACTCGAGGAGAACCATCTCTGGTTCCGGAAGCACCTCAAAACCTTCCTCTTTGCTTCCGCTTTCTCCCCTCCCCTCCCCTGTTGAATTCCTGACTGAAATTGCACTGGTTACCTGGCCACCCTTTCTGATCTCTGGCCCAGGCCTCATCAATTGCCCACCTGCCCTGCCTCCCTGGCAACCCCTGCACCTGGGGACCGTTTTCTGTATCCCTACAGTCCCTCTACCAGCACGTATGTCTGCACTTCCTTGCACTTGCCACTAGCTGGCTGTTTTATTTGTTTTATTTACCTTATTTATTCCACTTTCCCATGTACTGCACTTTCCCCTCTCCCTTCCCCCCACGCACTTTTCCTCTTCCCCCTTCCCATGCACTTGCGCGATCTGAATGACACCTGGCTTAGTAGGATCGTTGTCTGTCCTCCCTTTGTTTCTCCC
Organism: Ambystoma mexicanum; assembly: GCF_040938575.1. Classification (NCBI taxonomy): domain Eukaryota; kingdom Metazoa; phylum Chordata; class Amphibia; order Caudata; family Ambystomatidae; genus Ambystoma; species Ambystoma mexicanum. The sequence continues at coordinate 1,266,130,742 of NC_090935.1, read as the reverse complement.
CCCTTGTCTCGTCGTGCCTTGAAACATTTCTGTATAGGCGCGTTATAAATGCCATATCATATCATATCCCCAGTTGAGACAAATTGCAACTGAACTTTGTCTCCTTTTATACAGTCCTTTCTCCACTAGCCAACTCCCGATTGGTTAAACTGTCGGCCTTCCCCATTGGTGGAAGCAGTGCTTACATCATAGGCATCTCCGGTTAGTTCATAACCTCATTGGTCAGTTGAAATATTGGTTACGTCAATTAAGGGTTCCAATTAACCTCACTATAAAAGGGCTTTTCTCCAGTTTTTTCTGGTTTGTTCCTCGTGGCTAGTTGGTAGGTATGGCCCTGTGTTCCTCTTGCTCTGCAAAATAAGGAACAAGTTACTTACCTGTAACTCCTGTTCTCCAGCATTGGTATCTTTCATGGATTCACATGCTCATGAATATTCACTGCCGTCAGGCTGGGAATCCATGGTAATATTAAAGCAGTTTTGCTTTAAAGCTTGAAACTGCTTGTCACTTATACAGCCTATTGTGGTTACTTTGGGTCCTACTGCCCCAGCCAATGACACCAGTCCTCCCCAGCTCTGTCTCTGGTGGCCATCTTCAGATCTGTCAGTGCACGTAGACACCAATGCTGGAGAACAGGAGTTATAGGTAAGTAACTTGCTTGTTCTCCAACATTGAATCTTTCATGGATTCACGTGCTCGGCTCCGCCAATAACCCATTGCTTCCCGGGCTGCAGTTCCCATGCTGTACAGCTCCTGCGACATCTCAACGCCTGGTGGGGTTTGCGGACAGTGCGACGGATTGTCCCTCTTCCTTGGGCTGCCATATCACTACAGTCATGCTTCATGCATGGCGAACCACATCTTAAAATAACATTACAAAACCATACGTTTCCATAAAATGAAGGACAAGGAGAGGTAACATATGCAACCATCATTGACTTCAGCACCTTATATACATTATTTTACATTACAGTTACATCATCTTCTTCCTCCATACTTTTATTCACCAAATATAGTCGGAAGTCACCCCATATATCTGTCGGTCGACTGGCTGGCGTTATCAAGCTAGAATATACTTTCGCTTTATCATTCGCCCAGGTCATATCATCGAGCCAGTATTCAATTGTGGGTGCTGCTTTACTCTTCCATCTCACAAGGATAGCCCTCTTAGCCAATAATAGACCAATATTTACCAATGTGCGCTTCAATGGATTGAATTTATACACACCTCCCAAAATACATGTTGAGTGTTTCCATGTCATGGGCTGGTCTACCATCTCTTCTAGCCCTCTACATACCATGTCCAAATATTCTGATAATGCCTGACAGGACCGCAACCTATGCATTATATCATCGTCCCCCGCTCCACAATGGGGGCATTTCCCATCTGAGTTGGGGGTACATTTTATTGAGGCAGGCTGGGGTAAGAGGCACTCTATTTAAGATCTTAAAGTGTATTAGCCTGTATCTAGAGTTTAACAATATCTGCCTTGTAAGTCTACATAGTTGCAACCAATGTGTTTCAGTAAAGGTGACTCCCAGTCCCCCTTAATGTCTGATGTTTGTACCCCCCTAGCCATGTGTGCTAGTTTATATAGTGCTGAAGCAGACTTCTTTGTTGCATCTGAGGTCAGTATGCAGTTGAGACTCGGGTGAGATGCTGGCTCCCGGGGAACTCGGACCACGTTGCTGCAACTGCTAAACTAATGCGACAATATTGAAGCTTCTGAAGAGGGGTGTCCCCCACATATGCTTTAATCATTGTGTCCCAAGTTACCAATACCCCTTCATGGAATAAATCTCTCAATTTCAGCACGCTTACCCTGCACCAATGTGCTGCCAGTACCCTGTCCCTCGATGGCCCTAGGAAGGTCACATATAAGATTGGCATGGCTCTACTATATAATATAGTATTCTTGGGCTGCTTAACTAGTCTGGTCCATGCCTCCTGTGTGACTGACACTGGGTCCAGTTGATTAACATTACCCAGGGTATCTACAGCCAGCTTATATAGCAGAGTTTCTGTCACTTTCCCTGCTTTTCCAATCCAACATACGATGTGTAGGGTCCCTCCCCGACCCAATGAGCTGCGTAATATGCTTGATCAGAAAGGTAATACAGCCCGATGTCTGGTGCTGCCAACCTCCGAGTTCATACGGTAGTGTGAGGTGCTTCCAACTGACCCTTATCTGCCCCTTCCATACAATTGATGAACACGCTGCAGTTAATTTAGTGAAAAAGGCTCTTACTGGCCATAATTGGATATTGCTGAAGAGAAAAGAGTTTGGGCAAATGAACCATTTTTACCAGTGCAACCCGTCCCATCAGGGAAATAGGGAGCTGGTTCCACCGTTCCAACTTGGCAAACATCACCACAGCCAGAGGGTCATAATTAAGGGACTTGAAAAGGGCTGCAGACCTAGTGATCACAACCCAGAGGTATTTTATATGTCGATATGTCCATCTCAGAAAGAACAAGTTCCTTGGTTCAGGCGTGCTGTCCGTGAGTGGGAAAACCTCGGACTTGCTACTATTCAGGCGTAGTCCAGAATATTTCCCGAACTCGTGAACCTTAGCCAGTATCCTCTGCACATACTTCCCAGGGTCCCTGACATACATCATGATGTCATTTGCATATTTGGTTATGAGTTCAACCTGCCCAGATATGTTAATGCCAGCGCAGACATGTCGAGCCCTCATTAGATCTGCCAGGGACTCAATCACCAAGGCAAACAGCAATGGCGATAACGGGAAACCCTACCTGGAACCTAGCACTAATGCAAGTATCGGTGAAAGCACTCCATTCATGCACACTCTGGCATATGGGTGCGTATATAAAATGTGCACCCATTTTGAAAAGTTTGGCCCGAACCCATAGTTGTGGAGAACCCTAAACAAAAAAGGCCAGTATACTGTGTCAAATGCTTTCTGCATGTCTAAAGGACACAGCAACCCCCTCTAGATCTTGTGGCACCCTAGCCATAATATTAAACATCCAATGAATATTGGACGCTGTCGATCTCCCCAATACAAACCCCGCCTGATCTTCATGCACCATATAGGGCATTAGCGGGTTGAGTCTAGTAGCCAATATTTTCGCAAATATTTTGACATCAGTGTTTTTCAGGGACAATGTTCGGTAAAATCCGCAATCTTCCGGAGGCTTACCAGACTTTAGTAGCAGAGTAATAATAGCCTCACCCTTAGACTTCGGCAGGGTGCCAATTTCCAGTGCCTCTGCCCATATCTTTAATAGTCAGGGAGATAACACATCTATACATTCTTTATACAACTCTGCTCCAAGGCCGGCAGAGCCCAGGGCCTTCCCTTCCGGCTGATTTCTAATCGCTACCTTAATCTCACTCAACTTTATAGGTTCCTCCAGTGTGGCGCAAGCTTCTGCCGACAGGAGGGTTGTGGGTATTTTGGCTAAATATTTGTCAATCTCGTCACACGTGGCCACATTCTGGGAGGGGAGTACAGGTTCTTATAAAAATCGTAAAACACCTCACTCACTTCTTCTATTTTATTGACCACCATTCCATCTGCGGTGGCATTGCACAGTAGGTTAGTGCTACCCCTCTCGCAGCGGAACCATCTGCGCTAGTAGTTTCCCCGGCCTCCTTAACTCCCCATATCGGCGCACTGCTACTGGTTGGTCAAAGTACCGTAACTCTCTATCTGCCGCATCCCAATATTTATCTAAATGAGCCATAATATCCTTGCTGATCTTCGGTGTGGGGCTCCTAACGTAGTCTGCTTACAGCCATGCTAATGCATCCTTGCATCGTTTTAATTCCTTCCTAATGTCGCGTAACACCCTTAACTCAGTTGACATTGCAACCCCCCTCATATATACCTTGAATGCCTGCCAGAGAATAGCCTGCATGGTTACTGACCCTTCATTGTTCTCAAAGTAGGTATCTATATGTTGCGCCATACTGGGCCAGAAGACAGGGTCCATTAGGGTTGCAGCCTTTAATCGCCACTGTGGTCGCTGGGCCGTGCCACCTGGACTGCTCAATTAGAGCGAAACTGGGGAGTGATAGGACAGAGTTCTGGGCAACACGCTGCACTCGGTCACCCAATTTACTAACCTATGGGATGTCAGCCAGTAATCAATACGTGAAAGCATATCGTGTACCGATGAATAGAAAGTAAAAGCGCTTTGTGTGCCATGGAGTGTGCGCCACACATCTATTACTCCCAAATCCTCAATGTGTGCGTGTGTAATATGTCCTGAATTTGTTATGGATCTGGGTGTGGAGGATGTGCGATCTAACTGTACATCAATTATCGTATTGAAGACTCTGCCACAGATTACTGAAGCGGTGGGGTACCTGGCACATTTTTGGAATAAGGTATCATAAAACTCAGTCATCTAGATTCGGCCATATACGTTCATCAAGAGTACTTCCACACACCCTAACTTTCCATGAACTATCAAAAACCTGCCACATTGTCAAGCTCTGTCGCATAATGAGTAAATGGCAGTGACGGTGCACCAGGATCATGACCCTCCCCCCCCGTGCTCTAGTGGAGTAAGATGTTAAGTATCGCTGATCTCTCCAACTAGGGGCGACCTTATGTGCATGATGCTCTAGCAGGTGTGTTTCTTGTAAAAACAGAAGCTTGGCCCCACCTATTAACATATGCCATAACTGTACGCATCTTCATAGGGATACCCAAGCCCCACACGTTCCAACTCAGTAGCTTAACATCAGCTGGATTGTTTCCTGCCATCTTCTTTCACGTATCCCTGAACATTCCACACACCCCTGCACAAACTCCTGTCCAGACCGCAATATGTAATGTCTAACCTGTGCGTCAACAGTTTCACCCCAACACCCCTCCCAGCCCCTTTCCCCCCTCATAGTGCCCCAAACTTTGACTATGATCATCCCTCTACCTCTACCCCCTCCAACCCTGTCCTGCCCAACAAAAATGTGCACTCGCATTGGAGGCGACTGCTACCATGGTGAGTGGAGACCCCAGCACAGGTAATGTTCCGTCTCAGCTAGACTTGAACCATAAATGAAGGAATTTAAACAAACGTTACCATCAACACATCTTAATTTGCATAGTTACAGGTGGGATACACATATATTTAAAATGTTAAGTATCCTCCGACGCGTGCCTCTCCGGTAGGGTAATGTTGGCCTCTACAAATGATGCAGCCTCCTCAGGGAACGTAAAGAAGTCTTTTTCTTAAATTGTAGTCGCAGTCTAGCAGGATACAACATAGCTTAGGGAATTCTGCGCTCCCTAAGAAGCTTTTTAACCCCCACAAATGTGCGTCTCTCCTGCTTTACTGCAATTGTGTAATCCAGACATATATGGACCACGCTGGAGCCCATCTTCAGGTCCTGCTTCTCCCACTCAGTACTCAAAGCTAGATCTCTGTCTCTGTAGTTCATTAGGCCCGCAATTATTGGCCGGGGAATCCCACCCGGTTTAGGTTTCGCCATCAGCGCCCTGTGCACGCGCTCCACTACAAACATTTGATACCAACCAGTATCCCCCCAGCAGATCTTTCAGCAACTCCCCTACTGCTGTCTCCAAAGGGCCCTTCAGTGCATCCTCAGGTACTCTTTAAGATGCGAACATTGTTTCGTCTTGATCTTGCCTCCAAATCCTCACACTTCATCTTAATGCTGCCTAGATTTTTTGCCATGGTCGTCACTTTCCCTTGTAGTGCTGCTATGGCGTCCTCCGCTGTACTGATCCGCGTCTCTGATTCGTTGTGTAGCTTTTTCCAGCTGAGCCCGAATCATGGTAACATTGACAGTAATACCATCGAGCTTGTCGTTGATGGAGGTGAATCCCTGCTGCATGATGGCCATGACTCCCTGGAGGACGATGGATTGCTGTTGGCAATTCCTGGTTACTTGCTCCCTCGCATACTGTTTCTGCCTGCCTAGAGGTAGGTTTAGCAAATCTGTCCATCGTGCCACTCTCCTTGGGGCCAGCACCCTTGGGTATAGTGCTGCACCTTTTAGCCCTCCTTTATAACTTGCAGCTCGATGAGCGATACGTTACGAGGTAAGTCGAGTTGCAGTTCACCCAGCCAGAGCGGCCGTCAACTATGCCATGGGGCCAAAGCACAACCGTTCAGTCGGGTCTCCTCAAATGGTTACCAATCTTATTAATTCCTCCTCCTAGCAGGCCTCACAGTCACTGCACGCTCAAACTGCGCCCCAGCTGTTCCCTGGTGTGCGCTGTGGTCCTCAGTATTCGTCTCCACATTACATTGCAGCGGGCCGGCCACAGCGATGCCAGTTGGGGGGAGCAGATAAGCGGCTGGTCACACGGGTCGCGCTACCCCGCCCAATCCGCACCACCAAGTTGAAGTCAGACAGCCCCCACACCTCTGAGCAAAAAGAAAGCATTACCCACATAAGCAGAAGGGCCAACAACCCATACGCAGGGCAACAATGCGATGAGTCACCTTTACAACGGGCAACAATAATCAATTCCTGTCCCAGGCATGCAAATAAATGTCCTTTCTAGATTGCCGGCTCAGATCTTCTTATGCACAGTAACATGGAGGCAGCAGCTCACATCTTCCCCCACTCCTGTGACCTGGGCTCATAAGCCAGGGTATGATTGATATGTGGGGAGTAGCAGCAATGGAAGCAGTGGGGGGGGGGGAGACAGCGGTTCAACAGCGCGTCTAAACGCAGGAGAACGGGACCCAACCCACTTGCTCCTTCAGCCACCAGCAAGAGCACAAAGACGAAGAGTGCGCAGGCGCTTCATAGCAGCTGGGTTCAGTGCAGGTGAAAGCCTCTGCACGCATGGAAGAAGCTGTCTCCTCTTATCCGGGCTTACGCCCACTAGCCGCGTCCCTCAGGTGGCAGCGGAAGCCCGGCGACCACCACAGCCCACGCAGCTGCCGCCGCACAGCCCTGGGCACAAGTCGGGTCCTCCTCTGCTCGGTACCCTCCCCCACTCAACACAACGGCTGACACAGCCATAGCCCGCCGCGGATAACGGCAACACGGGAGGTGGGCCGACGGACACCTCCTCCACACTCACACCCCACCTAGTCTTTGTGGTTGCAGAGCTCCTCTCCGGATATCAGCTGCCGTCTTCACCCCAGCTGGGGGGAGTCCTGGCAATTAGTGGCTCGCCGTGACCACCACACAGCGCCTGGGCTTGTGGCTTGATTTTTCAGTCGGCACTGCAGGAATAAGTTTGCCCTTGGGGCAAGTTGTGCCCACACCTTTTATAATGCTTCTCAAGTATTTTGACGCAAAGCACGCTTCATTTCATGCCGATATTGTGCCAAGGATCTCAGCTGACTCACGGAACTCACACGATGGCTGCCATTCTGCCTATCGCGCAACAGTGCCCCTGGCGTCCCCCGGTTTGGGGTTCCCGTGGCTCTGCTCTCCACCTCAGTGCTTTGCATCTCCGGTCATAGCTTCCCAGAGGGATTCTCTCTGGCTTTTCAACTGTCATATATTTAAATTCCTGCATTCGAGAAGGGTGTTCTCCTGACCAATCAGATTCCTTCTAGAACTGGACTGTTCACTTCGGTTTACTGGTGTGATCTTTGTCCTCGCAGTCTACATTCTCGTCTGAGTACATTTCTTGAAATATAACGAGCCAATACTGGTTTGTTCTTTATTCTGCCTAAATGGAGTGGTTTTACCCAGCATCATATCATTCTAATCAGGGCAGATGGGAGGGAAATCTAACTCCTGAAAAGGGGTCAAAAGGTTTTCAACAGAGTTATACCGCGTCTCCTGAGGGTGATCGTCCCTAGTCCTATAAAGGGCTTCCCTTCCCAGGTGATAATCCCACTGTGCACCACCCCAAGGGGATTATTGTACTGTGGACGCACTGCTCTGGCCCCCTGGGAAAGGCCCTCCCCAGGGGAGAAGGGCCGATATCCTCAGATTGGTCATATATCTTTCAAGATGTTCCACATTCCCATCATATATTGCTTTCCCGGGGATTCAAGATCTGTTCAACTTTATGACACGTTAGAATACCTAAGAAGCCTCTAATATGTAGGGAAAGGTTGATGAGAGGAGGATTTCAAAAATTTTATGTGGGTGTTCTACACCGAGAAGTAAATCCCAGGTTGGTTGCCCTAAACCTAGCTTAGTGGCTTTCTCTTAAATACACTGAAAATAGCCGATTAAGGCCTTTACAACCTTTTTCCAGTAAAGTTCCGGTCCTAACACACATTATATGCCTCTGCCTATAAGAAATTGATTTTTACAGACAGCGGAACTAATCTATAGCATGTGTCAGTAATTCTTGGAAAAGGCTATTGAAGGGAAGGGATTGGCCAAGAGACTGAGACCTTCTATGGTAGTCTTCGGGAACAATGATTCATAAATGCATACTATACTGAAGAGTATACATTAGATCAGAGTCTAAAATGACGGTATAGTGCAGACAGGGATATGGCAAACTGTATTACGAATGGGTGAACACTGGTTGTTGATTTCAGAATGCTAGAGACACAATTACAATATTTGCATAGCATAAGAGAACAAGCTTAACCTACCAGGACTTGGGCTCTCCAAAATGAAGGTAGTTGATGCTATAAAGATCCATGTCTTCTGTGTGCCAAGCAAATGTTGTTTTCCACATACCAAAATATAGGTATGGCGTATTTACTCCCTCAATGGAAATTCCACAGTCTTCCCCAACCACATCCAAAATTGTGTTAAGGTGAGAAATGTTCCATTCGTTAATATCCTAAAAAATAGACAAAAAAAGGAAAAAAAACACAAGCATGCATTTTAATATTTTAATATATACATATAATATATTGCTGCCAGAAGCAACCATTAGAACAATAACTATGTTAAATAGGTTGTTGCTCAACATGCGGATTGCATTTCATATATGCTTAGGTGACCTGCATTTCTGTTCTTCCTGATTAAAGATGGCAGTCATAAGAAAGCAGGCCCTACCTCACGATGGTTGCAGTCCCAAGGGCTTGCTGTCTTTCAGAGTTCCAGTGAAGGAGACACTTACATTGCATTCACAATCCAGTGTGAGGCCAGTGATGGAGGAGTCTCAAAGTAACACACTAGAGTTCATTGAGTCTTAAAAGTGCTAGAGGCTGAAAAGGAAACATGGAAAAAGGAGGGGAGGAGGGAGCAGGTGAGAGGGCAGAAAAAGTAAAATGTAAAAGGCAAACGCGGTGGGGCCGAGCGGAGGACCGATGTAGTTGCATGTCCCTGTAGCTCTTAGGCCAGTGCAGCCCCGAAAAACCCAGAGAAGGTGGACCCCCGGCATCAGTGTTGAACCCAGGGGATTACAGTGAGACTGAATGACTCCGGAACCCCCCCTCGGAGGGCACTGGAGGTCCCTAACTAGCAGATTGGATGCCAATCAGTGGGGTGAGCCTGCTGTAAGGGTGCAGAAGAAGTCAACTGACCAGGATGCGTCATGGTGGTTAGCAAAGACGTTCATTAAATTAAAAAACCTAGCTATACCTAACTCTAATAGGGGTTTCCCTGCCTCAAACTAAAAACTAAAGGGGATGTCAGAATGTCCATAACTAAAGAAACCACCGTCCTAAATCAAAACCTTACCTTTATTGCTTACACTATAACAGAAGAGTCTTAATCAAAAGTAAAGTTCTCTCGGAAGGAGAATTACTCCCTTCTCCTGGTGTTTTTAAAAGAAAATCTCTTCAGTACTCCAATCAATATGAGGGGTAATGACTCCCTTCCCCATGTCTTGTTTACACCCAGTTCCAGACGTGGCCCGGAGGAATGACTCCTTTCCTCAGGCTACTCAGTTAATATTCAAGCTGGATCCAGGGAGAATGACTCGCTTAACCTGGATAAAGGTTTCACCAAAGTTGCAAATGTGTCCAGGAGAACGACTCCCTCCTCCTGGATACTTGTTTGTATCCCAGACCCTGTTCGCTCCCCCTTTCTCATCAGGCCCATTTGGTTCACTCTCCTGCCAAGTACTGCCACAAGGAGGATAACTGATGTGCTGATATCAGTTACTTTATTTTGGGTCCTAGAGCCTGGTTTCTATTCTTTTTTCAAGCCCACTTGGTTCACTCCCCTGATAACTACTTCCACGAGGAAGATGACTCGTATCAACATAGGCTTCACCTCTGTTCGGGATCCAGAACCTTGGTTCTCTTCCCTTATATCTAGGCCCACTTGGTTGACTCTCTTCCCAAGTACTTCCACAAGGAAGATACTTCTTACTATAGATTTCAGCTTGATTCGAGTCCCAGACCCTTTGTTGTCTTCTGTTCTCGCTAGGCCCAATTGGGTGACTTTCTTCCCAAGTACTGCCACAAGGAAGATGCTTCTTATCTTTCTCCCTGTGTGGTTTGCCTCTCTACCACACCTCTAAGCCCCTACTGGACCCCACGGTGCGGCAGTTACCTTTGTTAGCTCCGGGACTCTGGGACAGTTTTTCTTGGGTACCTGTGACTTCCCACCAGGATGCGCGGATGTCTCTGGCTTCTGCTGCTCTCGCTCCACGTACCTTTTTCCTGGTCTCTTCACCAGCGGTGTGAGTGCTGTAACTGGACCGCTCAATCCACCTCCAAGAGGTTGCACCACCATCTGCAGGCTCCAATCATGTCCTTGACCTGCTCCATACCACCAGGTGAGGGAATCTCGTTGTCGGCCTCTTGCCTTTGGGAGCAGACTGCTCTCAGCTTTCCCACCACATCCCCCGTGTCTCCTTCGAAATTCCCGGGTTGGACTCTCATTCGTGGTGGTCTGCGGCTCTCTTTGTCGAAGTCTTTGTCAGTGTTTATGAATTCCTCAGGACGACTCCCTTGCAGATGTCTATACCGTTCCTGTGCCTTCTGTGAGCCCCTCTTCATGGCTCTTGGTGGCAACCTCATCTCAGTACTGGCCTTGCTGGTAGTCTTCATGCCAGTGTGCAAAATTTGAAGTCTGAAGCTACTAGCCACACATAAAATTCACTCACCCACATTTGAGAACGAAGGGCTCTGGCATGACAAGGTGATGAAAGTGACTGCACACCAAAACTTGAGCACTAATGTATAGGTACACCTCTACACCCACAACCATGAAAGTTGGTAAAGCCACCAGTATTGGCCGTTGCTGCTTGCCATTTTAACTCTTCCATATGCCTTCATATTGATCAAATTAGTAGTAAACCAGAAATATAGGTCAGCAAGATAATCGCACGCATCAATCATGGAGCCAGCCTGCATGCCACAAGGAAGTACAGACTCAGCCGTTCATTCTTCTGAGGTTGATAATTTGAGCACAAATAAATTGCCTAACAATACCAACTATAACTAAAGTGCTTAGTTAGAAGCAGTATTAATCTGACACTAAGCGCGATGTAAACAGTGATATTATCTTGTTCTTAGTACACATTGACATTGTAAGGCAAATTGACAGGATCGGTATTCATTGTGCCACTTCCATGTAAACTTCATTCTGTATGAAAGAAATTAAATCGTGAGGACATTGCATCCCTAACTGCTCTCTCATTTTTGAGGCGGTATACATGTAGGTCAGCATAGTTTATAGATTACTGCTTTAAATGCAAACATTTTAGGTTGATGACCGGCTCCCATAAAGGGGCAGTGAATACAAAGTTATTCTGCAATAATGAGATGTTTGTTCTAAATGGCTTATTGGGAAGGAGAGAGGGTCTTCCCACCCCCCTTGGCGATACGGAACAAGAACTAGACGCTAATACAGGGCATTCAGGGAGCAGGATGGTGCACATAAAGGGTGGTGCGCGATCACCTTAGTGCATGTATTATAAGCTATATGGTAGACGCTTGTGTGAACACCATCTTGGCAAGCAGCAGCCATCTTAGTAGTTGCGCCCAAGTGCAGCAAACAGCACTTTGTGTATTAGTAGTAGGCCCCTTGCATGAGCCTGAACACCACTGCCATTCTCGCCAGGTCTCAGAAATCCACAACCCCCTCTATTGTTTGGAGAGTTACAGGCCCTCTCTCCCGGGGAAGGACGAACCCTGCAAGGTAATGAGAAGGGAGCAGAGCCCCCATTGGCAGTACCATCCCACGAAGCAGATAGCAAGGCCCTTCTGCAACCAACCATTCCCACATGAGAAATACAGCCTTGCCATGCTTTCATCCCATGACACAGTACCATCCTAACCCAGACCACCGACCATAAAACATTTACACCCCTCGATCAATCACTAAAATCAGAAGGCAAGGCTATTGCGCCATCAAGAATGGGTCACATGATTTGTGCAGTGAGGTGCAGGGTGGAATCAGAATTATAGCTCAAAATGAAGGTGGAGGACCTAGCAAGTTGCTGATCAGTCTTGGGACGAGTGAAGTGTGAGTGAGTTAGTGTGACCTTGGTTCTCCCCCAAGCCCATCCCTTTATCTGCCAGGTGCATTGTTACAATCGTGAGAATAACATTTTGTGTTAGAGTAGCTAATTCATTGTTAGGTCAGCTCACCGTGGATGACGAGCCCAGCAGCAACCACATGAACAGAGATGGACAGATGAAGATGGATCAATGGCCTGGCATCCCGTCTGGAGCAGGCCCTACATCTATAAGCCTTCGCCAATCCGTATTGTACTGTATAGTATAACGTCATTAGTGACGTTTTTTGTGCTTATAATGTACTACACAGGCCAATGGACCTCAGAACATTCCGTGGCAGCAGAGTTCTTTGAGGATGCATTCCTATTTTTGTAGAAATAAATGTGTTATTCTTACAAGAGTGTCTTTGGCCTTTTTACCCAGCGGGATGTATTTTTGCTGGTGTGAGCCTGCAGGGGCGTGCCTTCAAGATTTGGCCAAGATTAGTCTGCAGAATAGTATGTGCCTTTTGAGAGCAACATCAAGTTTATAAAACGTTTTGAGTACCCGTTATTAAAATAGTATATTTTTAGGTAATCTCTCCCAAGACGATTTGGCTACAATATAGATTTCCTTTTTTTTTTAACCCAGAAACTGCACTTGATGGTTTTTCCCCTTTGTGCTGCGTTGGTTTGTCCGTGGGCTGATTAAGCCACAGAGGATCAGCGGCTCTGTGAAGGAAGAGGAAACTTGGGGAGATGGTGCTTTTATAAGGTTAGGAGTAAAGTGGAGGGGCAGAGAAAAGGGAAGAAAAAAATTGCAAGATAAAGAGGTTGCAGGTTACATACTGCAGCCCTGATAGTCTGGCTGGGGGGGCAGAGTGCAGCAAAGGGGCAAAGTGAGGTACTGGCCCATACAACATCTCATTCCCGTTCAGTTGTGCCTGAGAGCTTCTCTGGCTATCAGATAATAGTACCAGTGTTCGTGAAGGAAAAATAACCCCAGAATAAAGGTGCTTTTGAGGAGACCCTATTGCCCAGCCACTACCCTGCATGCATTCTGACTGCTTATTCCCCATGCAAGACACTACTACCCCTTGGTGCCCCCGTCTTCAGGTTGCTATCCACTGCCACTTCCCATTCCTCCTATGAGCTGGGAGAAACCAGAAGGTGTCTCGCTCACTAGTAACCGGGGATCTGTAATCCAGGTGGCCAGGACACGGCCATTGCTTTTGGATCCAGTTCCTGGGAGAGGACCAGTGCGGGAGGATCACCTGGGTGAGGGGTTCTCAGGGAGTGGGACACCAGATGGCGAGATGCAGGATCCCTCTCTTTCCTGCAACACCTTTACCCCATCCTATCAGATAGGATACATAGGAACTCTACCCCCGTCCCCTTTTCCTGCACAAACACTTACACACGGACAGCCTGCTCTGGGAGAAAACAGACTAACACCTGAGCAGTATACCTGACGTGTCCCAATACAATGGTCAGGCGATGTTAGGCAATTACTGACCATCACTCACAAAGGAGCTCATGTGAGCACACGCAGATACCTCCAATCTTGGAAGAGATGTGATGTTTCTACCTCCGTAAGTCCCAGAACATAATCTCTGAGCGAGTGGCAGCTGCTTTCCTGCTGATTTGAGGTATGACTGCAGAAGGGTTGCTGCACTCCCGCCTGCTGTTCCACTGACCTGTGATGAAAAGCATTCCCAGTGCCTCATATTTAAAACCGACACCAAGACACATTGCACTTTCCGGGCAGAGTGTGTGCGTGGTTTTTCAGGCGCATTGTTTGATGGGGATGCCGTTTACAATGCTCCTCTTTCAGAATAAAGTGACAATGTGATTATTTTATAGAGCGCCGCCCTTTCACCTTCAGATCATGAGAGGAGTATTGCCTTACCATCCCGTGTCCTGCGGTTGAAGGAGCACTTCAACAGGAAGGAATCTCAGCATGAAGTTCAGGCATCTGAAGTGCGGATTAGGTTCATAGCCACGCCCCGACACCCACAACATGAAATCAAGTGAATTTGCCTTCAGTGGTTTGAATTGGCTGGAGAGAACTCAATTTCTTTAACTGGTGGGGATTGATAGGGTTTGCGGTGCAGGCATGCTCATACCATGCAGTAGCGTCAATTAGCCACTACTGTTCCCAGGCTAATCTCTTTAATTATCAATGGGCTCCAAGCACACACAGTGCAAGTGGAGATCAGCTCGCATAATCCCAATTCCTTACTCGCCCAACCTAATTATTACTCGCCAATTGCGAGTGCAAATTTTTCAGCCTGTTCATGCTATGGATGATCTTTTTCGTGTCAGTACTGCGGTTAGTCATACTATCTGTATTGTTAGCAATCTTCTTCACCTCAGTAGAAATAACTGGTATAATGTTACAATAACAAATAAAAGTGCTATGAAGGAGGGGCATTGGTGGAAATGTGGCAACGGGCTTGAGGGTGTTAGGGGGTTAGGTTTGAGGTGTTGTGCCGACTTTTACCAAGATGGTCGTTATTATGCCCAGGAGGGGAGTGCCTCCCCAAGAGGCATTAAACCATCCCTAAGGGTAATATTGGGTAGCAGCTTCACCTCCAATGCCTCACGAAAAGGGCCTCTCCCCTGGGGAGCAATGACACCTAGTGAATCGTCACACTGTCCACCGGAGGGGCAAGAGTTGAGCAGACGAATGTGGCGACTCAGGAGCAGTGAGCAGCCGAAGGGAGATGCGTGGATTGGCGCCCATCCCCTTTTGAACTTCAAATATGCATGGAACCATCCAAGGAGGACGGCCCTGAGGTAGGCGATCCCTGAGCAAGGGTCACCAGAGCGGAGGAGCGATGCACAGCAGCAAATCCCGAGCGCAGAAAAGGGGGGCAGAGCAGACTGGCGCTTGGCCTTCCAGCAGGGGTATCCAAGACCGGTGACCACCGAAGTGGAGGAGTGGAGCACAGCAGAAACTCCAGAGCAGGGAACAAGCGGAGGGGGCAGAGCAGACTGGCGCTCAACCCTGCAATGGCTAGAGGGCCCTGGAGCAACTTGGAGAGGTAGATTGAAAAGCTGAGGAGGTAGCGGGGGAGGCCTACATAACGAGGAGTCTAAGCTGAAGGAGGGGGCAAGGGAACGTGATAGGCGTGGCTGCGGGCCGGGAGAGCTTGGGGTGAGTGGCTGACATCAGAGCAGGCAGTGGTGGTCCCCTCCTGCCCACCTACTCCCCCCCCTTTGTGCTGTGAGCAAAGAAGGAAGAAGTGGACAGTAAGGAGGTTGGTGGGGAACCCTCCTGGTGCAGAGGAGCCTGGCAGGACTGTTCTGGTGACTAGGAGTCAGGGCTATGATCGTATATGAACCGGACTAAGTGCATGTCTAGGACTAAGACCATTTCGGCCCAGAGACAGCCGACTATGGAAAACCCACTCCCCAAGATGGTGAAACATGCACTTAAAAATAAAGCTGCATTAGCGGGACATCAAAACGCTCATTCAGGCACAACAGGCTCCATAGGAAAAAGCTCTGCAAGTGACAGTACAAGTTCACACCCAGTACCTGACTGGCAAAATGTGGGACACCCATTGCTACCAAGCAGGACTTGCATTCCTTCCTGGCAGAATTGCCTAGGGATATACCTTACAGCCAGGACCCTCGATGAGGGACTCAATTCTGTTGGTGACCGATTTAGCCCCAAGCAGGGGAACCTCAGGTTTAACCCTGGTTTTATAGCCACCTCGAGAGGGGCCTCGAGCCAAGACTCAGTACAGTTAGCTCCAGATGGAGAAGCCTCAGGGCGAACCCTGGTATCCAAAGCCACAGCTGAACCTGGGTCAGCATTAGCCCCAAATGAGGAACCTTGGAAGAAGATCCGGTATTGGGAGACTGCTGCAGGGCCCTTCAGAGGTGTTTCCGGTGTGTCTCGCTGAGCCGAGACCAAAAGGAGTACCCGAATCTGAAGTGCTCTGCTCCCACGGAGAACCACAGATATTTCATATGCGGGCTCCAATTCAGAAAGTGCATATACGCATTCTGAGCCAATCGCCCTTCCCAAGAGAGGACTTTATTTGGCAGGGCGTGATCAACTTGAATTTCTCTCGGAAAGACCAAAGATAGTGCACAGGCCAGCCTGGTTGAGCACTGTGAAAGCACAGTAGTACTAGCCCCTCCCTTGCTCCATGAGGGGGGAACAGGTTCCACCGCTCTGAGGTATAGAAGTTTCTGTACTTCTGCTCTGAGGGAGGGCATCCCGGTTTGAAGGGTGGGGTAGGAGGAAGGGACAAGCGAAAACCCGTCTAAATGATGGACAAGCTCCACCAGAATTCGATGATGGTTTGCCACGCCTCCAGATGAGACGAGATTCGTCCTCCCATCGAACCATGCACAAGTGTAGTGTGACCGACAAAAAATATAATTTGGTGATTTGTCGGGAGGGAGATTACCTGTCCTTGTAGAGGCGGCTGATGGCAGAGAGAAAAACCAACCACCTTGCTGTTGCCGCTCAAGGATCTTTAGTCAACATCTTCGAACCAGTTTCAAATTTAGCCTCCAATGGAGGAACCTCGGACAAGCCGGTACCAGAGGGAAAGCTGTCCGTGACACTCCTGTTTGCCCCCTCGACAGAACCGGTACCACCACGACCCTGAGCGTGGGACGGTTGAGGAAAATACCTCTCCGACAAGACCCTCTGAGAAGGCCTCTCAGATTTGTCGATAAAGACTTTAGCCTCCACAAGAGAAACCTCAGGTTTCAACCTGGTATGTAAAGCTCCCTTAAAAGGGGCCTCGAGTCGGGACTCGGTACAGACTTTAGCCTCCACAAGAGGAACCTCAGGTTTCAACCTGGTTACAGCGGGGAAAGCTCCAGAAACGGAGACCTCAGGGTGAACCCTGGTATCCCAGCACCCAGCCGAACGGGACTTAACTTTAGCACCGCAATGGTGAACCTCGGAACAATGTCCAGTACTGGCAGGTCCATCAGAACGCTCGGAGGAATCTCCGGTAGGCCTTTTAGGCCCTTGGGGCACCACAGGGGAAACCCTGGTGACAGAGCTACAAGAAAGGCCCTTAAAGTACTCCCTCATTGGGTCAGAGTGCATAAGTCTCTGAAACGTCCCGAAAAGGGCATCTTCTGACGAACGTAATGAGGATGGCTGCCAGGAAGCAAGACCGTATGCGGTAGTGGCATCCGAGCACACCAGTCCAAAGAAGGGCGGAACGGATTCCAGCTGACCTGTGGAAACAGTTATTCACCAAGAAGAAGGTTGCCAGCACCCGCAGTCAATAGCGTGGGTGTAAGGGAAGAATCCAAAATGGCTGCCGTAGACCACAAGGGAAGGGCCTCCATTTTGTTCACACCTGAAGAGAACTGCGTCACATGTGTGGATGAGGTAGGTATCTCCACAGGATGGTCAGGGGACTTGATCGAAACTTTAGCCTTGATACAAGGATCCTCGGCAGAGCCGGTACTATGGGGACTGGGATGTTTACTGGACATCCTGAAGCGGGCCCCTTGAATTAGCATCCAAGAGAGGAACCTTGGCAAAGCCAGAAACAGAGGAGAAACGGTCAGCGATCTCTCCCTGTGCCCCCTCAACAGAACTGGTATCACCGCAAGCACGGGAATGTTGAGGAATCCAACTCACAGACAAGACCTTAATGGGTCCCTCAGTTATGTCAGTACACACCTTAGCCTCGATGAGAGGAACCTCGGAACTGAGTCTGGTCTGTATAGCTCCCCAATAGGGGCCTCGAACCATGGTTCAGTACAGAAAGCCTCAACAGAGGCCTCAGGGCGCACCCCAGTGTCTGTATGGGAAGCTGCAAACAAGGAGACCTCGGAGTGAACTCCGGTACCCAAAGCCTCAGCGTGACTGGGCTGGCTATTAGCACCTGATTGTTGAACCTCGGATCGTGATCTGGTTTCGGCAGGCCCCTCGCAGGAACCCTCAGAGAAAACCCTGGTATGCCTATTAGGCCTGCGAGCCACCTCAGGGGAAAACCTGGTAGCAGAGCTATTGAAGCCCCTCCCGGACCTGGAGGACCACGGGAAGGAGTCTGTTAGGCAGACTCCCGTGCAGTGCCCTTAGGGACCACTACACACAATTAAGAGTACAGGTGGCAATACAAGTTTTACCTTTGGTACAAGCCTGTACTACTAGGTCAAAGTGGTAGCAGTAGCGGAGCAACCAGGCTTATCTCAAGAGTATATGAGCAGTAGCAGAGATTACACAAAGGGACCACAATTACTGTGACTCAAGCAAACACAGACTCAAGGTGTCAGGTAAAAAATATAAGTACATTTATTTTTAAACCATCTGTTATAAATACAACACTTCTATTAAATTCAAAACCACATGTAAAATACACTACAACCAACCAATTCACTTTGGCACACTCTAACTCAAGGTAAGTATCCTATGTTTTAACGAACCGGTGTTATGAGCAAAAAGACGTTACCGGGAAAACACTTGCAATCACTTTTTGACAGTAATGACAGTTCGGTCTTACTAAAGAAACGCGTATCTGCGGCACAAAATATTTCCCGGGGCAAAAACACACTTGCACCTGAGTTAACCAGAGAGAGTTGGGGACAAAAATCATAGGAAATACTTTTGTCAAGGCAGAGAGAATCAGAGAACACTATTGGACGGAAATTCGAAAGTCAATAGGCCGCAGCCAGTGTCAAGTGGAACCGGGTTCCTGTTGTCGAGGATCACACAGTCAGATAGTTCAAGATTCAACGTTGCCAGGAGTACTTAGATATTGTCAGCAGAGGAAGCAAAAGTTATAAGAAGGAGGGAAGACAAGGGCAAGCCTTGAAGATGAAGAAAAGGGATTCACCCTGATTCCTCAAGCAGGACACAGTACTTTATTCAATGAAGAAGCTGGTGCCACGGCACTTGTTCCTGTTCGTTTCCTGCAGACCCACGGTTCCTGGAGCTTCGGTGCGAAGGAGGACGTCTGGAGGGGTCTGCACCACACAGGGATGAAGCCGGCAGCAGCGACAGTGAATAAAAGGTGCGCTTCTTAAAAACAGGAGAGGTTCTTCAGATGGCTATCCGGACCACTACAGCAATGTGCAGCGATTTCGACCAAGGAGAGGGTCCACTGGCTGTGGAAGATGAGCTGGTTATCCCCACCAGGCTCAAGGGAAGAAGACTCCGGACTGGATCTTCTCTAGTCGTCGAAGGGTAGATAGCTCAGAACTGCAGCAGGGCTTCACCGGGACAGGGTAGTTGCAGCAGCCGTCTTCTTCCCGCTTCTCTTCGGTTCCTTGTAGTTCCAGTGGCGACTGACTTCTAGCCCAAGAGATCTAACTTTTATGCGCAAAAACCACATTCACACAGCCTGGCTGTCAATCACGCAGCAGGGGGATCGTCCAGCCCCTACAACCACCTCAGCCAATTATGGCAAAGTGAGACTTGGGTTTCCTAGGATACCCTGTGCAGGGGGTGACTACACCCCCCCTCACATTCAGTCCACCTAGACACCCAGGCGCCTGGAGGAGGGCTTCTGAGCAGAAGCCCGCCAAAAGACGGTGAACAAAGAAGGCAAACCTGGTTTGCCGCGCAAAGTAACCACACAAGAAGGACTTACAAAAAGAAATGGCGTATAAACCTGACCGAAGCCAAAAGAAAAAGTATTTGGTCAAGCGGGTTTAAGTTAGAGGCTAATATAATAGCCTAAAGCAATACCACGTTTATATAATATAATCGCGGTAGAAAAGTTAGGGTAGATACCACTGCCACCAGCCAAGTCTAAATGTTAAAGGAGCAAAACAATGCTCTAGGAGGTACAGATACAAAGGGATATGAAGTAACCCTTTCCAGTACTCCATGTAAGATGGGATGTACTGGATCTGTGGTTAAATGACTAAGTAAAGTTAACGGCAACTTTACCCTTTTCTGGGGGACTGTAGTCAGCCTCAGAAATGGAGTCGATGGGAAGTCTACGAGACAACCCCGTGTCACTGCACTGAAGGTGCTGTGTAACACACAAAAGAAGGGGACTACTGAAGTGGTGTGCTTCAGAGCCCACAATTACAAAAACAGGTAAAATACACATGGCAAACCAAGGGTAAGAGTGGGGGAAAAGCTCACACTCTTACCAAGTGAAAAAGAATAAACTCCAGAAGTCCAGCAAAGCTGCTGGGGGACTCACTAGGTGAGGGAAATTAGCCATAAAATGAGAATGCTCGATTTGGCCACCAGGGGGCGCGCGGACCATGTCGTGCTCCGCTTGAACTTGCGTCACAACGGTCCCATAGTAGGTCTGAGCCCCCGCTTTGAGGACCCCCCATGGCTCACATCAGGCACGGAGCTCTATGAACGTCCCCCCCACCAGTGGCAAAAATCCCGGAACGAATCGGTGGAGATTTTGCTTCAAAACGACCAACTAAGGCGGCCCTCGTCCCCACGCCTGAATCCAAGCTTCACGCACAACTCGAGTCCCGCCCAGCCGGAGCTCCGCTACAGTCCTACATCGAACCGGGAGCGGCCTCGCACAGCAAAGGAGTGCTGAGGCGCAGAGTGGAACTGGCACCCCCCCCCCGCGAACATCAACCTCGACCCCGGACCGACAGTGGGGGCCTCGGGGCTCTGGCTCGCCACTAGAACGGAAGGACACACTCGCGGCCCTGAACACACGTCCGGCCTGCCAAAGTAATACGGCATTGAAGCGCGGCGGAGCCCTGGACCCCCCAGACGCCCGGCACAGAGCAAGACAGCCACAACCGCGAGTAGAGTACATAATTCCCCCTGAGAACTGGAGCCCCGATGGGGATCTGACTCTCAAACTATGTGGATCGTATCGCCCCATATCGCTCCTCAATACTGATGCCAAGATATACGCAAGAGTCATAGCAGCCCGTATAGAAGTCCACTTACCACGATTGGTGAACCAAGACCAGGTGGGTTTTGTAATGGGAAGACAAGGTGCTGACACTATGAGGAAAATGCTCTATCTGATTCATGAGGCTCGGAACATGCCGGGGGACCCAACCCTTCTGTCTTTGGACACTGAGAAAGCCTTTGACAGGGTGGACTGGGACTTCCTGGAAAAGGTCCTCGTCGAGGTAGGCCTCGGCCCAAAGCTGCGCCTTGCCATAAAAGCACTCTACGCATCCCAGCGAACATCAGTCTCAGTCAACAGAGGCTACTCCAGATGGTTCCCCCTGGAAAGAGAAAAAAGGGAGGGATGCCCGCTGTCTGCCATTTTGTTTGTCCTGTCTCTCGAACTCCTAGCGCAGCGACTGAGACTAGACACCAGCGTCCGGGGGATCAGGGTGGGAGATAAGGAGTATAAACTAGGCCTCTACGCCGATGACATACTGTTACATCTCACTCACCCACTTCAATTCATCCGGCAAGCTCTGAATATCATTGAGGAATATGGGCAGATGGCGGGCCTGAAAATCAACACAGGGAAATCAATCCTCCTCCCGCTCGACAAAAGCAGAGACAATAGGTGGAGAGATTGACCCCACTGGGAATGAAAGTGAGCCTGACCACCCTGCGATACTTGAGCATCAACGTTACACAAGACCTCGACACCCTGTATGATACCAACTTCCCCCCCATGTTACTGACACTGCGAAACTATATGGCAAAGTGGGCTAAACTTACGATTTCATGGATGGGACGCCTAAACGCCATCAAAATGGTGATTCTCCCCAAAATCGTGTACCTGTTTCAGATGCTCGCCATAAGGATACCCAAAGAAATCTTCACTGAAATAACGAAATCCATGATGGCTTTCCTATGGCAAGGCAAAAAACCAAGAGTCCCCAAATCCCTTCTTCACCTCAAGAAAGACGACGCGGGAGTGGGTCTTCCCAATCTGGAAGCATATTACAAAGCAGCCCAGCTACGCATAATAATCCCACACCTGAGACAGCAAGTGGATTTACACTGGATAGCCTTGGACAATTTCCACCTCCGCCCGTACACTGGTGGTGAATGGCTATGGGTCCCGGGACCCCAAATGCAGCACAGCATCCTAAATCATCCAATACTCGGAACCATCTGGGCAATTTGGAAACAGAATAAAAGCATAAAAGGGATCATGACCTGGCCTTCCCCTCTAGGACATATCTGGGTCCCAGGGATACGTGATGACATATCTGAACCGCTAAGCTACCAGTCCGGGTATGAAGCAGGCCTGGAACGAGCGGGACAATTGTGGCCAAACAAGACCTTCATAACTATACAAGAACTTGAGGACGCACTTCACATAGGCCCGCTGTCCGTCTTTCAATACCTAAAGTTGATGGGAGTGATGTCTCGCGAGAAATGGAAAGACCAACTACAGAGGGACCTCACGCCCTTTGAAAAAATACTGGACACCTTCGTGGGTTCTAGAGGCCTGATAAGCTCCATGTACAATGCTCTGATAACGACGGACATAGCTCCCTCAACCAAATTGAGGAACAGATGGGAAGCTGATTTGGGTGGACCTCTCCAGGATGAGATGTGGCTGCGCATATGTAGACAGACGGCCAAATCATCAATTTCGTGCCAATATAAGCTCCACGCAATTAAACTCCTATATAGGTGGCAGTACGACCCGCTTAGACTGGCAAAAATGTATCAAGGAGCAAAACCGCAATGCTGGAGGGGCTGTGGTCAAGAAGCGAACTACTGGCACATGTGGTGGGGCTGCAATAAAGTTCAGGCTTATTGGGACGAGGTTCTCGGCTGGATCAGGGATCTCGGCGAGGAAGAAAGGGAGAAACACCCCCTACTGGTCCTCTTCGGCCTTTTCGAGGAAGAAGAAACAATCCTAAAAGCTCCCAAGATTGTCCTGGGCCTCCTGATGGCCGCAAGAGCCTGCCTTACAATGGCCTGGAAGAGACCATCCTTCCCCACCAAGGAAGAATGGGTGAACGTCGCGCGAACCATCTTCAGAATGGAAGCCCTGACCGCCGCTCTACACGGAAAAGGTGCCTCTGCTGAAATGGAATGGGCGGACTTCCGTGCAAAATACGTCACATGAGAGAACTTGTGCATAATGCCGCAACGCAAACACAACAATCTACTTGATGAATGTGCTATTGTGAAATTGTCCTAAGAGTTCTCAGACAATCGTGCCTAATCTCGCCACATAAACTCTATAAAGAGATACCACATGAACCAAGAAAGTTGTCTATGCTCTCATCAAGGGCATGAACTGAACGGGAGGGGGGTTAGGGTTTTTTTTCCAATCCTTTTTTTCTCTGCCCAACACATTGCATGTTATACTCCTATGTTGTTCCTTCCATGTTATGTGATATAATTCTGCATTCTTGCTCTTGTGAAACCTGTGAAACTTTCTTCTGTAAAACCAATAAAACTGAAAAAAAATAAAATAAAAAAAGAGAATTCTCCCTAACAGAGTACCCATGCCGGGGTGCCCTAAAAAGTAAGGAACTTACCAGGTGTCTCTTTTCGTCGATTAAGAGTTGAAAATGCGGTGGAGGAAGATCTCTTCCCACCGACGAAGACGGCGCTGAAGTGCCCGGACCGAAAGGGAGTCGCCGTAGAAACACGAGTCACAACAGTGATCCGGTCCTAGACACTCCAAACAGAAAGAATGGGGATCCGCCCTAGTGAAGCGACGTTCACATGAGGAGGAAGAGACAAATACCAAATGATTCGGCATAGACGGAGGACTATGCGACCGCAGAACCGAAGCAGGAGAGAAGGACAACGGGAAAAAAGAAAAATGTCTTCCCGGTGATGCAAATGCGTCCAGCCCCAACCGTGCGGAGAAAAGAACTGAAGGGCGATGGGCGGAGCTCAGGAGGGTGGGGTTACGGCCACATGCGGCACCCCACGTAAAGAGAGAGGAAGGACACATTTTTCAATTTGATGCTTTTTTACAAAAGTGCTCCGGTCCGTCCCACTGGATGGAAATGTCCCAGAAGTATGGAGGAAAGGAGACGGGACGTAGGAGTAATTAGAGGTATGATCAGCAAAGGAGAGAGAGAGGCATAAAAAATGACCCCAATGTTGTGGGCGGACTGTGTGAAAGGAATGGTGGAAGGAGGAAGTGAGATAGTGGTAAAGCAGAAGTCGTGGATGGGAAAAATGTTGGTTTTAAAAGCATTTAAGTAGCGGAAATGGAAACGCATTTAGGCTTGGATGGCTAGCAAACAAGCAGTAAGAGTAGAATGGAGAGAGTCTGAGAAAGAGAAAAAGGAAGTGGAAAGCTGGAAGTCGCTGGCATAGAAATTACGAGACTGAAGGAATTCACAATAGAAGCAAGAGAGGAAATATAGAAGGGAAAAAAAGACCAAGGAGTGACTCCCGTGGAACACCATGTAGCAAAGTAAAGGTCACGATAGTCTGCTAGTAGACAGAATTGAGGGGTGGTCAAAAGTATCAAAAACTGACAGATCAAGAAGAATCAGAATTGAAAAGTGTCTGCAATGGTGAGCAGAAGAGACGTTTCTGTGGCAACAACAGGATGAAACCCAGATTGGAATGATGGAAGAAGATGGTTGAGATTAGTATGGACTACACATTCTAGGACTTTAGATAGATAAAGAAGTGAAATTAGTGATAATTGGCAGGAATATAATGATTACGTGAGGTATTAGGACAGCATGCTTAAAATCAGAGGGAAATATTGATTTAGAAAGATAAATGTTAAAGAGTGGTATAAAATGTGATAAGGTGAGGAAAGACCTTGGGAATAAGTAGGAACACAATCAACAGGGGAAGCAGTAGGATTGGAATGTGAGAGGAACAGAGCAGCCTCTGCATAGGAAGAAGAGCGAAGAAGCAAGGGTTGAAGAGACAGAGCGGCTGACACAGCAATGTGCCAATAGAAACAGTAGAAGGAGGAATAGATAGGCACAGATTAGATAGCTCATCACTAAAGAAGAGATGAAAACCAGTGCACGAAAGACGAGAAAGAAGGAGGAGAGAGAATATCATTCAAGAATTTAAAGACGTTGAGGGTGAAGGAAGAGTGAAAGTATCCAATCAGAATACTATTGTTTTTTCTCAGTAAGCAAGGTGGATTCATAAATTGAACGCAAAGGCCTTTGATTTATATTTTTTCCAACGCCTATCAGCATACCAAAGAGAAGAACCAAGGGGTAAGAGACCAGGAATTAACAAGGGATGTGGGGGGTCTACAAGAATGAAAAGGTTGGCAGGGCGGGGGGGTTGGGATTTACCATGGCCTTAATAAGTATGAACAGATATAAGGGGATGGGTGCAGGCAGTGATTGCGGGACCATATGGGCTAATATGACTAGGCAGGAACTACGGAACCGACTAATAAGGGAATACGCACTGGTATTGTAGTATGTAGGAGACACCAGTGGCGCAACCTCGACCCCAGTAGGTAACTACAGCAGGATACAACAGAAAGTATCCACCCGTTGCAACCCTTGCACAAGCGTAGCAGTGTGAAGGTTGAGATGTGGGGGAGCCTGAGATCCAGGGATGGAGCTGGGCAACAGTTAGGGGAAGTTGGGAGGGAGGGAAGGGGAGTTGGGAAGGGAGTGGGGGTGAAACGAGTGGATGTGGGTAACTGATCCCCCTAAGGGGAGGAAGCTAGCGCTGCTGGTCCTAGGCAGGAAGATTTGGCAGAGAGCATGCAGACTGATAGGGTGCCCTTCGCCATGCTCCCGGCAAGTCCCATTGGTGACCCTGAAAGGGGTGGCCGACCAGTTGAGGAGGGTGATCAGAGAACACTGGAAACCCGTGGGGGTGGCAACTCTAGGGGATATGTGGAGGGACAGGGAGGAGGAGATAAGTAAAAGGAAGAGTGTAGCAGAAGGACAGTTTCGCCTCCTGTACCTGTCAGACGAGGAGAGTGGACAAATCTAGAAGAAGCAGTTGTAAAAGAGGCACGAGTCGTAGCAAAGGGGAGCTCCCAAGTCTCAGACATACACAATAAAGGTTAAGCTAAAAAAACAAAAAAAGTGTCCACAAATGAGATTTGGCGCATACAGGGTAGACATTTTGTCAGAATTAAGGGATGGGGTCAGAAAAGGCGTGTAAGGTGCTGAAAACTACATTTCCCAGTAGGCATTGGGATATTATGTAGTTCCGCCTGCGCGCCGTTTACCAGCTGCAGGCAATCTCGGGGCAGGCTTATAATCGCAAACCGCCAGCGCTTCGATGCAGTTCATTGAGGGTTATGGAGCACAGGCGGCGGCGGCGGCGGATCGTCAGGCAAACTAGGTGATGTTCTAGTGTGGCGGTTGGGCTCCAGAGATCTTTGGGAAGCTGTGCTAGAGAATGCCTGTGTCACTGTGGTGAGAAGGGAAGCGGCCAGGCTCATTGCAGCATTTCTTCAGGCTCGGATGGCCCCGCGAGGCATCCGAGCACTCAGTTAAGTACTGCTTCTACGAAACTGTTTCCATTTATGTTAAGCTGCTACAGCCTGGTTCGCGGCGGTAATCAGAGGCGACAAGACACAACTTGCTGCATATCTTCGGGCTCGGACGTCTTTAGGAGGCATTCTAGCAGTTAGTTAAGTGCTGCGGATCAAAGCAAAACATTATGCATGTAATACGCTGTATTGCTAGTTATACTGGGTGTGTGAGATATTGAAGTCCTGAGACTGCCATTCTGTGTAACGAGAGCAGGGGGTTGGTGCTTTGTTAATCAAGTTATGACATCCAACCTGTGTATGTTTCGTGATTAGTGAGTGTACTGAATATGCAATATTTTGGGGCATGCTATGTGCAGCAGGTATTAGGATAACAGGTTTTACAGTGCTGAGTATAAGTGATATGATAGGTCAGGCAGGAGGTTTTCACTGTGTTAAGGTGCATGTTTTCCTCCCCTACCTTTCCTTTGTCATTCCATCCCCTTTCCCTAACTCAGTCTTCCCCCCATTGGCTGCCACGTGGGCTCCTGTATTGGTTAAACATCCAGGTACCCGTGCCAACCAAGGTGGGAGAGTCGATCTATTCGGCTTCTGTGGTTCGGGAGAGGGGATTGATACCCTCATCCCTTTATGAAATATTGACACATTTAGTAGGCCCACTGAAACAAAAGGTGAGACAAAGGCTGAAGGAACCGGAAGATTCATAGGATTTTTGAAGCGGTAAGATCTGCAGCGCACAGAAGTGTGTGAAGTACAATCACTCTATATATAAAAGGGAAACTATAAGTAGCTCACTGTAATTACTAGTCCCCTGTACCTTCATACTGCATGGGCGTCCCTCCCAAGGGACGGGAGAATGAACCTTTTTCACCAGAAAAAACCTTCTTCCCCTTTAAATTTAGAGGCGCGCAGGGGTGCAGCCCTGGGAGCATGCGCTGCCCTGACTCCGCCCTCCAGCGCCAAATCTCATTCCCCATAGACGCGTCGACAATAGATTTAGCATTGCCTAATGACACCAGTTTTTTTAGGGGGGAGGATGGTGGGACATATGGGGGAAAGGGGACTAAGAGTACGTTAGTCACTACAGTGTAACTTATAATTACTCTTACGTCGCGATCCCTTTCCTCCATACTGCATGGGCGATTACAATTGAGTGTAGCCCCATGGAGGAGAGGAGACCCTGCTTAAGCAAATAGGTTTCTAAGACCCGCTTGTCCGAAGGCTGCGTCTGATCTAGACCCGGCCTCCAAACAGTAGTGCTTGCAGAAAGCCAAAGGGGTGGCCCATGTGGCCCCCCTGCGTATGACTTGCCATGGGACGTGCCGCTGGAATGCGATGGCCGTTGCCTTGGCTCTGACCACATGGGCGTGCATGTTGGCCGACAGTGGCTTATGCTGTCCCTCGTATGCTTCTTTGATGGCTGAGACCATCCAACAGGCTATGGTGGCCTTGGAGGCCTGATACCCGGGTCTTGATCCGCCGAAGGTGACAAATAGTGCGTCTGACTTGTGTAACTCCTTGGTCCTACCCAAGTAGAATTTCAGGCCATGCCCGACATCGAGGCAGTGCAGAACTCTCTGTGCCTTGTCCTTAGGTTCAGCAAAGAACATAGGCAGCACTATTTCCTCATTCAGATGGAATGTGTCCGCAGGACTACTTTATCCTTGAGAAACGTAGTATATGGCTCTGAGGCGACCAGCAAGGCAGTCTTAATGGAGACCAGCCTGATGTACGCGGATGCCATTGGTTCAAATGGTTCGTGCGCCAGGGCCCCCAAAACTATGTTAAAGTCCCACACAGGGTGTGGCCTCTTGATGGGCAAGAAGAGCCTGGCGAGTCCCATCAAATGTTTCTTGACAATTGGGTTGGAAGAGGAAGGAGAACACCTCCTCCTCTGAGTTTCTGTAGGCCCCAATGTCTGCCAAGTACGTGCGGCAAGTGTCTACATGCACGGCCGAGGTGCGCCGAGAAGGAGAGCACGTCGTCCAGTGTGCATGCAAGGGGGTTGATACCCTTAGAGTCCCAGAGGCAGAACCTGGCCCACTTGCTCTTATAATGGGTCCCGGTAGCTTTGCCCCTAGCCCCCTGTATCATCTCTAGATTAGCCTGGGAAAGGCTGAGGTGTCCTAGCGTTATCTGCTCAGGAGCCACGCTGTGAGGGCTAGTTTCTGTGGCGCGGGGTGGATGACCCTGCCCCCCTGCTGTGCCAGAAGATGTGCTGGGCCTGACTGAAGGCGGATGGGTGGTTTCTCCGAGAGGCCGAGAAGCTCCGAGAACCATGGCCTGGCTGGCCACCACGGAGCTATTAGAATGACGCTGAGGTAGCGAGACTCCTTGATCTTGCATATCACCATGTTTATCAGCAGTCTGGGCGGGAAGGCGTATGCCGTCATGCCGTTGCACTGAATCTGAAATGCGTCATCCGGGGAGATAGGGCCCTGACCCTGCCAGGAGGCGAACAGTTGGCACTTCTTGTTGCCAAGAGGTTCACCTGTGGGTGCCCCCATCTGCTAAAGATCTCAAGCAGGACGAGGTCGTTCAATTGCAACTCGTAATTGTCCTCTCCCAGTCTGCTGAGCCTATCCGCCTCCAGGTTGGATTCCCCCTGAAGGTGGACGGCCCTGAGGTAGATGTACCTCCCTGTTTGTTGACATAGAACATGCTGGTTTAGTTGTCTGTCTGAATGAGGACGACTTTGCCCCGATAACCGGAAGGAAGGCTATGAGTGCCATCAGATGGCCTTCAGTTCCAGCCAATTGATGTGGTACGCAGTGGTTGTCCAAGATTGCCCTCATCCCTCGAGAGAGGAGTCTGTAGTGATGGTGACCTGTGGGTTAGGTTTCCAGAAGGGCTTGCCCTTCTGTAGGTTGCAGTCCCTGGACCACCATGTGAGGTCTGGGTGAAGAGAAGGAGGAACATTGATCAGCTCTGCCCGAGAGCCAGGCTCCTGGTTCCATGATGCTGCAAAGTGCAGCTGTATCCCCCTCAACCTGAGTCTTGTGTGGGGTGCGCTCAGTAGGACTGCTGCCATAAGCCACAGTAGGTGTTGGTACCACCAGGCCGATGTCACTTCTCTGCTGAGGAAGTGTGCCGTGGCCCTCTTGATGGCCGTGACCTTGTCCTCTGAAGGAAAAACTCTCTTGGAGCACGTGTCCCAGATGAGGCCCAAGAAGGTCAGGCTCTGCGTGGGGTGCAGCTGCGACTTCTTGAGATTGAGCGAAAAGCCCAGATCATGCAATGTGTTCATAAGCGTGTGTGAGTTAAGGTGCACTGCTTCCGGAGATGAAGCCCTGACGAGCCAGTCGAGGTACGGGTAGACGTGGTGGCCCTGAGGAGGGCCACCACTGTATTCATCAGCTTGGTAAAGACCCTGGGGTCAAGTTGAGGCCGAAGGGAAGCACCTTGTATTGGAAATGGTAGCCTGAATCGTAGAAAAGAACAATGAGGCTGCCAAATCAGACATGTAAGTACGCGTCCTTCAGATTCAGGGAGCAAATATAGTCTCCCTTGCACAATGTCTCTGCTATCAAAGCTGGAATAACTATCTTTAATTTTTGTAGAGGTAGGGAGAGGATGAGGGTGGAAAAGTCTAGCCCAACTCTCAGGAACGCCTGGTTATTTTTCTGAATGGCGAAAATCCTGGAGTAGAAGCCAGAGCCTTACTGGGAGGCTGGGACTTCCTCCACTGCCTGGCTCTCGACAAGCGACCGGATCTCTGCCAAAAGAGTTGCTGTATTACGCTCACCTGATATCCCCGGGGGTGTCTGCAAGGCTCTGAGATCTGGAACCCTGGATGCGTAGTTGCCCAGTGCTGAATAATGAATCTGCAATTACAGAAGGGAGGATTTGTGCTAACTGTCTCTAATGGATGAATCTCCCACCTCCCTCTGACCGATTCCCTTCCCACTGGGTACTTTTCTCACCTTTGTTATTTTTAGGGTGAGCTATCCGTCCTGCGATTCTTGTGCAGGGGCGCTTGACGTTTGTTGGCGAGCTGCCCGAGTTGCTTCACTGGTACAGTACGTCTTCCTTGGGCCCAGGCCTGCTGTGTGACCCTGAATCTACTGGTAGGCAGGTAGGTTTGTTAATTGTAAGTCTTTGTTCTGTTTATGGTGGGAATTCGTTAATGTCTTTATCTCCTTCTTTTCAGGTGCAAAGGTCTTAATGCTGGCGTGCCGGATGGAGAGGCACATTTCTAGGTAAGAGAAAGCGCGAAGCGCAGCGCCTTTATTGTCTTTTAAAGCTAACCTGTGTTTTCTTCTTCTTCTCCTTTCAGGCCACTGATTTGCTGCGAGTGGATGAGAGCGCGATGAAAAACAGGCTCTGGAATCCGTTGAGGTAAGTACAGCGCTGTGCGGTTGTTTAATATTGAAAGCGAACCTGAATATGTCTCTTTTCCTTTGCAGATGTTGCTGTGGTGCTCCGGATGGAAGCGTGGCGTAGCACAATGGAATTCAGGTAAGGCTGATGGATTTCGATGTTTTAGAAGTGCGCGTTCCAATAATGTTGCAATGTTCGAACAGCAGCTGTGGTAGTGGTTCGCCGGAAGTCCTTAAGCTAGTACTCACAGGTGAGTGATGTTTCTTCTTCTCTCGGTTTCCACAGATTGCAGCCCAGTTGAGATGCTGAGTGCTGGATGGTGTTTTCTCAGGTAGAAAAGAATAATCTTGTTCTTCTTCTTGCAGGATTACAGGAAGATGCTGAAGTCCAGGAGTTGGACAAGGTGAGCGTCACGCTGCTGGTTGTAGAACACAAAGCGTGTTCTGCAGTCAGGGTGTGGTTTATATAGCCCAGGTAAAGTAGTACCAGGGAAAGTAGTTCCAGGCCTGCCACACCCAAAACACTAGACCGCATGACTTGGTTCTTAGAACTAGACTGTGTGGGTGCTTCCATGTTGGATTGAAAGGCCCATGTACATAAATGGGATCTAGTTTGAAGACCCCTTCCTTCCTACATATGAGCCTGGTGCCAAAGGCGCCAGGACTGGCTCTAGGAGCCCTTTTGCAGTGGTTTTAAGAGCCTCAGGGTTCTGGTGGGAGCCTGCTTGTGGCACAACTTGGGTCCCCTCACAGTGGTCATGACATGCTGTCCCAATCTGGGGTAGTGGAGGGGAAGAGGGAGGAGAGGCTGGGATGGGTAGGCGGTAACCCGTGGATACTACAGAGAGGATCCAGAGGTCCGCAAATTTCTGGTGCCAGAAGTGTGCATGGAGAGCAAGCCTGCCCCCCACTGGAGCCAAATGGACCCGGAGGGGCGTGTCATGCCTTCTTTCCCTCTGATGCTGTTGTTGGAAAAAGCCCTTATTCCCCACCCCCTTTTTGTTGCTTACACCGATGTTGCGTCGGCGAGCGGTCCGCCTGCCTGGACCTCCACTTTTGGAAGCCACGGAACCCTCTGAATGTACAGTCAGAGCGTTGCTGTGACTGGGTGTACGTTTTGGCCGTGGTTTGTGTAAGGATAAAGACTTTGCTGTTTGTGAGCTGTTTTTCTTTTAATCCAGCTTCTCATCCGTGGTGGAGGTGAAGCGGTCACCACCCTCAAACGGCAAGTCTAAGACCAGTTCCTGGATATCTTGGTTAAATTTCGTGGCACAGAGCCATTCTCCTCATGTCCGTGGCAATGCAGATGGCCCGGCCAGAGGTGTCAATGTGCACCACGGTGGATTCCATGTCGTCTTGTGCCATTATCTTGGCCTCTGCCAGTCCCGCCTTGAATGGTGATTGGCTCTGCGACAGAAGCTCTGGAAGGAAATCCGCAATTTCCTGCCAAAGCCTTTGGTTCACGGCTGCCAGCATGGCATCCGTGTTGGCTTGACGAAGATGCAGGGACGCGTTGGAATACAGCTTCTTCCGGTACGCTTCCAAGATCTTCTCCTCCTTGCCTAGTAGCGCCGTGGAAGAGGAGGCAGAGGATGACTGAGGCTTAGAGTATAGTGATGCCGCAGCAGAGTATAGTCATCACCTAGGAGTGCGGCTGAGGGTGGGCCGATAGTAAGAGTGTATCCCGCTCCATCTGCCTGTACTTGCCGTCCAGGCGTCAGTTGACCAGCTGGACCGAGTGGGGCTTGAGCCAGCCCTTTTTGGCCAAGGTGACTACGTCCTTCTGCATCGGGACCACTGATCTCACCACAGGACGCAGCGTGAGGACTTCGGCGAGGACGCCCTCTGATGGTTGCTCGACTTTGGGTTGAGGGAGGCCCAAGTACTCTGCCAGCCCTGCAAGACATTCGTGGAAGGCCTTGGTTGATGATGGTGTGTCTGGGTCCTCTTCCTTGTCTGTGTCCACCTGGGGGTCCGGATGGTCTGGCACCGGTGGAGGGGTGCTGGGAGCCGAAGCCTGAGGTGTGGAGACCGGAGTTGGAGGCTACAGCGGAGGCTGGTATGGAACCGCCCGCACTATCGGTTGGGGGGCCGGATAGGGTGGCGGAGGCTGAATAGCGACCAGGGGCATCTGTACTGGGGCCAGCGGTGCCAGAGCCATTGGAAGGAGCATGTCCCTGATGGCGCCCCTGAGGAAGACCCCCATCCGAGGAGATTTCATGAGCCCGAGGAACCTTTCAAAAAATCTGTCCTCACAGGACAGAGATGTGGTAGGTGATATTGACGGGGTGCGGGCGGCTGATGGAGCGGTTGCATGCCATGCCCATATGGACGGAGCGGGAATCTGCCCTCCACAAAAGGATAGGCTGTAGGCCACATATCTGGTTGACACCAGTCCCACCTTGACACTCATTCCACTACCTGCTCCCTTCCTTGGGCGGGCGGGTGTTTGCAATGTCTGGCGCAGCGGCCATCTTGTCGAGCTGCCTTCCACGTGCCGGCATCGTGTTGCTTGGCTCACTGGGCCCAGCCTCATCCAGGACTCTTGAGTGTGGACCATGAGGCCAACCCTGCTCTTCAGGCCGAGACGTGGTAGGTGTTTCACCCTCGGCGGATCTGCCGGTAGTACTGCATATAGGCTCCTCCTCAGGTATGTTGCCGGTACAAGTGTGTGGCCCCTCGGGTGAAGACCTGGTAAAAGAACCTTCTGGTCCCTCAGCACTGTCACTGGGAGGATCCACTGACCTGTCGGCCGGTAGCTGACTTAGCCTCGGTACTCGTGCTGGTTTGAGAACCTGAGCGGGTCCTCCTGCACGGGCGAGCCCTTGGAAAGGAGTCTCCCTTGCGGGGTGCGCTGCAAAAGAGCGGCCCTACCTTGGGCCTGGATCGATGATTGACAAAGTCCTTCAGGTCTTCTGGAGGCGATCTCTGGAAGAGCTCCCTCCACCTCGCTTGTCTGTTCTTCAGAGACCGCGAGGAAAGCGTGTCGCATGTGGTACAAGCTTGCCAGCCGTGGTCTGGGCCAAGGCAACGTAGGCAAAGGGTGTGGGGGTCTTTAGTCGGGAAGAGCCCTTCGCAGGATGGACACATGCTGAACCCTGAAGAAGTCGACATGTGCCGGGGAGGAGCGGGACGCCTGAGGACCGAGTAGCTGAATGATTAAAAAGACAGAAGAGACTAAGTATCCGCACTTGAAATTATATGGCCAGAGCCAAACCGAGGAGAGCTGGTGAATTCGGCCCATTGCAGTCGACGCGGAAAAGAGGACTGGGGCGTGGCGCCGGAGGGCAGAGTCAGGACAGCGCATGCTCCCAGGGCTGCACCCCCACGCGCATCTAAATTTAAAGGGGAAGAAGGTTTTTTCTGGTGAAAAGGGTTCTGTCTCCCGTCCCTTGGAAGGGACGCCCATGCAGTATGGAGGAAAGGGGTTCGGGATGTAAGAGTAATTTGTGGATATGTTTGTGTGTCTTTTTCGAAATGTTCAGCATACTTCCCAACATGCTACAAACCTGCAATTTGGCATGTGGGTAGGTTCCATTGTGTAGACAATGTATAAAGTAGGACATATTAATTTTTCTAGAAAGAAAATGTATGCAGTTTTTTTTAGTGCTCTGCAATGCTTGGATATTTGTGTGTGCGTTTGAAATGTTCAGTATACTTCCAAGATACTTCCTGGAGACGAGACAGTCATTGATCAGATCACGTGGCCAGTCCTAGTCTAGACCTTGATTGTCCAAGTACAGGAAGGCATTGATTTATTGGTGATACCAGGGTCCAAACAACCTCACGGTTCAGATTACTGTGAACTTTGCTCTCAAGCATGGATTTAATACACCTTTAGGATAACCCCAAAGCTATAAATGAGTCAACCAAAGAAGTAGTGGAATCTGCTATTGAGGAGTGAAGTGTGGGCAATCGCAGCTGCCTACTTACACATTATTTGGCGAACAAGCATGAAATAGGGTTGGATAACTACTATGATGACATAGATTCTGTTTTCTCAAGCCCTCCTGCTGTAGCACACTGCATTTGACTTAGTTCACTGCACAATGGCATAGTCAGGTCAGTTCTACATGTCCCCTCTGCTTGATTGCTATAGAAGATGAAATGCACTTCTGGCTTGTTTGGGTCACAGACGGCCTCAAGAAAACATGACCCTTCAAAGAATGTTCAAGGGTTTTCATTAAGATTCTTAGAGAAGGGTGGCCGTCTGTCTCTGTCTCTCTCTACCTCCCACCCCCATGGGATTTTCCCTGTCTTACCCAAGCATCCCTACATCACTGGGTGCTAGAGATCATTATCCCCTACTATCTATATATGACTGACTATTGGTGATGGCATAAAGGCAAATGCCTTATCTAACTGTCTTACCTCTGGTTATCCCTAGAGGGATCCTAGCCAGTGTTCCCTCGGAACAAATATAGTCTATACAATTGAAATAGGTTCCAGTAGTCTTTCCCCTCACACCTTTGTGTTCCTTGCTCTGATGTTTCTGCTTTCTTTTTCTTCCTTCTAATCTCCTCCCTTCTATTCACCCTCTCTCCTGCTTCATTCCCCCATCTACCTTTCTCTCTTCCTCCCTACAATGTTTATCACCTACTATTCTTCCTTGCACTCTCCTACTCTTCCCCTTTCCATTCTCCTACTCTGCCTGCTCCACTACACCCAACGACTCTGCACTCCACCTCCACTTTCTTCCGCAGACACCCTCTTAACTCTCGCATTGACCCGATACACTCACCCCCACATGCACCCACTACCCTTTCCCTTAATCCTGGTCACTCTCTTCACTCACCTAACACACACCTACACCCCGAAATACTACTTTCCCTCACCAACCAACACCTCACCTGGCACACACTCTGGATCTCTCTCATGCTTTTCTGCATCATCCTTCCTCCGCCAGGACTCTTGGCCCTCCATTTCCTCCCTTTACCTCACTGAACAACCCACACTGACCGGCCCCTTTTTCTCATTGTATTACCCCTCTCCCCCATCAGTCCTGATAGGTGCTCCATGTCAGCTGGGTCCCAGGGCCAACCACAGCCTTCTTTCTTTCCCTGGGCTGGGTTACAATGGTTCGATAGTATGAAACAGGTGTTAAGCCCGGGTGCATTTTCCTAAGTGGGCCCATCGGCTCTTTGTGACTGTGGCCTGCTATAAGAAAATCAATTGTTGGAGTTGCATTAGGTGGCACTTCCAAATCACCGAATTGACTGGCATGGCTTTCTGTTGCACCTTAGTTCTCTGCAGCCTCTATTCCAGAAGAGTATTCACCACAATGACTCCTGGTAGATGTAGACCTACCGGGGTGACAGAGCCTGGGGCCCTCCCAAATCCCATATGCCACCTATGGGGCAGGATTGACTTTGGTGAAGACCCTGGTAGGCCCCCTGCCCCAGGTTGAGAGGAATCCCCAACCCCTCTTGTCATGGCCAGATCCTTGACCCTGTCCAACATCTCGACCATTTCTTCTAAGTCCTCTCCCCTACAACATCTAGCAATCTGGGGATACCAGGAAAAGGATTCAGATTGTTCTTCCCTTTGCAGTTCTGTAAGAAAACGAACAAAAAGGGGAAAAAGGGTACCCGAGAGAAACTCTTCTGGAAGTCAAGGCATGACTATATTTGGCAGGTATAGTTTTCTCTGTAGCACCTTGATGGTAACAGTGGCATGTGGATAAAGATCTTTATCTCTGTGTATGCAGATAATCAGGGATGGGGACTCTGTGTTAAGTTCCTCTGGGGAGACCATATCGGCACTTATGGCTGTCCTCTTGCTTCTGGAGTCTAACAGGGCTTTAGCTGGAATCCCCTGCAACTCATCGACTATAGGTCTTGCTGGTGTTATACACAGTCCACATGGGGAATTCCAACACCACTTCCTCTTCCGGGAAGAGAACTAGAAGGCTTTCGAAGTTGGGTAACACTTCTTCCGGGTTTGGAGTGTTTTCCTGCCATAGTTGGCATCCTGGGTTCAGTAGCCCGAAGTCTATGGGCTCCTCTTTGGGTTTCTCGTTGCAGAATTTAGCAAGATGTACCGGGTTCCCACAGGTATAAAAATTCACTACCTCGAGACAAGGACCGCACCAGGGTTTTCCCCATTCTCTATATAAGGGTGCCTCATCTTAGTTTCAGGTTGGCTGGGAATTGGCCTCCTCAGAGCTGGACTTTTCTCTGTCTCTCATGAGAGCCGGGCCTTGAGTCACTGATTGTCTTTGGTCCCATGACCGACTTCCGTGAATACCTGGCTCTCTAACGTGCATTTGCCGTTTGGATCTTCCAAGGTATGTTCATGTAGCTACCAAATGACTTTTTGCAGGTATGGGGGCAGGGAGTCTAGCTGTTCCAGGACCAACATCACTTTTACCTCCCCATGGGTCATATCGTTTAAGTACTTATTTAGCAGGCCCTTTCCTCTGTAAAACATCTTCCGGGGTGTTTCCTCTTGTCATAAGCGTAGATGTTTCAGCTGTATTCTATAGTGCGCCCAATCTTGCCCCAGTATTTACAGGATTCCTTTCTTCAAGTCTCCATATGGGCTTCTCCCATTAGGGTCGACTCAAGGTTTACCACCGTAACTTGCTAATCTGCAGTTTCATGTATAATTAACTGTACTTCATCTGGTCGTTGGCAAGGAACTGCAATTTTTGTGGAGAGCGTTGTTGTGGGGTACCCTTTATACGTGGCACTAACTCTGCTTCCAAAAACTGTTTCTGGGTGCAGAGCACCATGTGAGGGGGTCAGTAATGTGAGGCGAACAACTGCTTGTAGTTTTCTCAAATATGACTTTTTATTAAAGTAAATACTTTCAAACAAAGCCTTGCTTGTCCTACTCTACCGAGGCATTCCCTACCTAGTCTACAAGTTATGGGAACAATCTGTAGCATGGATAAACTGGCCCTCATTCTAAGCAACAAAACATACATGGGAAACGATATAGCAACACAATGCAATAAACAATATCTGAATGGCCTTCACCCGTCCTGGGTAAGATCCCTTCCCCAGGCTTTAAAGTCAACTTCAAAATGTTCAAAGGAAAAGAAAAGTATTGAACAAATTCTTGTCAATTCCAAATCAAAGCAAAAGTTCATCAAACAAAAATGCACTGGTAACACTTCTTTGTTCCTGGATGAAAAGATCCCCTTCCAATTTCAAGCGAAGAAAATAGCACCAATGGTAATCCTGGTTCTGATGATAAATTGTCTCCTTTTACAGATAATTTGTCACAGTTCAAAAGAAGGTGCAATATTTCCTCAATGACAATACTAGACAGTTCTTAAGAACGTTTTCTATTACAACTTGACATTTGGTTAAGACTTCTTCAGTGTATTTGGTATATTTGCCAGGATGCTTCTCTTTGGGCTGTGTAAGGAACTCATGGTGGCAACAGTAAAGACAAGTGATCACAGTCCAAGGGTGTCTATTAAACTGTATATGCAGGTTGGAAAAACACCTAATCCAAACCTAAATCTAAGATGGGAGCAAGCTACGACCATCAAATAATAATAAGGCAGTCGTTGTGGCGTCTTGTCAAATAAAAGAGCCTATACTAAGAAAAAACTACTGCCAATCCTTAGTGTGGGATAAGATTCACAAGAAATTGAGAAGTGGGGGCAGTGGCTAGGCAGCACGCCATGCGGTCATGTTTCCCCTGAGCTCCTCTCTGTAACGCCCAAGTCATGCAGTTTCCCCTGATTAAAGAATTTTCGCCCAATTCCAACACCAGAAGACAGAAGAACTGATGCTGACGATTGTGATGGGCTTAGCGGCTTGAAATTCCTCATGTGAGCATTTTATTTCGGATCGGGAAGTTTGTTGGCGACATCAACAAAATGGCGGTGCACGCCTCCTTGAACCACCGCTTTGAGGAGGATCGGAGACCGAGTTGCGCCGGAGCTCTGAACCGCCGGAGTCCAGCGACCGAAAGAAGTGAGAGCAGAGACCCGGATCACGAGCAGATGCACTGAGAGGGGGCTCGGATCGCCCTGAGGAGGCAGGAGTCTGTGGCGCAGGAATGGGAGAGTGACCAGCCTACTGACCGGAGAAACACCTGATGGACTCCACGGCCTCTACAGCCAGCTCTTCAGGGGCGGAGTGAATTTCGTCCCTCCGCCGTCCCCGGCTGTGGCGCAGGTCCCTGGTTGCTCCGCTCCGGGTGGTGCGGACGGTGGCGGGCTGCATCTGGAGGTGGCGGCAAGCCGAGCGGGTGAAGCCCCCAGTCGAAGCGAAGAGAAAGCTACCTGCGGGCGGCCCGGGAGGACCGCTGCGTCGCGTGGGCCGGGAGAAGCGTTGGCCCTCGCTGCTCTGTCGGCCCTGAGATTGGCAGGGTCAGACCGCCTGAAGCGGCACCGGAGGGGGAGAGCGCCTCCGGGGCTTCGCTGTCCCCGTTTTTCACAGGAGGCGGGCCCTGGGGGGTGAAAGGCAGCAACGGGTGGCGCCATAGATCCCCCAAAAGAGCTGGTCCACGGGGAGAGAAGGCACCCCAAAAGCGGGGCACGGAAGGAGATCCGCAGGACCCAGAGGACACATACCCAACGCTTTGGTTCGTGTCTGAGCTTGGGGGTCGGGAGCAAGGGTGGTGTGTCCCACTGAAGAACTGGGTTAATTGCGGGAGAACCCTGGAGCTGGGAACGGGCCCATAATAGCCTCACAAAATCGCCAAAAATACTCTCATTCCTCAGTGCTTAGCCACAACGACCCCCTGCGCGCCTCCCCCCTTGAGCGCTCCCATAGCTCTGCGACTCAGCGAGCGTCACTCGCCAAAGGATGCCCAAATCAGCGGTGAAAAAGATAACGCACAGCATTCAGGCCTACCTAACGCCACAGCCTGAGGTCCCATCTTATACTCACACTACCACGGCGGAAACTCACTCGTCCCCACCCTCGAAGTTGGCCCCTGATATGGTAATGTCCAGGGAGGACTTGGAGGGAATGCTGAAGGCCTTTAAACAGGACATCACCCAGGAGATTAAGCAAGAAATTAAGTCCTCTGAAGACTCCCTGGCTCAGTCACTCGCAGATCTTACATCTCATCTTGGGGGTCTAGAGTCCAGAGTTAATGACCTGGAGAATGTAACCTGTGTACAATCCCATGACATCGAAGCCCTGGCAGGAAGGGTAAAGACTATTGAGGAGCACCTCGAGGACATTTGGGCTAAACAGGCCGACCTGGAAAATAGGTTGAGACGAAACAATGTGCGTCTTCGAGGGATACCCCGGTAAATAGCCGACCGAGAATTGACAGAATATGTTGAGACGCTGTTTAGGGCTCTCCTGGACCTTCCCCCGAACGAAGAGTTAAAATTAGACAGGACTCATCGTGTGTACTCTTCTGCTCAAATGAGAAAAAACCTTCTCCCAGACGTGCTCACCTGGGTGCACTTTTACCACCAGAAAGAGGACATCATGGCTGCAGCCAGGGATTCAGATTCTGTAACATTCCAAGGTACGAAGATCCAATTATTCCAAGACCTGGCCCACTATACTTTGGCATGTAGACGGCGATTACAGAAGGTAACATCCTGGTTGAGGGACCGAAAGATCCGTTACCGCTGGTGGTTCCCCTGCAAACTGATGTTTGAGCTCCACAACCAACACCACATAATTTCCTCAGAGGAAGAAGCGAAACACTTAATGACCGATGCACCCAAGGAGATGGCCTCCAACCCTCAATCCCAAGAAGGGAATGGCTCTATCAAACACCCTCCCTCCAAAACGGGGCGGGGGAGATCCCAACGTCGACCTCAAACTGTAGGAAACCCATGCCCAGATCCTGGCTCTGGGAAGATGGTCGGGGCTCCAGAGGAAGCCCCCCCCCCTGCTTTGACAGAAGGAGAGGGCTGGGCTGCGACTTGAAGGGCCTATAGACGAGGAGCACATCCATCCTTTTACTGGAGAGGGGTGCCCACCTTTTGAACCTCAGGCTGGTTTCGCACATCTTTGAAAGGGAAAGCTCTTCCTGGCAGAGACAGACACCGGAGACCCTTGGAC
Organism: Ambystoma mexicanum; assembly: GCF_040938575.1. Classification (NCBI taxonomy): domain Eukaryota; kingdom Metazoa; phylum Chordata; class Amphibia; order Caudata; family Ambystomatidae; genus Ambystoma; species Ambystoma mexicanum. The sequence continues at coordinate 1,266,089,843 of NC_090935.1, read as the reverse complement.
AGCGCGGGGCCTTCTTCGCTGCGCCCGGGCTTCGACCGGGAATGCCTACGCTGCAGCCCGGCCTGGGGGTCGGAAGGGGACTACTTCTCTTTAAGGGAAATCCGAGAGAAAGTATGGTAACCCCCGTTGTTTGTTCATTCTGGTTTAGTTCGATTTAGGGTACTAGAAAATTCTGTTAATAGCCGACTTGGGCGTCGGAATGGATGACGTCAGACAGATATCGAATGTGGTTAAATTACCAACGGGTCTAAGAATTATGCAATTTTGGTTGATAGAAGCGAGCTCAATTGATTTTTGATATTTCTTCCTTACTTTTTGTTTTGTATTTACTATGTGTATCCCTACCTGGGAGCCGGGAGGGAGACGTTATAGTTTGACTCACCTCAGTCCTTGTTCTTATTGGTCTGCAATGACTGATCTAATGAGTTATCCTGCAGTCGATCTGACCAATGGGGCTGGTTTGAAGCGAAAACCCGAGCGACCACATCATGGCAAACCTTAGTTACAAGTTTATATCGCTTAATGTACAAGGCCTGAACTCCCCTTTGAAACGCAAATCTCTTCTTCATAGGTTGAGGTCCCTAGACGCATCCTTCCTGTTTCTCCAAGAGACTCATTTACAACCGGCTGATGAATTCCGTTTAAATGATAAGATGTATCCCATTAAATTCTTTGCCTCTAGCGGGCTGAAAAAAACGAGGGGTTGCCATTTTAGTGCGCAAGGGGATCGCATTCAAGACCTTGGGAATGGTCCGAGATGAAGAAGGAAGGTTCTTGCTGGTGAATGCCACACTGGATGGCCAAAGGGTAACACTGGTCTCCATTTATGCCCCAAACACTAACCAAGACCAATTTTTTATGAAACTTTCGAAAGCCTTATTTGACCACTCTGAGGGCGAAGTGATTATAGGGAGGGATTTTAACGCAGTGATCAACCCTTTGGTCGACAAAACATTGCTGCCACCTCCTGATAGAAGTGTGGAGATACTGCCATCAAGAAGAAAGGAACTATACATATTTCTCAGCAGTGCATGGGTTGGACATGTTTTTGATCTCAGAGATGCTTATTCAGAATGTTTTGGAGGTGGACAATCTCCCAGAGGTGTTTGCAGACCACTCCCCGGTTCTACTGTCCAGGGCTCCCTCCCGTCTGTCCCCCATATAAAACCCCCCCTGGAGACTGAATGATTTCCTACTGGATGACCCAGCGATTGGCACCCACATCAGAGAAACGATAGCATTGTATTATGCAGAGAATGACACCGGGGATGTGAGCTGGGGCACGATTTGGGATGCAGGTAAGGCAGTACTTAGAGGCCACTTGATGGAACAGGCATCACAACGGGGGAAGAGTGAGGGGATTGTTGAGGGAACAGTTAGAGGAGGAAGCTAAGAGATTAGAAGACGCGCATAAGAAGAAACCCTCTCGGCAGGCTCTGCGAGACAGGATGATGGTGAAAAAAAGCACTCGAAGCATATCACTTGGGGAGGGCGGCCTATGGGACGATGCGCACCAAGCAATTCTTCTACACTAAAGGAAATAAAGCTAATAAATTGTTAGCTGCCAAATTGGGTAAACAAACTAAACAAAACAGAATAGATTCTCTGCGGGACACATCAGGCAAAAGCATCTATTCAGAAGAGGATAAATGCTGCATCATAGAGGAATTTTTTAGGAAACATGCGACCCTTCATAGGGGGGACCCGCAGTCTGCCAAAGAATTCATAACTAAGGCGGGGCTGCCCCAGTTACCACCGTCCTTACTAGAACCCTTAGAAGTCCCAATATCGGCGGTAGAAGTTGAATGTGCCATCAAAGATCTTCCGGCTGGCAAGGCTCCGGGCCCAGACGGATTCACAAATAAGTTTTATAAAACCTTTGCCAAGGGACTCACTCCGCAGCTCACGAGACTACTTAACGTTTTGTGGGAGTCGGGGACAGTCACTCAATCTATGGCAGAATCAAACACTACCCTACTCCTAAAACCGGGAAAAGACCCGGCGGACTGTGCATCCTACCGGCCCACAGCCTTGCTCAACACGGATGCCAAGCTTTTTAGTTAAAATATAGCGCGGCGATTGGGGGAGGTGCTACCTACGTTAATTGACAGGGATCAGATTGGCTTCATCCAGGGCCAGGCGGCCCATGACAACATTCGGAGAGCAATAGACTTAATAGTTCTAGCCCCCACCCTAACAGGTCCCCTTTCACTGCTTTCCTTAGACGCTCATCGGGCTTTCGATAGCATGTCATGGGATTATCTGCAATTGGTCCTGGAGGGTTTTGGCTTCGGTCGTCAATTTTCTAAGCTGGTTTTGTCCAATTTTCGGATTCCTTCCACCTGTATGCGAATCAATGCACACTGGACACCACAGATACCCCTCGGCAGAGGGACTAGGCAGGGAGGTCCCCTATCGCCACTAGTTTTTGCCCTAGCAATGAAACCATTAGCCCAACACATCCGCCTCCACCCTGAAATCCAGGGGTTCAAGATAGAAGATCAGATTAATAAAATAGCGCTTTACGCAGATGACGTGCTCTGCTTCTTAAAGGAGGCGAGGACCTTGGTTCCCACGCTTGTGAACCTGCTTGATCGCTTTGCGCAGATCTCAGGTTTTACAATAAACTTGGCGAAATCAAAGGGCCTGAACCTATCCGAATCATCACAGGTCCTCAACGCCCTACAGAACACCTTTGCACTTAACTGGGTAAACTCAAAAATCACTTACCTGGTGAAAGACAATATTCCCCCGCTGATAAAAGAAGCGAAAGAATCCCTACAAAAATGGACCCTTCAAGAAATATCATGGTTAGTGCGCATAAGTGCAGTTAAAATGACCTTGCTGCCCCGACTTCTTTATATTTTCCAAACCCTCCCGGGTCAGATTCTAGAGCTGGACCTACAGGCTTTACAGAAAGATATATGCCGATTTATTTGGCAGCAAAAAACGCCTAGAATTCAGCGTAAGATCCTCATGAGAGGCAGGCAGTTGGGATGCCTGGGGCTCCCCTCTATTTTGAGATACTATCAGGCATCCCAAATTGCTCCCATCCTGGGCTGTGCCATTCAGCCAGACCCCCCCAAATGGCGGGACATTGAACAACTGTTTGCAGGGGCTCCCCTTGCTCATCTCCCCTTTCTACCGCTGGAAGTACGAGCCTCTCAGAGGCCCCTTCTTCCAACCACTGGATCCACGCTCCGCTGCTGGGACAGGCACTATACGCTAAGGGGGATCACCCCGGGGTTAGGCCCTCTGACCCCAATCACACAGAACCCAGCCTTCACACCTGGGCTTCAACCCATTGCTTATCACAACTGGTCAAGAACAGGGACCCTAAGATTAGAAGAGCTCTACGCGGATAACAACCCTTTGACCTTCATTCAATGTAAGGAGAGATTTGATCTCCCTGAGACGGAGAGATTTAGATACTTCCAAATCAGACACTGGGCCACTAACCCGAGTTAAAAAGAGGCTGCCACTAGGCCCCCCCACAGGTTTAGAGTTAACGGTCTTGGAAGGGCAACGTTCACACAGAGTGGCAACAAGCTATCACCTTTTGGAAATTGTTCCAGAGGGGGAGAAACTCAATTATATGATGGCATGGGAGAAATAGCTGGGGAGGGAGAAACCCCCGGAGTCTTGGCAGAGGATCCGGGACAGGGCGAATAGGGCCTCTAGATGCACTACGATCAGGGAATGCGCACTTAAGATATGCTACCGATGGTACTTTTCGCTGCAGAGGCTGCATGCAATGAATGTAGAATACCCTGACGTATGTTGGCATGGATGTGTGGCAAAGGGGGACTTGGGGCATCTGTGGTGGCATTGCCCGAACATTCAATCCTTCTGGTTGGATATCAGGTCCAGAATCAAAGACATTTGTGGAACACTCCTCCCCATGGATCCATTAGTGATGCTGCTGGGGGACACTCCAGACGATGGGCTATACCCTCAATCCGGTCCTAGAGCGGGGTTAATCGCACAACTACTTATGGCAGCCCGCCTTACGCTAGCTCGATTTTGGAAAGAGCGGGAGGGCCCATTGTGTACTGGTGGGTCAAAGTCTGGGAACTTCTTGAAGTAGAGAAATTGACGGCTGTGATGGAAAACCGGACAGCTAAATTCCAAAATATATGGGGTCCTTTCCTGGACCATGTAGCAGAGAAAGAACACATGTTCTTTTAGCCTACACTGGTTAAATATCTCTTACAGGCATGCTAAGCATTTGGGACAGGGGAAGCACCCTTCTATATCTGAAATCCAAATAGAGAGATATTGTAGGGCCCTGGAGGACAAAACGACACATCAGTGTTGACTTAGGTGAGAATTATTATTATTTTTTTTTCCTTTCCCTCTCTTCTTTCTCTCCTTTCCTTCCTACGTACGCCATGGAACACAAAGCACTACTAAACCCCCAAGGGTGGTTTATCAAATAGATTAATAAAAGAACTTACAATGACTTTAAAATGAAAGATTGATAGATTGATGCAGTTACAAGGTTGATTAGAGTGTTAAGCATAGCGACAAATGTTTTATTTATGAACTTAAGAAGCTGATCATCCTGGGGATTTGTAATTTTGCACAGTAAGAAAGATACTGATCAGAAAGCTCCATCAAAGTAGCCCCAAGGATTGATAGTAAAATTGATTCATTAGAGAAATTGCAAAGACCTCTGAATGAATTGTTGATGCATTGTTAAAAGGTTAATCGACCTTGCATACACAATAACAATTGATGAATTCATGAACTTTTGAAGAGGATCTCTCATGGGTTTAAGTGATTATCCTTATTGCTATTGATGTGTTATTGGATGAATTCAATGTTTATCGGTATTTCAATAAAAAGATTTTGACAAAGAAACAAAGAAAGAAAGAAGTGTTCACAAATGGTAAGTCGGGATGTAGTAGCCGGGGGTCTCCCTTCCCCATGTTTTGAGCACAGGACACAAGAGGTGGATGGGGGAGGGGACTCCTGATCACAGCACATGCTCAAGCTTTCAAAGCACGAGACGACAGTTCAGTTTTCCGCTCTCAGGACCATCGGTGGTTAAGTCTCTTTTCTACAAAATGTCTCTTGCCACCGAAGACCTGATATGTTCAAAATAATATACAAAAAGTTCCTTTCCATACGTACGTTGGGTGATCCACCTCTTCCGGGCCAGATCCACCAAAAACTTTCTAGTGATATCTTGCTTCTGTGGGCCTGGTATGTTCAAAATAGCAAACAAAAGTCCCTTTCTGAATGTACTTGGGGTAATAATTCTTCACCCCTCGGTCCCCTCTTCCGGGCTCAGATCTCTCTCGAATCTCAACCTCTCTCTGTCGGGTTCACTATGGCTTGGTGTCGAAAACAATTTCACCTTTAGCATTCACAAGTCTTAACGGCTTTTTTAACAGTTCACTGTGGACATCCCTCTGTCAGGTGCACTCTTGACAGTCTCACAGTTCTTTCTCTTTTCTCACTATGCGGGATTCATCTCCTTTACCTTTCCAATTTCCAATTACGTGCAGGTCAAAACTTATTTATTTAATTCGTTGTTCGCACCCAGACCCGGTGGTATCAAGGCGCTAAGGTAAAGTGTTAGAATTCGATGATCATAATAAGGTACACGCATACATTGTAGGTGGTGAGACATAAGGAAATGGATAGTTGTGTTACATCGTAAAGAGTGAGTCATGTCAAGAGCAGATAGGGCAATCATCAACTTAGAGATAATTGTTAAACAGTGCAGTTTTTACTTTCTTGCGGAAGGGGGCATAGGTAGGTTCGTCTTGGAGGTGCTGCGGGAGAGGGTTCCAGAGTGTTGGACCGATGGTGTTGAAGAAGGAGCCCCTCCCCCCGCTCTCTTTCTGGCAAATCCAGGTATGTTCAAAAGGCAGAGGTGTTGAAAGAGCAGAGGTTGCGCATGTTATGTTTTCTGGTGATGCGGTTGGTGAGGTAAGGGGGGCAGAGTTGTGTAGGCAAGGGTAGGTGATGGCAAGGAGTTTAAAACTCTATGCAGGCTTTGATGGGAAGCCAATGCGCTTCCCGTCTGATGTGAAAGATGTGGTTGGATCGCTTTATGCCCCAGACAGCTCTGAGGGCGTTATTTTGGAGCAGTTAAGTTTACTGATGTTTTTAGTGGAGGTCCCTGCTAGGATAGCATTGCACTAATCACGCTTGCTACCTATGATGGCTCTCGCTATGATGAGACAGTTGTTGGGGGTGAGGAATTTCCTTGAGAGGTTAATACATTTGGTAGAATAGGCTGCTGCTAACCTTTTGATTGTACAGGGGGTTTCGCTAGACCCCAGTATGACCACTTTGGCCTTTTCCTTGCGACTCTCCTATGGCCTTCTGGTATAGGTAGTTTCAACAAATGTGGGATCAACCAGAGTCTCGCGAATGTGCACCCATGTGATATGATATGATAGTTTATTTATATACCGCCTACACACAATGTGTTTCAAAGCGCGTCAAGGCAAGGGAGGGAACAAGGCAAAATACAATGACCTTCTTACAGGCCATGAACAGTAAGGATGTGAAATTAACTATTGTACTCGGCCTGACGACATTTCAGATAGTGTAAGTGCTAAGACATAGAAACATAGATAAGGAAGGGAGGGGGAGAGCGGGAAGGAAATGGAAACAGACAGGCGACTACCGTACTAGGCCTGATGACATTTCTGGTAGAGCCGGAGAAAAACAAGAGGTGAGGGAGAGGGTGCAGAAAGGTAAGGGAGGAACAAAACAAGCGACTATCATACTAGGCCTGATGAAATTTCAGATAGTGTTAGAGGGGGTGTGGGGAGGAAAAAACCAGTAAGGGGAGGGGGGAGAGGTTGCTATCATACTAGGTCCAGGGAGAATTCTGATAAAGTGCATAGAAGAAAGTAAGGGCAGGAGATAAGAAAAGGGAGAAGGGAAAGGAGACGAGAACAGAGAGTTAGCAGTAAAAAGAGTGGAGAAGCAAGAGGGGAGAGTGAATACAATTGCAGACGTCAGTAGTAACACATAATGTTGCAAGCCAGGATACAAGATGAAGATGGGAACAGCATGATTCAGGGCCACCATGAGTACAAAATGCAAAGAAGCCCAGCATGAGAGTTGAGAAAGGGTGACACACCATGAATGAATGAAGTCCATAAAAGTCAAATCCAGCATTGGCCACAAGACGGTGAAACCAGAATTTATCAGGACAGACTCCTGCAGAAGTAGGCTTGAGGGTGGAGAGGGGGGAGCTGGGTAGAAGAATCAATCAAAACAGACAACACCTGTGTGCGAGAATGGTGGGGCACAAGGGAACATCACGGGGGGACCAGAGGGGGAGGATATGGCCTGTGGGGACAGAGGGAGTAACACATGTTAGTGCACGTTTACCTGCTGTCTGAGCAGGGAGTCGGGCCCTGGGTCCTCCTGGTCCAAACAGGAATTGCCCTTTTCTTCCTCTGCCCTTCATTTCGGACACCCGAGCTAGAGACACCCTTGATCTAATAGTTAAGAGCAGGAAGTAAGAGGCAGGGCTAAGAAGGTGGGTGGTGCTTAGTCCAGGTGACCTAGATCCACGTGCACCCGCTCCCCATCTGCAAAGGAAAAGAGGCTCGAGGGCTCCTTAAGTAGAGAAAAAGGGCGGCAAGCAGAAAGGCACCAGGTGGGCGGGGCTTTCTAAGTGGTGAAAAAGAGCAGCAAGCAGGAAGGCACCAGGTGGGCGGGGCATGCTAAGTGGTGAAAAAGGGAGGCAAGCAGGAATACACCAGGTGGGCGGGGCTGAGGCCAGTTGACCTAGATCCACTTGCACCTGCTCCCCATCTGCAAAGGAAAAGAGGCTGCAGGGCTCCTTAAGTAGGGTGCAGGACTCCTCTGCAGCTGGTTTTGCCTAAATGTTCAACAGTTCTTTGAACTTACCTTAATTTGCGGTTTGCGACTTTGTTCAACAGAGTTCGGTTTCTTATTGGTTCTCACCTCAACTCAACGGCTGTGATGAAATGCTTGGCGTTTCTTGTCTCTGGAGTCAAGGACGGTACCACGGTAGCAAGCGTCTCTGCCTGTTCCAATTATCAGTGTAGACATGCTCCGTGTACCGTTGACATCTCCTGCAACACACGCTGGCTATTGTTCCCCGTCTTATGTTTCCTTCCACAGAGGTTTCGCAGGTCTGGGTCGGAAAGGGCAATGTCGCTTCTCTCCTTGTCACCACTCCGGTTCTCACCCTGTTTCTCCCCCTGTTGAATTGCTGCCCTGGTATAGCTTTCTCGTTGTGCTGCCTGCTTTGCTCATAAGTTTGCTCTCGTGCTCCACCTTTTATCCCTGTGGGGAAGAGAAAGGGCCATCAGGTTCTGGTCAATTGCCTGACTTTGCGTGACCCTTGGGTTGGGACATGTCAGGTAAACGGTTCTAGTGTTAGTACGTTGTCTTTCGTGGTGTAAGAAAGCGTTTGTGTCAGGAAGGGGTAGTGGGGGTAGAGTGTGAGTATCCTACATGACAGGATGGGGAAAAGGTGTTATAAGAAGGGGTGTACCGCTTCTCACCTGTCGGTGTCCCACTTCTACTCCCTGAGGACCCCCCCGTTCAGGTGATCCTCCCTCACTGGTCTACGCCCAGGAACTGGATCCAATAGCAATGGCCGTGTCCTGGCCACCTGAATGACAGATCCCTGGGACTAGTAAGTGAGACACCTTCAGGTTTCTCCCAGCTGCTGCTTCCCTGTCAACAACTACTCTTCTACTGTCGATACAGTGAAAACAGTCACCTTTGTCCCACAGTATTTTGCTACTTCAAACCACTTCAATGCGACATCCACTGACAACTTAGTATACCGCCACAGTTCAAGTACTACTACCACAGCTTCATACTTTTGAGTTATTAGGCAAAATTTGACAAGACACTGCAACCTCTTCAGGTAGGCAAGGAACTCTTCCTTTTAATTACTTTCTAAAAAGGGGGTAGCCTATTTTCCTCTTCTGTCTGACTGCTACCAGAACAACCTGCTTCTGCCTAAAATAATTAATTCTCTCTATCATCAGTAGTCTTTAGCACCACAGGTTGTAATTTACTTCTGCATGTTCTTCACAATCATTTAACGCCCCTTCCCAGCTTTACTCACACCTCTTCTGCCCAAGCAATTACCCAGAAGCCATATAACTACTCTTTCATCGTCATGTAACAATGGCACACTTGTATCTTGGGCCACTTGACTGTTGACAGCTTCACAGTGAAGCTAGCTCTTAGCAACGCTGCTTTCACTAAGAAAAGGGGTTGCCTATTGGCTTGAGTATGCTTGTTCCTCTCCAGTATTTTAGACTACTTCTTGAAATTAGAAAATGTTAACTCTGGACACAGTATATGATTCAGTCTTTTAAGTGAAAACACAATTAAGCACATGCAAACTTCCTTTGATGTAGTTTTCACTCGGGTTCCTAGTAACTGGTATAACGTAAATGTTAGGTATTCGGCATGGTCTAGCATGTGTTCCTTCGATTCAATTAAGGACACGTGACCACTCTACCAGTCTGAAAAGAGTTCAACAATGGATTTATTTGCCTTTCACTTCTCATGCCAGTGTTAAAGCTTTTAGAATAAGCGCAAATGCAACAATTCCATTGTAACCCAATCTTCAAGTAAGTCTAACAACTTTTACTTGCTTTAAACAGAACACAAGTTACTTAGGAGCTGGCTACAGTTACTGACAAGGCTCACAAAGTATCTGAACACTGTGCTTCAGTCATCGGCATCAGGGACACTGCAACTGCGGGTTGGTCTGCCTCCCCAACTTCCTCGACCACTGCTACTACTTCTGGTTCACTTGGGACCCACATCCTTCTCTAACACGGTCCGGCCGCTTCAATTGGGAGTTCCTTTTCCTCCCAAGACCCTCGATTTTCCTTCTGCTTCTAGCCCTTGTCTCCTACAAGGTCACAGAACTGCAATCACAGCAACGCGGCTCACACAGAAAAATCAGCTTCCAGCATGTCTTCCACTGCGCAGACTCTGCAATTCAGGTTTTGGGAGAACAGGACCCTCTCAGAACTTACAGGTGAAATCTGCTGTCTCCATGTTCCAGCTTCCCTTCTGTGCTCTGTAAAGGCATCATGAAGTAAAACACAGACAACTGATTCAACTTTCTAAAAATAAAAATAACAATTCTTAAATGTCTGGTAGGAGTAAGGCCTAATTTGCCTTATGCTAAATTGGGATTTCTCTACCTAAAGAAAACTAAGGATAGTCTGCGTCAGTAAGTTAAACTCAAAAGTCTGTCTGTGTCCGAAACGTATACTTTCCCTCACAACTAAATATATGCAATGTGTAGGGATGTCAGCAACAAAATAAATAGTGTTCAAAATAAAGTTTTGAGCTTCTTCCAGCTTCTGGCTTCTACTCGGCTACTCCTTCCCCAATTTCAGAACAGTTCAAAAAGGCCTTGGGGTTCACTTCCCCAAGAGTTCAGCACAGTTCAAAAGTTCTTGGTATTACCTTCCCCAAGAAGTCAACTCTTCCAGCTTCAAAACTGCAATCAGTTCAACTCTTCTGGCTTTCAAAACAGTTCCAGTTCAACTCCTTAATCATTCAGCTTTGCAATAGTTCACAGAGGATGCTTTCTTTCTGCATTTCTCATTCACTTCAGCAAATGTGAAAATACAAGCTTCTTTACATTTGCTTTCCTTGGCTCTTTCCAAGCAGGGGTCACTTGGTATAGGCGCAGTTGTTGGACCACACAGTCCACCAATTACAGGTCACGCAACCGATAACCCTAGGCACTTTGTTATGCTTCTGTGTTCTTCAGGCTTTCGCCAACACAGGTTTTCTCTCTTTAAACCTGTGTTCTTGGCCAACATTTTATTCAGATTATCTTTCACAGTCTCTTGGCTTTGCCACAAAGTTCTCAGACAACTCACTCCGTGGTGTTCAACCTTTTCCACCACCTTGCTTTCACTTTATTCATAAGTGCTCATCACTTGCTTTTGTCTCATGCTGTATTAAAATATGCTAATCATATCTTTCAGTTAGTTCATTATTCAATATTCTTTCTTGCACTCTCAAACGTACTTATAATACTACTTTGCAACTTGTTCGGCATTCAAACACCCTTGGTTTAAACTTCCTAGGCAATTGTAATCGTTTTCAGTCTGTTCGGCTTTAGACATGCCCATTTCCAGCCCTGGAGAGCCCTGGTATGAGTGGTCCCTTCTTTATACTCACCGGTATGCTGCCGCTCCTCCTGGTGCCTCGGTTCTGCTTCCCTGCTTCTTCTCGGTCCGACTTTCCTCACGCAAGCCCTCGCAGTCCTGTCCTGCAGCGCATAGCCCTGCTCTTCCTCAGTAGAAGCTACCAGTGGCAATCGGAAGGCTTCTATGCCCCACAGCTCCTGCTGTGGACACTGGGCAATGAGGACAGCAGGTTTCTCAACCCCCTTGCAGCCAGCCTTGGCGTCTCTCTCGCAATCCTGATCAGCACGGCTTCCGTCCAGCCATTTCCTCTGCAGCCCGCTCTGCTTCTGTAAGCCGCGTTCCTCTCTCCAGGCCGTCTCTCCCATGGTTCTCTCACTGCTGTGCAGTCACGCCTTTTATACACCTGTGACTTGTTAAAGGTTTGCAGGTGTAAGTCCTTCACTTCAATTGCCTGACCCTGGTTAAGCCTATTACCTGGACATGCCTGGCTATTACAAGCTGCATATGCCTGGCTATTACAAAAAAACTCCTCCAAAGCCCTCCTCCTCTTCTCAGTACCAAAGTGGTGTGAATGAATGGAAGAGTGCATGACTCCCAGCGGTTTCCTCCTCGTTCCAGTCTTACAGTGAAATGGCTGTGGGACCTTTTTAGCTGAAGAAAGGGGCAAATACTGATAATAGCCTACAAAGGCAGGGGGATGCAGGGTTCATTTTGACAAGTGAAAGGGGGATACCATGTTTCACACAAACACATACTCTCTCCAAGGTCCCTCCATCCAAGTGATCCTCCCTCACATATCCACCCCCCCGGGTTGGATCCCAAGAGTGATGGCCTTTTACTGACAACCTGAGAGGAAGATCCCAGGGGAGTATTAGTGAGGATGCCCACAGCTCCCACTTCCTCATGACTAGCCAGCCTCGTGCTTCTCCTTTCCTACTACTTCTGCCAGCCTTCTAACTCTCGTTCCAGCTCCTTCTACTCCTGCTTCCTGTTGGGGCCTTTTATGCCTCACAGGTTTGGCAATAGGCTTCAGGTGCAGGCTGTTAGTCTTAATTGCCTGACTAGTACAATGGCTAGCGGCCTTAATATCCTGACGGCATCTACATTCCTCTTCAGCCCTCTCCCAGAATCCTAGAGGTACTGAGCCGAGGGACATGTAGTTCTTTTCAACAAAGTTAGGCTTTTCTACTTCTGAATTACTTGTAAGTGTAGATTTAATTTCCTTAAGGTTTTTAACAGAGCGGTTGTGCAATTTAGCTTTTCCAGAAGAAGATTGTTTAGAGAAGATTTTTCCATAATCCTTTGCACTGCACCCTTGGGAATGAGCGGGGTATTTAGTTTGGGATATTAAAAAGGATCTTTCTTTCTTTTGCTATAGTGTTCTTTAATTTTAAAACACAATCTTAGATTTAATATGTGGTTGAGAGATGTTCAAATGAAAATAAGTCAAAACCTCTTTAGGTACATTGGGAAGAATCTTCCTGTCAGAGGAAAAATTCTGTGTCTCATCCCACGGAATCTCTTCACAACCTGGGCCCTGTCTCCTCCCAGGTGATCGTCCCGCAATACACCACCCCCAGGGTTGGGATCAGGAAGAGTCTGCCTTCCCCTGGCCACCTTGGCAGAGACTTTAGGCAGGGCTTCAGTGAGGGATCTGTAGGATTCTTCACAGCGGCCTAGTGCTGGGAGAGTGTAGTTACCTGCAGGCTTGCAACTATGAGGGATCCATTTTGTGTGCCTTCAGTAGTCGAGGAAAGGCAAGGAAGGAGACACTGCAGAACACAGACTATCAGCTCTGTTGCACAATTGGTGAGTAAGTGTTTCTCTGTTACGTGCTGTGACCCATTCCTGAAAAGAGAGGCTTGAGATACAATTTAAGGTATGCACAACAAGGACTGTTAGGGAGAATTCTCATTCAATGGCTAATTTCCCTTACCTAGTGAGTCCCTCAGCAGCTTTGCTGGATTTCTGGAGTTAATTTTTTCCACCTGGTACGAGTGTGAGCTTTTCCCCCACTTTTACCTGTGTTTTGCCATGTGTATTTGGACTGTTTTTGTGATTGTGGACTCTGGAGTACACCACTTCAGTAGCCCCACTCCTTTTGTGTGTTACACAGTACCTTCAGTGCAGTAACACAGGGTTGTCTCTTAGGCTTCCCACCGACTCCATTTTCTGGGGCTGACTACTGTCCCCCAGAAAAGGGTATTGGAAAGGGTTAATTCTTAGCCCTTTTATCTGTGCCTCTTGGAGCATTGTTTTGCTCCCTTAACATTAAGACTTGGCTGGTGGCAGTGGTACCTACCCTAATTTTCCTACCGCAGTTATATTATATAACGTGGTGTAAGTGGTTTCAAACCAGCACTCCAACTAAGTCAATGCCTAGCGTGAGATGCCCAGCTGGAACCCTTAATTTATATATTTTTATGTCAAAAGTTCTTTTATTTCTGAACGATGTACCCTTATATAACGCCCCTCTATTTGAATCCCCCCGGTCTCACTGAACCAAGAAGTAGGTTTGTTTTGCAAAGTTAAAAGATTTATTTGATGAATTAAACAATATATATATATATATCACACTTTTATGAATATGAACAATATCTAAATATCACACTTATTAATATTTATACAATGATCAGCAATGGGTGATATGGCAATAATCAACAATCTCTTTAATCAATAGGAGTATGGGTGAGAGGAATAATGTAGCAGAGAATAACTTTGTGTGGGTTCAATGAAATGCAATGATATGAAATTAATGCAGCACAGAAATGAAACTTGATATGAATTCAATCAAAGACAATGTAATCACTCTTTCCACCTGTTGCTACTCAATCCTCCCTAATATGCAGTATGAAGAGATGGAATGGGGGCACACACGTTTCAGGAATAAACAATCAACAATGCAGTTCAATCCCAATTCCCCAGCAAGTTTAGAGAGAACAGGAACAATTTAAACAGTTCAAATGCTTTTGAAGGTGGTTTGAAATGAATGGGAAAAATGCTAAAAATGGATTTTAATTCGCTAAATGGAATTCAAAACTAGTGGGAGCCGCTTTGGATAGGTTCAGGTAGGCACTAGCAATGATGTTTGAATGACTAATAGATAGGAAACTGAATTCAGAGATTGTATGCAAGAAATAGCAATTTTATATGGAATGAAATTGAGCCAAATGCAGAATCGCAGAAAACTTTTCAGCGCACGAGAAATGTGATTACAAAAAAACTATACAGTTGGAGTGCGGTTCTTAGTTCGTTTGAAAGCTGAAAATGTGGGCCTCAATTTGACATTTAAATTTTGTTCCTAGCATGTACGGTTCAAAAGTTAGAGGTTTTAGTAAAGGTCGATTTTTCTCAGAAAAGAGTCAAGATTTCAAATGATATATGCGCTGTTGAAGATTACAAACAAGGATTTCTTAACACTAAGGGAGGCTATGAAGATGCGAGATACCAACGGTACAGCCACCAGTCCAGAGGTGCCTCTGCCTGATCTTTTTCCGCTGCGACACTTGCCTTCTTCAGCAACTATATTAGCGCAAAGATGATTTATCACTACAATTATCACAGGATTATGTGGATGAGAGAAGGATTCAGGACAGACAAAAGAGATTCTATAATGCAGTTCTAGATATGCTGGAATGGGTTGGATTAGATTACTTAAAGATAAGAGATTGGCTATGGACAGTTCTATGTTAAATACTCACAATTATGGCTTTGGAATGGGCCGTCAAGATCTGGTCAAAGGTTTGGACGGGAATTCGCTTGCCACCAAACAGGTCTCAGGCGCTTGGTTCTGCTCTCAGCAAGGCACTCTGGTCTCTGCGCGGCCTCTGGTTCTGGATCTGACGGGTTGGTTCTGGGCACAGCTCTGCTCTTACTGGTTTGGATCTCTGAGTTCTAGCAAGGGTTCCTGGCAAGAAGCAGCCAAAACAGCACAGCCAGGCTGTTGAATTGGTTGGGCCCCGTGGAAGTTTGGGGTTAAAATCAGGTTGCAAGATTTTAAAGGCCAGCTGAGAAGGGTTCAGCTTTTTGGGTTGGGCCTTCTGCTTCAGGGTTCTGGAGTCTGGAGTCTGGATTCTCCTTCAGAGCGCTTCGCCAGTAGATCAGTGGTGGGTGAATGTGTGTGTCTTTCTGTGCCCTCAACAGTCTCTATTTATGTATTTCTCAAGGGGGTGGGTAGGCTGATTATACTATGCCCAACCCTCTAAGAAGCCAATAGGTCCGAGATTTTCCTCTCCCCTGATTTGAGAAACAACAGTGTGTCATGATGTGTCATGTGTCAGGTGAAAAACCTCCCCTTTGTTTCTGTACAGTATATCTTATTTTTCACAAAAAACATATTCACAATGTCCCCAACTTGCTAATATTACATATTCACATCCCAAATTAAATAAGGCACACATCTGTCAAAGTCCTATCTTCTGGAGAGCTTTGGTTCACAAATGACAGTTTTTCGCACTTTTGGTCGGTTACTCAGTGTCAGACCTGTACCATTTTATTCACATACCTGCACATACCATCAGTGCATATTCCTGTGAAGTTTCATATTTTGAACATTATCACAACTGCTACAAAGTCCACATTTTGATAATTCTGTCTCTGAATATCGCACAGATTCCAGAGTAGTTTTTAACTGTGAGCGACATTTTCATTTTAATAACCTCTAAATTCCATATTTTTACCAGTTCGGCACAATTTTCTATAAGTCTTTTTCTCAAATATAAAGTTTCTTCAGTTTAAAATCCACATCTCAGTCTAGACCCGGCTCCAAGGCTTGGCTGAGCCAGCGTTGCAACCTGAGCTTGTTCCTGCCAGGGCTGGTTTCTGATTATGCAACAAATTAGCATTCCCTTTCAGTTCAAGAATCCCATTGTCTCTTAGCAGAGCTACAGGCCAAAGTCCCCCTCCCAGTTCCTTTCACACACCCCTGCCAGTTTCTCAGCAGAGCAGGTGGGAAGATTCCTTTGTTGGGTAGAAGGTGTGGAATGTCATTGAAGCTCAGTGTGGCTAACTTTACTCACTTTTAAAACAGTGTTGAAATAGTCTTGTCCTAAAATACAAATTACATTTTTACAAATATATCCACAAATCTCTTAATTCCAGCCTTTTTAAAATATAGTTTTGAATTGTATCCACCTCTATTGCTTTTGATAGGAGTTCTTTTCCATACTTGGATCTTAATGTAGAAGTTTTAATGACAGTATAAGTAAATCACCAGCTTCTGACACAGGCGAGCAACGGTATTGCGCCCATTTTTAACATATTTTTCCAAGCAAGCATCCTTCAATGTGGATTTTTTTCTGATAAATGTACTTCTGATGACATTGTGCTTAGGTGGATTCTTGAAGTAAAGTGATGTTTAACAAACAACAAGGAGGTTGGATCTTTTGAGAGGTTTGGGAACCATGATTTTTGCAAATTTAACAGCCAAGAAAAACAGATTTTTAAAACAGCTTGTGTTTCTCTTGCCATGCAGGACTGCTTTTTCTCAAATAATTTCATTTTCCTCTGTAAGCAGCCAAATGATCGGTTTTGGCAGTGGTCTCCTGTGTTACCACTGACATAGGCAAAAGTGGATTGGCGGCCTATTGTTCAGGTTTTCCTGCACACTTCTGGGTGATTTTTAGCACGCATAATGCTTTCCGGCGGTCATTCTGCTGTTCCTGATGCACACAGCGCACAGTAATGTTGCAGGGCCTGGACTAGTGGGTTAAAACATCCCACAGTGGTAACGTTTAAGGCTATTTTAATAGTCTCGAACTTTAAACCCGCTTGCCCAAATACTTTTTATTTCAGCTCCGGATGGGGTTAATCGCCATTTCTTTTTGTTAACATCCTTCTTGGGTCTTTCTTTGCGTGGCAAACCAGGTTTGCCTCCTTTGTTTGCCGACCTTTGGAGGGCTTCTGACCAGAAGCCCTCCTTTGGCGTCTGGGTGTCTAGGTGGGCTGAATGTGAGGGAGGGGTGTAGTCTCCCCCGACACAGGGTCTCCTTGGAGACCCAAGTTGCACTTTGTGTTGATTGGCTGAGGTGGTTGTCCGAGCTGGACAACCCCCCTGCTGAGTGATTGACAGCCAGGCTGTGTGAATGGGGGATTTTGGCATAAAAGGCAGGACTCTTGGGCTAGAAGGCAGAGACGCCACTGGAACTGCAAGGAACCAAAGAGAAGCGGAGAAGAAGATGGCTGCTGCAACCCCAGATCCCGGTGAAGCCCTGCTGCAGTCCTGAGCTATCTACCCTTCAACGACAAGAGAAGATCCAGTCCGGAGTCTTCCCTTGGGCCTGGTGGGATCAACCAGCTCACCCTTTCTTCAGTCAGAGCATCCCCTCCGGGGTCGAAATCACTGCTGTGCTGTAGTGGTCCGGATAGCCATTAGAAGAGCCCTCTCCTGATTTAAAGGAGCGCACCTTTTATTCATCATTGTCTTTTTCGCTGCTGCTGGCCTCATCCCTGGGTAGTGCCGATAGCTCCAGACGTCGTCCTTCTTGTTCCCACGACTGAAGCCGCAGGAACCATGAGTCTGCAGGAACTACCAGGAACAACTACCGTGGCACCAGCCTTTTCCCAACGGAATAAGCTACTGTCCACATTTGGTTGTTCTCTCCATCTGACCATCCGGAATCGGGGTGAACCCTTTTCCTCCACAAAGATTTATACTTTCTTCCCTCCCTCTTATAACTTTTCCTTCCATCTGACAATATCTAAGTACTCTTGGCATCTCGAATCTCAAAATGTTCAACGTGTGATCCTCGGTAACTGAGCATCTGCTCCATAGACAATGGCGCAGGCCTATTGAATTTAATCTGTATCCTTGAACAAGTGCTCCGATTCCCTTGCCTAGACAAACGTATTGACTGTGATTTTATCCCCTTTTCCCTTGTTTGAAATTCTAAAGTACAAAGTGTGTTTTAACTTCGTGAGCATTTCTATCCGCGGCTATGCGTTAGTATCGCAACACCTGTCTGTCAATTCCTAACGTATTTACCTTGAATTTACTGGAACAAGTGGAAGTGGTTGTGTGTGGTGTATTTTACTTGTGGTTTTGAATTTATAGAAGTGAAGTGTTTTATGAACAAATGGTTTTAAATAAATGTACTTATATTTTTTTACCTGAAACCTTGAGTCAGTGTTTGCTTGAGTCACAGTAATTTTGGTCCTTTGTGTAATCTCTACTACTGCTCATTTACTCGAGATAGGTCTCGCTGCTCCGCTACTGCTACCACTTTAACATAGTAGTACAGGCTTGTACCAAAGGTGAACTTGTATTACCACTTGTAGTCTTAATTGTGTGTAGTGGTCCCTAAGGGCACTACACAGGATTCTGCCTAACAAGGACAACGCACAATCATGTCTCAGAAGGAAGAAATGTATATAATGACTAGTTTCTTTTTTACTTTTTTTATTTATACTTGTTTTAATTGAAAAACAAAATACAATTTTTACAAGTTTACAAAACCAAAAGGGCAAGGGTACCTCCCATGTCCCCTGTTGGGGCTGTTAGTCTGTCTGACTCTCCAATTTGCTTCCTAGGCGTTTCCTTCTTGGGTCTCAATTATGTATTTCCTGTCCCCTTTCCTTTGTTATGTGGTCTGCTGTCAGGGTTTAGTTGTTCTCGTTAAGCCCAGGTCTTAAAAAAAACTGACAACAGCTTTTTTTCCCCGCTCATGAGTCTGTTCCACCACTCCTCCTCATCACAGTGTCTAATGTTTTTGAAGAGGTGACCTAAATATCTGTCATGCGTTTTTCACTCTCTAATATGCGTTTTTTGACTTTTGTGGGGTTACCTAGTTGTTGTTCTTCCGAACTCCCCGCCCAGTCCAACAGGCGGGTATTCTTAGATGCCCAAGTCTCTAACAAATTACAGGTTCCTGCGTCCAGTTCTTTTTTGATGATCTCCATGATCAAGCGTGGAGAGTGTGCTGATTATCTTTCTATAGAGCATCAGCCCATTCTGGGCTACTATCGCCTTCAGTGACTGTAAGCTCAGTTCTCTCCTGATTAAGGTCATTGGTAGCGCCTGAGAGAGGGATAGCACCTTCTGCCAGTACATTGCCTCCAGGTTTTGCCAGAGGGTTTACGGAAGGTTGGGTATAGCTTCAGTGCTGTTAACTAAACTTGGAACAACCGTTGTTTTATAAAAGGTTAGTACCGCCATTAGTGAGAAGCATCCGTACTTTCTCTCGATCGCTGTCGTTTGTGCTGAAAGGGTCTTTACTTTAGCGATCAGACTGTCTTGCATTGCAGTTTCCCGCAAGTTGTTATTTAGGATGATGCCCAGGTATCTGAAACTTTTCACCTTTTCTAGTGACTTACTCTCTATGCTCCAACTCAGGTGCTCCGATTTTTTGGAGATTTTTTTCAAAAGACATTTTTGTTTTCTCTTTTTTCATCTGAAGATGGTTTTCTTTTAAATACCTAGATAAGCTGTTTAGTTGTCTTTGTAAGTCGATGGCTGTCTGATCCATCAGGATGATGTCATCCTGAATCTTGATATTTTAGCATTTCCAGGAGCTAGAGGAAAAGATCTTATTTCCGACTCAGATTTCTTATAGTCCGCTATAGATGCATTATATAGTACCCGTGCCAGCGGACAGCCCTGTTTCGCTCCGCGCGGATTGGTTTGGATAGGTTTCCAGCTCCGTTCAGGCATACACATTGTAAGGTTCCAGAGTAGAGGGCTATTAGGGGTTCATGATCTCATCGGTGCAGTGTCTTGCTTGGAGTTTGTTCCATAGTTTTTCGTGGGTGACCTGGTCAAAGGCTTGGACCAGGTCCACGAATGCCATGAAAATTCTAGGTCTGCCCTCCATTACATTTGACTTAAGGATGCTTAAAATTAGTATGTTTCCAAGGGTTCCCAAATTTTTCACGAATACAGCCTGTAGGGGGTCGAAACTAGCGGACAAGATGGTCCAGTCTTGTAGTTTATCCAAAATCAAAGAGCCAAAGATCTTCCCTATAGTGTCTAGTCGTTAGGGAGAAATCTCTTATAAGGCTAATTTCCCAAACTTAGTGAGTCCCCCAGCAGCTTTGCTGGATTTTTGGGGTTTGTTTTTTCTCCTGCTAAGAGTGAGACTCTTTTACTCCCACTCTTAGACATGATTTGAGGTATGTTTTTGACTTGTTATGTGCTTATGGACTATGGGGTTTCTTTTTACTTCATAGGGTATCATCTGTTTTTCTGTATGTGTGGTACACAGCACTCTCAGTGCAGTACCACAGGGGTGTCACAGTGACCCCCAAACATACCCTGGGACTGACTGTCTCCCAGGGCATGTAAAGTCACCATTGGCTTTACTAGTCCACAATTGTGAACAGAACCAGAACAAACCATCATATTGTGGAAGTACTGGTAAGGGGTAATTCGATTGCCCCTGGGTCTGTTTTTGAGGGGGCACTATCCCGTCCCCCCTCGTCGAGTTTCTGGCTGGAGGCAGTGGTTACCACGTGAAATATTCCACCAGAATATTCTCTATGGGATTTTCCCATTCATTTTAAACGCACCACTTTTTGGTACAATGTTAAAGATACCGCTGGCATTATTTGTTTAATATTAAATCACCGGTTGGGTCTTTTTTCCAGAACTTGATTCTAAAATGGCGTATGTGTCCGTCTCTGTAACTCTGACCAAGGTCGAGCCCTTTGTTCCACTATTTTGGCGGGCTTCTCCACAGAAGCCCTCCAAATGGTGCCACTCTGTCTGGGTTCCACAGGAAGGGTGGAGGGGGAATTGGCACCCTGGACTGCGTTGCCTTAGCAACCGAAGTCGCACTCTACTCTGATTGGCCCAGTGGTGAGCCGCTCGGCTCACCACTTAGCATGTGTGATTGACAGCTGGGCGGATGAATGGGGGTTTTTCTGCATAAAAGCAGGGCCTTTGGGTCTGGAACTTCAGAAGTCGCCACAGGACCTAAGAATCCGAAGAGGGAAGAAGCTGAGCCACCTGCAACCGACGACACCACCGGTGAAGCCCTGCTGCAACGAACTCACCACTTTTCCAACGACAAGAGAAGATCTTCTGCTGGAGAGTCTTCTCCCTTTGAGCTGGTAGGACCAACCAGTTTGCCCTTTTTTCGCTTCCAAAGACGTCACTTGGTCGACTCGCCCGTGCCAAGCACCCCGGCGGCCAGATAGCCAAGCTCACCACTTTTGACTGCAAATAAAAGGACCGCACCTTTTAATCGAGAACTCCGCGGCTGGTTTCATCCCTGTGCAGTGCAACGACTCCACACTTCCTCCTCGACGAGATCTTCTCTTCCCCTGGTCGGAACCACGAACTTCAACCACTGCCAGGAACAACTGCCCCCGCTGGAGCTTCTTTTCTCTTTAAGGTACTGTGTCCTGCCTGGCCTCCCTTTCTACAGATTGCTAAAGGTGACCCTTAAATCCTTGGCTTCTAAACTGGGGTGGCTCCAGGACTTCTAACTATATCTTTTGAATCACCCCAACCTCTTTTGAACACTTTGCAAAGACTTTCAGTGCACTTTAAACCGTGTGATCCTGGGCACATTTCGCTTTGCTCCATTTAAAGTGGGCCTAGCTTATGAACTTTGGTTCTACAGTATAACCTGCCTTTCTCCCCTTGCTCCGAACGCTTAAAAGTGTTGGGAACTGTTTTATTTTATGCTCTGCCCTTTCTCTCCCTTTTTAACCTAAAGTATTTGAGTGCCATCTAGGTTAAGCGCTCATTTCTGTCTTAACAAATAGTTGTGCTTTAACCCTGACTTGTCTGATAGTTAACAAGGTAGGTGTGTATCCTTTACCTGACTATGGCATATACTAGCACTCTCAATCAAAAGCAATTTAAAACACAAAGTGTTTTAAATAAATAATGATATACTTTTTATACAAAGCTCTGGTCAGTGTTTGTTTGCTCTACTGTGTTTTGGCCCTATTGTGTATACTCTGCATACTGCCCTACTTTTCTTGAGAGAAGTCTGACTGCTCAGCCACAGCTAACAGGTAAATCTGGGTGGTGCAGACGGCTACCAATTGGGTTTACTGCTTACTCCTGTAGTCTTGATCTTTTTGCAGTGTTCCCCAAGGGAACTGCACAGGATTCTGCCTAATACTAGCAGAGCTATCGGACGGTAATCATTTGGGTTGTCCCTGTCTCCTTTTTAAAAGATCGGGACTACCACCGACTTTTTCCATGAGGAAGGTATGTGTTGGTTTGTATGCAATTCTGGAGGACTTCTTTGATCAATTGCGAGCATTGCACCGGATGTTTCTTGAGGTTGTAATACCATCCAGGCCAGGTGCTCACAAGCCATTGAGTTTTTTTATTTTGCTTACGATGGACTCGATGTCATATGGTAAGGGCCAAAGTTTTTTGTTATTATCGGGACTCTGACTTCCTCTTTTACTTGTGGTTTACTGTATAACGTTGTGAAGTGGTCAACCCACATCCGTTCACCCACGCTGTTTTGTAGGCCAAGGTTTATTCCTTTTGTGGTCCCCTTGATTAGTGTCCAGAAGTCTTGTGTTTTTTCCCCACAAATTGGACAAAGCATCGCCACAGAATCTTCTTGGTACAGACGATGTCGACTTTGAGATAGCCAAGTTTTGTAGACTCTCACTGCCTTCTCTACTTCTATTGTTTCTGCTTGTGAGCTGGACTTTCGAGCATTTCTCTTCAATTTTCTGATGGCTTTTCTTTTGTCCACCACTTGTTGGTTGTATTCATGGATGTGTGTTTTTCCCGGAAGGGAACGATTTACTTTGTTCACTTTTAAGACTTGAGGAGGGGTGTGTAATCTATTTCATTCGAATTTGCTGTTGGTTGAAGTATGGATTTATTTGTATATTGTTTCATAATGCACACTATTGCGTTTTCTGATGGTCTTAGTCAAGTGCCCCCCATCACACGTCTCAATCTCTGATCCCATGATTTGTTTAGGCTCTCGTACGGTCTTCCAGGTTGATATTAATATATATTATGGTCGTTCTGCTTAGTTCTTTGGATGCTAAAGGACTTCATGAGGAACAAGAGGTTTGTGTCCCTGGTTCTCCGAAGTAGGGACTTTAGGCTGGTTTTTGTCCAACAACCAGTGCATGTTATGTAAATCCCTTGCGTCCATAAGGTTGGACCAGAAGCGTCCTCCTTCTCTGGAGTCCGCAGAACCTGTAACTGGTCGTCCTCGGTTGCCTGTTTCATGGCATGTGGCGTTAAGGTCGCCGTTTATGATTTGTTTTATGTCATGCTTGTCATGTGCCTCGTCAATGATCATTTTGATGTTCTCAAGATAGATCTCATTTGATATAAATCTCTGTTTCCAATATGTGTTGATTAAGAGTATTTCTTCTCTGAGAAGCTTTCCTTTTTGATCCTCCGAGGTGTTCCATGTCACTAAAGTGGCGAGGATACATTCTGAAGCCATTATTACTTTCGTCAAATGGAGCCCACTCCCGATTTTTAGAGCGGTGAGGAGTCCCGATATGGGACGACCGTTGGGGCCCTTGGATGCCGGTGAAAATGCCAATTCGAACCCTTCAAAAATGGGTTTCGTCCTGAGCCACATTTCCTGCAAGCACATGGCATCAAAAGGAGCCCAAGTTGACGTCACTAGGGGTTGTCAGCTGACCAAAGCCTCGGGTGTTCCAGGAACCCATTTGAATCTGTGATTTCTCTACTTTTTCCATCTCCGAGAAGTCACACTTTGGGTCCTTTTTTGGATTTGTGTTGTGTAATGGCAAGTTTCTCACATCCTCTGCAACCACTGCGGGGAACCATTCCCATTTCCTGGAAGAGACATTGATTTGTTAACAGTCTCTCCTTCTTGAATTTCCTGTCTGCTTCTCTTTCTGAATATCCAGAGAGAAGCTAATTTTCAGTTGATCGAACGGGCCCTTGGGGAGCCTATCTCGGTCTGGTGTCGGAGGCAAAGTTATTCTCTCATTCCTGTTCCATGCTTCAGGTCTCTTGAGGTTGCTGCTCCTTGTTTCCTGTTTCTTAGGCGACCTGTGCTCATATTTTCTTAGACATTTTGCTGCGCCTAAGGGTAGTTTTCCTCATACAGTGGTCTGTGTGTAACCTCCCCTGGTCATATTTGTGCCAGGTCGTTTTGTGTCAAACGTTACGCCTAATATCCAAGAACGCTTTCTTGGGTTTGTCTCCTTAATTGTTGCTGGTTCCAGTTCTGCCCTTACGTCGCGCTATATGGTGTGCCTTAGGTCAAAACCCTGCGACCATAGGTTCTCTCTAGCTTCCAGCAAGAGGGTCTTGCCCCTTTGCGAGTCTATATGCAGCAGGGAGCTATCTGTTCTCCCGTTAGGATTTGGTTCTACAATTTTAATGTTGCTCGAGGACAATCTTCTCAGAGAGCGGACTTGATCAAATCATTTTGTTATTGCTCTTCTGTTTAACGTCAGGTATCAACATGGTCGTGGATTCTTTCGAGTCTAAAGGTTCTTGTAGCAGTTATTTTTTATACTGGTTTTTGCTGTGCTACTTTCGTTTTGCTGGAGTAGATTTCCAATTGGTCATCATAAGAATTGCTGTGGGCTCGCGATGTGAAATATTTTGTCACGCCCAGTTGTCGCTGATCAAGGTTTCTCCTTTGAGGGGGTTACTTGTACGAATCACGCTTGTATCTGTCTGTCCCCGCGGCGTTAATGTCTTCTTTCCCCTACTGGGATATCTCCTTAAATGGCTCATTTCAAATGCAATGGAGGTTCGTTGGTATTACTTCCTTATTTGAACTGTTATAGGCCCTTCTCTTGCGGTCTTTTTGAATTTTTTTCCTTTTATCCGCCATAGTTAGGATAGTTGAAGAGAGCGAATTGATGATACATACGTTGTCCTTCGGGCCGTTTGGTGAAGACTCGTCATGAAGGGTGTCCAGTTTTCTCTTTTGATGTGGGATGTTGGTCAGTTCCGATTCTGAATCTTCGATGGTGTACAGATTTATGTTCATTAGGTCAATCGAGTCTTTGTCACTCTCATTTGGCTCAGTAGTTACAACTAGTGTTTCTCTGTTGGTGTTCCCTGGTACTTTGTGTTTTTTTTGGGGTTGTCTTTCGTGGGGGGGGGGGTTAAGACCACTAGCCTCTTGTTGTTCTCTTGTTGATGGATCACTCCTGGTGGTTTTAGGTATGTCAATTGCTGTGCCGTATTTTTAGGTTGGGCGTCGTGAGGCGTTTTTATTTTCTGAGAAAAGATGCCAAAAGGTGGGTGGAATAATTCCTTCCAATCTCACTCCTTGGGTTGGCAGGGATTTTCTGGAGAACTTTTTTCGAAAACATGTCGTGCTGATTGATCCATTGCCTAGCCTGTTAGCACGTGGCGGTTGGAAGTGAAGTGTTGAGGTGGATTTTGTCAACTTCCTGTCCACAAGTTGCTTTGAGGTAGAGGGTGAGTTGCTGCTGTTCGGGGTGGCCGATGATAGAGTTCTTCCTGATATCCCCGTCTGATGTCTTCCCCGTAGTTCCCTCTTTTTTTTCTCCTGTGGCCGGCCTCCACTGTTTGGGTACACAAAGTTATTGTACTTTGCTTTATTGCGTCCAACAGTGGTGTGTCCGCTTGTTGCTGTGGTGCAACCCTGCTAGGGGTGTCTATGGTTTGTGATGCCTGATTTGACAATACCGGTTTGTCACTAGCCTTCCCGATGACATATCCTTCCAAATGTGTTAATTTAGTGTGCATGTAAGCGATCATCGTTATCTGGTCCTTTACAGTGTCATTTAGCGCTTCATACAGTTTAAAAAAAGGGGCCAGCGCTATTGTCATTGTGGATAATAGTGACATCGGGTCCATTTTCTTTTATGGTGATTCTCTGGGTATCTGCATTTAAATTTCACTTAGCTTTTGATTCTGCAGTGTTTTCATACAGGCGCCTAGTTTGTCGGTTGTTTCAAGATTCAACGGAGTCCTAGGAGAGTCAATCTCTGAATTTCTGGGACTGGTTGTTTGATGTGTCAACGCCACTTCTTTGTGGACTCTCAAATCTTTCTGTAGATGGGCTAATCCGCTGGCCAACGGCCCACTAAAGGTTGGAAAAGGTGCCCTTGGCTTTTCCTGAACCGGCAGACTTTGTTCGGATTGGCAACGCTTCGAAGCTATGGGAGTCGCATTTGTTGTTCCGGGCTCGAGAATTAACGCTTCTTGTTGTGTGTTTTTAGGAGTCTCGTGTGTTTTCCCAACTTTGTCGGGGGGTTTGCCAAAGTGCCATCTTTGAGGAGTCCCACTCGTTAGTGCTTGTTTCGCTAGCGTCGCTCCCCCCTGCTCCATCCTCTGTGAAGCTGGTGAGGGGAGTACGATGTCATCATGTTCTGTCAAACCCTCTACCACTGCCAGGAGTTCTGCATCCGAAGGCTCAACTAGAGCCTTGTCTGTTAAAAGTGTTTTTCTTAAAAAGTTGTACCAATCTGTTGGTAGGGAATGGTTGTTGACCTGCTTCCTGTCCTGATTGGGCGTTGGACACTTCCCTGTAAGGGGCCTTCGCTCTTGATGAACGACTTGTTATCAGCTTTTGGTTTTGTGTAGCAGCTCGAGTTTGATGGTTAGTATAAATGCGGCTTCCTAGATTTTGTGATTTCTTTTTACTTTTGTTGCTTGCTTTTAGCTTCAAACTATCATCTGGGACACTTAGTGTGAGTCCTTTGTCGTTTAGGGATGCAGTTATATTCAGAATTATTGAAATGGGAGACAGAATCTTCCCCTCAAGGATCGTAAGTGAGGATCTCCTGAGGTATAACCTCTGGATTGGAAGTCTCTCCTCCCAATACATTCTCACTTTCTCAGTTGGCAATGGATAAATTGGCCCCTTGTTCCGATCTCGGGCTCCTGATCCGAACGGGGTTGGAAAAGTGAAGACCCCAACTGTACTTTGTCAGCAGATTGAACTTTCCAGGCCCCCGTCAGGATCCCACTTTCCTCTGGCCGCTCGCCCGTCTCCTCGGGCTGCCGTCCACATGGGGGAGGGCCATCCAATGCCACAGCTGCTATAGTCTCTGTTGCGGACTGGCTAAGGTGAGCGGATTGTCCTGAGTTTATGTTAATCAGGCGGGGGACTCAGTATGATTGAAGAAATCTGAGGGCTTGATATAGCAGGAAAGGTCTTACCAGATGGTGTTACCGAGGCGAGGGAAACGTCCATCGCCCTATCTCTGACAGCCTCTGTTGGGACTTCCAGCTCCTTCCTTCCTCGGTCCTTGTCAGGAGGGCAGTTTTGCATGCTCCGTAGGAGTCTTCCCTCTTCTTCCACCGTGGACCCCGGCACCGCGGCCGTCACTGCCATAGACTGCAGAGACTGCTTACGACTCTGCGACGGCTATGTGGGATGATGAGGTACTTGAAGCCGACCTCCCTCTCTGCAATAGACAGTGCTGAAAGACTATGCACTGTGATCAGGAAACAGCAGGTACTGCAAAGACTGCTTACGACTCTGCAGCTAGCTTGTGTACCCAGTGTTGCCTGGGATTTCATTTTCTCATAGGTACCATTTGTTAGAAATCCCTTAAGGTAGCTTTACGCTTTTCGGGAAAGGCTCCATAAGAAAGAGGAAAGGAAAAATGCACTAAATTTATTGTTTAATATTTAAAAAATATTTTCTTATAAAGACTACACAACCCATTTTCTGTTCTTTTTAAAAAATCACTCTGAAACTTATAACTGTATGTGAGAACAACATGGAGGGTCCTGAGCAGCATGTTGGGTGATATGATGCTGACAGTGCCAACAACTGTGGGCCTATAGTTTAATATTACCAAAGTACATGTTCATTGTAAGGCTTGTTTATAAACAAAATGTTTTGTTTTTCCAGTTGGAGCAAAGATATACAACTGATTTGGGGAACCTACTCTAGAAAATGAGATATAAATGTACGTGGAAGAAACATGGAGATTCAAAAGTTGGTAACTCGATTGACTAGCCCTGTGCCTTGGTGATTGTGATACAGAATGCCAGCCTGACCGAGAAAATGTAGGCGCTTGAAACTCAATGGCATGCCTGTCGGAATGAGTGGAATGTGGGAGATGAATGCATCATCTCCTTTTCCCTTCCCGGTCTACACTGTCGCTTCAATTACCTTGGGCAGCGATTTGTTAACACACAGCCTAGATGGGTCGAGATTGCTAAGCATTATAATGGGTGACCCAACTTTCAATCAAAGGTGATGTAGTGGCTGAGTGAGTTAAGGAATTATGTTAGATAGTTTACGGCTTTGTCAGCATCCAGCACTGTATCGATTGAGTTGTACTCAGTAACTGTGCCTGGAAGGATTTCCTGAATCTGATTATTCATTTTATTGACAGAATCATTTTTAGCAGCAAAGATAGCTCGTTCACACAGCCACTCGTGAAATAACACTTTAGCACTATTCGTAAGAGAGTAAAAGAAATGCCTGTCTCATCTCTTTATATAGCAACAATTTGGAAACTTCTGAAATGCTACCCGCCTTCACCTTCGTCTCTCAGGTCAATTCACCTCCCATACGCCAACTTTGCCTGCCATGCACCTTCGCCTTTGTAAGGAAGGCATGGTATCAACAGTAAGACAGTCAAGTGACCACAGTTCAAGGGTATTTATTGAACTTCAACAAGGGTATGATAAACGACCATCTCAACCTAAATCTACAGATGGGGGCAAGCTAAGAGAATCAAATAATAACAACACAGTCCTAGTGGTGTCTTATCAAAATAAAAGGGCCTATACGAAAAAAAACTATTGCCAATCCTTACGTGTAAATACAAACAGCGGGGGGGATAATGTTACAAAAAGAAAGAAGTGTAAAAAAATGTATGTCAGTATGTTCAGGCCACTCGCCTCCCTTCCCCACGTTTTTAGCACTGGGCAAGGCGGTTCACTCAAGTGTAGCACAGTCTCTGGTTTCTTAAGCACGAGGATACAGTTCAATCATAACATCGGGACCTTCTGTATGCAAGTCTCTTTACTCCTTAAAGTCTCTTCATTTACAGGGCCTGATGCAACCAAACAAAAACGATAAGTTATTTTCCTCCTTGGATTTCGACACGCATTCACTTTAGGTGAAATTAAATGATAGTGAAATGATATTTTATTTATATTGCGCTCGTACACAAGTGTTTCAGAGCGTGACCAGGCAAAAAGGGAGGGGAACAAGGAAGAGAAAAAACAGAAAAAAACTGCGATCTTACTAGGCCCAGTGACATTCAAGAAAGCGCAAGTGCATGGGAAAGGAAAATGGGGGCAAAGTGCAAGGAAGTGGGGGGGAGTGGAAAGTGCGAAGCAGAGGAGAGAAAACAAATAAATATTGAATAGAATAAATAATAAATAAGGGCTTAAACCATGGTAGTGCAGCCAGCAAGTGGCAGGTGAAAGTTAGTCAGAAAGGTATATCTGATAAGTGCAGAATAAACGTGGGAGGGGGATTGTATGGGTACAGATACAGAACCCTAGTGCAGATGGTGGACCGGAGGCAGTGCAGGAGGGCGGCAGGGTGAGCAGATAACTTGGCCCGAAAGAACAGAGGGTGTCCAGGTGCACAATGCCATGAGAAGAAACAGATCAACAGGGGAGAAGGGCTGCAAAGGCAGAGGCAAAGAGGAAGGTCTTGAGAAGTTTCCGGAACTGAAGATGTTTTTCCTCAAGTTTCAAGGTGGCCGGGAGGCTGTTCCAAAGGGAGGCACCAGCCGAAGACAGGGATCTACCCCCAGCTCGTTTTTTCACAAAACGACTAACCCTGAGGGAGCTAGAAGCAGAGGAGCGAAGGGCTCGAGAGGGGAGGTATTTACAGAGGGATAGTTGAAGGTATTTTGGACCCTTCACTATTCACTCGGATCCCCCTCAGTCGGGCTCAGATTTCTTTAATACAAAGTTTGCAGGATATTCTTTTGGGAGACTAACGGTTCACCGCGGATCCCCCTCAGCCGGGCTCAGAGCCCCTTTTTAAACACAAATAGTCTCTGTCAGCCGGGCCCAGACCAATTGCAATCCAGTTTCGAAGACTTTTGAATGTGCACAGGGTTAAACTTGACCCGTTGCAGGACCACTTCAATTTTATAATTCCTTTTCTCTACATTTGTCCCCTTTGGGTTTGGATACCTAACAGAAACTTTCAAATGAGCATGCACGTGGTAGGGGAACACTCTGTTAACAGTATCTATCTTCGCTTCAAAGTTCAGTCACTCATTTAGTGCATTATGTTTGCCTCACTTGCCACATACGCTTCATGCACTGTGCTCTTCAAATTCATTCATAAAATGAGGTCACTGGCAACCTTGGGTTCCAGACAGCCCGGGTTGGTATCAGTCTCTCCAACTCACTGGTGGTGCTGGCTTCACTGGCTTTTCTTTGTTGTGGGAGCCAAAGACAGTACCACAGCGGCAACCGCTTCTCCCCGCCTTGAATATCGACGCAGGAGAGCCCCGGGTACCCCCGACACACAATGCATGAGTCTTCAGCTTTGATTCCAGGTCTTATGTTTTCTATTCTCAAAGGTTCATAAAAGTTACGGTCTTTCGGTGAAACGGTAAATGTATCTCCTTTTGTATTCCTTTTCAGTCTTGCCGTCTTTCGCCTTGTATTAAATTGCCATCTTGGAACTGCTGCTTCCTCGTGTGCTTTGCCTCACTCAGAGTGTGCTCTCATGCTCTGGCTTTTATGTATGTGGGGAAGTGTGATGGAAGTCAGGTGTGTGTAATGATTAGTAATTTCCTGACCCTGGCTGACAATCGTGTTGGGACATATCAGGTATATGACTCGGGTGTCCGTTTTCAAAAAGATTTTTACAAAAGAAACACAAAAGTGACATAGTGTAGTCGCTAATTATCCAATAGTACTGTTTTCAGTCCAATAGATTTTTCAAACAAGGTTTAAGAAGGAGTGTTCAAGGTTGCTGCATTAGTCATGATATGTTGTAAAATGTTCGATGCTGCAATTACCCAGAAGCACTTTTCCCCACCAATCAGCCTCTACCACCAATTTTGTTCGTCCATAAGCGAAGAATTGGAGAGGAAACGATTCAGGTACTGCATTCATATTTGACGAGTGCCCACACATGACAGCAGCAAGTGATGTATAGTCTCTTTTTTGGTATCCACTTTGCAAAAACGACAGTTGTTAGTAGGGGAGAGACCTCTTACTGCCAGTATTTCGTTAGTTTCTAGAAGATTGAGCCATGCTCTCAAAAAAAGATTGCGAGAGAATCTGTTTGGGAATTTCCTAATGAGACCTTGGAGTTGGTTCAGTTTTTTAGTGTCAGCTGGCAGGTGAGTTCTGAGTTTGTTTCTCGCAGCTGTATCTAAGGTCAAAATCCAGTCAAGCTCCTTCAGTTTCTTAAGTACGTTTGTTGGGTTCTTGATCAATAAGTCTTCACAGCTCTGAATGGACTTCAAAAGGTTGCTGATGTCCTTTTTCCAGTTTTCAAGCATTTTGCATCTACACCCTGAGAAGGACCGGAGCGGGGAGTCTGTACTTCCGCTCACTATTTGGAAGAGGAGAGGCACAGAGGACCCCTGCCAAGATTCTCAATAAGGTAGCAATGGACAAGCAATCAAGGCCTAGCTTCTCAGGAGGTGATGCGGGCTGGTTCTTAAGTAAAGTGTAGTCCCCAAGCACCCACAAAGGAATGTCTGCACACTGTATCAGTTAAAACACAGTCTTTATATAATTAATATTCAAGGCTATGTACAATATTACGATAACTAACTTTGTACTCGGTTATCTATAATGGCAAATATACAGTTCTACGTGGTACCACAATTACTATTCGATCTCTTTAAAGAGCATCAACTGTACGGTTAAATGGCACACATCAGTTTGTAAAGGAAACCAACAATAGAGGTAAGAGGAAACAGTTGGTGAGAACGATTGGCAGAATACTGGTCACTACCGTTAAACAAAGTTCTGTGTGGAAATCCCCCCCCACCTGGGCAACCTGTAGAATAAAGATATATCACAAGCCCGGTCCATATATTGTTCAGAAGAGACTTCCCAATAGTTCTGCAACCCCAAAGTACCTGGCGTTGTAGCGTTCCTCGTCGGCCCTTCTTGATTGCCCTCCCTTTAAAGCAGGAGTCACGGGTCGAACGTCTGACGGAGAACAGGATGAGCTACGACGGGAAACTGGCAGCTTCGTTCCTAGCGGTGATCGGAACGATCAATGACTGGGCCCCGATCCTTGATGGGGAAGCGTAAACGTCCTGCAAGGAAGAGGCGTGCGGGGCACCTCGATGTCGATAGTTCTGGACCGCAAAGAGTTTAAAGAACTGTGGCCCAGCAAGGGCGTCAAGTTGTTGGCGTCTGTGGTCTTCGGGTGACGGGAAACCCACCAGTGGATACTCCTTGGCGCGTCGATGGTCAGGCCTTCTCCAGCGGGATAAAGTGGCGGCGATGCAGACGAGAGCGTCCTTGGATCAAATTAAGTTCTTAGGCAAGGGGAGCACGGTGGCTCTGGTCGGCGACGGCGGTCGTCGACAGTGGCGAACAACAGTCTGGGCACTTCTCCTTGGGATTCCGAGGCAGTCCCCGTCTCGGGTCGGCAGCCTGTCGAAGGTCTGTCTACCAGGGAGCTTTGGCAAAGATCAGCTGGTGCACGATGGTCCCTCGTAGCTCGGGAAGAGGGCGTCTTACCAGGTCCTCTCTGGGTCAGTCCTTGGAGACACAGCAGCTTTCAGATTGTGAAGGAGAGCAACAGCAATTCTTCTCATCCAGCAGGGCTTCAAGGTTAAGCTTCAAGTTTACTCAAGTTAGTCGTCCTAGTGGACTTCAGCTTCTGAACACAAATTCTAGCAGTGTGAGGCCCCCAGATATACTAGTTGGTCTCCCATTCACTCTGCTGGGTCACACTCAGGCAACCAATCGGTCAGAAGGGCATTCATGCAGGCAGGCAGCCAATCAGGTGCATAGTGCATTCAGGCCATTCACTTCTCTCCAGACTCTCGCAACAAGTTATGTGTATTTGGACAAGTACCCGGCCATTCAACACTTCACACTGCATTCATACTAGTTTCGAGGCAGGGCTGTCTCAGTCATTGTGTCAAACACCAGATACTAGACACCCACAACACAGTATGCGTATTCGTCACACACTCCATTCACCCAGGTCCCACCCAAAGGCGTACCCACAACATCCGGTCGTTGGGAAGGCTCCAGCCAGTCTGGTCAGCTCTTCCCTACACTATCATATATGGAACTTCCACCCAACAGCCAGTCAGGGGGAAGGGACAGTCAGGGCTTCCTGGGACTTCGGGAAGATCAAGGTAACATGCGAATGAAGGCAAGAGGCCACGGGGCCATCTTGTTTCCATCAGGAATCTACCGATTCCAATGACAGGGCCTGGGCATCCCAAAATGGAGGACGCTCAGGGCACCAGTCAATTCAGCACAGAGCTGCTACCAGCCCGTACCCTGCTCTGTGGGCCACCCACAGGGGCCCAAAAACATACACTAGGGACACAGGGTTGTACTCCCACCCATGGGTGCCATAAGGGTATCCCACGGGTCTGTTCACCAAAACCAAAGGAGAGAGCTGCACCGCCAGGAGTCCCACATGAACTCCTGCGCGGAAAACACGTCAGAACACACGATAAAAGGCAGTAAAGGACAAGGATACAGAGGCCCTGTCCCTCCGATGCATTTCCAGCATCACACACCCTACAATTTCATTGCTTATCCAACTGTATATTAGAGGGTTATTTGGAAGCAGGCACTTTCTGAATATGTATATGTGGAATACATTACTCACTGTAATTGTATTTCTGGTGCTTGTATCTGCTTAGATTCACATGCCATGCATAGGCCGACATCTAGTGGAAGTTGCAGAGTATTACAGTTGTTGTTTTCGAAACTCAAAAATGGACATTGAATAGGGCGTGCCAGTAATACTATCCCTATTGTGACGTCCCCTGTACCCATGATCCATTACGCGTGTAGGTCCCTCAGATTGTATTTTTTCTGACATGAGGTAGCATGAGGAGTAGCGCGAGTACAGAGTTTCCAAGCAGATAAAGCTCATATAACATTTATGCACCTTCTCTCAGGGGACGCATGTGAATCTAAGCAGCTATAAGCACCAGAAATACGATTACGGTGAGTAATGTATTCCTTTTGATGCTTGTGTAATCTGCTTAGATCACATGCTATGCACAGATTAGCGAGCAGTGTTATGAGAGGGTGTGGAGAAGGAGTAGCGGCAAATAGATGTTTTAGAACCGCTTGTCCCAGCTGTGTATCTGTCTTGGAGTGTGTGTTAATGCAGTAGTGCTGAGTGAAGGTGTGAACTGAGCTCCATGTAGCTGCTTTGCAAATGTTGTCTAAGGGGACATTTGCAATAAAGGCTAGAGTAGCCCCATTACCCTGTGTGGAGTGGGCTCTTGGTGTAAAAGGCAGTGTTTTGTCTGATAATGAATAGCATAATTGTATACATTTGACTATCCATTTGGAGATTCCTCTTTCAAAACACGTTTTCCTTGTCTGCCTGTAGCCATGGAGACGAAAAAATTGATCAGTCTTCCTAAGCGGTTTGGTCTTGTATACATAGAAGAGAACCACCCTCCTAACATCTAGTATGTTGAGTTTGACCTCAGCTGAGCTAGTTGGTTTTTGAAAGAAAGCCGGAAGCTCAATTGACTGGTTTACGTGAAATTTGGAAATAAATTTAGGGGAAAACCTAGGGGGAGTCCGTAAAACCAATTTCTCTTTATGGATGACAAAGAAAGGGTCCTGCACTGACAAAGCTTGGAGTTTGCCGACTCTTCTTATGGAAGTAATAGCCACTAAGAAGGCAGTCTTTTAGGTAACGTGTCTAAGGGTAGCTTGATGCAAAGGTTTGAAGGGGGGTCCCATGAGTTTTGCCAGTACCACATTTAGGTCCCACCCAACTGGGGGGGTTGGAGATTGGAGGTATAGACTGATAAAGCTGCTAGGTGGACTTTTAGAGAATTAAAGACTAAACCTGAATCTAGGAAGTGGAGCAAGTAGGTTAGAATGTGTGATGGAGTACATTCTATGGCCTTGATTGCTTAAGATTGGCACCAAATGACGAATCTCTTCCACTTGTGGAAATAGCAGTGTCTGATGTTAGGTTTACGTGCTTCTTTCAGGATAACCATACACCGTTGTGCAAGATTAAGGTGACCGAACTCTATGACTTCAGGAGCCATGCTTCTAGGTTCAAAGAGTGAGGTTGTGGGTGTATGGTTGTCCCCCTGTGCTGAGTCAACAGGTCCTTGTACGGGAGCTTAATGGAATCGCACATCACCAGCTTGTGCAGATGTGGATACCACGGTTGTCTCGCCCACATAGGAGCAACTAGGATGAGTGTCATCTGATCCATGTGTAACTTGTTCACTATTATGCTGATTAATGGAGTCGGGGGGTGCGGGGGGGGAGCGTAAGCAAATTTCCCTGACCAGCTCATCCATAGGGCGTTCCCCTTGGAGCCTGGTTGGGGGAACATGGACGCAAAGTCGGGCCATACCTTGTTTTCTCTTGTAGCAAACAAGTCTAGAGAGGGGTAGCCCCAAAGAGAGAAGATGTGGTCTACCGCGTCTGTGTGTAATTGCCACTCGTGTTCTTCTGGCAGAGGATCTCTGCTGAGAGAGTCCACTAGAGTGTTGAGTATTCCTGGAACATGGTGGGAGGACAGGGACATCCCTCGTTTGAGTGCCCATTTCCATAATTTCTGAGCCAGTTTGGACAGATCTGGAGAGCAAATGCCTTCCTGCTCGTTGATATATAACATTGCAGTGGCGCTGTCTGTTAGGACTTGTATTGACTGGTTTGTCAGATGGTCTTCGAAGGCTTGTAGTGCCTTGAAAACTGCCAATAATTCCAGTAGATTGATGTGTTTCTGTGCAGTCACTTGTGACCACAGGCCGTGTGCTGTGTAGTGAAGGTAGTGAGCCCCCCACCCGGAAAGTGACATGTCTGTTGTGACGACCGCTTGTGCTTCTGGTTCATGGAAGGGCTTCCCTTTGAGCAGATTTTCCCTTGACCACCAGCGTGAGTTCTGAACTAGTGTAGGCGAAACAATCACTAGATCGTCCCACTGACCACTTGCCTGAGACCACTGTTTCACCAACCATTTGTCATGACCACTGTGAGGGGACACAAGTTGTGCCACAAGCAGGCTCCCACCAGAACCCTGGGGGCCTTAAAACCACTGCAAAAGGGCTCCTGGAGCCAGTCCTGGCGCCTTTGGCACCGGGCTCGTATGTAGGAAAGAAGGGCTGCTCAAACTAGGTCCCATTTATGTACATAGGCCTTTAAATCCAACAGGGAAGCACCCACACAGCCTAGTTCTAAGAACCAAGCCATGCGGTCTAGTGTTTTGGGTGTGGCAGCCTGGAACTACTTTCCCTGGTACTACTTTACCTGGGCTATATAAACCACACCCTGACTGCAGAACACGGTTTGAATTATTCTGCAACCCGCAGTGTGACGCTCACCGTGTCCAGCTCCTAGTCTTCAGCATCTTCCTGTAATCCTACAAGAACAAGATTATTCTGTCCTACCTGAGAAAACACCATCCAGCACTTAGCATCTCAACTGGGCTGCAATCAGTGGAAACCCGAGAGAAGAAGAAACATCACTCACCTGCGAGTACTAGTTTAAGGACCTCCGGCGAACCGCTACCACAGCTGCTGTTCGAACATTGTGACCTGCAATAACGAGAAAGGGAAAAACAATATTAGAACACGCGCTTCCAAAACATCGAATTCCTGAATTCCATCGCGCTACGCCAGGCTTCCATCCGGAGCACCACAGAAACATCTGCAAAGGAAAAGAGACATATTCAGGTTCGCTTTCAATATTAAACAGCACAGCACTGTACTTACATTAACGCATTCCGGGGGCCTGTTTTTCATCGCGCTCTCATCCACTCGCAGCACCACAGCGGCCTGTGAGGAGAAAAAGAAGAAAACCCAGGTTAGCTTTAAAAGACAATAAAGGCGCTGCGCGCCAACTCTTACCTAGAAAACGTGCCTCTCCATCCGGTACGCCAGCATCAAGACCTTCGCACCTGAAAAGAAGGAGATAAAGACATTAACGAATTCCCACCATAAACAGAACAAAGACTTACAATTAACAAACCTACCTGCCTGCCAGCAGATTTGGGGTCACAGCAGGCCTGGGCCCAAGTAAGGCGAACTGCACCAGTGAAGCAACTCGGGCAGCTTGCCAACAAACGTCAAGCGCCCCTGCACAGGACGGATAGTTCACCCTACAAATACCTAAGGTGAGAAAAGAACCCAGTGGGAAGGGAATCGGTCAGAGGGAGGTGGGAGATTCACCCATTAGAGACAGTTATCACAAATCCTCTCTTCTGTAATTGCAGATTCATTATTCAGCACTGGGCAACTACGCATCCAGGGTTCCAGATCTCAGAGCCTTCCAGACGCCCCCGGGGATATCAGGTGAGCATAACACCATTCCTGCATTGGTCGCATGCGCGCGTGGGGGACCAGGTAAATGCACAATGCCATCATACCTAGCAGACGCATTGCTTTACGTACGCTTATCCGGAGACCGGCTTGATACTGGGGTATTTGGCGAAGCATGTTTTGAACTCTTTCCATGGATGCGAAGGCTAAGCCTGTTTGTGTATCTAATACAGCTCCTAGGAACTGTTTCGATCTGTCTGGTACCAGACTTGACTTTTTCTCATTTTTTGTGAAGCCCAATTGGAAAAGACGGTCTATTGTTCTTTGTGTGTTTAGCTAGCAAAGGTGGAAGGTTTCTCCCGTGATCAGCCAGTCGTTCAGGTAAGGGTACACTGG
Organism: Ambystoma mexicanum; assembly: GCF_040938575.1. Taxonomy (NCBI): domain Eukaryota; kingdom Metazoa; phylum Chordata; class Amphibia; order Caudata; family Ambystomatidae; genus Ambystoma; species Ambystoma mexicanum. The sequence goes on along the minus strand of NC_090935.1, from coordinate 1,266,051,999 downwards.
GATTGACTCCCTGCACAGGTGCGCTGCCACCACTGCCAGTACCTTGGTGAATACCCGTGGAGCCGAGGCTATCCCGAAGTGCAGCACTTTGAACTGGTAGTGCTGGTCTGCTACTTTGAATCGCAAGAATCTTCTGTGCACTGGGAACATTGCAATATGAAAATAAGCATCTTTCACGTCCAATGTTACCATGTAATCCCCCCGGTTTAACAGAGGGATTACTTCTTGTAGCGTTGTCATGCGAAATGTTTGTGGCTTGACAAACTTGTTTGCAGGGCGCAGGTTTAGTACTGGGCACATGGTCAGATCTTTCTTTGGAACAAGGAAGTACGTTGAATAAATACCCTTGTTTACCTCTTTGTAAGGGACAATCTCTATGGTGTCATTGAGGAGTAGGGCCTTGACTTCCTCCACCAGGATAAGTTGTTTTTCCCGGGATGGTGTTTTCTGTCACAGAGGGAGGTTTGATGGTCTTCCTTGAAGTTCTATACAATAACCTCCTGTTACCATTGACAAAGCCCACTTGTCTGACGTTATCCCCTCCCATACGTGGGTGAAATGAGATATTCGTCCCCCGACTGGGGAAGGATGGGAGGGGACCCGTAGCGAGGCGTCAATGTTTGGAGGGTGTTCCTCCACCTCTGGTGTGGGAATCTCTCCCTCTTCCGCGGTCCCTGCGCTGACCCCTAGGATAGCCCTGGGACGCCTGTTGATTAGTGTTCCATGAGGAACCTTGGCTTTGACTGTATCCAGAGCCTCTTTGCACGTTTTGGCCACGAAAATGTCAGAAATTATTGCCACCCCTTTGGTTGGGTTGTTTGTCAGTTGGCCAAGGGATTTGAGTGTCTCGTATTCGTCCTTGGCGCACTTTAGAGCGTCATCAACCGCCTTCACAAACAACACATTCGGCTCAACGGGCATGTTGAGTAAGGTGGCTTGTGTTTCTAGTTTAAACCCTGACTGCCTAAGCCAGGCGTGGCGTTTCAGGATGGTGGCTTCAGCGATAACGCGTCCTACGTTATCCGCTGCATCAAAGTTATTCTTTAGGAGGACTCTGGCTGTTGCTTTGCCTTCGGCTGCCAGAAGGGAGAGTTTAGCCTTAAGTGGTTCTGACGCTGACTCAGAAAGGGCCGTATCCTCATCCCACTTTGTGCAGTCGTAGCTAGCTAGTAAAGTGGAGTTGTTAGCTATTCATGCCTGGTACGCTGAGGAAGATGCTATCTTCATTCCCAGTGTATATAGTTTTTTGCTCTCTTTATCCGGAGGAGCTTCGAATGAGGCCAAAGGGGTACCTGCTCTCTTTCGTGTAGTGGTTATTACCAAAGAGTCTGGCCACATATGTACAAAGGGTCGGAAGGCGCTGGGCGAAAGAGCTTTTCAATTCTTGGGTTTACCGCCCTGGTCTGATTCAGCATCTCTAAAAGAGGGCTGAATCCTTCTTTGGACTGACTTGAGTTGTGGGATAAACTGGCTAGCCGGTCTCTTGTCGCCCAAGATATTTTCAGCGAAATCCTTATCTTGTTGGATTTCCTGAGTTTCAATCCCAAAATGTTGTGCAGCCCTTAGTAGTATGCCATTGAATAGGGCTGGTTGTCAATTGGGGAGTTGGGTAGGGGAGGGTCCTCCGGGACTGGAGAGTCCATTGCAAAGACTACCGACTCAGAGTCGTCTTGATCATCTTCTCCCCCAATGTTGTACCCCTCGACCTCATCATAGAGGTTGTCCTCGTCTATATATTCATCTTCTCCCGCATCAGGATCGTTCAGATCTGAAGAGAGGCGAGGTGTTTTGTAGGGTGGTATATCATACAGTTCCTCTGTGGGGAGAGACCTTTTATTTGGTGGTAGAGCAGATAATTTAGACTGAGCGGGCACATGTGGTGTGCTAGAGCTAGATGCCCGGGCAGTAGGCGGGGTGTTCGCTAGACTTTGCAGAGCATGTGGGTGCTCTTCGAAAAAATGTGCACGGCATGCCATGCGTCCCATAACCCTATCTATCTCTTGTGCAGTCCATGTAGCTGTACTGGGGATAATCCCTGGGTACTTAGGGGCATATGCAGGGAGCCCACTATCTACCTCTTCTTCATTCGGATTGATAGGATCAGGCTGGTCAGGCTCTTCTGTAATGTACTGAACAGGGATACTATCAGGTTCTGGGGTAGTAGACTGTTCCCTAGTCCTGACCCTTCTGTCCCCTGTATCCCTGTCTTTATGAGAGGCACTGGGCTTGTCCTTATGAACCCTGCTTTTAGAAGAGGATTTATTAGAGCTAGGGGTCGAGTTAGGGGGGTGGGGGAGTCTGTTTTTCAATAGAACAGGAAATTCCTGACTTTTTGCCCTTTCCCCCGGATTTAGGTTGAATTCCGATTACGAGAACTGGCTCGGCGGCGTCCCTAGACGGCGCGAGGCCCAGCAAAGGAGTTTGAGTCTGCCGTCCTTTGTCTTTACAGGCTTGTCATGAGACGGCTGCTCGGGGCGCTCAGAGGACCATGAATCCGCAGATTTGCCTTTCGCCGTCGACTCTTAGCGTACGATTTCAGACGCATTGCTGTGGGGAGTGTGTTTAGTGTGTGGTGCCCTTGCCGGTGGGTGTCTTCCCCATAACTGGACCGCCAGCCTGTCTATCAGGGTCGGGGGCTGGCACTCGGCCTCGGCCTGCATGGCGTGATGGGCCCAACGGTTTGTCTGCCTGTCTATTGGTGTGTTTCTGTGCAGTCTTGGGTCAGAGCAGCTTACAGGCCCGACAATGAGCCTCATCGTGGTCTCTATTTAAGCAAAGGTTGCACACCCTGTGCTTATTGACCCACGTGTATTTCTTATTACAAGAGGGGCAGAATTTAAACAGAGTACGCTCCATATTCGGGGCAGGCAGCTGGGCGAACCAGGTAAGGGGTCGGAAAATACATGGTGTTATGACTTCCCCCCACTCTCGCTACTGGTAGGCAGAGGCCGAAAGGGCCTTCCAAGGCCGGGTGTCGCCGTCGAAATCTCCGTCCGACGGTCCGTCTCGTAGTCTTCCTGAAGTCTTCACCGCGTCGAGGCACGGCATCGGTAAAGGACAGAAAGGTATACTATCTTATAATATTTCTAAGGTTCAATGGTGTAAGCTGAAATTGCACTCCGCTTCTATGCGACCACTCACGATGGCGGAAATAAAGAATCTGAGGGACCTACATGCGTGACGGATCATGGGTACAGGGGACGTCACAATAGGGATAGTATTACATTACATTACATTACCCCCTATTCGACTTCCATTTTTGAGTTTCGAAAACAACAACTGTAATACTCTGCAACCTCCACTAGATGTCGGCCTATGCATAGCATGTGATCTAAGCAGATTACACAAGCATCAGAAATATCTATATATATATCTATATCTATATATCTATCTATCTATCTATCTATCTATATATATATATATATATATATATATATATGGGATACATTACTCACCGTAATCGTATTTCTGATGCTTGTATCTGCTTAGATTCACATGCTGTGCATAGGCCGACATCTAGTGGAAGCTGCGGAGTATTACAGTTTGTTTTTCGAAAGTCGAAAATGGGCGTCGACACAGGCGTGCCAGTAATACTATCCCTAGTGTGACGTCCACTGTACCCAAGATCCCTCACGCGTGTAGGATCCTCAGATTGTATTTTTTCTGACATGAGGAAGCATGAGGAGTAGCGTGAGTACAGATAATCCAAGCAGATAGACAGAAAAGGTAAGACTACAAGCAATCATGCGCCTTCTCTCGGAGGGGAGGAAGGGTGGGTCGCATGTGAATCTAAGCAGATACAAGCATCAGAAATACGATTACGGTGAGTAATGTATCCCTTCTGAGGCTTGTGGAATCTGCTTAGATCACATGCTGTGCATAGATTAGCGAGCAGTACCAGAAGAAGGAGGTGGGATGTGAGAAGGGTCATGAGCAAACAGGTGTCTTAGAACCGCTTGTCCCACTTGTGTATCTGTCTTGGAATGAGTGTCAATGCAGTAATGCTGAGTAAAAGTGTGAATAGAGCTCCAAGTAGCCGCTTTGCAAATGGTGTCGAGGGGAACATTTGCAATGAAAGCCAGAGTGGCACCAATGCCTCTAGTAGAGTGGGCCCTTGGCGTAAAAGGCAGAGTCTTGTCAGAAAGAGAGTAACACAGCTGTATACAGTTGATAATCCACTTCGAGATAGCGCCCTTAGAGACGCGATCCCCCTCTCTGCCTGTAGCTACGGAGACAAACAGTTGATCTGTTTTCCTTAGCGGTCTGGTTTTATTTACATAGTATAGGACCGCCCTACGCACATCTAGGGTGTGTAGTTTCACCTCAGCCGAGCTTTGCGGGTTCTGGAAGAAAGCCGGAAGCTCGATGGACTGGTTTACATGGAACTTGGATATGAATTTAGGTGAGAACCTAGGGTGTGTGCGTAAAACCAGTTTGTCCTTGTGGATAGTAAAGAAAGGATCCTGCACTGACAGAGCCTGAATTTCACTGACCCTTCTTATGGAGGTAATGGCTACTAAGAAGGCCGTTTTATAAGTCAGGTGTTTGAGACTACTTTTATGCATGGGTTCGAATGGGGGTCCCATGAGCTTAGCTAGCACCACGTTGAGGTCCCATCCTGGCGGTGGGTTCGAAATAGGAGGGTGAAGTCTCTTTACTCCTTCCATGAAGGCTTTAACCACTGGTACTTTCCACCACGAGACCTTGTTATGGGATGTGGTGTAAGCCGAGAGGGCTGCCAGGTGTACTTTCAGCGAGTTAAAAACCAACCCTGCATCCAGCAGGTGGAGCATGTATGTCACAACGTTGGAAGGAGTGCAATCAACCGGGTTGATTTGTTTATTCTGGCACCAGATAACGAATCTTTTCCACTTATCAAAGTAACAGTGCCTTGTATTTGGTTTCCTGGACTCCTTTAGAATGTCCATACACCTCTGTGGTAATTTGAGATGTCCAAACTCTATGACTTCAGGAGCCATGCTGCTAGGTTCATAGAGTTGGGTTCCTGATGCACTGTTTGACCCTGTTGCTGGGACAGTAGGTTGTACCAGGCTGGGAGTCTGATGGGTTCGCACACCGCCATCCTGCGTAGGTGTGGAAACCATGGTTGTCTCGCCCACATGGGAGCAACTAGGATGAGCGTCATAGATTCCTTGTTCATCTTGTACACCACCTTCCTGATGAGAGGAGTTGGTGGAAAAGCGTACGCAAACATCCCTGACCAGTTCATCCACAGGGCATTCCCTTGGGAGTCCGGCTGGGGGAACCTGGATGCAAATCCTGGGCATTGTTTGTTTTCGCTTGTGGCGAATAGGTCTATAGTGGGGAAACCCCACTGAGAGAAGAGATCTTCTACTACGTCTCTGTGAAGGACCCATTCGTGTTCTTCTGGGAGGGAGTTTCTGCTTAGAGCATCCGCTAGGGAATTGAGCTCCCCTGGAACATGTTGCGATGACAGGAAGATGTTCCGTCTGAGTGCCCATATCCATATTTTCTGGGCAAGCTTGGACAGATTTGGCGAACGAGTCCCCCCTTGCTTGTTCAGATAGAACATGGCTGTCGTGCTGTCCGTCCTGATCTGCACCGACAAGTTCAGTAGATGGGGCTCGAACGCCCTTAGCGCTCGGAATACTGCCAGAAGCTCTAGCAGATTGATGTGGTTCTTGGCTACTGAGTGAGACCAGAGACCCTGAGCTGTGTGGTGGAGATGGTGAGCTCCCCACCCAGTCAGGCATGCATCTGTAGTCACCACGGCTTGTACTTCGGGATCGTAAAAGGGTTTCCCCTTTGCGAGATTCTCTCTTGTCCACCAGTGTAGGCTCTGTACGAGTGTTGGCGAAACGACCACTAGATCGTCCCAATGACCACTTGCCTGAGACCACTGTTTCGCCAACCATTCCTGCATGGGACGCATGCGCAGACGCGCGTGGGGGACCAGGTAAATGCATGACGCCATCATGCCCAGTAACCGCATAGCTTTGCGTACTGTTATCTGTTGACCTGACTGATAATGCGGAATTTGCAGAAGTATATTCCGAATTCTCTCTTCCGAAGGGAAGGTCAATCCTTTCTGAGTATCTAGGATAGCTCCTAGAAACTGTTTTGAGGTGCTTGGCACCAGACTTGACTTTTTCTCGTTGATGGAGAAGCCTAATTCGTGGAGGAGGTCGATAGTCCTCTGAATGTTTGACCTGCAAATTCCTGGGGTTTCCCCCGTTATGAGCCAGTCGTCCAGATAAGGGTACACCGGGATTGCTTCCCTGCGTAGGTGTGCAGCCGCCACCGCCAGTACCTTGGTGAATACCCTTGGTGCTGAAGCTATCCCGAAGGGCAGTACCTTGAATTGGTAGTGGCGACTGTCCACCTTGAAGCGCAAGTACTTTTTGTGCGCTGGGAGCATGGAAATATGAAAATAAGCATCTTTCATATCCAAGGTTGCCATGTAATCCCCCTTTTTTAGGAGGGGGATTACCTCTTGTAGCGTGGTCATACGGAATTTTTGGGGCTTGACATATTTGTTGGCAGGCCGTAAGTCCAATACTGGGCGCATTGTCAAATCTTTCTTTGGCACAAGGAAGTAAGTTGAATAGATACCCTTGTTTACCTGGTGTCCTGGGACGAGTTCTATCGCGTCCTTTTCTAGCAGAATGGCGATCTCCTCGAGAAGGATCCTTTGATGCTCTAGGGAGTGCACTCTTTGTCGTGGAGGATGATTCCGGGGACGCTGCAGTAGTTCTATACAATATCCTGCGGATACTGTTGACAGCACCCATCTGTCTGAGGTGATCCCTTCCCAAGCCTGGGTGAAGGTGGAAATGCGTCCCCCTACTGGGGTTGCGTGGCAAGGGACCCTGAACTGAGCGTCACTGTTTTGGTGGAGGCGTGCCACCGCCCTTGTTGGGGCTGCCTCTGCCTCTTCCACGACCTCTCTTGTTACCCCTGCCGTAACTCTGGGTAGACTGCTGGTTGTTATTCCATTGTGTACCTTGTCCCTGGGCATAGTTGCCTCTTTGTGAATTTTGGCCGCGTGGGCGACGAAAATTATTGTTCCCCCTCTGGTTAGGGGGTTTGTTGGTAAGCTGGCCAAGGGATTTGAGAGTCTCATATTCATCTTTGGCATTTTTAAGTGCGTCTTCGACCGCTTTCCCAAACAATAGGTCGGGTTCCACTGGCTTGTCTATTAAAGAAGCCTGGGTTTCTGTCTTGAATCCCGACTGCCGTAACCACGCATGTCTCTTGATAACAGTACCTTCTGCTATCAATCTCCCTGCGTTGTCAGCGGCGTCGAAAGTTGCTTTTAAAATGCAACCAGACACGGCTCTCCCCTCTGCCGAGATCCGAGCCAGCTGGCCCTTTAACGGTTCTGGAGCAGAGGCAATGAGCGCCGCGACTTCTTCCCATTGATGGCAATTGTAACTAGCCAACAGGGTGGTGGAATTCGCAATCCTTGCTTGGTAGGCGGACGTTGAGGCTACCTTTCTGCCAAACCCGTAAAGTTTTTTGCTCTCCTTGTCGGGAGGAGCTTCTGATGAAGATAAGGGCGTGCCAGCCCTCTTTCTAGTGTTGGTCACCACTAGGGAATCTGGTTTAAGATGTCCCTTTATATACAGAGGGTCAGACTGGGCTGCCCGGAAAATCTTTTCAATTCTGGGGTTGACAGCTCTGGTGAGGTTAGGATTCACCAGGGAAGGATCTATTCTTCGTTGGATGGATTTGAGGATAGGGATGGTCTGAGCGACCGGTCTTCTCTCTCCTACAAACTCCTCCGCGAAGTCCCTTTCCTCCTGTACACCGTGGGTGTCGATGTGGAAGTGTTCCGCTGCTCGAGCGAGAACCTCGTTAAGGAGGGGCTGGTTATCAACTGGAGAGTCAGTAACTGGGGCTTCGCTTTGTACTGGGGAATCTACTCTGTAAATTTCCTGCTCATCTTCTCCCTCCTCCAGGTCCTCATCCTCTGCATAGTAATCTGTCCCGGTTTGTTCTTCCATAATTGCAAACTCCTGGTCCTCTTCAGGGAAAACTTGTCCCTGATAACTGGGGAGTGGAGTAGAATATGGAGTGGAGTAAGGCTGAACCTCGAAGGGTTCAGGTCTTTCGACCCGGGGCTTTTTACTTAGCGGGATAGGATCGGAGGAGCCTGAGGGTGTGGCCCCTTGAGGGTTATATGAAAGAAAGTGTTCTGGGTTCTTATCATAAAAATCAGCCAAGGAAGACATCCTAGACATAACCCTGTCTATGTCTTCACTGGACCATTCCCTGGAACAGGGTATTAATTTAGCAGGTGATTTATTTTCAAGGGTAGACTTGTGTTTGCTTGTCTGCTTAGGCTTTACAGGGGTGGAAGGCTGTGCTTTCCGCTGTTTCCCCCCTTCTCCGTGCGTGGAAAAATGTTTTCCCTGTCCCTTGGGGGCCCCAGCGACTTTCGACGCCTGGCGTCGAGGGTCTGGAAAGGTATCTGTGTGCTTCGGGCGTGGGGCCTCACTGGTGTTAACCGCGGTCTCGGTATCTTGGAGCGCGGCCTGGGGGTGGAAGTCGTCTTCGTCTCCCGACGATCGAACTTCCGTTAGTGTGTGTAGCGAGGCACTCTTGGCAAGAGTGGATGATTGCCTTGCGTCGTGAGGCGATCTCGATCGAGAGCGCCCAGAGGACACCGAGTCGGACCGTTCTTTTTGTGCCTCTTTCCGGGAAGTCGACGTCGTCGAGGTCCGGTTGGTCTTAGTGTGTTTAGTGTGTGTTAGGTGTGTAGCGCTTGCGTCGCCGGGGGTCTTCCCCATAGCCGCCTTGCCGGACGACCTTCCGAGGTCGGGGACCTGCGCTCGTCGGCTGTCTTTCGACGCCGTAATGCCCTCGCCGTCCGAAAGTACGGCGTCGCTGCCATCGCTGAAGGCGCCCTCCGCTGCCATGGCCTCCTGCCTGGCGTGGTGGGCCCAACGCTTTGTCGAACGGTCCTTAAGTGTCTTAGGTTTAAACCTACTACACGCTCTGCAGTTCGCTTCGGGGTGATCCCTCGGCAAGCAGAGATTGCACGTGGCGTGCCTGTCGACCCAAGGGTATTTGCGATTGCACTTGGGGCAGAATTGAAAAGGGGTACCCTCCATACGCACCTTAAGGCAGCGGGCTGCTAAGTGTAGGAATATATATAAATGTAACTATATATCAAGAGTGAAGAGTATGTACCACCCCCCACTCTCCCTACTTGTAAGGGCCGAGGCCAGCGGCCTACTAGGCCCGGGCCGAGGCCAGCGGCCTACCGAGGCCCAGATCCGTCGTGCAGCAGTCGACGGTCGATGACTTCTCCAGCCGTCGTCGAGGTTGAGGGTCGACGTTGGGGTGGGGAAGGGAATGAATAAGAATTAAAATTATAATAACAGCAAAAGTATGGCTAAGGCCAGGGAACTCCGCAAGATGCTTCCGACCAGTATGGCGGAAAAAAACAATCTGAGGATCCTACACGCGTGAGGGATCTTGGGTACAGTGGACGTCACACTAGGGATAGTATTACTGGCACGCCTGTGTCGACGCCCATTTTCGACTTTCGAAAAACAAACTGTAATACTCCGCAGCTTCCACTAGATGTCGGCCTATGCACAGCATGTGATCTAAGCAGATTCCACAAGCCTCAGAAATATATATATATATAGATAGATATATAGATATAGATATATAGATAATGAGGGAGTAAAACAGGGATAAAGGAACAGTCAATAAGACGTGTGTCCGCCCGGAACTAATATTAACTCCTAGTGATAAAAAAGTAAATAATACACACAAAATTGGGGTGGGGAAGGAAGAATCATGTAATTCTTTCTGGTGAAAACTGTCACCCACCTCTCTCCTACTATCACTGCTCACAATCAATTGGAATCAGTTTCCATAACATCCAATCATTTGGATACACTGATGGAGTCACCCCACATAGAGACGACCAAGTCTTCATGATTGGATACACCCTAAACGGAAACCGAAGAATCCTTTTTAAACTTGTATAAGAGTGTGGGGAAAGTAATGGTTGGTATGAAACAGGCATGCTATCAAGAGAAACACAGACTCAAAGTTAACAGTTTCACCGCCTTTATTTGATACCGTTTCGTGGGTTGGTGTTATATCTACTGGCCCTAACTCTAAAGGCATTGCTCCCCCAACTTATGTTTCTAAGGGCGTCAATGTCTAAAAGACCAAAACCAAAATCCATCTGTGTCTAAACCTATGCTTGCCCTCACTTTTTGACAAAATGTGGTAAGAAGACTTTTTAAAGAAAAATAGTGGTCCACAAAAAAAAGGAAATGTAAACCACAGTTGGTTTCAGGTAGTCCTACCAATAGGTGTAGTTCTACTAATTCAAAATAGTCCAACTCAAAAGGGTTGCCTTTGGAACCTTCCACGTAGGAATCTTACAATAAGTCAATGGAGTTTATAATGTCTCTGGGTCTCTTGGGGTTCCCTTACCCAAGCTTAGATCTTTATAGTACCAAACTAAAAGACAGTTCCTGTTTGGCCTCTCAGGTTTCCCTTCCCCAAGGCTAGGCCTCTCTTTACAAAGTTCAACACAATCTATTAGAGATCACTTCCAAATCAATCAACAAGTTCCTTTTCCCGTTCGTTGAAACTTTATCTTCTTATACAAGGGATACAAATGACTTCCTCAAACAAATCGACGATGTCCCCTGGAATGAAGGATACTTACCGGTTACCCTAGATTTTGTCTCATTGCATACATGTATCACACACCAACAAGGTATTGGGCAATCAAACGGTATCGGTCCACGATATCCTTTAGTTATAGAGAACATTCCCAAATGATTTTGGATATGCTATTGTTTGGTCTTACCCATAACACATAAAACTGTTTTATGGACAGTTTTAAAATGAGCAGTGCAGTACAGCAGTGGGAACCCCTGTAGCCCCAATCTATGCAAATCTATTTATGGGGGCATGGGAGGAAAACCTATTTGCTTCAGATGAAATGGCTGTACATACAAATAGGGTGATACTATGGAGGAAAAATATAGATCTTTTTATCCTATTGGATGGCACAGATGCAGACTGGCTGAAATGTTTTAAACTCCCCAACACAAATGATGAAAACGTAAGATTCACAGAACAGCATAGAGAGGAGGTTGTATATCTGGATATTAAAATCAAGGAAGTAGAAGGGGAAATCACTACTGAATTATATTGTAAGGAAACTTGTACCAACTCAGTTTTACATGTTACAAGTGCACACCCGACAAGCCTGAAGAACAGTATAACCTATGGAGAGGTTTTACTGATCAAGCAAAATTGCAATAAAGAAAAAATCTGTGCGAAAAATGCTAAAATAGCAGCCGCCAGATTTTATGCAAGAGAGTCGGGTTATGCAAGATAGTATACGAACGCAATCATCAGTAAAGCATATGACAAATGTTCAAAACAGATCAGAAGTGATGTACTCACCATAGGGAGAATGAAAGGTTTAAAGCCTAAGGAAAAGACCAGCTGCGTTAGGTTTATCAAGACCTTCAATTAAGGAGCCAAAGAGGTGAGAAAGATCTTGGGGAAACATAGCCATCTCTTGACTAGACATCAGGATGTCCGTCAACACATACAAGCAAATGCTAGTGTAACATTCTGAAAAGCTGTAGCTATACAATCAAAACTTTCACCAAGCCTATTCTAAACTGTTGTCCCCCCAGCACCAACAAGGTGGTTAACAGATAAACCTACCAGCTTTTATAAATGTGCTAAATGTAAGGCCTTCCAATATGGGATGAACATTAAGAGTTACATCCACCCACGCGCTGGACCAGGATTCAAAATTAAGAAGTTAATTACATGTATGACTAAATTTGTCATATAGGCAATTTTGTGTAACTGCAAATTATGATACATTGGTAGCAATAAATTGGAGGGTAAAGCCAGAATATAACATCTGAGAGCTATTAAAGACAGTGACATGACATATCCTTTGGCAAAACATTTTGAAGAGATGCAGCAAGGAGACATCTTCCTTCAAATATTTCGCCACTGATACAATATCCCACCACCCCAGGAGGCAGAATGCATTTCTTAACCAGAACATACGGGCCAAACATGCCCGTGACAACCCCTCTGCCCTCCCTCCCCCCCTCGACTCACCTCCCACCCTCCAGAAGGTCGCTGAGTACTTAGCATCCCGAGTGTCCATGACCGTTGTCTTTTATGTGAACATGTCCAGAATCCTAAGTTTGTGCGGGCATCATTGCTCCATATAGTCCCCCTGTAGATATTCTAAGATCACTCCCCATTCCTTTCCAAATTTCTGGCGGTCACCTTGGATGTTGTATGTGATGCGTTCCATATCTATATGTGCCCATACCCTTTGTAATCATTCGAGCAGCGTTGATGGGGTTTTCGGTTTCCACTTTTGGACAATGGCCACCCACGCCTCTATGAGCAGTCCCATGAAGTTTTGTTTCTGTGCTTTCGTCATGGTTTTGTCTCTGGGTTCCAGAGTCTGCAGAGCCACACCTCCTCCACCAGGTCACCTGCTCCGGGTAACATTTTTTTCATGTGTGTTTTGACATCTGACCAGAATTGCTGGATTATCGGGCAGTCCCACCAAATGTGTCTCCAGTTGCCCTCAGCACCACATTCTCTCCAAAACTTGCCGATGTGGATTTGTACATTTTGTGTAATATTTCGGGGGTATAGTGCCATTGTAAAAGGATTTTTGTCCTCATCTCCCTTCACTGTAGCGCCCGGGTCATTTTAGGGATTGCCCCCCCAGATGTATTCCCATTGGTTCCTTGGAACCCCCCACCCCCAGTGTTTCCCACTTTTTCATGTAGAGCCATTTTACCTCCTCGGGTTGGCCGTTAAGAAGTTTATACTTATCCGGTACAAATTTCTTGGTCCCTTCAAGAGTCATAATGTAGGTTTCAAATGGGGTCAGTTTTCGTGTCGCTGCGTATTTGATCCGTGGGGAGCTCAGCCAGTGGTATATTTGTTCATATTTATATCTTTCTTTATTGGTGAGGCCGAAATTGTGTTGTGCAGTCTTCCAATGTTCTAATTTCATGGGATTGGCACATATCGCCGATCTTTGTGCAGCCAGTTTCCTCCCATTTTCGATACGCACCGATCCTCATCCATGGTTGAAACTCTGGGTTTTTGAACATTGGCATGAAGGGAGCTGGGTCTATGGTCAGTGTCTCTCTTTTGGTGACGCTGTCCCATATCACTAACAATGCCTTCAGAATCTCGCTGATTTGTACGTTCTGGTGTCTATGTTCTTTTTTTATCCAGAGGAGGTGGTGGAGTCGGGTTGTGGCGACCGCTCTGTCTTGTGCTTCCCAGAGCTTCTGAGAGGAGTTCGGTATCCATTCTTTCAGGACCTATAGTTGAGCTGCCTCAAAATATTTGATGGAGTGGGGGAGAGCACAGCCTCCATTCCTTCTCTGTGCCGTCAGGACTGCGCTAGACACCCTAGAAGTCTGTTTCTGCCAGACGTACAATAATATTGTTTTGGATATTTTTTTGAAAAAAGTCGCTGGACTCTGATCGGCAACGCCTGGAAGAGATACAGGAGTTTGGTCAGTATTGTCATTTTTGTTGCCATTATCCGGCCCCACCATGAGGTTGACAGTGAATGTAGATACATTATTGACTATGATACCAAGACTCCCAAAGGATATAATAAAGACAAAGAATTATACACATTTGTGGGAGATTAATCATCAAAAAACACTATGTGAATCCATTGAGAAATAGGTCTAAGTATTATGTAATTTAACAGATGTGATAGTGATTAACAGATTGATTTTAATTTTATCGTAATGTATATTTATGTTTATGTCCTATATGCAAACTAATATTTCGCAGGGTCTGATATTTTATGTAACTCAGTTTTACCCTCTCAAGCAATAATTGACTCCAGTGGTATCAAGGCCATTATTAATAACTGGTGGGTCCAAGTGTATTAGTATTGCTTTTTAGCATCATAACAATCCAATATGGAATTACAAATTGGAACATCACTAGTCTATCATATGGGAATTAGAGGATGAAGTTCATTAGAGAAACGCAGGCTTTAGTAAATTGAAGTAGATTCAGAGCTAAGCACTTTATGATACAATTGTTTGTTTGATCAATAAAGCACTTTATTGAAAGACTTGCATAAAGAATCCCATGGCCCTCTAGCCAGTTTTAGCATGACATAATTATTGACTAGTAGTTTAATCCCAGAAAATTCAATGTTACTGTTTTAAAGTATTCCGCACAAAGTACGAAGCACCTTGTTATGGAGCATCTACAACTATTGCCAGGCCCTATGCATTTTATGTAACTTCATTCAGCCCCAAGACGATGCACAACAATTGACCAGTAGCCTGATCCTAGAGGATGGGTGGCAAATTCTGAGCTAATGCAGCTTGATGCCAGAAACAATGTGAACATTTTGGAATTAAAGTTTTAAACCATTCTGCACATAGCACTAAGCACTTTATTATGAAGCATCCATAACTGCTGCTAGGCACTATGGAGTTTATGTATCTGGTGTCAGCCCCTAATGTTATGAGGGGTTTCATCCAACGTATGTTAAATAACAAATTGTTAAAAGCATACACCATCTCAGATTACTACAGCAGTTACGAGGGCATGTTATAAAAGATGCCAATATACGGAATGTATTGATACATGTATAAGATTGCATGGTTTTTAAGTTAAATAATATCTCAACGTCTAGTATGAACAGGTTCCAACATGGCGGGCTGCATTACCTATGTTAAACATCGAAGGGGCTGATTCAGGTTATCAAACCAAAGAGGGACACTGAAGTAGACAAAAATAGGTCTTTGCTTATCATGTTTGCATAATCTGACGAAGCCTGCTAGGGTGAAATGCATTGTTGTTTGCTGTTTGTTATGTCCACATTAACTCAATAAAGGAAATTAATTGAAGCCTGTAGGAGTCGGATGTTTATCATTGAATCGGTTATAGGTGAAAGGGTCGAAATACAAAGGATTGAATGAAATTTGTTCGAGTCAAAAGGACTGAAAAAAAAAAAAGAGGGTCGAATGCATTTTTTCTTTTTTATGGGGGGGTCCCCCCGAAACCCCTGTTTTCTTTAAAAAACATTTTTTTAACTATATTAAATTTAAAAAAATGAAACAAAAAGCATTCGAAAAAATTGTTTTTCGATCCATTTAACTCGAAATTTTTGTCATTCGGTCCTTTGTATTCGATCAAATGATTGGACACCCAGTGAATCTATAGCTGAGAGAGTGCCGCCGCTAGCAGGCAGAAGAAGGATTCTCCTGCCTGTTCCTTGTTTTCATATTTGAACGCGGGCCGCCGTGTGTCAAGGCAGGCACTTGTGTCAGGCTGATCAATGCCTGTAATGTTCCTCTAGCTGAGCGCGTCGCCCCAAAGCCCTAATGATTTCTTTACAAATAAAACAAAATAGAACACAATTCTTCTTCGGCTTCTCAGGGTTCTCTTCCCAAACCTTAGGCCCCTCTAGATTCAAACACGAGCTCAGATTGTCAGGATGCACCTTTCGCTTATATATAGTTTCTTTCACATACAATCCTAACATGGGGTAGAATCGGAGATTTTCGAAAACGCCAGGCTCTTTGCTCCTCCTAAGCGCAACCCTCTGATATTTCGCCCCTCTTTATTTTTTACACTCATTTTCTTTTTAACCTTTTATATTCAAGTGCTTCCTACACCCCTTTTTTAATCTCTCTGTGGTTCTTTCACTTTGTCGTGCACACTTGCACCTTCTTTCGTTTTACTCCAGACTTTGCTTTATTCAGCGCTGCTAGTGTGCTTTCTCCTTCTTTCCACTTTCCTTGTTCCTTTTTTCCTACTTTCTGTCCTTTTATGCTTTCACTCTCGCTTTCCGCTCTGTGCCGCTTTACAAAATCTTGTCTTTCTCCCTTTTCTGCTCCAGCCAACCGCATGCTCCCAAGTCTCTCTAACTTGTTCGAAACTCACCGGGTAGCGGAGCGCTGGTGAGCCGTCTATTCGGGAAGCATTGGGTCGAGGTCAGGGTCTCACCATCTGCCCCCCAGACACCCTTGGGACCAGCACACATCCCAAGGGAACAAGCATTTCCCTGAACAACGCCAGCAGGATACAGCCTCGCTCCGGCTCCTTGGAGACACAGCTCCCTAGCCACACTGCAGCTCATCATTCACACCAGGCCAGCGTCTCGGCACATCTTTCTCTTCTGGATCCTCCTGATCTGGGCAGAATTCAATACATCCTCGACTCAACTGGTGCCACTAGGAGACACATTGCTTCACACTATACTTGACGCTTCAATCGCTGGTAATATTGTCTGATCAAATTAAGTAAGATATCAAACATAACATTGTGGCATTAAATTAACAGAAATCCCTGCATGCACTGAATTGTTTTTCTGATACAAAAGGGAATAGAAGAACAAGTTACTTCTTACCTGTTAACGTTCTTTCGACGGGATGTTCCTCCGACGTATTCCTTATCTTTGATAATACGTTTCCAGCTTGCTGGCCTCGGAAATATTTTCTGTAGAGGGCGCTGCGCGTCGACGTCCGCCGAGTCCATGTCCTTCGACGACCACCTTATCGGCGCCGACGTCACCATGTCCATAAATAGACACGCGCTGCGTCCGTTGCTCAGTTCCGTTTTGTAGTATAAAAAAAAGACATGCCTGAATCGGTTAGTAACCTTGAAGGAGCGAAAGCTGCAACCACAAGGGAAGTTATCACTGCGGGGATGGATGGGAGGGGCGATAAGGAATACGTCGGAGGAACATCCCGTCGAAAGAACATTGCCAGGTAAGAAGTAACTTGTGCTTCGAAGGGATTGTGTCCTCCGACGTATTCCTTATCTTTGATAGACTCCCATAGCAGTGGTATGTAATTGGAGGAGGGAGTGATAGTGTTATGTATCCCTTAGGGATGGACCGAATGTAATACGGCCTTGCCAAATCTGGTCTCTTGAGCAGTGGAGGAATCCAGATTGTAAAATTTTGTGAATGTATGTGCAGACGACCATGTGGCAGCCGCACATATGTCCCGGACCGGTACCCCTCTCTGGAGAGCCGAAGAGGCTGCGATACCCCTGGTTGAATGAGCCCTGAGATTTTGGGGTGGCTCTTTCCCTACTAGTCTATAACATTCCAGGATGGCCAAGATAATCCACCTGGAGATGGTTTGTTTTGTTATGGGTAGTCTCAACTTGTGACCTGAGTATCCTACAAACAGTTGGTCTGCTTGCCTGATCCTAGCCATTCTGCTGATGTAAAAGCTGAGAGCTCGCCTAGGGTAGCCTTTCCTCCTCTTTCCCCGGATGGGGAGGAGGGTAGAATGAAGGCAAGGTAATTTTCTGAGTAATATGGAATTCAGAAACCTCCTTTGGGAGAAAATTAGGCTTCACCTGAAGGACAACCTTGTCCTTGTGGGGGTTTACAGGAGAGAGCTTGTAGCTCACTCACCCTCCTAGCAGATGTTAGTGCTACCAGTAGGACAGTTTTAAGTGTGAGAAATCTCAAAGCGCAAGAGTGAAGTGGTTCGAATGGAGTGCCCATCAAGAACTTTAAGACTAAAGTTAAGTCCCATAATGGAAACTGGAATGGTTTTGGAGGGTAAACATTAGTTAGACCCTTGAGAAATTGTACCACTAGAGGAATTTTGAAATACGATGGTTCCTCCGCAGTGCGCTTGAAGATAGAAAATAGAAAGCGCTGCGAGATAGCCTTTTACAGTGCCAACTTGAAGGCCTGAGTTTGCCAATTAGAGTAGAAACGATAACACTGTTGGTGTACCGCATGAAAAAGGGTCGATATTCTCTTCCCTACACCAGCTGCAAAACTTGTTCCAACGGCAGAGGTATAAAGACTTTGTTGCTGGTCTTCTGGCCGAAAGCAACACCTCCATGACGTCATCAGGGAGATCCCAATCCTTGTACCTCAACCTTTCAGAAGTCAAGCGTGAAGGTTGAGGGTTCTGGTGTCTGGATGGAGAACCTGACCTCCCTTCTGCGAGAGAAGATTCTCTTTGAGTGGAAGACGGATTGGAGGGCAGATGGACATATCTAGAAGGTCCGGGTACCACGTTCTCCTGGTCCAATCCGGGGCAATTAGGATCACGGTTTTCCGGAATCTTCTCAACATCCTGATCATTTAAGGAATAACAGGGACTGGTGGGAATGCGTAAAGGAGTGGGAACTCCCAGTCCACTACGAACGCATCTCCTAGAGATCCTCTCGGGGGAAATTCCCTTGAACAGAACAGATCACACTTCCTGTTGGTGCTTGTGGTGAACAGATCCACCTGAGGGGTTCCCCAAAGGGCGAAGCTCTCTTGAAGGACTTCCTGAGCTAGCTCCCACTCGTGGAAGACTGTGCTCTGCCTGCTCAGAGCGTCAGCTGTCAAATTCTTCTCTCCGGCTAGGTGGACTGCTGATAGAGAGATTCCTTTCCGAATTGCCCAAAACCAGAGCTGCATTGCCTCTCTGCACAGTGGCAGTGATCCTACGCCTCCTCTTTTGTTGAGGTAGTGCATGGCCACCGTGTTGTCCGTCATCATCAGGACATTTCTCCCCTGTACTGATGGCAGGAAAGCTTTCAGCGCTAGTCTGATCGCTCTCAGCTCTAATAGGTTGATATGTAGTCTGGACTCCGATGGAGACCAAAGACCGCTGATGGTCAAGTCGTTGGCATGGGCTCCCCACCCTGTGAGCGAGGCGTCTGTGACTACTGTTATCTCCGGCCATGGTTGCCAAAACAGTTCTCCTTTCAAGATGTTCTCTGAATAAGCCCACCATTGAAGGTCGTGGGCTACCTTGTCTGGAATCCGGAGGAGGTCTGACATTCTCCCTGAGAATTGTGACCACTGACTTCTAAGTGCCCACTGAAGAGATCTCATTCTCAGGCGAGCCTCTGGCACAAGAAAGATGCAGGATGCCATGAGGCCTAGCAACCTCAAAAAGTCGAAGGCTGGGAGATGCTGGGCATTTTGAAACTTGGTGACCATCTGTAGAATATCTTGAGCCCTCACTTCTGGTGGCAAGGCTTTTCCCAGGGAAGTGTCCAGGACCGCTGCAATGAACTGGAGTCTCTGTGATGGTATCATCCGTGATTTCTTTAAATTGAGGGAGAAGCCCAGTCTGTGAACGAAGAGGCAGACATAATCTAGCTGGGTCTGGGCCTGTTCCGAAGATACGGCCCTGATCAGCCAATCGTGCAGGTAGGGATAGACGTGGATCCCTTCCCTCCTTAGACTCGCCGCCACTACCGACATCAGCTTGGTGAAGACCCTCGGGGCGGAGGTCAGCCCAAATGGCAGAACTCGAAATTGATAATGAGAGTTGCCAATTGCGAACCTCAGGTATTTCTTGTGCTTGAGATGGATTGGCACATGGAAATAAGCATCCTGAAGGTCCAGAGATACCAGCCAGTCCTGGAGCTGGAGGGCCTGAAGGATCTGAGAGAGAGTTACCATCTTGAACTTGTCCTTCCTGAGGAACTTGTTCAATTCTCGTAAGTACAGGATGGGTCTCAGTCCTCCGTCCTTCTTTGGTATGAGAAAGTAGGGGGAGTACCAGCCCTTGTTCCTGTCCTCTACAGGTACCGGTCCTATGGCACCTTTCTCTAGCAGGTCCATAATTTCCTGCAAGAGGAGCGGATCTGGAACGTTTGGGGAGCTGTTCCCCGGTGGATGACTCTGAGGGATGTGTAGAAAGGGTAGGCAGTAACCTTGGGCAACTGTCTCCAACGCCCAAGCATCTGACGTTATAGCCTGCCATTCCGTCAGATGGTGAGTTAACCTGCCCCCTACAGGTGTCTTGTGTGCGAAGGCCTCAGAGTGGTTTGGGGGCGGCTGATGCAGATGCCGAGGGTAAAGAGGCACCTGCTGCTGCTGCGGTCTTAGTACCTTTGACCTGTCCACCTCGGGTGGATCTTCTTTGGCCTCTTTGAGCCGGCTGTCCTCTGCCTTTTCCGAATGCGGAATAATAGCGAAAGGACTTTCCTCTCCCAGAGATTCCTGAGGGGCGAAAAGGAGTTTGACGGATAGCAGCTCCTAAGGATTTTGCTGCTGCTTTAGAAGTCTAACTTTTCCAGACTGTCATCCGCCTTTATCCCGAATAATGAAGAGCCGTCAAAGGGCATATTCAAAAGGCTGGCCTGTACATCAGGGGCAAAGCCCGACTTTCACAACCACGCATGCCTGCGGATTGTTGTACTTGCCGCCATGGCCCTGCTGATACGGTCAGCGGAATCGATGCCTGTTTGAAGTGATTCGCCCATGGCATCTTTGCCATCTTGAATGATGTCAAGGAAGGCTTCCTTCTCCTCTCCATCGGGTATGCAGTCAGCCGCTGATGAAGCACACTCCCATAAAGTGTGACTGAACCTGGCGAGCGTACAGGTGGCGTTGATGGACTTCAATGCCATACTACAGGCAGAGAAGACTTTCTTTGCCATAGAGTCGTACCTCTTGTCATCCCTATCCTGTGGGACAGTAGGGTAAAGCAGTCCTACTGCTGGATGAAGTTGCCGCTTGAACCACCAGGCTCTCTGGGGTCGGGTGTTTTGATAGGTATTCAGGGTCAGCAGCCGCTACCCTATACTTTGTCGACAGTCTTTTATTGACTGCTGGAATAACTTTGAGAGTTTCCCAATTGGATGCAATTTTTCTTTGTAGGGCTGCATGGAAGGGGACCACCGGGTCCTCCTGTGGGCCTTTGTCCAATATATCCGTTCGATCATCCTGTTGGAAAATAGGTGAAGGCGCAGACCAACCCATAAACTCAATTATTCTTGCCATCAGGGTTCTATATGGTGTTTCGGCATGTTCCCCTGGGTCAGGCTTTACAAATTCCACTTCTGGGGAAGTGTCAAGTCCACTAGCCTCATGAAGTGACTTCTGTAGTTCCTTCAGCCTTCTTTCTTCAGAGGTGAAATCCTCTGCAGCAGGCAGTGTGGATCTCTGTAGACCAAAGGTTTCTTGGTCAGAGTCTTCCCTTTCTTCATAAATTGAAGAAAGACCAGGGTATTCTGATCTCTGAAATGGAGTAAAGCCCATCTCTAGGGCCGAAGGAGCCAAACTCGTCGTTATTGGATGAGAAAATGTCGAAGTCATCGACACTGATGTAACCGGCTTCGAAGGCGCCGAAAATGGTGTCGAAAAAACTGAAAGGGGTCTCGAAGAACTCGAGAGGATCGGGATCCTACTCGACGGCATCAACGACGGTCTCGGTGTCGTGCCGGAGGCCCTTGAAAACACCGTTGGCTGGGGAGCCTTGGTCCTCTCTTTCATGGGCGTCGACGATGGCGTCGAGTCGATCGACCGATGCGTCGAGGAATCCTTCGACAACGGCGTCGATGGCGCCGACCCGTGCGTCGAAGGAACCTTAGACGACGGCGTCGAAGACGGTGCCTTCTTACCTGATGGCTCATGGCGCTCTTAGGTGGAATGTTTCGCCGGGTGCTGCGACTCGCGGTGTTTTGATTTTTGGGTTTTTCACCCGGGGTATCACCCTCAGCTGTCTTCGAGGGGGTCGAGGCCACGTTCTCGAAGACGCTTAACATTTTCTTTCTGAATTCCTCCCACTCAGCTTGAGAACTGTGTTTGGTGGGACAGGAAACTCTTTCTGGGGACACCGAAGACGACGAGGAATGGGACCTTCGACGTCTCTTTTTTGAGTGTCTAGATCTCGACGAATGGTGGGAGCTGCTTCGAGATCTAGAATGGGAGTGTTTTCGACGGCGAGGAGACGAATGCCTCGACTCAGCCGACGAAACCTTCGAGGAGGATTTGGCTGACTTACCTCTCTCGAGCTTCCCCTTTCGCTCCTTCAGGGCTTTCACCGTCATGGACATGCAGTCCTCACACTCCGAACAATGGTGCTCGGACCCCAAGCACCATAAACAGACCCTGTGTGGATCCGTTATTGACATTTTTTTACCGCAGTCTTGACATTTCCTGAAGCCTGATCACGGCGTCGTTTGTTCTGATGAAGAAGCCATTGAGAACGATAAGGAATATTAGTCGAAATAGATTTAGATAAACCTGACTGAACTGAGCAACGACGTTCCGAGGCCCCACGAAGCGCGGAAAAACAGAACTGAGCAACGGACGCAGCGCGTGTCTATTTATGGGCATGGTGACGTCGGCGCCGATACGGTGGCCGTCGAGGGACATCGACTCGGCGGACGTCGACACGCAGCGCCCTCTACATAAATAAATTCTGAGGCCAGCAAGCTGGAAACGTATTATCAAAGATAAGGAATACGTCGGAGGACACAATCCCTTCGAAATTAACTTACTTCTGCTGGAAATAAGAAAGTCCCCATACAACTACTGTTGAAAGAGAAGATCATGCAAAACTCTCTTCTCAATTATTCCACCTACGATGATTTTGAGTGGTTTAACAAACGACCAGATGAGGTACAATCGATTATTCAAGAAATTGCAGTTTCGCAAGGTATGGCAGTAAACCCTGAGTCAGCAGTGAGTCGTGAGTACCTTAAGACGTCTGGGGACAAAAATAACAAGCAATAGTTGGGGCAGGCACCGTGCATACACCCAAGGCAAGAAAGATGCAAAAGCGAAGACTACGAAAATGGAAACTGGAGAAGTTTCAAAATATTTGAGGAATTTTCATGGGGAGACACATTCTATAGTGGTGCTAACAGGGGGGGATAAGGATGGCGAGAGAACAAATAAAACCGGGACCACTAAAAAAGAAACTCACAAAACACAGGGAACAAAAAGTAAGAAGCCTAAGGAAGGACAAACCAGTGCTGGAGGTACAATCCACTGCCATTCCCTTTAAGGGATCAAACCGACAAAAACCAGGAGTTGTGTGTACCTTTACAGGAGTACCATGAAACATCAGTTATTTTGGTTTTTGGTTGGGACCATGGTGCAGAGGTTGCTCAAAAGTGGGAGAATCTGGTAAACAACAACCACATGATGGCAGCCCTTCTTTTTGCCGATATCACGAAAACCTCTCTGCAAATGGAGAATTGACCCTCTTTAACTGCAAAAGAAGCGATCAAGGAGACAAACCCTCAGCAAACTCAGGCTCAGGCTCTACTAATTTTCACATTTTCAGAGACTCTGGGGAACTGATCTTTGACAGATCAACCCTGCTGCAACTTATGGCAATGATTTTGTCTTTGAGAGCCCTGGGTTAAATAGATATTTAGTTAGTGGATTGTATCTCTTCATTGTAAACTGATGTGGTAGCTTTTGCATCAAACCAGAAGGACTCGGAACAGAAGACTTGATTTTTTACAAGATTTATTGAACTTAACAAAAAAACACCTTTCTAGCTCTACTGCTAAAAGGGGAGTTCCCTTCCTATCAAACTAGTCTACAGTGCTCCTCAGTCAAAATAGCAAAAAAGTGTCCTCTGTACAAACCTAGCTTCTAAGCTTGCCCTACCACTTAAGAAAACACAAAAGAAAATGGGCAGAAAATACTACCTTTGGAGTCATCTACTCTGAATTCTCTCAAGCATTCCCCAGGAATCCCCTCCTGGCTTCAGATTCAAGGTTTATCTGTGGACTTGTCAAAGTTCAACAAAAAGAAAAGTCTTTCCACTTTGCAACTAAAAAGTCTCAGGCTCCCGGACAGATCCAATGTCCACGCTGTCTTAGGTGCAGAGGTGCAGGTGCTCCTTAATCCCTCTATATCACTTGGGTTGATTTCCTCCCATAAGGTTCATGTTGTATTCCTCTCTGTGTTTCTCTGGTCTTTGTATTTCACTTCTCTCATGAGGCCCTCTGGTCTCCTTGGGTTTTCTGACCTCAAGGTTCTATGAGCCATTTGGCAATTTTCAATACTCCGGTTTCTGGGGTTCCCTTGCACCTCATTGTTATTTACTTCTTCCTCTTTGGGCTTTTATAACCTTGCTGTGTAATTAAGGAGATTCTTCCTTCTTTCGTTCCTTAGTCTGTCCACCTCCCTCCACTCTGAGAAACCCAGCTCTCTTCTTTGACATTGGGTCTTCTCCAGTGAGGTGGCATCTGTTCAACAGCAGCTGTTTTCTCAATGCTTTTGGCGCTTTGCCTCTGGTCAAGAGCCCGCTTTGCGGTCAGCTCCTCTCAGAGTTTCTCTGCAGTTCGTTCTCTTCATTGTGAGCAGTGGACACGTTCCTCCCTTGCATTCTGGATTCAGCATAGTTTATTGTTCCCTGGGCCTGCCACGGCCCTACCGTGGTCACACCTCCAGAAAACACTGTCTCAGCTCGACCTTGGTTTCGCCTGCTCCGCCTGGCACTCTGCCTCGCTGACAGCATCTCCTTCCTCCTGCTCCAGCTGAATTTGCTGTGAAGCGCGGTCCCACTCCTCAGTGATGTCTTCACGTTGCGGGCTTATCACTGCGCAACGTTTCCTTTCCTCCTCCATTCAAGGATAATTGTGCATTTATTCTCACTCCAGGATCCAGAGCAGGTGTGTTGTTGATTTGTGTTTTTTCAGGTCACATAGACTAGCTTTGTCTTGGAAAAAAAAAAAACAAAGTCACTTTCAACACTGTTTTGAGTTTCACAGCTGAATGAAATATCTTCTTGGATTCCCATATATACATACAGACACACGTTTTGGTGGGAATTTGAGTCCTTGTCCCCCTGAGGGGAGTAACTCCCAATGGGATCCCGTTTTCCCAAACCCCTGGTGTGGGTTTTGCTTAGCAGGCATACATTCCTAGCCTCAAAGGGGGTGGCTCCCCCAATGGAAGAAGGGGTAGAACCTCCAAAATCGTCAAACTATCTAATTCAACATTAGAATTTATGAGTGAAGATTGGAGCTTGATCTCGGCCTCTTTACCATCTAGGTCTGAAATGCTATTTGGCCATTGAAACTTTAACCACAATCAGGTAAAACTTCTAAACTGGAACTCTCGAGGCTTCAATAGCTTTCTTACCAAAGATTCAAATCCAGTAGACATTACAAAATATTCCATTATCTTCTTACAAGCAGTGTTGCTGTTGACTCCTCCCATATTTACTTAATTTACTTAAAGGAGGCTAAACAGTGGACAAAATTGAGGTGCTCCCGGGGGCTGCTAATTGGTACAAAAACCATCTGGGTACTGGCAATGAAGGAATGCCCAAAACACAACTAATTTGGCCATTGGTGTGTGTGTGTGGAAAATACTTTCCACGCCATCCTGGTAATTGTCTACTGGAATCCGTTAAAAACAAGTGAAGAAAAGCTTTTTGAAGCCTTAAATATTTTATTTTTTAACATTTTTTTTTTGGTTTTAACGAAACAGAAAATAAAATCAAGAACACACAATCACAGGACAGCGTAAGTACCACATAGGCATAAAAGCCCAAAGGGCAAAAAGCTGCAAAACGTCCAAAAGAAAAATGCAAATTGCCAACACCCCACCCTCTGGGCTGTGGCTTAGAAACTCCCAAAGCGAAAGTGAGACCCAATTGCAAGAAAGCCAGAACAGGCTTGTAGACATGTGTTGGCATCACGCCCAGAAACACTTGTGTACAGGCGCATTATAAATGCCATATTATATCAGTCTGCGTTTCCCCATATGTCCCATATCTTTTCAAACCTGGAGGGGCAACTCCGGCACCTGTACACTCCGTCTACCATTGCTCTCAGGCTGTCCATGTCTGCCACCCAGTTGAAGAATTTGGGTATTTCCCATGCCCTCCACTGCATGGCGATGTTCCTCTTGGCCACTATTAGTGCATTCGTAATAAACAGCTTTTTGTAGCGAGAATAAGCCGTGTCCCCCGTATTCTCAGCAGCATCAATGTTGGTGTTGTTGGTACCGGTTCAGACACCACCGTGGAGATTTTGTTAATAACACTGCTCCAGAACCTCTGAATGTTCGAACACGTCCAGATGGTGTGGTAAAATGTTCTTTGGCCAACATGGCACCACAAACAACTGGAGTCCGTGGCTCGGTTCCACCAAAATAACATTTCACGGGTACAATATTTTCTGTATAGAATTTTTAGCTGACTCAGTCTAAAACTGGATGGGATCGCCATCTACCTGGGGGGCAGTTTTGGCCGCTTACAAGTCCTCCACTGCAATGTGACCAATATCACTCTCCCATTTTTCCAATAGTCTGATCAAGGGGTGCACAGTGAAACTGAAGAGACTCTGGTGGAAGGTGGAGATCGCCTTCTTGACCAACAGGTCGGTATATGTGTTTGCTTCCACAGGGGACTGCTCGGGCAGTCATATTTTGTGTGGAACTGTTACCACATAGCGTGTCTGAATTGAACATAGCGATAGGAGTCTAGCTTTGTAAGTTCTGCAAAGTGCTGCATATCCCGAAAAGAACCATAAGCACCCCTCTAGAAGAGCGTCCCCCAGAACTTTATTTTTACCTTACGAAAGAGTCACAAAGGCCAACTTTCCCAATTCCGGGAGATCCCCTGTTGTTCCATAACAGGGTGCACAGGGTCACTACCCCGTCATAGCCCATTCCTCACCTCTTTCTTTCTCCAGCACGTACAACTTATTGCAAAATTAAGTGCAAGCTGGCCATATCTGCCCCCATAAAAGAGTCTGAAGGGGGGTCTGCTTGTACAATACTGACCTGTTTCAGTGAGGTGTGTGGGTGGGACAAGTCCCCCTGCAGCCACTCATTTGCCACCGCAAGCTTGGTCACCCAGTAATAATTCTGGAGGTTTGGGAGACCGATCCTCCCTTCCAGACCGAATTGCAAAGGTGCTGCAGGGCGATTCTTGGTTGAGCATCCTGCCATAGCAGCTTCCTCAAAGCTCTTTCAATAACCCGGAACTCACTATCCGGGATCCTGACAGGGGTATTGGAGAGAAGAACAAGTTACTCTCTTACCTGGTAACGTTATTTCGAGGGGATGGTCCGACGACGTATTCCATATCTATGACAGTAATCACCACAGCTGTGTTGCTTCAGAAAATCTTTCGGCGTCTGTGTCCTGCGTCGATGACGTCGATACGCCGTCCTCGCACGATGCCCATAGCCTCAGTTGTAGTTTTTTCCCAGAACGTGTTGCACCAATCTTCTGCCAGTATGACCACAGAAAGCTTTGCGGAAACGTAGGCTGCAATCGCAAAAGAAATTCTGTAGCGGGGTAGTCAGGGAGGGAGCGATATGGAATACGTTGTCGGACCATCCCATCGAAAGAACTTTTCCAGGTAAGAGAGAGTAACTTGTTCTTCGAGGGGATTGGGTCCTCCGACGTATTCCACATCTATGACAGACTCCCAAAGCAGTACCAACCTAAGGAGGTGGGAAAAGAATTTAGAATATACAAATTTAGAATGCCCAATCAAATTGCAGAGTAAAGGACCGCCTTGCCAAAGGCCAGATCCTGCCCATGGATGGAATCTAGGGAGTAGTGACGTACAAAAGTAAGGACCGAAGCCCAAGTGGCTGCTTCACAGATGTTACGAATAGGAACACCCCTCTGCAGGGCAGTAGAGGCAGCCATAACCCTAGTAGAAAGGGCCTGCAAGCCTACAGGAGGGTCCTTACCCGCCAAGCGGTAACATTCAGAAATTGCCAAGATAATCCATCTAGACAAAGTCTGCTTAGTCACAGCTTGTCCCAAACGCCTTCCAGCATAACCAATAAAGAGCTGATCGTCCACTCTGACCCGGGACATGCGTGAAATGTAGAAACTTAAAGCTCTCCTAGGGTCTAACCTATGGAGCCTCTCCTCGTCCTTGCCAGGATGCGGAGGAGGATAAAATGCCGGAAGAATGACCTTCTGGCCCAAATGAAATTCCGACACCACCTTCGGAAGAAATGAAGAACGAACTCCAAGGACAACCCTGTCCTTATGAAACACAGTGAAGGGTGGCTTAACTGAAAGTCCCTGTAACTCATTCACTCTGCGAGCGGAAGTGACCGCAACTAAAAATACAGTTTTAAGAGTTAGCAGTCTCAAAGGGCAAGAATGTAAAGGCTCAAATGGAGCACCCATCAGAAACTTGGGAACACATTAGTGAGCCCTTTCAGAAACAGAGAAATTAAAGGTATTTTAAAATAAGAACGAACGAGCGCTTGAATATGGACAGCGCCGCCAGGTAACCTTTAACGGTATCCACTTGCAGGCCCCTGTGGGCCAAAGAAAGCAAAAAAGACAGAACTACAGGAATGTCACAGGAAAAAGGATCCACATTCTTAACCCTGCACCAGTCGCAGAACTTTCTCCAACGGCAACGGTACAGGGACTTTTGTTGCAGGCCGTCTGGCCGAAAGCAACACCTCCATCACGTCTTCAGGGAGGTCCCAATCCTTATACCTCACCCTTTAAGAAGCCAAGCATGAAGGTTGAGAGATATGACCTCTGGATGGAGAACCTGACCCCCCCCTCCCGTGAGATCGTCTCGGTAGGGAAGACGACATGGAGGGTAGATGGACAAGTCGAGAAGGTCCGGGTACCACGCCCTCCGGGCCCATGCGGGAGCAATGAGGATCATCCAGGAACCGAACCTGCGTAACCTCCGCAGCACTTGCGGGATGACGGAGACTGGAGGAAACGCGTACAGCAGTGGGAAGGACCACTCCACCACAAACGCGTCTTCTAAGGCTCCTCTTGGAGGAAATTCCAGCGAGCAGAACCTTTCCCACTTCCGGTTGACACTGGAGGCGAAGCGATCCACTTGAGGGGTCCCCCAAAGGGCGAAGATCTCCAGGAGAATCTCCTGAGCCAGCTCCCACTCGTGAGAGATTGCGCTCTAACTGCTCAGATCGTCCGCTGTCTCGTTTTCTTGTCCGGCCAGATGGCCTGCCGAGATCGAAACTTCCTGCTGGATGGCCCAGAACCAGAGCTGCATCGCATCCCTGCACAGAGGAAGTTACCCTGACCCCCTCTTTTTGTTGAGGAAGTGCATGGCCACTGTGTTGTCCATCAGAATCAGGACAGTCTTTCCTCGCACAGTCGGCAGAGCAAGCCTGACGGCCCTCAGCTCCAACAGATTGATATGGAGTCTGGACTCCGACGAAGACCAACGACCGCTGACTGTCAACTCGTTGGCATGAGCTCCCCATCCCGTGAGGGATGCGTCCGTCACGATAGTCACCTCCGGCCAGGGAAGCCAAAACGGAGCCCCCTTCATCAGATTGCCTTCGATGGCCCACCACAGAAGGTCCTGGGAGACCGACGGCGGCACCTGAACAGGGTCCGACATCCTGCCGGAGGATTGTGACCACTGCATCTTGAGTGCCCACTGCAAAGATCTCATCCGCAGTCAAGCTTCTGGCACCAGAAGAATGCAGGATGCCATGAGGCTGAGCAACCTCAAGAACTCGAAAGCTGGGAGACTGTTAGGGAGAATTCTCCTTCTAGGGCTAATTTCCCTCACCTAGTGAGTCCCCCAGCAGCTTTGCTGGATTTCTGGAGTTTATTTGTTCCACCTGGTAAGAGTGTACATCTTTTTTTCTACTCTTACATGTGTTTTGGCCTATGTGTTGTTACTCATTGTGTGATCTTGGGCAATGGAGCACACCACACTAAGTGCCCCTGTTCTTGTATGGGTTACACCGCACCTTTAGTGTAGTAACCCAGGGTTGTCTTTAATACTTCCCCCCCTGACTCCATTTCACTGGGGCCGACTACTGTCCCCCAGAGAAAGGTAAAGTTGCCATTTACTTTACATAGTCATTTTTACCACAGACCCAGTACACCCCATCTTACATGGAGTACTGGAAAGGGCTAATCTGTACCCCTTTTCTGTCTGTACCTCCCTGAGCATTGTTTCGCTCTTTTAACATTTAGACTTGGCTGGTGGCAGTGGTATCTACCCTAACTTTTCTACCGCGATTATATTAGATAAACGTGGTACTGTTCGTGGCCATTATATTAGCCTCGAACATAAACCCGCTTGACCAAATAGTCTTTCTTTTGGCTCTGGGTTGGGTTTATTCGCCATTTCTATTTGTTAAAGTCCTGCTTGTGTTTTACTTTGCGCGGCAAACTAGGTTCGCCTTCTTTGTTCACCGTCTTTTTGGCGAAGCCCTCCTCAAGGCGCCTGGGTGTTTAGGTGGGCTGAATGTGAGGGAGGGGTTTAGTCACCCCCTGCACAGGGTATCCTAGGAAACCCAAGTCGCACTTTGCCATGATTGGCTGAGGTGGTTGTCCCGGCTGGACAACCCCCCCGCTGCGTGATTGACAGCCAGGCTGTGTGAATGGGGGTTTTGCGCATAAAAGGCAGGTCTCTTGGGGTAGAAGTCAGAGTCGCCTCTAGAACTACAAGGAACCAAAGAGAGGCGGAGAGAACGACGGCTGCTGCAACTACCCCATCCCGGTGAAGCCCTGCTGCAGTCCTGAGCCATCTACCTTTCGACGACTAAGAGAAGATCCAGTCCGGAGTCTTCTTCCCTTGAGCCTGGTGGGGATAACCAGCTCATCTTCTTCTGCCAGAGATCTCCGCCGTGGTCGAAATCGCTGCACACTGCTGTAGTGGTCCGGATAGCCACCTGCTGAGCCTCTCCTGTTTTTAAGGAGCACACCTTTTCGTTGTCGCTGCTGCCGGCTTTATCACTGTGTGGTGCAGACCCCCTTCAGACGTCCTCCTTCACAACGAAGCTCCAGGAATAATGGGTCTGCGGGAAACCAACAGGAACAACTGCCAAGGCTCCAGCTGCATCGTGGGAATAAGGTACTGTGTTCTACTCGAGGAAACTGGGTGACCCCTTTTCTTCATCTTCAAGGCTCGTCCTTGTCTTCCCTCCTTCTTATAACTTTTGCTTCCGAACATTGACAATATTCAAGTACTCTTGGGCTATACGGAATCGTGAACTGTCTAACGGTGTGATCTTCGGCACAGGCCTCCGGTGTCATCTAAACCTGGCTCTGACCCTTTGACTTTTGAACTCCTGTTTGAGTGTTTCTCGATACTGTCTGCCTAATCTAAATATTGCCTGTGATTTTTGCCTCCAACTCCCTCTGGGTATCTCAGGTGCTAAGTGTGTTTTTGCCCCGGTAGCATTTAATGTCACGGATACGCGTTTATTTAGTAGACCGAACTGTCATAAAGTGATTGCAACCATATCCGCTGTATCGTGTTTTGTTCATAACACCGGTCCATTCAAACACAGGGTACTTACTTTGAGACTTACTGTACAAAGTGAATTGGTTAGTTGTAGTATATTTAACATGTGGTTTTGTTTAAAGTTTAATAGAGGTGTTGTGTTTATAACTGATGGTTTAAAAATAAATGTACTTATATTTTTACCTGAAACCTTGAGTCAGTGTTTGCTTGAGTCACAGTAATTGTGGTCCCTTTGTGTAATCTCTGCTACTGCTCATATACTCTTGAGATAAGCCTGGCTGCTCTGATACTGCTTCCACTATAACTTAGTAGTACAGGCTTGTATCAAAGGTAAAACTTGTATTGCCACCTGTAGTCTTAATCGTGTGTAGTGGTCCCTAAGGGCACTGCACAGGATTCTGCCCAACAGAGACTATGGGCATGTTGAAACTTGTGCACCATCTGCTGAATGTGATGAGCCCTCACCTGGGGAGGAAAACACTGCCCCAGGGACTCCGCTGAGTTGGCGTCAAGTGGGCCTTCTGTAAGTTGAGGGAGAAGCCCAGCTTGTGAAGGGAGTGGCAGGTGACGGACAGATGATCCAGGACTTGCTCGGGAGAGCACGCCCTGATCAACCAATCGTCCAGCTAGGGATAGACGTGAATCCCCCCTTTCCTGAGATACGCTGCCACCACCACCATGAGCTTAGTGAAAACCCTCGGGCGGAGGTCAATCCGAACGGCAGGACCTGAAACTGAAAGTGCAAGTCGCCAACCGCGAACCTCAGGTCCTTCCTGAGGAGTTTGTTTAAACCGCTCAAGTCCATGATGGGTCTCAATCCCCCCGTCTTTCTTCGAAATCAAAAAATAAGGGGAATACCATCCCTTGTTCCTCTCCGCTACAAGCACCAGTTCTATGGTGCTTTTCTCCAGCAGGGCTTGAATTTCCTGCACAAGGAGCGGATCCGGACTCTTCAAAGAGAGATTTGCTGGTGGATTGTCGTGAGGCCGCTGCCGAAAGGGAAGACAGTAGCCGTGGGCTATGATCTCCAGAACCCACACATCTGAAGTAATGGCACGCCATTCTACGAGATGCTGCGCCAGCCTTCCCCCAACCGGAGAAGCATGGGCCTCATGACTGAGCTGAAGCGGCTGCGGCGTTGCTTGATGGCAAAGAGGCAACAGCCCGAGCGGCTTTGGCACCTCGAGTACCTTCTTGTTTACCACCTGTGGCACTCCTACGGTGGCCCTTTGACCCGCAGCTCCTCTCGCTTTACTAAAGGATGAGTAATAACGAAAGGAACCTCCCCTCAATTGCTGTCCCCTATGACGAAAAGGCGGAGGTTGGCAAACTGCAGCGCTCAACGACTTCGCTGCAGCTTTTGAGGTCTGCAACCTCTGAAGGCTCTCGTCAGCCTTGCTACCAAAAAGATGTACACCATCAAAGGGCATGTTGAGGAGCCGGGCTTGCACATCAGGAGCAAACCCTGACTTCCGCAACCACGCAAACCTGCGTATTATGGTGCTCGCCGACATGGATCGGCTGACGCAATCTGCCATGTCCAGACCCGACTGAACGGCCTCACACATGGCATCCTTGCCATCCTGTATCATAGCAAGAAAACCATCCCGTTCGTCCCCTTCGGGAATATGTTCAGCTGCTAAGGAAACAGTTCCACAGAGTGTGCGTGAAACGTGACAAGGCACATAGGGAGTTGGCTGCCTGAAGAGCCATACCCCCTGAAGAAAACACTTTCTTCGCCCAACCATCAAAACGCTTGTCGTCCCTATAAGGTGGGATACGACGCCTGCTTTGATGGGGCCATAGCCGCCTGCACCACCAAACTCTCCGGAGTGAGATGCGTGGTCAACTAGCAGGGGTCGCTACTGGCTGGCCGGTATTTTCGCGGCAAACACTTGCCCACTGCCGGGAGACTCTCCGGAGCAGTCCAAGCCGCCGCCACCCTTCTTTGCAGAGCCATATGGAATGGCAGTACCGGGTCAGTTGGTGGACCTTGGTCGAAGATATCCGTCAGGTCATCCTGCAGAAAATCCCCTGGTGGAGCAGACCACCCCAAGTACTCGGTGACCCTCGCCATCAGGCGCCGGTACAAGGACTCGGGTCTTCAATCTGGCTATGACCAGAGAATCTCGTCTGGCACCGTATCAGGAACCAACCTATCTTCAGAACCCTAATCCACCTCAGAAATATATTCCAGATGGTGGAAAGTGGGCACAGAATAGGGGACAAAGAAATGTTTTGCCTTGGCCAGAGCCTTTCTAGGGGGTTCCACTGTGCCACGGGGTACCTCCGACAAAACAGCCTTGAAAGGCGTTGAGGGCGTCGAGTGAATCGGCGTTGACGTCGAGTGCGGCGCCGACAGCATCGACGGCTTCGACACAGGCCTCGAGGGCGGAGCCCTGAGCGTGTCCTTCGACACCCTGGGCGCCGATGACTTCACAGGTGCACACGGTCTCGAGGGCGTCAAGGACTGGGACCTGGAACGGGCATGACTAGAACGATTCCCCTTGTCCGAGCGGGACCTATCCCGCGAATCGTGCCGACCACCCGGGCCCGAAGGCCTACGATTGGTGTCTCTAGTACTGTCACGCTCGACCCCATTCGGAGGCGCGGACGGATCGTTGCCCTGCGATTCAAGAATCGCCAACATTTTCTTACCGAATGAAGCCCATTCCTCCGGAGTTGCATGCTTGGTGGGATAAGCAACCCGCCGACGGGCGGAGTCCTCGGACGAGGAAGGCGACCGATGACGGCGCTTCCTGGAGTGCCTCAAAGAGGCATAGGAGTGGCGGGACCCACTCTGGGACCGAGACCCCTTTGACCTACAACGACGATGCGGAGAGTCGCCCCTCGAATCGTCCGTCGACTTCCGGGGCTTGGACACCTTACCAACCGACAGCTTCTTCTTACGCTCGCCCAAGGCTTTGGACGTAAGCGAGTGGCAGTCGACACAATCATCCGTGTTGTGGGCCTCCCCGAGACACCAGAGGCAGGCATCGTGCGAGTCCGTCACCGACATCTTGGACCCGCAGTCCCCACACTTCTTGAAGCCCGGACACGGGGTGGAAGAAAAGGAAGACATCCTGATAAACTTTGTACAAACTAACAGGTTCGAAGAACCAAAAGAACAGAAACTCAGAAGAGTTGAGGCGCGCCGAGATCTCCGAAGCGAACACGTTTGCGGAAAAAACGGAACTGAGGCTATGGGCGTCGTGCGTCCTACTTATAACATCAGGTGACGTCGGCCGTCGGAGGAGGTCCTCGAGGACGGCATATCGACGTCATTGACGCAGGACGCAGACGCCGAAAGATTTTCCAAAGCAGCACAGCTGTGGTGATTACTGTCATAGATATGGAATACGTCGGAGGACCCAATCCCCTCGAACATACAAATATCAGGCAGTGTCATAATTTTGACCATTGACGCTCTGCCCAGTAGTGACGGGAAGAGCCGACCAAAGTTGGGCATCATTAGTCTTTCGGATAGGGCTGCCAAGTTGCATGCAAGAAAAATGGTTGGGTCACTGTATATGTGTATACCCAGGTGTTTATATGAGCTGACCACGATCTTGAACTTTCAGCTATCAGGAAGGTACTTCTATCAGGTAGAGGATGGACTTATCCTAGTTAATCTTAAGGCCACTGTGCCCCACCATATATCCATAATATCTCCATGATCCTTGGGATCGATCCCCAGGGTTCCCCCACATACAACAAGAGATTGTCTGCATATATTGATACACAATCTTTGTGAGCCGTTGGCCACCCAAAGCCCTCATGAGGGGATCAACTCTGAGCCAGAACGCAAAGGGCTCCATAGCCATGATGAATAGTGCTGGGCTTGAATGTTCTTTTAATACAGTGGACTCGGAGGGTATAGTCATTGCTGGGGACTTGACTTGCCAGTGTCATGATATGAATTGCTCAGAAGCGTGTAAGGTTAATCCCATTATTAAAAACCACTTTAACAAGGGGACACAGCTAGGGCTCATTTAATAGACAAATGGAATTCAGCACAACTAAATGGAAATGTTAAGGGACTGACTATTCTTGTATTGTCAGTGCAACTATTTTGTTAAACCAGGTCTTAGATAGATGTAATCAATTGCTGAATGATTCTTCCCCTCCTCCACTTGGTTTGATAGAATAGTCCCACTGACAATACAATAAAGAGCAAAGAGCAACCATGCTCGCCTAGTAAGGACTATGAATGTGCCTTTTGTGACATCTAATAAAACAAGGATCCTCACAAATATTAAGGTCAACCCTCAGGGAAATAGGTTAGCAACAACGTACTGAACTAGTATTGTGAGGATAGATTACAGTACATGATACAACACAATGAGAGACTTTGAATATGTTTCCAGTTGACAATTATAATTGAACCTTGAAATGGCTACTAAAAGAGCAAGTCGCACAGACTTCGATAATGAAGGCACACAGCTTTGATTGTGAAGTGGCAAGAATGAAACGCCTACTTCGGAATGCGATTAGAGATGTTAAGAAATACCTGCCATTAATTAGATGCAGCCTTGGAAAAGGAAAGGAAGTTTCAACAAAGGCGTAAGAATTGGATTAAGCATCAAATTTGGTCGATTTGGTCGCTTTGGTCTAAAGCGCTATATAAGCCTAATAAAATACAAAATACAAGTACAAATGGTCATGAATCTGGGAGACGGAGAATACCTGTTGGCAGTAATCTGCACACAAACATACCACTACCTTTTGGGACTACGTAAAGAATTTTGAAGGGAAGAGTAAAATATGACAAATTAATCCCATTGCACAAATTACATGGGTAAACCATTATAGAAGTATCTTTTCCAAGGCTCCCTCCACTTAGGTGCTTATAAAGGATGAGTATTTACCGTCCTGGAGAGTTTCCTTCCTTAGTGGCAGCAAAGAGCTCCACAAGATCATCACAGAATTCCGGATCCCAGCATGCACCGCAGCCCTGACTGCCTCCTCACAAACGCTCTGCAACTCCCTGTCTGAACACTAGCACAAAACGCCCCTAGACAGGACGGTCACCCTCAACGTCAAACTCTCCATTTGTCCACCTGCTCTATCAGATCCAACCCTCCTCCCCCCTTGAGTGCAGAGTTTGTGAAACTATCCGTCAGGCAACCCTCCATCTCGACCTCTGCCCCACCTCTCTCCTCAAAGAAACCTTCACCTCCACATGTGCGGGTGAATTGGCAAGGCCCCTTCTTCACAACTCCCTCACGGCCGGCAACTTTGCAGAATCCTTGAAATCTAAATGGCTTTGTGGAATCTATTAAATCTCCCAGACCCTACACAATCAGGTTTCCGTCCGTGCCACGGAGCAGAAAACACGCTGATCTATGTCTGGGATGACCTCAAAGTCACAGGAGACTCTGAAGGCTGCGCGGCACTTATTCTTCTTGATCTCTGGGCAGCGTTTGACACCATTAATCACACGATTCTCCTTGACAGACTGTACTCGTTAGGAATACAAAATTTAGCACTCGCCTGGATCGCCTCATTCCTCGCTAATAGACAGAGAATCACCCATCTCTCCCCTTTTCTTTCCTATGCACGCCCAGTAAACACTGCAGTACCCCAAGGCGCCTGCCTCTCTTTCCTTCTCTTCAATTTTTAAACACAACCTCACCTGCTATAACTATGCAGATTACACAAAAATCAACTTGAGAATTCCTAAATCAACCACCTACCCTCACCCTGACCTAGCAGCATGTCTCACAGACATTGACCGCTGGATGACGACTAACCATCTCCTTCTGAATACAGGTAAAATGGAGATCACTGCATGTGGCAAAACTGCTCTATCCCCCAAACCGACTCTCTGGCCACCCTCACGCTGCCCGGATCCTCGGAACACCACCACTGTGAAAAACCTCAGCTGTACAATGGACTCTGACCTAACTCTGTCACGCCACATCACCAATGCATCCAAATCCTGACATTTCTACCTTAGGCTGCTGAGGCGGATCTTCCCATACCCCAACAATTACAATTATGTCCATTGTCATGTCCAAACTTGACTATGTAAACTCCCTCTACCTGGATACACCGGTCTACCAGGTTAACTCCAAAGAGTACAAAACTCGGCTGCCAGATTGCTTCTCGCATTGGGACTCAGAGACCCTACATTGGCTCCCTATAGGACGCAGGCCCAACTTCAAATT
This sequence comes from Ambystoma mexicanum, assembly GCF_040938575.1. Classification (NCBI taxonomy): domain Eukaryota; kingdom Metazoa; phylum Chordata; class Amphibia; order Caudata; family Ambystomatidae; genus Ambystoma; species Ambystoma mexicanum. The sequence continues at coordinate 1,266,014,852 of NC_090935.1, read as the reverse complement.
CCTATGTATTACCCACCGAGTGACACACAGATCAGGCCCCAAATTCCTACAAGAAAAGATTAAACCTTACCACCCAACTCGTACCCTAAGGTCAAGCACTGCTCTCCTCCTAGTGGTGCCCACCTCCGATTCGGCCAAGATCGGAGGGTCTGCCTACTCAACCCCGGCACCAAATATGTGGAAATCACTGCCTCCCCGCATTAGACGCAGCGAAGACTACATGGTTTTCCGGAAGGCACTCAAAATCAGACTCTTTGCTTAAAACAGATAAGGGAATACCGTGAATCACTCAATTTACCACCATGAGCACTAAACTGGCGTGGTATCCCACTAAATACGGACCCTTTCATAGACTCTCAAGCCAGGCGGGATCTACCCCCATTACCTGGAGCTTTTGCACCATGAACGGAAACCGGGATCGTAGTGGCACCCATGTACTTGACGCAATGTATTCATTACCTTCATCTGCAGGAATACGGTACGCTACGAGGCCTAGAGACATATGAACCTACTGTGCTAGACCCTTAACCCAAGTACTAATAGCAATCATGAGCTTGATCAAGGCCATGCAATTATGCTCTACGCTATCAGCTGAAGAAGGCACATGCATGCTAATCCTACTCTATTTGGAAATCCGAGAGCAGATCTAGATACCGGCGGCTGTCTCACACTTATTTGCTAATCAAACCTATCAGTGAAAGTATTTAGCAGAATTGCCTACCGGGAGTCTATCTAGCAGAATTACCAACCCAATGCACTAATAGCACTTATGAACTTGTTAATTGCCCTGCAAATATGCACTATGCTATCAGTCCTGGAAATGGCCTTGCTTGCTAATCCCACACATCCGGAAATCCCTAAGCATAAGTACATACCGAGGAACATTCTAGCACTTCTTTGCTAATCCCAACTATCAGGGAATGTTATGTTTTAGTAGAACTACCTTTCGGGGTTTCCATTTAGCAGAACTACCGACCGAAGACGTCTCTAGCACCTATACAGGAACTAAATGAGTTTGGGACAGATCTGCCTGTCACCACCAGTCGGTCTTCGCCAAAGCAATTTGACCCATCACAACACAGGGAGGACCTTAGCCCAACAACCTGAACCCATTGGAGCTATCACCCTCCTCGACAGGCACTGGAAGCTTAACAAGAACATGGTCCCCCTGAAAAGCACAGACACTCAAACACACCACTAGGCTAACTCTTTCCTCTGCACCAGCAAACAATAGAATGCAGCTACACCCCTCGGTTAATTCGGCTTAGCGGCACACATACTTGATACTTGCCTCTACGTTCACCTCCACAGTCTCATTCACAAACACCAGCGCCACCAGAATGCAGAAAGCCAAGTACACTGGTTGTGCTGCACTCATTCTACTGATCTCACCCAACCACTGCATCACACCTAGCACTAGTATACAGCCACATACCACTTATTCCACATTGGCTGCACACATACCAAGTGCACCCAAGAACATTTTACTGCATTGCTCTCTCCACTGATCTGGGCTGTAGTCTACGAGGGTATTCAACCCACAGTGCTTTGGAATCATTCCAATGGTAAAAGGCGATATACAAATGCCCAATAACATGAAGGACATGGCAAGAAAGATCATTAAGAGCAAAGACACAAGGGCCATGTGCACAGATGGCCTGTCAAGAGCTACACTTAGTAGAAAGCCTAAATGATGGGCTTAATGGTTTCATCCTGTCCAGTTAAATATTTTACAAGAAAATAACTTCCAGAGTCATGGTAGAAAAGCTATATAGTCCCTATTTTCAAGGAGAGTGACTAGTCCACCAGGCAATTCCCACCCAATCGCCCTCCTGGATCCTCCCAGCAAGATCCTGCCTCCCTGATCCTGGATGATTTGTTTAGGTGAGCCAAGGAGGCAAAAATGTTACCAATCTACCAAACTAGGTTCAGGAAGGGCATGAGAACAGACTTGAATGGCTTGATACTAAAATTATTCAGAGATCAAACTCTCAAGCTCAAGGGTCAAACCTTATAATGCAGCTTTATTAAATCTACACACAGCATTCAATGGTGTTGATCACCTCAGACTGTGGATCAAACTGTATGAACATCCCGGGAGGACAATTACAAATATGAATGCTTTTGTATTCCAACAGCTCAGTCCAGATTAGAACTAATATGAAAGGCTCATACACAGAGGAATCAGGACTAGAGCAGGTTTTACAATAAGGCTGCGTAATAGCTCCTTGCTTGTTCAATCTCTTTATGATTGATGTAGTTAAGGAGTAAGTGTCTATAAGACCTTTTCCACCTATAATTGGGTACTTACATCCGAGTTATCTGGTCTTTGTGGATGATGTAGGAATTCTTTATCGGACTAGCAGTGGCTTACGGCAAGGTCTCTCAAAAATGGTGGAATACCTTACTATGAGGAAATTAAGTATTAACACCAAGAAGACAGCCGTGATGGCCTTTACAAATACTAAGAGAAAGACTGGAGTGAGACATTACATATATGGTGAAACAATTCACGGTTGTAATTCTATCATGTACCTAGGCTATACGATTAATAACGCCATTAACCTTACAGGCATAACAAGGTTTTTAGGGAAAATGCCAGCTTTAGTAGTACAACTGAAAACAACGAAGGCCACGTAGTGTAGGCACACTCCAATATCTCCCAATTACTATAAAGAATTTTTCTGACTCTCCTGTATGGATTAAAAGAACAAGTTACTTCTTACCTGATAACGTTCTTTCGATGAGATGTTCCTCGGACGTATTCCTTATCTTGATAGATCATCTCCAGCTTGCTGGCCTCGGAAAAAATATTTCAGTAGAGGGCGCTGCGCGTCGACGTCCCTCGAGCCGATGTCCGTCGACAGCCTCCGTATCGGCGCCGACATCATCATGCATATAAATAGACTCGCACAGCGTCCGTTGCTCAGTTCCGTTTTGACGTTAACAGTTGTTTTACATGAATTGGTTAGTGACCCAGAAGGAGCGTAAGCTGTAACCACAAGGGAAGTTTTACTGAGGGGATGGATGGGAGGGGTGATAAGGAATACGTCGGAGGAACATCCCATCGGAAGAACGTTACCAGGTAAGAAGTAACTTGTTCTTCGAAGGGATTGTGTCCTCCGACGTATTCCTTATCTTGATAGACTCCCATAGCAGTGGTGTGTAACTGGAGGTGGGAGTAAAATTGCCATGTTTTCCTTCAAGAGTGAAGAGAGTGCAACACAGCTTTGCCAAATCTAGTCTCTTGGCTAGAGGAGGAATCCAGGTTGTAAAATCTTGTGAAGGTATGGGCAGACGACCATGTGGCAGCCGCACATATGTCTCGAATCGGTACCCCTCTTTGGAGGGCCAAAGAGGCTGCAATACCCCTGGTTGAATGAGCGCTAAGATTTTGAGGAGGCTCTTTCCCTGCCAGTTTGTAACATTCCAGAATGGCTAAAATAATCCATCTGGAAATGGTCTGTTTTGTTATCGGTAATCCCAATTTGTGCCCTGAGTAACCTACGAACAGTTGGTCTGCTTGTCTAATCCTAGCAAGTCTGCTGATGTGAAAGCTCAAAGCCCGCCTTGGGTCCAGCCTATGCAGCCTTTCTTCCTCTTTCCCCGGATGGGGAGGGGGATGAAATGAAGGCAAGGTAATCTTCTGAGTGATGTGGAATTCAGAAACCCCCTTTGGGAGAAATATAGGCTTCACTTGTAGGACAACTTTATCTTTATGAAAAATTGTATGATGGGGTTTACAGGATAGAGCCTGTAATTCGCTCACCCTCCTAGCAGATGTCAATGCCACTAATAAGACAGTTTTAAGGGTGAGAAACCTTAGTGAACAAGAGTGGAGTGGTTCAAAAGGAGTACCCATCGGGAAATTTAAGACTAAATTTAAGTCCCATAAGGGAACTTGGAATGGTTTTGGAGGATAGACATTGGTTAATCCCTTCAGAAATTGTATTACTAAGGGGTAACTTGAAATACGATGGTTCCTCTGCAGTGCGCTTGAAGATCAATAGCCTTGTGAGATAGCCCTTGAAAGTGCCAACCTGAAGGCCCAAATTTGCCAAATAGAGTAGAAAAGATAACACCGTTGGTGTACCACATGAAAAGGGGTCGAAATTCTTTTCTCTACACCAGCTGCAAAATGTGTTCCAACGGCAGCGGTATAAAGTCTTTGTTGCTGACCTTCTTGCGAAAGTAACACCTCCATGACGTCATCTGGGAGGTCCCAATCCTTGCATCTCAACCTTTCAGATACCAAGTGTGAAGGTTGAGGGTTCTGATGTCTGGATGGAGAACCTGACCTCCCTTCTGCGAGAGAAGATTCTCCTTGAGTGGAAGACGAATTGGAGGGCAGATGGACATGTCCAGAAGGTCCGGGTACCACGTCCTCCTGGCCCAGTCCGGGGCAATTAGGATCATGGTTTTCCAGAACCTTCTCAACCTCCTGATCATTTGAGGAATGACAGGGACTGGAGGAAACGCGTATAGAAGTGGAAACTCCCAGTCCACTACGAACGCGTCCCCTAAAGCTCCTCTCTGGGGAGAAATTCCCTTGAACAAAACTGATCGCACTTCCTGTTGATGCTGCTGGCGAACAGATCCACTTGAGGGGTTCCCCAAAGGGTGAAGATCTGTTGAAGGACTTCCTGAACTAGTTCACACTTGTGGGAGACTACTGTGCCTGCTCAGAGCGTCCGCTGTCAAGTTTTTCTCTCCAGCTAAGTGAACTGCCGATAGAGAGATTCCTTCTTGGATTGCCCACAGAGGCAGTGATCCTACGCCTCCTCTTTTGTTTAGGTAGTGCAAGGCCACGGTGTTGTCCGTCATTATCAAGACATTTCTCCCCTGTACAGATGGCAGAAAAGCCTTCAGCGCTAGTCTGATTGCTCTCCGCTCTAACAGGTTGATATGTAGTCTGGACTCCAATGGAGACCAACGACCGCTGATGGTCAAGTCGTTGGTATGGGCTCCCCACCCCGTGAGTGAGAGCATCTGTAACTACTGTTATCTCCGGCCATGGTTGACAAAACAGTTCTCCTTTCAAGATGTTCTCCTGGCAGGCCCACCACTGAAGGTCTCCAGCCACCTTGTCCGGAACCTGAAGGAGGTCTGTCATTTTCCCTGGGAATTGCAACCACTGAGTTCTCAGTGCCCACTGAAGAGATCTCATTCTCAGGCGAGCCTCTGGCACAAGGGAGATGCAGGATGCCATGAGGCCTAGCAACCTCAAAAAGTCGAAGGCTGGGAGACGTTGGGCATTTTGAAACTTGGTGACCATCTGCAGAATATCTTGAGCCCTCACCTCTGGTGGCGAGGCTTTTCCCAGGGAAGTGTCCAGGACTGCTCCAATGAACTGGAGTCTCTGTGATGGTATCATCTGTGACTTCTTTAAATTGAGGGAGAAGCCCAGTTTGTGAAGGAAGTGGCAGACATAATCTAGCTGGATCTGAGCTTGTTCCGGAGATACAGCTCTGATCAGCCAATCGTCCAGGTAGGGGTAGACATGAATCCCTTCCCTCCTTAGACTTGCAGCCACTACCGACATTAGCTTGGTGAAGACCCTTGGGGCGGAGATCAGCCCAAATGGCAGAACTCGAAATTGATGAGAGCCGCCAATTGCGAACCTCAGGTATTTCCTGTGTTTGAGATGGATTGGCACATGGAAATAAGCATCCTGAAGGTCCAGAGATACCAGCCAGTCCCGGAACTCGAGGGCCTGAAGGATCTGAGAAAGAGTTACCATCTTGAACTTGTCCTTCCTGAGGAACTTGGTCAATTCTCGTAAGTCCAAGATAGGTCTCAGTCCTCCGTCCTTCTTCAGTGTTAGGAAGTAGGGGGACTACCAGCCCTTGTTCCTCCCGCTACAGGTACCGGTTCCATAGCACCTTTCTTCAGCAGGTCTACAATTTCCTGCAAGAGGAGCAGATCTGGAACTTTCCGAGAGCTGTTCCCCGGTGGATGACTCTGAGGAATGCGTAGAAAAGGCAGGCAGTAACCTTGGGCAACTGTGTCCAATGCCCAAACATCTGACGTAATAGCCTGCCATTCCGTCAGATGGTGAGTTAGCCTGCCCCCTAATGGTGTCTTGTGAGGAGAGTCCTCAGAGTGATTTAGAGGCGGCTGATGCAGGTGCCGAGGGTAAAGAGGTACCTGCTGCTGCGGCTTTTATATTTATACCCCGTCCAAATCTTTTTTGACCTCTTTGAACCGACTGTCCTCTGCCTTTTCCGAATGAGGAATAAAAGCGAAAGGACTTACCTCTCCAAGAGGTTCCTGAGGGGCAATATGACGTTTGGCGGATTGCAGCACCCAGGGATTTTGCTGCTGCTTTGGATGTCTGGAACTTTTCTAGGCTGTCATCCGCCTTCTTACCAAACAAAGAAGAGCCGTCAAAGGGCATATTTAAAAGTCTGGCTTGTACATCTGGAGCAAACCCAGACTTTCGCAACCACGCAAATCTGCGGGTTTTAGTACTTGCTGCCATGGCCCTACTGATGCTGTCAGCAGAATCAATGCCAGTTTGAAGGGATTAGCACATTGCGTATTTACCATCCTTAATGATGTTTAGAAACGCTTCCCTTTCTTCTCCCTCTGGGAGGCAAAGCACACTCCCAAAGTGTATGGCTGAACCTTGCGAGCGTACAAGTAGCGTTAATAGATTTCAACGCCATGCTACATGCAGAAAAAACTTTCTTAGCCATACAGTCGTATCTTTTGTCATCCCTGTCCTGTGGAAAAGTAGGGTATGCCGATCTACTGCCTGATGCAGTTGCTGCTTGGACAACCAGACTCTCTGGAGTTGGATGTTTAGACAAATATTCATGGTCAGGAGTAGATACCCTATATTTGGCTGATAACTTCTTGTTAACCGCCGGGATAACTTCAGGAGTTTCCCAGTTAGCTAATATTTTTCTTTGTAATGCAGCGTGAAATGGAACCACAGGATCCTCCTGTGGGCCTTTGACTAAGATGTCTGTAAGGTCATTCTGTTGGAATGCAGGTGAAGGTGTAGACCAACCCATGAATTCTATCATTCCTGCCATTAAAATTCGGTAAGGGGTCTCAGCATGTTCCCCTGGGTCTGGTTTGGCAAATTCTATTTCTGGGGAAGTATCTAACCCACTTGCCTCATGTAAGGATTCTCTAAGGTCCTTCAACCTATTTGCCTCAGAGGTAAATTCCTCTGGTTCTGGTGTTGCAGATCTCTGCAACCCAAAGGGTCTTTCTTGATCTGAATCCTCCCCTTCCTCATAGATTGAAGACAAAGGTCTGAAATTATCAGACCTTGGAAATGGCTTAAGTCCCCTTTCCAGAGCAGAAATTTGTCATAATCGGTTGGGAAAACGTCGACGCGGACGTTAAATGCTTCGAAAACACCGAAAAAGGCATTGAGAAGATTGGAAGTGGCCTTGAAGAACTCGAGAGGATCGGGATCCTACTCGAGGTTGTCGATGACCCCGAAGTCATGTTAGAGGCTCTGGGTATGACCACTGGCTGTGAGGTAGTGACGGCCGTGGGTTTGCTCCTTGTCGACGTCGAAGACGGCGTCGATTCGATCGACCTATGCGTCGATGAGCCCTTCGAAAATGGCGTCGATGACGCAGATTTATGCGTTGAAGGGACCTTCGACGCTGGCGTCGATGGCACAGTGCCTTTTCTCAAGGGTTTGTGACGCTCTCGAGTAGCTTCTTTCGCCAGGTGCAACGACTCGCGGCGTTTAGATTTTTCGGGTCTTTCACCCAGGGTATCACCCTCAGCTGTCTTTGAGGGGGTCAAGGCTGCTTTCTCGAAGACGCTAAGCATCCTTTTACGGAATTCCTCCCACTCAGCCTGAGAGCTATGTTTTGTGGGGCAAGTGACTCTTTCCGGAGAAACAGAAGACGAGGAAGGGGATCTTCGACGTCGCTTACTTGAATGCTTGGATCTCGAAGAGTGGTGGGAACTGCTTCGAGACCTAGACCGAGAATGTTTCCTGTGTCGGCGAGGAGACAATGTCTCGACTCTGCCGAGGAAACTTTCGAAGAAGTTTTAACTGTCTTACCTCTCTCAAGCTTCCCCTTATGCTCCTTCAAGGCTTTCGCCGTCATGGACATGCAGTCCTCGCACTCGGAACATTGGTGCTCCGATCCCAGGCACCACAAACAGAACCGGTGAGGATCTGTCAACGACATTTTCTTTCCACAGTCTCGACATTTTTTGAAGCCGGACCGTGGAGTCGTCGGTTCGGATACGGAAGCCATCGAGTAAGAGTTGGTTTATTCTCGAGGAATAATGAAGAATATATTCTCTGACTAACGACCTAACTAACGAACTGAGCAACGCGATTCCGAGGCCCACGAAGCGCGGAAAAACGGAACTGAGCAACGGACACTGCGCAAGTCTATTTATACGCATGATGACGTCGGCGCCGATACGAGGCTGTCGAGGGACATCGGCTCGAGGGACGTCGATGCGCAGTGCCCTCTACTGGAAAAAAAATTCCGAGGCCAGCAAGCTGGAGATGATGTATCAAGATAAGGAATACGTCAGAAGACATAATCCCTTCGAAATAATGGATTTATCCAAAGAAAAAGGTCTTGACCGTATGAAAAGCATAATTTGGAAAAGGTACCATAAACCTTCTAAATTGCATCCCTGTTGCAGCCCTAAGGATAGAATTAGACATTTGATCAATGCACTCCTATATCTTGCTAAGGAAATATAGGAATCTACATAAAATATTAAACCCTCCAGAAGGTTCACTATATAATGAGCAAGGAATAATGCTATCCAACAAAAGCTCTGACACTTTAAACCTTTTTTTACAATGAGTATATGAGTATCCTAACAGAAATAGGTGGCAATACGGAGCAGATAATACTTAATTCACTTTGAGTCAAAAGGAAAGTAAGAGTTTGACTGGGTAATACAGTGCGACAAGCTGGTATAATGTAGCTCCTTGAAGGAATACAGGAACACCATGCGTCGTTATGATACATTTCTTAGTTACCTGAAGTGCTCAGTTAGTGCAATTTATCGACAGGTTTTTCTGAGCTTCAGACTTAACCAAATGTGTACATTAGACCCATGGGGTTCAAGAAGGGGAATTCCTAGAAAAGAATGGGTTTGCTGTATATGTAACATTCCGGAAATAATGGAAAACTGGAAACATTTGTTCCCATTATGTAAAGGTACTTGCAATATCCGCAACACAGTAACACATTTTTAAGCCTATTTTATACGGAAATGTGTATTGGTCATCATGGGGTATATTGTTAAATAGAGAACAGAGTAGTTATCTTGAAACAGTCAATTTCTTAAAAGCGTGTTACAAGCTACTAGGTGACCCACAACCAGAATGGTACTAGGCGGAAAGAGGATGCCAGTGTATTTGCTACATTTGCATCCGTAAGGTTGGTTGAGATTATAAACGAAGGTGTCGTTTTTGGTATTGACCACAATGTTGGGCAAATTAATTTAGGCCTTGAAAATTCTTACAAATCCCACTAGCGCTGCAGGGGGAGTTCCTTAATTTACATACTTGACCTAAGAGAAATTCACTCGCCCCATGGTAACAGGTGACAAAACATTTACCTCCGGTGTCTATAAAACATTGCTTGTAACAAAAAGCACACTTCATATTCAGTGCAATGCTTCGGAAGGCTAGACATGCACAGTGAAATCTTTAGTAACCATTTACTGCAAACAAAGTTGGTTTTCAGTAAATGTAAAAAAAAAAACGATTAACACATCCGCATACTCGCCAGCAAGGTCCAGGACCCTGCAAATGGTACTCGCCCTTAAAAAAATCTCGCCAGATTTTGAGAGCCCTGTAATTAATCACCTAGGTTTCAAGTGTGGTACTGATATGTTAAGGTTAACCATTTATGAGTGACCTAGGTTAGAAAATCAACTTTTGAAATAAGGAATTCTCTACTAGTGTAATAATTATGAAAGATTTTTTATATTTTATGAATGAATGTAAAGATTTATTGTATGAAATGTATGTATTTTACGTATAAAGGTTTTGTTAAATCAATATACAAATAAACAAATAAATAAAACCATGTTCAGTATGCTGGCATGTTTCTAGGGGGTTGTGGTAAGTATTGTGTATCCAGAAGGGAGCCCTTGGTAGGCATCATGCTCCGTTTATTAATAAAAAGGTCTGAAATAAGTGCAAGGATAGCTGTGACTTGCTGGAGGGGGTAGGTGTGACAAGCTGGTGGGAGAGAGGTAGAGTTAAAATGGCGTCAGTGTACGCAGGGGAGGGAGATCCAAGCTGGTGTTTAGCAGCAGTTTGCGTATAATCGGCCTATGCAGTGTAAGGGGGAACGAAGAATGGTGAGCATGTTAGTGAGGGGCCAAAACAATCGAGAAGCCACGTTTCGCAAGTCATAACATAGCACACATCATGGCACAATATGGCATGACAAGTGATAAAAGCTATAAAAGCATTAAAAGGCATAGTAAAACTTGGAAAAGGCATAGTAAAACTTGGAAAAGGCATAGTAAAACTTGGAAAAGGCATAGTAAAACTTGGAAAAGGCATAAAAAAGACAAAAACAGGCTCTCCTGCACACACGTCTAACACTGGCCTCTGGAGAAGGCTGCTATTAATTCTCTCTGTCTCGCGCTCTCTGATCCATTGCACACTGTGTGCGTTGAGAATCATGGCATGGAATATAAGGGTTGTTTGGGGTGGACTAACTGGGGAGACTACTAATTACCGTACGTAAGGGTTCGTATTGTCATGAGCATTCTGGAACGCAAAGCTAGGAAAAGAAAAACAGAGGTGTGCGTTTAACTCGCCTGCGTAATATAATGCTACATTCTGGGAATTGGAGTTAAATTCCCCAAGTGTACCTTGCTTCCGAAAGATCTACCCTAACCAGTCAGAAAGTGGCCTGGTGAAAATGCGATCAAAACCAGAGACGGCAAGAAATCTTATGGAAAACAAGCCCAAAATGTATAAATGGAACACGCCAAAAACATCCTCACTGTTCTAAACCTCAATGTATCATACTTCGAGTTTCCATTAGCACCCTGGGCGGGTGAGACAACCAATCAGGTTGCTTGATCGCGGGCTGAATCCCACAATGTCAGCCCGTGTTCCGAGCGGCCAGACGACTGCTTCCTTGCCCCACCATTTTGCCCCCAATCTCCCCTGCCCTCTGGTCACTGTACATCCCCTCCTTTACCCCTGACCTTATTGTTTTGGTGGCAGAAACCGCTGCCGCCGCTCCTGCCTCGGTCTTGGCTTCACATGGAACCCCGCCTTCCATATCCACGGCGGCCATCTTAAGTCACTATTTTCTTTGAATGAATGGGACGCGCATGTAGTCCCGTTCATTCAAAGAAAATACATTGCTAGCATCCCGGGTTTCCGGATTGAAAACCTGGGATGCTAATGGCAATAATAACTGGTGTGGTAGGCTTCACTGGCCCGGTGCCCGGCGTTAAGTCCCTCGCTTCACTCTGGCCTATAACTTGGGCCCGGGGTCGTTACTGGTCAGTGAAGCCCACAAAACATTTCTTGCCATAATGACGACTTTGTGATCGGTCACCAAAGTAAATTGTTCTCCAAGAGGATATTCTTTGCAACACAAGGCAAACACATGTTTCCTCACATTCTGATGGAATTCTTTTATAAATTACAATTTTTCTTGCAGTTACCCGAGCATTCTTACAAATAATTACTTATTTAGCATTTCCAGCGGTATTACTATAGTGTAGATGCATGGTGTGTGTAGGGTTGTGCAAGGTCTTGTTTTACATAAAGCACTTGGAGGAGCACTCATACTTGCAAAGTGAACGTAATGGTAGAGTACTATATGTTGAACATGTTTAAACTTCTCCAACACCTCATGTATGTCTTCAACGTATAACCCGTAGGCAAAGTGAACTATTCCCAGTGCTTCCGCTGTTTCACAACTCAGTAGTGAGTGACTGCTAATGTCTATAACAAAGAACTTGGCTTTGATTTCCTTACCTTCGTGAGCCACCCTGGTGACGAAAACACCTTTGAGAGGTATGGGTTGGGTACCTCCAAACGTGAAGATCTTTGCCTGTGCTTTGAACAGTTTTGGGGGTCCAGGGAGAGCGTCATAGTGACGAGTTGCCAAAACACATACTGACGCCCTGTGTCCACCCATACAGGTGTTGTTGCCTCTTCCCCACAGTCACTCCGCATATGGGTTGTATCCTATTTTTGGTTTTGAGTGAGTCAATGCTGGGGATGAAGACTTCTTCCTCTTCCTCCTCTGCCAGCTCTTGTCCTGCTGTGTCCTGTTCCACCACTGCTACGTGCCTCTGTCGCCTCAGAGAGTATCATTCGTCGTCCTACTCGCCCCTCCGAAAATGGTCACTGGGGTGGGGCTTTGCACATTCTTGCGAAGTGGCCCATCACTCTGCATCAGCCATATACCCTCCGTTTTGCTGGGCACTCCCCCGCAGGGTGTCGGTGTCTCTGCTCTTGTGCATTCCATCAAGGCTTTCCTGACCCGGTGGCTTGTTGTCCACCAACAGCATAGACGTCATCCAGCTTGAGCGACCAGACTACAGTATCCATTTTGGTGGCCTGGGTTTCCGCTAATTCATATGATCTGCCCATCTCTAATATGCGGGCCAGCGTGAGTCCTGGCTCGCGTAGTACCTGGCATTGCAGTTCTCCTGAGGCACACCCTGTATCAGCTGGTTCCTGACCATGCCCTCTTCATTAAGCACACGTGGCCACCAAGTGCCTGAGCCTGCCGTAGAACTTCTCTAGGGATTCCTCCTCCTTCTGTTTGTCAGTGCACATGACGAACCTCTCAGTCCTGGTTCGCCAGGGGTAGGAAATGCTCTTCCAGGCAATTCTTTGCCGCCTGATACGAGTTGTCCACTGGAGAGACTTTTACATTTTGTGTACTTCGGATCCTGCGGAATAGATGAGTGGCTACTTTTGCCTCATCATCGGATTCTCTGTTGGCTTTAAAGTACATGTTCAGCTTTTCCATCCACAGAATCCACTTAGGCCCCAGACTGGATGGGTTCCCAGAAGTATCAAATTCTGGCATCGGGGCAGGGTACCTGATTAACACAAGGATCTTTTCACCCGTGGAGTTCTTGCCGCAGGATCTTGTCCCCCTGCTTGATGATCTCCTTCCTCGTCACTCATGGTTGGAATTGTGTCTCGACGTATATGACTGAGAGCAGAGGCACCTCCTGTGGGCGTGGGGGCCACGACTCTCACGTGTCTACACACTCTGGGCGTAGCAAGTATCATCAGGCCGCAGTGCCACACTAATGTCACTCACTTCCCCCAGTGCTGTATGATGGTAACACCACCCAGCGTTGAAAAAGAAAAAAGGAAAATCTGTTCCTCAGCTTTTTTTAAACATTTTTTTAAATGAGCCCATGTGGGCTTTCCAGAAGTTCCTTGCCCTGCAGGCAAGGTGTGAAAGGTCAAAAAATTATCAGCATTGCGCACAAGCACTTCACGTGTGAAGCCACTACCATTAGAAAACACACAATGGCGGTTTGCCTCTTATACTGCAAGCCTTCTTGCATCTGACAGGCGTCAGAAGGAATGGCCACTGCTGCGTGTTATGCCAGCGTGCATATGAACTCCTTCCTCCAGCCCAGGTGCTTCCTCGTTGCCAATGTTGAACAATGCATTGCCCAACAGCCCCTGTATGTAGGCCTTGCCCACCCTCGTCCTGGAAAGAACACAGGCACAGGTCATGCTTCGTCGTGCTCCTCGCATGCACTAACTCCATGCAGGACCACCCACTTTATTACAACTGCGTGCGAAGGCTCAACGCTGCCATCGCACGCCACATCACACTATACGTTTCTGAAAATTAAGGGACTTCATTTACATGGTGGGGCGAGGGTCTTTAGTGTTTACCTATTTTGATCCCATTTGTCCACTTTAAGATTTCTTACAACTCGAAACCTGAAGCAGATTTCGCAGCGTTATATTTTTATTTTGAGATTATGTAAGTAAATGAAATGGGAATCGCAAGTTTGAGAAGCAACTGTCTGCAAATAGTAAATGGTTCAAATTATGATAACAGTACCCTCAAATACACCACAATTTAGTCCAAGTATGATGTAATCTCACTTGTCCATTATAACATATTTATATCAATTCTCAAGAAGACTTCAACCATCATAACTTTACATAAATGCCCCTTCATTCTTTATGGATGAATGAGGATTTGTGCAATGAATAATAAAATGAAGGCCGCCATTTCTGAATACTTAACCTTGTCAGGTGCTCACGTCTCCGTTTGAATATATAAACGAATAAACTGTATACCGGCACCATCTGGTGGACAATCGTGTTACAAAACGTTCAAAGAACAAAAGAAAGAGCATGTATGTGTACATGTCGATGTTGTAGAAGCGTGGCGCTGTGCCTCAGAAGCTTCAATGATTCGAAATTCTTTAACCAGTACTGGAGAACAGGAGAGGAAATAGCAAATGGGGCAACATAAACAAAGTAACATAAATCAGGCCCACACAGTCGTAACAGTGTACTCGTCTACTCCATATTTGTTTATGTCCAGCATATGCACCCTAGCTCTCTTATGGCATATTTTACAAAGAGTTTATTAAAACATATTGGCAAATAGGAAACATTGGTAGTCGGTCATAAAGTAGCGCACACTAACTGAAATACTTCTACACTACAGAATACATATTGCACCAGCAAGGAACGAATGCATTTACATCAATTGCTCCAACAGAATGAGCAGACTTCAAGGCGCCAAACTAACTCCAAAATCAGAGAGAGTTGAGTGGGGCCTCGATAAGTAAGTCAAACAGATTCTCCTTCCGCTTCATAGATGTGGAATACGTCGGAGGACACAATCCCTTCGAAGAAGGCCTTCTGTACCACTTCACAGATGTGTGGGCCCCTATCTTGCAATATGATCGGGACTTCCCTGCTTGAACACACAAACTGCGGCTCCGGAGCCTGTGCCTTCGGCTGCTACCAGACCGGCAGAAACTAGGGAGGAGGGGCAGCAATTTTTCTAGGGGGAGGAAGGGGCTTTTCCTCTTTCTTGTACTTCTGATTGAACGTTTAATGCCAAATATGTGAGACTGTACTGCTCATTCCTGGTCAGCAACCAAATAAAATAAAGTTGTTTAAAAACAAACCAGATTAAGGTCCCAAACAGGACCTTGAAAAGTAGATGAAGGGAACGCGTTAGTGAGTCCCTTTAGAAATTGTATCACCAAAGGTATTTTAAAATATGACGTCTCCTCAGACCATCGCTTGAAGATGGAAAGCGCCACTAAATAACCTTTAATGCTTCCAACCTTGAGCCCCGGATTGGCCAAATGCAGCAGAAAAGATAACACCTCTGGTGTTTTGCATAGAAAACCATCCACAATCTATAACCGGCACCAGCTGCAGAATTTTTTCCAACAGCAGCGGTACAAAGACTTTGCTGCTGGCCTTCTGGCCGAAAGCAAGATCTGCATTATGTCACACGGGAGATAAAAATCCTTGTACCGCAGCCTCTCAGAAACCATGTGTGAAGGATGTGTCTTGACCTCGCGATGGAGAACCCGACTCTCCTCTCGTTGTGGAATACGTATTGGAGGGCAGATGGACATGTCCAGAAGGTACAGGTACCACGTCCTCCTGGCCCAATCCGGGACAATTAGGATCATGGATTTCCCGAACTTTCTCAACCTCCTGATCACGTGAGGAATGAGGGATTGGAGGAGCGGAAACTCTCAGTCCACCACAAACGTCTCCTAGCGCTCCTCTTGGGGGAAATTTCCTGGAGCAGAACAGTTTGCACTGCCAGTTGACAATGGCCGTGAACAGGTCCTCCTGAGGTGTTCCCCAAAGGGTGCAGATCTGTTGAAGGACTTCCTGAGCTAGTTCTCACTTGTGGGAGACTGTGCTCAGCCTGCTCAGAGCGTCTGCTGCCGTGTTTTCCTCTCCGGCTAGGTGAACTGCTGCTAGAGAGATTCCTTCTTGTATTGGCCGGAACCAGAGCTGCATTGCCTCTCTGCACAGTGGAAGTGACCCTACACCACCTCTCTTGTTGAGGTAGTACTTGGCCACTGTGTTGTCCATCATTATCAGGACATTCTTTCCCTGTACAGAGGGCAGAAAAACCTTCAGCGCAAGTCTGATTGCTCTCATCTCCAAAAGATTGATGTGTAGTTTGGACTCTGATGGAGACCAACAACCACTGATTGTCAGATCATTGGCGTGAGCTGCCCCCCACTCACCCACCCACCCGTGAGTGAGGCATCTGTCACTACCGTTATCTCTGGCCATGATTGCTAAAAAGGTTCTCCCTTCGGAAAGATTTTTCCGCCGGCTCACCACAGAAGATCCTGTGCGACCCTGTATGGAACCTGAATTAAGTCTGACATGCTGCCCGAGAATTAAGACCAGCGTGTCCTGAGGGCCCATTGGAGGGATCTCGTTCTCAGACGAACCTCTGGCACCAGGAAAATGCAGGATGCCATGAAGCCGAGCAACCTCAAGGGGTCGAAGGCCAAGAGACGCTGGGCACCCTGAAATTTGGTATCCATGTGCAGAATGTCTTGAGCCCTCACCTCGGGTGGCAAGGTCTTTCCCAAGTATGTATCCAGTACAGTCCAGATGAATCAGAGCTTTTGAGATGGTATTGTATGGGACCTCTTGTAATTGAGGGAGAAGCCCAGTCTGTGGAGAGTGGCAGGTCACACTGAGATGATCCAGAACTTGTTCAGGAGAACGTGCCCTGATCAGCTAATCGTCCAGGTAGGGGTAGACGTGACTCCACCCTCTCCGGATACTCGTTGCCACCACTGCCATCAGCTGGGTGAAAACCCTCGGGATGGAGGTCAGCCCAAACGGCAGAACTCGAAACTGATGAGAACCGCCAATAGCGAACCTCAGGTACTTTCTGTACTTAACATGGATTGGCACATGAAAATAAGCATCCTTAAGGTCGAATGATACCATCCAATCCTGGAGCTGGAGGGCCTGAAGGATCTGATAAAGTGTGAGCATTTTGAACTTGTCCTTCCTGAGGAACTTGTTCAAGTATCTCGAGTGTAAGTCCTCCGTCCTTCTTGAGGATTAGGAAATATGTAAAATACCATCCTTTGTTCCTCTCTGTTGCAGGTGTTGGCTCTATAGCACCTTCCTCTAGCAGGCTCAAAAGTTCCTGCACAAGGAACATATCTGGAACCTTTAATGAATGGCTCCCCAGTGGATGATTCTGAGGTCTTTGAATGAAGGGGAGGCAGTAACCTTGGCTTTGGTTTCTAATGTCCAGGCATCTGAAGTAATACACTGCCGTTCTTTCAGATGCTGAGACAGTGTGCCTCCCACCGGGGTGTCATGAGTCAAGACCTCACAGAGATTTTGAGGCGGCTGATGGTAAAGATGCTGCTGCTTGGGTGGGCTTTGCACCTTCCCCTCGTCCACCACGAGGGAATCTTCTTTGGCCTCTTTGACCAGCCATTTCTCTCGCTCTTCCAACTGAGCAGTAGCAGCAAAAGGGTCTAGCCCTCCAAGACGGTCCACTGGGGTGAAAGGGCTGAGCCTGCCTAATAGCGTCACATAGAGAGCAGGATTTAAGGCTTATTCTCTAGATCCTTTTACATTATACCTTAGGGAGTAAAAAGTATATTTATTCTTAAAAGATCTTTCGAATGGATTCTGTCCTCCCACGTATTCCTCTTTTATGATATCTCCAATATCCAGCTTCAGCTGCATCAGAAAAACTTTTTGGCAGAGGGTGCTGTGATTCCCAAAGGAGGACTGAACTCTTTCCTTCACTTTAACATGGGAATACAATTCTATATCAATCTTTAAACCTTAAGTGGTCGCTTGTGCTTAACTGGGATTTCTAAAGAAAGACTAAAGCTTATTAATTACTTTAACACAGCATTTCTTTCATTTGTAAGAAGTTAAAGGGTATAAACTATACTATTGAAGAGAACAAGCATTGCCCAAGCCAAGAGTCTCTCCATATTTACAGTGAAAACATCTGTTCTCAATGTTAAGGAGCAACCTAAATAATAACCTGGGCTGGTAACTGGCAAAAAGGGATAGGTAAAGTTGGGGAAGGGAAACTGGATGCTTGTAAAAACTATTATGAAGTTGACACAACCTATAGTGCCAGAGATTGTGGAAGACAGCGAGAAGTGAGTCTTAAAGGCAAACCCAGATTGTTATTGTGGCAGACAGACAAGAGAGGCAAAGAGGCTGCCACATTTGAAGATAGGTATTCAGAGGAAGAGTGCCTTGCTTACTTGAATTTATTGAAGTACTTTGAAGTGTATGTTTTCCAAGCCTGTCAGAAGTACAAATCACTGCTGTCAGTAGATGCAACATTGTAGTAGTCCAAAACAAACTGTTCTCATAGTCAATCAAGTAGAAGTGAAGTTGTTGAAGTGGAAGCAGCAGCACTGAGAAGTCATCCTGATAAATATACTATTGTGAATTCTAAAACTGCAACTAAGAAAAATACTGTTAACCAAGAACTGTGTATCATGGACAGTTTGATTGATTGATATTTTATTTCTATCACGCTCGTACATGTGTGTTTCAGAGCGCGACAAGGCAAGGGAGGGGAGAACAAAAACAACTATCTTACTAGGCCCAGTGACGTTGAGAACATGCAAGCGCATGGGAGAGGGGGAAGGGAAAAGTGCATGGGAGGGGGAAGAAATGGAAAGTGCGGAGCAAAGGAGAAACAGATAAATAGTGATAAATAAATAATGAAGTCAACAAACAGTGGTAGCGCAGCCTGCAAGTGGCAAGTGCTGGGTTTAAGGCAGCAGACAGGGTAGGTCTGATAAGTGCAGGAAGAAAAAAGGGGGGAACTGCATGGGTACAGATACAGACCCCTGTGCAAGGGGTGGCCCGGAGGCAGTGCGGGAAGCTGGCAGGGTGAGCCGGAACCTGGGCCCGGAGGGCAGAGGGTGGCCAGGTGCACAGTGCCAAGTGAGTAACAGATCAGCAGGGGAGAGCGAAGGCAAAAGCAAAGAGGAAGGTCTTGAGGTGCTTCCGGAACAGGAGATGGTGCTCCTTAGGTTTTACAGTAGCATGGAGGCTTTTCCAGAGGGAGGCCACAGCCGAAGACAGATCTACCCCCAGCTCGTTTGAAAAACGACTGACCCTGAGGGAGGTAGAGGAGCGAACAGCTCGAGAGGGGAGGTATTTGCAGAGGGATAGCTGAAGGTATTTTGGACCCAGGCTCCAGACCATGCAGAGGGTTTTGAACGTAATCCTTGCATCCACTGAGAGCCAATGGAGAAGATTTCAGAGCTGGAGAGATACGATCCCAGTGCTTGAGGCCAAGGACAAGTCTCGCCGACGTGTTCTGGATTAGTTGCAGAGGGCGGAGAGGAGAGGCAGGTAGATTTAGAAAGAGGCTGTTACAATACAATAGTCCAACCTAGAGAGAACCAGAGCTTGGGAGACAGTGAGCTTCTGGGGGAAGGAGAGGAAAGGCGGAGTACCTCTGAGGAGATGCAGTAGGAAGTTTGACTTTTTAGAGACATCCAAGATGTGGGCGGAGAAGGAAAGACAGTTGTGGATATTGCACTTCTTTTGAACTGTGGCAAGTCTTCTTGAAGAGGTGGCAAAGCATTGTGGCTGGGATTACCATTGGTGCTATTTGGTGGAAGCGGGAGGTGGATATTTCACCAAGTAGAAGAGATTTGCCATCATTGGAACTCTGGTTAACACACCTTTATATTGCCTTTGAACCATCTACAACTAATATGAGACATTTCTTTCTTTGGTTGAACACCAACAGAATTGGCCTTGAATCCTGGGGAAGGGGAATCACTCAGGACATTGGAAGGTTATTCAGAGTCTGTGAATGTTGTTCATGTCATGTTGTATTGCCATATATTTTCTGTGTGTATTTGTTGCTTAGTGTGAGGGCCAGTTATCAGGTGTTACAGTATTTCCTCTTACCTTTGGTTAGGCAGGAAAATCCTCAGCAGAGTAGGGCTAGTGAGGCATTTTGAACATATTTCTTTTAAGAATAAAATGGCTTATGTTGATAAATCTTCAAACAGTTGTCTGCCTCGCATTACTGAACCCTCACACCAGGCTTGATCATACTCTGGAATGCAGAGTAGTCATTGTCAGTTGTCTCAACTGGAAATAATCCTTCATAATTGCTGCAACTTGGGCATAAAGAGACAAAGCAGCATACTTAAACATCCTCATCAAATTCCACTGAATTTAACATGCAAGAATTTGTTTTCTAAACAAATCACAAGCTCATAGAAATGGATACCTTAAGTGAATAGTCTTTGTAAAGCAGAATTACCGTAGCATTTCAGGACATCATTACGGATGGGCAAGCTACATGAACTGTGAATCTGACCGGGCCGTCTTGGCTTGAACACATTCTGAAGACCACATCTTATCCTGTATTAATGAGCGGCCGTACATACCATCTGTCAGTTAAAGATATTCACACTAGTGACTGTACTCACTCCCATAGCCCACATACTATGGAATATATGTAATTCTGTGTAAAGGCCCAGAACATGCACAGCACAACCTTTACAGGGTTAAAGCTTACCACTTTAATGAGCCATAATGGGGAGCGCCAACTTCACTGTTTTTTAACTCGCTGCTGCTGCAAAATGCAGGGAAATAGGAGAGCAACAGTGAGTGAACCCCACAAAGCCCCTGACCCCCATGAGCCAAACCCCACTCCATAAAAACAATATCCATTTTCCTAAACATATTCATTTTTTCCATTTATGTTTTGTCAGTAAATTTCATTGCAATGAATATTCTGTACTGAGAACTCTAATGAATATTCTTCAATACAAATGACTGGGTACCCCACCTTCTCATCTCCCCAATTGTTTTCTAGTTACCATGAAATGAACAGGACTATAGTTTACAACAGATGGATGGATGGATGGAGGTTTGTATAGGTTAAATGGGACTATACACTAGGACAGAGGTCTCTAACCTGCGTCTTGTCGGGTATATTGGGCTACAATTTCCATCAGCTCTAGCTAGTATAATCAATGATAAAGGATCATGGGAGTCAGCGTCTAAAACATCTGGGAAGCCGTAGGTTGCAGACCCCTGGACTTGGGAATAAAGTGGTCACTATTGTGTGTAACTACATTATGGAAACCCTCTGCCTATACTATGGGGGATTCCCCAAGGATGCTAAATAAGCACTGCTTAGTGTGAGCAAATAAAGATTGCAGAGACCTACTTAGAGCAAGCTGTGCATCAGCTCTGGAACTGATGTCCAAGCAACCATGCTTGCAAGAAGGCAAGCAAAGAGTAGCATATGACTGCCTTAAAAATATGGTCCAAGGAACAGGATGCTGAAAGCAACTAATGCAGCTTTAGCTAGTAGAGGATGTGCTCTCAACCCCTTTGGAAGAGGGAGAGCCCTCTCCGAGAAGCAGTGTAGGATACAGGAAAGTGTCATCTAGTCCCCAATGGCAACTTCATCCGACTTGCCCGAGGGTGCTTAAATGTCAGGTCTTGCAAGGCCCTGTATAAACGAAAGGGCGAGTCAAGATCAGATGTCAATGGATGAACATTTCTCTTCAGTGATCACTGGCAGAAATGAAGCCACTTGCTCCAGTGCTCAGCTCTAGTAGAAAGTTTACTGGCTACGAGAATATGATCCCTTTATTTTATTTATCAAGAGCCAAAAGCCTGAGGGCATCAAGGCACCACACAAACACAAGGGACACTTCCGGAAATAGGACAACATGATAAGCTGCACAAGAAAGAAAGGAGAATTAAGTGAAAAGGCGAGCTTTCAAGAGCTTTCTGAAAAGCAGCAGATTAGTTTCCTGCCATAGCATAAGTGGTATAGCATTCAAGTTGTGTAGAGGGGACAGCGAAAGATCTTCCCAGACCCCTGCTCTTTTTTGCTCTGGGAACCGTCAACATCTCCTTCGAGCTGGAGCGAAGCCTCCTCAATATTTCCAAAGACACCTCTATAAGTCAAGGTGATAGCCTTGAAACGTATCCTGGCTGAGACAGGGAGCCAGTGCAGCTACCTTCGAGCACTGGATACGTGGCCCCCCCTTGGATAGATCGTAGATAAAAAGAACTGCATTGTTTTGTACGATCTGCAACGAGTGGATGCAGCATGATGAAACCCTAATAGTAAAGCCTTGCAGTAGTCTAGACGCAGCGTACAACTGCCCTAGCCAAAAGTGCCCAGTTTCGTTGGGTTAGAAAATATTTGGCGTGTCTCAGTACTTTAAGGTGATAGTGTGTACCATGAATGATATCATTGACATGTGCCGTGGAGTCAACATCTGCATTCATATACACATAAAGAGTGTTCACTTTGTCTCGAATGGGAATGGCACTATTGTCAATAGTCATACTTTAGCATTCTACCAAAAACTTACTTCTGGCTTGTGTGGAGCCAAATATCAGCAGTTCCGTTTTGGAGGGGTTTAGACACATGGAATTCAGGTTCATCCAGGCATTAAAAATATTGTACGTGTATTGTGCTAGATCATGTTCATAATTGCCACTCAGCACGAAAATTAGCTGAGTGTCATCAGCATAGTTCGAAAAACCCACATCAACAAATCACAGATGCCTGATGAATAGGTTAAACAATGCTGAGGACAAACAAGCCCCCTGGGGACCACCTCTTTAATGGGTTTGAAACCCGAGGAAGCCTTACCCCAGCACATACATGAGGAAGGACGATATCCAATTGGTAGCACTCTGAGCATAGGCCTTGAAGACTCAACCGACTCAAGAGACATGAGTGGTCTAGTAAATCAAAAGCGACCGACAGATCCAAGTGTATTAGTAGGCCTGCCGTGCCCCCCTCTATGACACTCAGCATCTTATGTTCCCCTTAGAGGATTGATATTGACCTAAGGAGAGAGCCTCATGTTCAATGTTGCCAAACCTAGCAATGAAAGGGAGGTGTGTAGTATGCAACCTCTGTTGTGACTGATGCCCAGACACCTGGGGAGCTGAAGGTTGGGGAACCAATGCCAATTTGACCAATAAGGTGGAATCGGGATCATCCTGCAAATGCAGCTCAATTGCAGCTCAATTTCAGCTCAATGGCAGCTTTTCGGAAACCTGCAGATCACAGCAGCAAGTATTGGAAGGTTGGTTCGAAATGAGTAGAAAAACTAATGGGCCCACTCTAAAATGCAGGCATTTCCAAGTGAATGATTGCCCCATCTCCCCATGTCGCAAAGAGGTGAGCATTTGGTGTTGCACTGGGAAGACAAAATGCGTCCACATGTGGAAGTGTCCACATCGAGGGAAATCTGCAGGAGTGTGGGACAGGGGTTTAGGAGCGACGTTCGCTCAATGAGTCAGCTCGAGTGATGCCCCCATGTGAGGCACAGTCTGGGATGAATCGCTGGAGGCGCCAACTCCATATTTCGATAGTCGGATACAATAGATATCCAACAACTCCCGGTTTGTTCACGTTAAAAAGTGCAGTCATATTGTGTGTAAATATCCTCAGCTTTTCCGACTTGATGACAGGGAGAAAGGATTTCAATGCATAGCCTCCTGCCTCGAGTACAGGAATGCTTGTGGTTCCTGCATTCAAAGGAATTTCAGATTGTCTCTTGAAGGACCCCTGGGTTATCTCCCAGCTACATTCTGACAAATCAGAGGTGACTGTCACAGAAGCGTATGTGGGTGAGAAGGAGACTCCCTGACTGAAGTGGCATTGTTGGAGCCAGCAACAGTCATCAGCTTTGACCACATCTGGTACTGCCATCTATCTGGTGCCACTGCATAGTTAGTTCCCAGTCCCACCAGGCCACTAGGGTCAGCTGCAGTTGTTTCATACACTGCTTGAAACTGGGCACCGACAAACCACACAGGAGGATAGAAAGCTAACAGTCCATAGGAATCTGAAGTACTGATGACAGATATGAGTGGATACAGGGTCTCATAACTTGAAATTCTGTAAGCGTCAGACTGCGTGGAGCCTCCAGGACTTCACAAAAATGGATCCTCTAAGTGGGGGGCTAGGGTGACTTTGAGATGTTTGCCGACAGGCCTAGGGTGAATACAAGTGGCAGGGGTCTCTCCATGTTTTGCTGGGCTAAGTATGGGAACAACACTTGAAGGAACCAGTTGCTCAAGTTGGGATAGATGCCTATGCCACCCCCGCCCTCAGAAAGGCTGCAATCAAGGCTTGGACTTTGGTGAAAAGTTGAGGTATGCAGCTTCGTCTAAATGGGAGGACATTTTACTGGCCTCATCCGCCAGAAATATGAGGAAGTTCTGGCGGGATTACCACATGAAGAAGTGGCGACGGGTATCCCACAAATCTATAACAAATTAGTCCCCTCAAAGGACATCCGTCAATATCTGGTCAGTATTTCGAATGACTCACTGGGGAGTAAGAGGTTGAAGGTAGCTCACCTCAGGCTTTCTCGACACCATCAGCCTCACATATTTATTCATTTGACACTTATATAGCGCACAAAACCCAGAGGTATCTAGGCACTTTTAACTTAATGTGGTTACAATAAGTGCTTCGGGTTACAGAAAAGGAAGCGTAAGAAGTGAATTACATCGTGGATATCCAAACTGCAAAAGGTAATATGCCAAGTGCAAGAGAGAAGTACATGGCGATCGCATCCATTTGGCCTGACCCCATGTTGCCGGGTTGCCAGCAACGCACAGATGCAAAGTCAAATCACTGGGCAAATACCTGGTGCCTACCCCATGTTGGAGGCCGGCAACAACAAACAAAGGTAAAAGCAAATCAGAAGGCAAATATATGGTGTCTAGCCCATGTTGCAGGGTGGTAGCATCACACAGATGCGAAAGTCCAGCAATAGGCAAGATCATGGTGCCTACCCCATGTTGCAAGGCAAAAGCAGCACACAAATGCAAAAGTCAGACAATGGGCAAGTACATGGTGTCTACCCCATGTTGCAGGGCGGCAGCAGCATGTAAGTGCAAAAGTCAGCCAATGTACAAGGTGGGGGCACGCACTGAATCACAGGCGACCAAGGAGGTTTGGGGGGTGCACTGGGGTACAACGAGGGAAGGAAAAGGGGTGGGGGTACACACAGCATCACAGGTGACTGGGGGGTCCACAAACAGCATCACAGGCGACCAGGAGGGAGGTGGGGGGCACTCACACAGCATCACAGGCAACCAGCGGGGTGTGGGGGGCACACACAGTATCACAGGCGACCAGAGGGGTGTGGGGGGCACACACAGCATCACAGGAAACCAGAGGGGTGTGGGGGGCACACACAGCATCACAGGAAACCAGGGGGGTGTGGGGGGCGCACACAGCATCACAGGCGACCAAGGAGAGTGTGGGGAGCACACTCAGCTTCACAGGCGACCGGGGGGGGCACACACAGCATCATGGCACACAAAAGACCCAACGCACGAAAAAGGTAACATCCTCGACTTAATCATCACCGCACTGCCTTCCCGCCACTACAGTTCTCCTCTCCCGCTGGACTGGTCCGACCACCTGCCAATGCCTTTAACATCCAGCAAACCACCCCAGCTCTGCTTCACTACCTGGAGATCATCAAAAGCTCCCTAACTCGAGGCACCTTCCCCTCGACCCTTAAGACAGGACAAATCCTCCCTCTACTAATGAAACCCACTCTGGATCCTGACAACCTAGTTAACTATCGGCCCATCATTCATTCTTCCGTTCCTAGGTAAGATCATCAAGAAAGCGGTGGCCGAGCAACTGCAGCAACACATCGACACCAACAATCCCCTCCAAACCAACCAATCCGAATTAAGGCACAGATGCAACACGGAGACTGCAACCGTCGAGGATCCTCCACATCCTCGACGATGGCCACCCCTGCCTCCTGGTTCTGCGCGGCCTCTCAGACGCTTGGGGATCAGCAACTTTGTCCTACACTGGTTCAAGTCCTACCTAGCCAACCACCAGCAGTTTGTTCAGATAGACCCCTCTAGATCGCCAATGCTACTCGTCACCTGTGGAGTCCCACAGGTTTCCATCCTCGCCTCAGTGATCTTCAATCTATACATGGAGCCGCATCCACATCCACCAATATGCTGACGACACACAGCTATACCTAAAGATTGACTCCATCAAGGAAATCAACAGGCTCAAACCCTGCCTCTCGCTGATCCAGTATCCACACCAACAACATCGAACACCCAGAAATGAAGACCTGGCTTTCAACCGCAAACCCTGAGGGCTTCACACCAGAGTTCACCTCCTGCACCAAGTCCCTTGGGTTCCACATCGACAAACACCTCTCCTTCAAGAGACACAGAGCTAAGACAACTCAAACAGCTTGGGATCAGCTCTCTCTCCTGTAGAAAGTCAAGTACTTCATCGCTCCAGACAGGTTTAGACCCACAGTTCAAGCACTGGTCCTATCCTACCTGGATGGGGGCAATGCACTCCTCAAGGGCTTCCAGTCCCGCTCCCTTATGCCCATCAGAAGTGTCGTACACACGGCTGCAAGCCTCATCAAGGGTCTGCGCAGATATGACCACATCACACAGGCCCTCATCTACCTTCACTGGCTCCCACTGCACGCACAAATCACCTTAAAAGTCTTGCTTAATTATCTATAAGGCAGTCGCCATCAAGTTGCCCAGCTGCCTCGTGGACAAAGCCATCATTTCCAGCAGACAGCGCACCACCAAAAGCTAGGACATGTGCAGACTTGAAATCTGCTGCTGTAAAAAGAAACGTACCAGAAAACAAGCCGTCTCTGCCTACGCCCCAAGACTATGGAACCTCCTCCCCCGTCAGCACCAGACTCTCCCCATGCTCCTGCAATTCAGAAAAGAAATCAAGACCCACCTCTTCAAGGAGTCACTAGTCCTCAGCACCTAGGCCATCACGTCGCCCCCCCCGACCCCGACTAGATAACTCGCCAGATAACGTCCACCCCTCTCCTCCCCACCACCCTGTATGGCTGTACACCTCTGTACCACTCTGTATCCTAACCCCCGCTGTACATCTGTTCTGTTACCTCTGAAAAGCCCTCAGTTATTCATCTGTACTGTGGTATACCTCTGTAAAGCGCTACATTGTATATACTGTACTGTTGTACCACACTGTAAAGCGCTCCAATGCTTCTCAAAGCTAAGTCTACTCTCAATAAATACCCTAATAATAATAATAATAATGAACATGAAAGATCTAGATGGGTCCTCAGAATGGAGTTGACTTTCTTATCCATCTCAAAGAAGTGTGAGAAGGACTTCTGCAATCTTTGAACTGTGGGAATGGAGTCTATTGCCCTCATCCACAAGTGTTTGTGAACCTCCACCATTCGTTTTTTCGGAGGAAATATTGTGGAGGAGAAGAGGAAGGGTGGAGGCGGAAGAGGTACGCTGGAGTGGGATGGAAGGACAGAAATTATGAAAGCATTGGACTACCCCAGGATTCTCGCTTCTGCTTGCCAAGCCCGTAAAATTAATAGTTAGTTACAGTAGTTAGTAATTTACTCTTAGTCCATAGTCCCCTTTCCTCCATACTACATGGGCATCCCTCGCTAGGGAAGGGAGATGGACCTTTTTCACCAGAAGAAACCTTCTTCCCCTTTAAATTTAGAGACGCGTGGGGTGCGGCCCTGAGATCATGCGCTCCCCTGACTCCGCCCACCGGCACCACACCTTAGTCCTCATTGACACGTCAACAATATTTGACATTGCCTAATGACACAGGTATTATTAGGGGGAGGATGGTGGGACGTATGGAGGAAAGGGGACTAAGAGTACGTTAGTCACTACAGTGAGTAACTATTAATTACTCTTACGTCCTGTCCCCTTTCCTCCATAATGCATGGGCGATTACAAGTGAATGTAGCCCTAGGGTGGAGGAGACTGTCCTTAAGAAAACAGATTCCTTAGAAATGCCTGTCCGAAAGCCGCGTCTGACTTTGAGCCGGCGTCCATACAGTAATGCTTACAGAAAGCCGAAGGAGTGGCCCAGGTGGCCGCCCTGCTGATGACCTGCCACGGAACCTGCCGTTGGAATGCAATGGCTGTGGCCTTGGCTCTGACAGCGTGGGCATGCATGTTAGCTGGAAGTGGCTTGTGCTGCCCCTCATAGGCCTCCTTGATGTGTTATGAACGAGCTAAGACAGTTAGCCACAGATCAGACATTGAATGATATCGCACATGGGGTAGAAACTCCACAGTAAGAGACTACAAATGTTTGTTGAGCAGAAAGCACACGCTTACGCAGAATACAGGAGCTGCTCTCAAAGGACAAGCGTAGACACATGCTATAGTTAATATACGCTCCATTGAATACAAACAAATGTGTAGTCAGCGAAGAACAAACGCATAATCTGCTGCTTGTTTTTAAGTGAGAGGCGAAGAACAGGACATGGTAACTTCCTCTTTCTAACCACAGAATAGCAGCTCCCTGTCTTAAACAGCTAATATTCAGATCAGATAAGAGGCCGAGGACAGGAAGCACAATACCAAAATACACACGGACGGTTGAATGTGCACAGGCAAGTGTCCCTCTTCAGAAAAGCCTTTAATGTAATGAGGGTTAAAGTGGTCTAAGAACAAATGACATGCATTGCTCCTGTCCATAGCAGAAGCACATTAACTCCAAAGGAAATAGCCAAAAGTCAAAGACAGCGTCTGTCTCTCGATTTTATACATAGGTACATCATGTATGCAACGCAAAGCAAAGCGCAGGAGCAAGTTCAAGCTCTAGACTAACTTTCCAGGCTGAGGAAATGACACACACATTTGAAGGCCTGCTTTAATATAAAAAGCACAACAGGCTGACGGGGCAAACACATACAGCGCTGCTGAAGAAATTGTTGGGGGTTGGGAAGAGACATCCATTGCAGGTCTCCGAGCAGAAGGCACAAACGAAGACGTGAGCAGGCCCGATCGATAGGAAGTTGTGGTCAATTTGCATGCAGCCAAGCGAGGCCTGAAAAGCGGGAGTTTGAATGTGGAAGTCAAACTGCATGCATCTTCTGAGACTGAAGGCGTGTTTTATTATGTTACATCCCACTTGATCATACCATAGCTTAGTGTAGACCAACATAACAAACTCCATGTTGCTCTAACTGGTATCTTAAAATGATTAATTGTACTTATTCTGTATTAAATGTAAATCATGCTTTTAGTTTATGCAATAAAGCTTTATTGCATAAACTAAAAGCATGATTTACATGTTTGGTAATATGTTACATTATACTTGCTGCTTCCATAGCTAGAGCTGGTAGAGAACAGAAGTAATATCAAATATATTGACTTGCTACCTTCAAGTGTCAGCTTCATATTTCTGAGTCTCATAATGAGGTCTCTCTAAGTCCAAACGAACTACACAAACATTTTTCCTGGCTATATTATGTCAAGGGATGCAAGCACTCAAGGAAACAGTCCTAATGCTAGACTAAATTCCTTGGGGCATCTCTTGCCATAGAATACGACGTTTGATTCCCTGCCCACTTCACACAGCCCTAATTTGGGTGGAGGGAGGGGGGTGTCAGAAAATCACGCCCGATAGGCGCAATTCAGTCAGGTGGCACACTGCAGATGGGATATCTTAGAGTTGACCAGAGCATTACCAATATTTAAATAACCTCATGTCCTAGTCACGGGAGAACGACAGGGCAAAAATAATTTTCTAAAAAGATTTTTTTTTTTAAATAAGAGTTTAGAGTGAGTACAGGAGATGGCTCACAATTAAATCAATATTCCTATCCATTGTAGAATGGCTCTATATGATTGGCTCAGAGCAGCACACTGGCATACAGTGAATACGAATTTCACAGTAGCAGTGGCGCAACTTGGTGGATTGCCAGCAGAATCGCTCTTTACTTACCTAAAGACCCCAGCTAAGAGGACAAATAATGTATATGCAAGTCTCCTGGTGAGGGGAGACTTAGACACCATAACGTATCGCCCATACCAGTATCCTGAATTGTCTTTACCACATACAAATCATGTCAAATGGTTTGGAGGTAATCTAGTTTACCCACAAAAAGGTGCAAGGCATGGCCCGTTAGCTACACCCAATCTGTCACTAGAATTCTTGGCCTGGTTACGTCCAAACTGGAGATCCGTATTTGCAGGCTGACTTCCAATTGTTAGCCACCCACTTTGATACAGTGTGTAACATTGCGCTGCAATATGCAGCTCAGCAGGGTATAACACCCACGCAGCAACCCCAAGGACAGCTGATTGCAGGTGGGGTACAACTACAGACATTGAGAATAATATTGGGATCTTGTCCATCCAAGAATGAAGACATGCCCAAGTGCCATTCACAAAAATTAGAACAATTGCAAGCTGCCTATCCACAAGTCACCCCTCAGAACAGACATAGGGCCCTAGCTATGTTTCTTCCATCTGGCTGCACACCGCCTGTAGCGAGTTGTGACAGCTGGATCTCAATCTATAGCTGGCTTTATTTACAGCCGATAGCCACGCCGTCCGTCACATCACTAGCTGACATCATGGTAACACAAGTCTTGGCCGCATCCATGGATTTAGGCATGTCTATAGCATCTAACAATTATCAAATGGTTGAGAGCATAATCCTACCCTTATTAAAAGGAGAGCCTGCAAGGTTAGAATTCCACAGAAAATTGTCCCAACTAAATGAGCAAGAAAAAAGGGAGCAATTTGGAGACATTGTGACATCCAGCTATCAATCACTGGGCAGGGAGCACTTGGGTAGAAGACCTGCAGAGAGACAGAAAAAGGGTAACAAGGATCTTAAGCCAGATAAAGAAACACACCACGAAGGAAGGCCCTCGAAAGGACGAGGAATGTTCCATGCTAAAAAAGGCAACAAACCAAAGGGGTGGCAATTATAGCACATAGAGGAAGAAAAATATCCCGAGCATGGGCATAAAAATTAGAAATCTGCAGGAGATAGGCAGAGCCCGCAGTGGCAAGGCAATCACAGGGGTAGACGATCATGGGGTAAGCCTGGGGGCCACTCCCATTTCAGACATCCTGACTATGATTTTAGAGGTAGGAAACACATGAAAAGTCCACAGAAGTGCAGCACTGATGAGAGCCCATCTCCTTCACAACAGGCACGGACACCAGACCATTCTAAGGCTGAGGGGAAAGAAGTGAAGGTTGAGAAAAAACACACTGCAGGTTTCACAGAATGCAGAGTCCACGCACTCATCGCATCGTCCCCAAGACTAAGCAACACATGGATTGGATTGAGATCCTATTAGACTCTGGGTCTGACATTTCCATATTTGAATGATGCCACAAGGCACTATTGCAGCACAGAAGGGCACACAGAAATGTGCAGGTCACTACACCAACTGGGCAGACATTAGCACACAATGAAGTGTATTTTGTAACCATTCAGCTAGAAGGCGAACATTCCAAAAAGAAAATTGAAGCACTAATTTGGCCACAGTTACACATTCAATATAAAGGGCTGTTAGCATTTCAAGATTGGCCACCATTGTATGTAAGGCAAGCACCAAGTGGTGAGGAGATGGTAAGACCTACTTTTTCAAACAAAGTGAGTGGGGAACTAATGCAAAAATATGCAAGAAAATGGTCAGCGCTGGCAGCGGCACAGCCATTTAAAAATCATGTAGGGCATGATAAAGAATGTCCAGCACATGTGATTCCAGTACTGAAACCAACCCGCCACAAAGGCAGTACCCAGTTAAACCACAGACAGTTGCCCACTAGATGAATTCAATGGTCAGCATCTCAACATTCTCCAGATGTAAAGTACCATTATTAGGCAGAATTGCAAAGACTGAGTGGATTGAGTTGGACAATGGACATGAAGCCAGACGCCTCACGGCCTGACATACCATGGTTTGATTTTTTCCGAATAATTTTCTCCGATGGGTCGGCAATTCCAGCAATGAGGACATGGTCTAAGTATGCTGCCGCGTGCCCCGCAGTCGTAGGACACTTCACACGTGAAGCATTTATACACACTGCTATTGCAACAAAGCATCTGGGAGACATGTCTGCCCAGACTGCTGAATTGCATGGATTACTGCTCGCACTGCAGAAAGCAGATTCAGGAAAGCCCACTCTAGCAGTCTCAGATTCAGATTACATTGTCAGGGCTTATAACACTGACTTGCATTGGTGGGTGCAAAATGACTTCAAAGATATTAGGCAGAAAACTATTGCTTCCAGGCAACTCTGGAAGCCGGTTTGGGATCTTAAACAGACTAACCCTTTGCTATGGGTAATGCACCCAAGAGCACATACCAAATGGCACATTCATAGCATTGGCAATGCATTGGCAGATAAATATGCTAAAGAGCACACAGTGAGAAAAAAGATAGCAGCCATAATTCGCTCAGCGACTGCAATGGATGAGGAAATAAAAGAGGCTTGTTTAGGTATTGTACCTAGGCCAAAGGTTTTCCCCAGTAATTATGTTTATGACATTGAAAATAACAAAGCAATAGTCACCATTCCTATGAAAAAAGGGGATCCTATTCAAAGATGAATCCCTAATAGAGCAGACAGGGAAATGCTGATTGCAGCCACACAAGCTGGACTTGTATCTGCCCATTTTGGGGTGAGTGCAACTGCACAGCTGCTCCTTGATCGCTTCTGGTGGCCAGGGCTTCGACAGCAGATGAAAATATATATAGCAAACTGTGACATGTTTAAAGACAATGGTGGATCACAGCAAAAAACCTAAGGAGATTCCTTTGAGAAGGGCAGCCTTGCCATTTCAGATCCAATATATGGATCATATAGGCCCACTACCAGCAGTGACTAAGTACAAGTACATTCTAGTAATAGATTCTTGCACTAGGTTTACCTGGATGATTCTTCAAAAGAAGGCAGACTGCAAATCAGTCATTCAGGCACTTCGGGATGTAGTAGCGATGACCACAACCAAAACGCTCCATGCTGTCAATGCTCCGGCTTTCTCAGGGGGGGCCCTGAAGAAGGCCTTGGAAGCATGGGGAACAGAGTTGCAATTCTCAAAACCCATTTTCACCTCAAACGAACGGGGTTGTGCAGAGAGCCAATCAGACCATAAAAGCTAGCCTGACTAAATGCATTTTGTCACTGGGAGGTAACTGGTTAGACCATGTGGCCTTAGGAGTGTGAATAATTTACCATGGCAGTTTCTATGCAATGCGAAGACCCCATTTGGACTCTTGTTTGGGAGAAAGATGTATATGCCTGACCTGCATCCTCTTCCCAGCCCCCTAACCAGGCACGAGCAACTGCTGGCGACAACGCTGTTGAGGGAATCGCTCCAGGTGGAAGCTGCTGAGGCCAGTTCTGAGAATACTCTCAAAGCAGGAGATTACGTCCTGGAAAAGATCCATGGCAAGACTCCTTTTGGCCCGTTTTACAGACCAGCAGTGTAAGTGATCAGAGTGAAAGTTTCCAGAACTGCCAGCCTACCCGCACTACCACCTAAGAGAGGTAACTAGGCATGTTTCTGTGGACCACCTAAAATCTGTGCCAGATGGTTAACGCAATGTTTCCACTGAATCTTCCTCTTCCAAGTGAGGAGGCCACAGAAGATGAGGAATTGGAGATCCGGCAAATGATGTGGATAGGTGTTCAAGATGAGGAAGTATATGCCACTCTTGACTACAGGTACACAATTCAGGAAAGTACTGCAAGTCTGCCAATTTGGAAACGGAAAGCATTTCTAGTTGCTTAAGTGATGAAAGAATACTTTTGGACAGACTTTCCAGAACAGTGTTATAAATTGCTGGCAGTGTATGTCCTCCTACTGTGGTTCAGCCTCACTTTATTCTTCATCTCACTGACTTCAGGGCATTTTCTGAGCAAGGTTTCCACTCCACCTGTAAGCAAAGAAGATGTTCTAATGCCTAAGTTCTTTACACATGTTAGAGAAAAGAGAGCTCCACGAAAAAGGAACTCCAGCCTCAGTACAAAAGTTTCCTCTAACTATGGGTCACGTGTGGATGCCATCGTTCAAGGCATACAATGGCCCAGCAACACAGCTACAAGTTCACACCTTTTCTGTTATTGATGAATCCAGACTGTTTTCACCCAGTAACCCTGTGTCTAGAACATACAGAGGACTGTTAAGAACTAGGCTTCAAACATTTCCACAAAATGCATTATTTGATGTGTTTGATGATGTGGAGGAGCTCCATGAAACAGGGCCCCATGTGCATTATGTGCGATATTACAATGCCTTTTTACTTGTCAAAACGTGAGCCCATTCTGTGGCCCATATATACATTCTGGGAACACTGTGCAGTGCCTTTTCAAACTGATAGTCCTGAATTCAAAGCACAGCTCCCATATATTGCATTAAGACCATACCAAGCAGGGGATTACATGTTTGAAAATCAGTATAAATTCCCTCCACAGCCACATAATGCACAGCACATGTATGTTGCAGATTCAGTCATATCGGACTGAAAATACTTTGCAAACATGACTGAACAAATATGGCGAGGAACTGTCCCTCTATGCTCTACTTCGGGTCAACAGATATGGCAAATGAAAGGGGTTCACGCGTTAGACATGGCACATAGGTTCCCACATTCAATGTATTTCTTAAATTATACGGAATTCCAAACCACTTGCAGTAATAGGAATTCGAGTTTCTACCCCGAGTGGGAGAAGGCAGTAGGTTAGTTCTGGAGTGTGTCTTATAGAGAAGCAAAAGAACGCAATGGCACCAAGCATGTTACTTATGCATCAGGGAGACCTGTATTATGGGTGGTTCAAGCAAATTAATGCAATAAAAGAAAAGCAGGACTTAGTGAAGGCCCATATAGGGTTTGGATCTCCCATTACACATCCCTGACACAAGCTATATCCATAGGTAAGCTGTGTCAAGTAATGCTTTGACAGTATTACTTGAGTGAGGTGATACAATCTCTAGATAACTTCATAAGAGAAGAGAATTGGACAGCTATCATGCAGTCAGCTACTAGCCTGAGGCACACCCAAAGTGGGTGTGTCAGTAGAGCAGCTACCCGCACCACCTCAGACTCTAGTGTACCTTGTGAGGTGGGACGAGCATCCATAACAGGAAAAACTTACACTTGGTCACAAGCAATAATGCAAATCCTGCAAACTGAAAGTGAGGCAGTACAGCGAGGATTTCATGCTGCAGATTCTATTGATGAAGCGCTGCAACGAGGCTTCTATGCATTAAGAGATGTGAGAACAGATGTGGGTTTGATTCAAAATAAGGTATCTATCATTAGAAGTGACCAAGAAGCCTAAGTAAGTCTCTCTGTAGTAACTGATTTTTTGGACTCTCTCAAGCAGAGGGGTCCCAGATTGGAATGTGATTTCATGGCCAGAACAAATACAGGCACTTAACTTGTCCAAGGTTGCAACACGCCAGGCGATGTCTGGCTCCACTTTCCTATTGCTTAGTTTACTGACAAATAGTGTAGTATCAGCATCTGCTTGGGCGTCAGGCTCCACAAATTGGATTGTGCACGGGGTACTAGACATTCCCATTCAAATAGCACGCTCTATCATATGTCAAGAATAACACTCTTGGAGTAATGTACATTGGGTGAATGACACGTGGGTCAGAGAAGATTACGTGGTGCCATATTCACATGCATGTGTGTCACCATCTAGGCCTGAAATAACAGTGTACTCATTACGTGAATGCAAAGTTTCTACTAGACTGATGTGCGAACATGCTGAGCCAATGAATTTGTGTGACAGTAACTTGAAAAGCACACTGCATATTGCACCAATTGATTAATTGTACAGTAGAGCGCATAGCCTACAAAATGGTTCATATTTGGTACATTTCAATCAATCTTGCTGTCATATCTCTATAGGAATACCAACTCGGATCACCGTAGGCAAGTTAAATGCTGTGGGTTCATTTTGGATCCACCTAGATCATTTCAATTAAAATCATTATCCTGGCCTAGCATCACTTTACAAAAACGAGAGTACCCAAAATTGAGTTTATACATAGCAAGGCTGTTAAAAATGTGGTTGGAGGTGCGAAGCACTGAAGATACATATCTCCAAGCACACTTTGCTGTGGTTTAACAGATTGCACAAGCTCCGAACATACGAGGCAGGAAGCCTTGCACTCTCTGATTGACAGTTCACAGCTCAGTGGGGTCAATACAGCCCCTTCTGCAGTGACAAAAGCAGCTTCAAGTCTCCTACATAAAAGGTTAATTGCCTTGGACACAGTCATTAGAACATTGACTTTGCCGAGTGCTTGGTACAGCTGGCTGTTGGTAATACCTGGACTTTGTCTCATATTTTGTTGTAGACAATGAATTATGACAAGCCACTAAATGAAAGCCCTTGAAGCAACCCGTCTCCATTACAGAACACAGCAGTGCAGACTTCTCGGGTTACAAGCTGTGTTTGCTTTTTCAAAAACATTTAATTTTGTCATTAATCAGGAAGAAATCTTCTGTGTCAGCCATCGCAAAATGCAGAGTGGGTCACAAAGAATCATTGCTTGCAAAGAACGTTGGCGACTCAGCCTCGTCGTCCAGATTGGCACTGTGGCGCAATAGACTCTCCAGGACATTGTCTGTGCGTAGAGACATTTGCGGAATCCAAAGGTACTTAACGCAAGTACTCTACTGTGACTTCATTGAAAGTCCCCCTGAAACCATGCCTGACAATGGGGGCTTGCCAGAGCAAAAGAAACTACTCGGATAACGACGAAAGCGACTATTGTCAAATGCATCCAATAACCCCAACAGCACTGCCAAGGAAGCACATGGTCCCTCTTTCTCACAGCCGGACACAAGTCAGCCACAAGATGACTGATGCATACTCGCAAACTCTGACCACCAGGCACCTGAGGGGCAAGCAACACGAGTGATGGATTTCTCTTGTTCCAAGAATACATGGCAGAAGGAAATGATGCCCAAAACGGTGCACTGTGATGACATGTGCATTCTGTTTTCCTCACGGCTGTGCTTCTAGACACACCTCAGGAAGAGGCTTACTATTAGTCCTGAGTTCCGAATACCTGAGATTCTACACATTTCGCCCGCACAAGCTTCTCAGTCAGAAATCAAAGAACTGAAGATATATTACACTCTACCTCAAGATGCAAGCTTGAGTGCAAAGCAAACATACAAATTGGATGACCTTCATGTGCTGATCTCTGTGAGTTACAAAGAAACTCACATATTGGTTTATTTTCAAGGACACCAATTCAAACTATTAACTGTGTATGCATGTGACAATGTGCTCAAGATCACACATTCCACAGCCCATTGGATCAAGAAACCAGGGGCCAAGCTTTGTTTGTTGCTAATTACTAATGGATTCTCAAAATATCCTTTATCGCATTTTGAAGCTATCGCCAGTAATGGTTTTCCAGTTAACCTATATACCTCACATTAAATACATGCATTCATTCATGCATGCATTCTTAGCTAGGTCCGATTGCAATATAATGGACTCATGCTGAATACCTCAATGTTAGATACGTGTACTCATTCATGCTGATGTGGGCAAGTAGTGCTAACTATTTGAAATGTGGTCCAGCCATTGATATTTTTTTTTATTTGTTTATAGCACACAGTACATTCTTCTAGGCACTCTGCAATTTATCAAGCACCTCATGTTGATCTTTGCACGCAAAAGTTATGCGCTAAAATATGAATGTATACATGTTTTTCTGTTTGCCACCAATATAGGCAATCTTCATGTACTTACAGCTCCTAGTAAGCCTACTAATGACTTCAAAGAGCTACAAATCTTTGATCTATGTCAGACTGCCTTGAGGGGGGTTTGTTACGAATAAGCTAAGACAGTTAGCCACAGATCAGACCTTGAATGAATAATGCACATGGGTTAGCAACTCCACAGTAAGAGGCTACAAATGTTTATTGAGCAGAAAGCACAAGCTTACACAGAATACAGGAGCTGCTCTCAAAAGACAAGCGTAGACACATGCTATAGATAATATAGGCTCCACTGAATACAAACAAACGTGTAGTCAGCGAAGAACAAACGCATAATCTGCTGCTTGGTTGTAAGTGAGAGGCGAAAAACAGGGCATGATAACTTATTTCTAACCACAGAATAGCAGCTCCCTGTCTTAAACGGCTAATATTCAAATCAGATAAGAAGCCGAGGACAGGAAGCACAATACCAAAATACACACGGACGGTTGAATGTGCACAGGCAAGTGTCCCTCTTCACCTCTTCAGAAAAGCCTTTAATGTAATGGGGTTAAAGTGGTCTAGGAACAAATGACATGCTTTCCTCCTGTCCCTAGCAGAAGCACATTCACTCCAAAGGAAATAGGCGAAAGTCAAAGACAACGCCTGTCTCTCGATTTTATACATATGTACATTATGTATGCAACCCAAAGCAAAGCGCAGGAGCAGGTTCAAGCTCTAGACTAACTTTCCAGCCGAGGAAATGATGCACACATTTTAGGCAGACCAAGTCCTGCTTTAATATAAAAAGCACAACAGGCTGACGGGGAAAACACACACAGCGCTGCTGAAGAAATCGTTGGGTGTTGGGAAGAGACATCCATTGTAGGTCCCCGAGCAGAAGGCACGAATGAAGACGTGAGCAGGCCCGATCGATAGGAAGTCGTGGTCAATTCGAATGCAGCCAAGCGAGGCCTGAAAAGCGTGAGTTTGAATGTGGAAGTCGAACAGTATGCATATTCTGAGATTGAAGGCACGTTTTATTATGTTACATCCCTCTTGATCATACCATAGCTTAGTGTAGACCAACATAACAAACTGAATGTTGCTCAAGCTGGTATCTTAAAATGATTAACTGTACTTATTCTGTATTAAATGAAAATCATGCTTTTAGCTTATGCAATAAGGCTCTTCACATATTTGGTAATATGTTACGTTATAATTGCTGCTTCCATAGCAGGTGTAATGAGAATTAGAGTTGGTAGAGAACAGAAGTAATATTAAATATATCGACTTGCTACCTTCAAGTGTCAGCTTCATATTTCTGAGTAATGCTTCATAATGAGGTCTCTCTAAGTCAAAACGAACTACACAAACATTTTTTCCTGGTTGTATTATGTCAAGGGGTGCAAACACTCAAACAATCCTAGCGCTAGACTAAATTCCTTGGGGCATCCCTTTCATAGAATACGATGTTTGATTGCCTGCCCTCTTCACACAGCCTATTTTAGGTGGAGGGAGGGGGGCAGAAAATCACGCCCCATAGGAGCAATTCTGTCAGATGGCCACAACCATCCCCTGTGCTATGGAGCATTGGATTCCCGATGCCTGGGCCTTGACCCACCCAAAGGTGACAGTGTGTCTAACTTGCGGAAGCCCTTGTTCCTGTCCAGATAGAATTTCAGTGCGTGTGACATCCAGGCAGTGCAAAACCCCCTGAGCCTCCTCCTTTGGGTCGGCAAAAACGTGAGTAAGACTATTTCCTCATTTAGATGGAACACAGAGGGTACCTTAGGTAGTAATGCTGGGTGTGTCCTCCGGACAACCTTATCCTTGTTAAAAGTAGTATAGGGCGCTAAAGCCACGAGAGCCTGGATCTCGCTGACTCTGCGAGCAGCGCTGAAACCCACTAACAGGGCTGTTTTAATGGTGACCAGCCTAATGTCGGCAGA
Source organism: Ambystoma mexicanum (assembly GCF_040938575.1). Taxonomy (NCBI): domain Eukaryota; kingdom Metazoa; phylum Chordata; class Amphibia; order Caudata; family Ambystomatidae; genus Ambystoma; species Ambystoma mexicanum. The sequence goes on along the minus strand of NC_090935.1, from coordinate 1,265,975,373 downwards.
TGCCATTGGCTCGAACGGCTTGTGCGCCAAGATGCCCAACACTACGTTGAGGTCCCACACGGGGTGTGGTTATTTAATAGATGGGTAGAGTATGGAGAGGCCCGTCAAATGTCTCTTGACGCTGGCAAAGGTCTTGCAGCAGCTGTTGTCGCATGTGGCAAACAGGTCAATCTCCGGGGTGCCCACTCCTGAAACAACAGGTGTAGCTGGTCTTCATGCAACTCCCATTCGTGACAAGAGTTTGTTTATTAGGTTTATATAGCGCTTTAATCAAAAGCGCTTTACAGTAGAACAAGGTACAATAATGAAAGTAGCATATTTACAATCATGAAACAAACCAGTGATAAAATATGTAGAACAATTTACTTAGATGGAGGGGAAGAGGGAAGGGGGAAGGGAGGGGAGAGGATGTAGGTAAGGAAGGTTTCAAATGTCTGATTTGAGATCAGTGGGAGCGAGAAGAAGGGGAAGGGAGGGAAGGGGATGGGTAGAGTGACAGGGAGCTGGGGAGGAGAGAAGGTAGGGAAGGAAAGTCAGGAGAAGAGGGGCTTTCAAGGAGGTGCGGAAGGATGAGTAGGTAAGGGAGGAACGGATAGAAAGAGGTAAGGAGTTCCAATGTAGGGGGGGCAAGAGCTGAAAGGAACAAAATAGTGAGGAGGCACATGGGGAAGGGGGTACAGTGAGTAAGAAGAGATCAGCTGAGCGGAGAGAGCGGGAGGGAGAGTAAGATGAGAGGAGAGAAGAGAGATAGGGGGGGGGGCGAGATCATGGAGGGATTTGAAGACCAGAGGAATTGAAACTTTAGTTGCCAGAGAAATGGAAGCCAACCAAGTTGAGAGAGTGAGGTGGAAATAGAATCTCGAGGACCAAGGAGACAGAGTACATATAGAGGAGTGGTAGATGTATTTTAGGGGAATCAGATGAGGGACAGGGAGTCCAAAGAGGAGAGAAGAGCAGTAGAAGAGGCAGGAGAAAATAAGGGAGGAGATTAAGAGTTTAGAAGCGTGGAAGGTGAGGGAGGAGCGGATCTTGCGAATGTTGACGAGAGGGTTCCTGACATGCACGAGAGGTGAGAGAGATGTGGTTGGAGAAGGAGAGGGAGGAGTCAATGTAGAGACCAAGATTGTGGGCATGGGTGGAGATGGGGAGATTGGAAGGGGGAAAGTGGATGAAAGGAGGGGGGTAGAGGAAAGTGTGTTAGGAGGGAAGAAAAGGACTTCCGTCTGGTCAGTGTTGAGGGAAAGAAAATGAGATGACATTCAGTTTTTGATGGCCGCTAGGCAGGAAGATAGAGTGTGGTGGAGGGCGGGAGTGGAATAAGAGAAGGAGAGAAAGAGTTGGGTGGCATCAGCGTAGAAATGGTGAGAAATGCCAAAAGAAGAGATAACGGGGCGATAAGGGAGAAATATAGAGAGAAAAAAAGGCCCAAGTACAGAGCCCTGGGGGGTGCCATAGTTCAAGGGGAAGTTGGAGGAGGTGCGGTCGCTCCAGGAGACAGCAAAGGATCGATTGGAGAGGTAAGAGGAGAGCCAGGTGAGGACAGAGCCTTTGAAGCCGAAGGAGCACAGAGTACTAAGAAGTAAGGGGTGATCTACGGTATCAAAAGCAGCAGAGAGGTCAAGGAGGATGAAAATTGAGGATTGCTTAGCGCAGTGAGCAGTGAGGAGAGAATTAAGTATGTAAGTGAGAGCAGTCTCAGTGGAGTATTTAGGGCGGAAGCCAGACTGAGAAGTGGGGAGGAGGGAGTGAGTGGATACGAAAGCTGAGAGTTGAGAGTAGGCTAGGCGATCGAGGAGCTTAGAGATGAAGGGGAGAAGCGAGATTGGTCGGAAGTTGGACGCAAGAAGAGGGTTAGCAGAAGGTTTCTTCAGGATAGGGATGATGGTGGCGTGTTTGAAAGCTGAAGGAAAGGTGCCAGAGGAGAGACAGGTGTTGATAAAGGTAGTTTGGTAAGGAATGAGGAGAGGGTAGATTTTAGAGATAAGGGAGGTGGAGAGGGGATAGGAGGGGGCAGCAGTAGGGTGAGTTTTAGACAGAAGAAGGGAGACACAGGATGGGGTGATAGGAGAGAAGTGAGACATGCAAGAAGAGGCGGGAGAGAAGGAGGAGGGAGGAGGGAGGAGGGGAGTAGGAAGGAGAGATGAGGATGTTTTGGCATAGAGAGAATTTTGGATGAGAAGAAGTTGGCAAAGTCGGAGGGAGAGAAGGGAAAATTGGTGGAGGGGTCAGTAGTAGGAGGGGAAAGAAGGGTAGAGAGGGTCTGGAAAATGCGACGGGGGTGAGAAGCTTGTGAGCAGAGGAGGTTAGAGTAGTAGGAGCGCTTGGTAGATTTGAGACAAGAGTCGTAGAGAGAGTGATATGAGAAATAGGAGGATTGATTAGTCAGAGAAGGGGATTTGAGCCAGCGTCATTCAAGACGACGGAGGAAACGACGCATGGACAGAAGGTGAGAGGAAAGCCAGGGTTGGGAAGGTTTGTGAGAAGTGTATAAGGAAATAAGAGGGTACAGTTGGTCGGGACTGGTGGATATAGAGGAGGACAGTGAGGAGAGGGCGTCATCAGCCGAGAGAGAAGAGAAGTCAGGGAGAGGGGGGAAGGGAAAAAGAACAGGAGTCGAAGAAGAGAGAAGGGTTGAAGTTGCGGAGATCGCGACGAGAGAAGGAGGGGGAGAAAGAGGGGTAGGACAAGGAGGAGGAGGGAGGAGTAAGAGGGAAGGAGAGTAAGGCATGGTCGGAGAGATAGTTGGGAAGAGAAGAAACAGGTGATGAGGAGTAAGATGAAAGAAAGATGAGATCAAGAATGGAGCCAGAGGAGTGGGTGGGGGGAATAGGGAGGGGAGAGAGGATATAGGAATCAAGTATGGAGAGAAGAGGGGAAGATTGAGAGGAGATGGAGAGGGGGAGGTTGAAATCACCAAGAACAGAGAGAGGAGTAGGGGAGGGAGAGATGAGAGAGAGGAGGTGGTCCAGGTCCTCATAGAAGGAAGAGAGCGGACCAGGAGGTCTGTAAATAATTAAGAAGGAGATTGCATGAGGGTAAGTGAAGGATTTGAAGAGAAATTCGAAGGAGGAGAAGGTAGGGAGACAGGGTAGGGGTTGAAGAAAGACATTTAGGGTGGAAAATGAGACCAACGCCGCTTCTGTGACCAAAGGGGCGTGAGACATGAGAGAAGGAGGAAGAGGGGTGGTGAGAGAAGCAGGGACAGTGGAATTGAAGAAGGGGATCAGTGATGCAGAGGAAGTGGAGGTTGAGTCTGAAGAACAAGTCAAGAGCCGGAGCGGCCTTATTGCAGATGGATCAGGCATTCCAGAGGGCAATTTTAATGATAATGGAGGGTTTGACAGTGGGGAGGTGGATAAGGTTAGGACGAGGAGGGATAGTGTGAGGGGGGGAAAGGGTGGGCAGGAGGAGGGGGTAAGTAATGGGGGTGGACAGGAGGATGAACGGGAGGGAGAGGAAAAGGGGGGAAGAGGAGGGAGACCGAGGAGGGGAAAGACAGATAGAGCGCATGAGAAGCGGGGGATTAGAGTACGGGCTGGTGGCCTCAACAGTAGAGTGTCCACAGAGTAGAGATCAGGAGCCGGAGCAGGTTCAGTAGAGGGAAGGGAGAGGGTGACAGGGGAGGATGAGGCCCTACATAGGAAGGGTGAGTAGCCACAGCAGCAGAGCGTCCGCAGGTAGTTAAAGAGTGCAAGTAGTGTGGAGGTGAGGAGAGTATGGCAATGAGGTGAGGCCCTGAAGAGGGGGATTTGGTAGCCTCAGCAGCAGAGCGTTATAGACGGTAGGTGAGTGGGACAGGATCAAGGGTGTGAGGATGAGGCCCTAAAGAGGAGTAGTGGGGCCAAGTGTCAGAGTGGGAGGAGTAAAAAGTTGCAGCAGCAGAGCGTCCAAGGGCTGTTGGTGAGAGCAGCAGGATCCTTAGGAGAGGATGAGCAGCAGAGCATCCAGGGCAGTTAGGTGAGAAGCAGGATCTGTAGGTGAGGAGGAAGCCCAGAGGAGGGGGAGTGAGGGCCCCAGACAGTTGAGTGAGTGTCTGAGTGGGAGTGAAAGGTTGCAGCAGCAGAGGGTCCAAGGGCAGATTGGGGAGGGCAGTAGGATCCTTGGGGGAACAGCAGCAGAGCGTCCAAGGGCAGATTGGGGAGGGCAGAAGGTTCCTTGGGAGAACAGCAGCAGAGTGTCCAAGGGTAGTAAGGTGAGAGCAGGAGAATCCTAAGGAGAGGGATGAGGCCCTGGTGAGGAGGAGCGGGGACCTCAGACAGTTGGGCGTGTGCAGAAGGATTGAGTATGGCAGGACGTGGGGTCAGCCAGAGTGGGTCGGGTTGCTGCAGGCAGTGCAAAATGGATGGAGACAGCTGTCAGTGGTGGCACAGGCAGCACCGGCAGGGGAGGACCAGGCGAGGTGGAGCAAGGAGACAGAGGGAAATCCCGGAAGCTGGGCGGGCAGGGGCGGTCTCTGCGGGTGAAGGATCGGACAGTGCTACAGTCCGTTGTAGCAGGGCACAGGCAGTCTGATCGGGTTGCTGCAGGAAGTGCACAATGGATGGAAACAGCTGGCAGTGGTGCACAGGCAGCACCGGTAGGAGAGGGCCAGGCGAGGTGGAGCAGGCAGACAGAGGGAAAGCCCGGGAGCTGGGCGGGCAGTGCTACAGTCTGTTGCAGCAGGGAACAGGCTGTCTCAGCGGGTTGCTGCAAGCAGTGCAACAAGAGTGCAACTCCCTGCTGAAGGAGTCCGCCAGAGTGTTGTGGATCCCCGGAAGATGGAGAGGAATCAAGAACATGTTCTGTTGCAGGGGCCATTGCCAGAGTGCTTGGGCATCCTCGGAAAGCTTTGGGGATCTGGTCCCTCTCCTTGCTTCAGATGTAAAACATGGACATCGTGTTCTCTGTGTAAATCCGAACCACTTTCCCTCCGAGCAGGGGGAGGAAGGACTTCAGTGCCCAGAATATCGCCCATAGTTTCAGCAGGTTGAGGTGCTGCGTCTTTTCTGTCTCTGACCACAAACCCCTGGTGTGGTGGTCTTGGCAGCGGGCTCTCCAGCACTCCAGGGAAGCGTCCGTAGTGACAGTGATCTGATGGCCTGGGAGCCTGAAGGAGGCACCTTGCATGATGTGTTCCCTCACTGACCACCAGAGCAGGCCCTTCCTGAAGGCTGGAGTCAGCGTAATGCGTCTCCACCAGGAGCCGGAAGCTTGTACCCACCTGGCATCCAAGAATTCTTGTACTGGTCTCATTCCTAGTCTGCAATTGGTGACCAGTGGGATGCGGTTATAGGTGATAGGATCCAAAACAAAAGGATCAAATGCTTTTTTTTTATGGGCGGGTTCCCCCTAACTCCCTGTTTTCTTTTTTTAAAAAACCTTTTTTGCATACCAAACAAAAATATATATAATTAAATAAAAAGCATTCAACCCTTTTTTTCCGATCCTTTTGGATTAAAAAAAAAAAAGGGCATTCAATCCTTTTTTTCCGATCCTTTGGATGGACACCGTGGGATGCATGAAGACAACATCCCCGGCAAAGACCTATAGCTGCGGACTGTGGTCGTCTGGGTTTTGCTGAGGCAGTGCACCTTTTGTAGAAGGGCAGACACACTCTCGTCCGAGGGCCTCGCTTTGCAGGTGCTGGTGTCTAGCAGTGCTCCGTGGTACAGTGCCCTCTGAGAGGGGGCCAGATGCGACTTCGGAAAGTTGGAGAAACCCAGTTGTTGAAGCCATTGGATTGTGACAGTGGTGTTGGGACTCCGCAAGAGAGTAGGAGGGGACTCTTATTTGCCAGATGTCTAAGTATGGGTAGACGTGTACCCCTCTCCGCTGCAGGTGAGTCACCACTGGTGTGAGGCATTTGGTGAACACCTGAGGGGCCGATCTGAGGCCAAAAGGAAGAGCTTTGAACTGATAGTGCTCTCCTGCCACCACGAAACGAAGGTAGCGCTGGTGTGAAGGGTGAATACGAATGTGGAAGTATGAGTCTTTGAGATCGAGGGACGCTAGGAAATCCCCTTGCTGCAGATGGGATATTACCTGTTGCAGTGTCACCATGCAAAAGGTTTGTGCTGTCTGAAACTTGTTGAACACCCTTAGGACTAGAATGGGTCTCCAACCCCCTGGTTTGTTCAGCAAGCCCTTTTTTCTTACCAGGAAGTAGCAGGAATACACTCCTTTCTATATCTCGTTTCTGGGGACCTTTTCCACAGCGCCTTTCCATAGCAGAGACTGCACTTCTTGGATCAGGAGGGGCTGCAATTTTTCTGGTCTTCATACAGGAGGAATGTCTGGAGGGTACTTTAAGAACTCCAGTAAATGCCCCTGATTGAGGAGGGACAGCACCTATTTGTCTGATGTTACTCGAGCCCATTCATCGACGAAGTTTGATAGACGTCCCCCACTGGGGTGCTGAAGTTGTGGACCCTGGCTCTCGGCCAGTCCTGCTTGCTTGCCGAACTGGCCCCTAGGCTGGAAGGTGCCCCGGCATCACTGGGAACCCTTGCAGGGCTAGGTTTGCTGCCTGTACTGATCGCCTAATGAATACGGGCTCTCTTAGGATGGGGATGACTGGTACGTACTGAGGTTGTCCTGCAAAGTTCCATTATAATGCCCTTTTCCTGCACGAAAGGACAGGCGCTTGTGTTGCAATGCGGCCAGGGAGCGGGCAGTGCCAGTGTCTGTCTTTATGGCCTGTAGGAGCTCATACACCTTTTTTGCCAAACAAGGCGGTGGAATCGAAAAGGCATGTCTGTAACCCGGTAATGGACATCCGGTTTAAAGTCTGTGGCTTTAAGCCAACCTTGTCGGCGTACGACCACTCCATTTCCCATCCAGTGATAGCCTGTGTCGGCAATGTCAACGGAAATAGAGATGGCATGGTCAGATGCCAGCTCACCCTCATGGAAAATGTCCAGTGCCTCCTGCTTCTTGCCCTCAGGCAAGAATTCCAACAAGGGACCCAACTTGTACCATAACTCGCGATCATAGCAGGCCAGCATGGCCATAGCGTTCGCCACCTTGATAGTTGAGGCAGCTGTCGCTATTATCCTCTTGCTTAAAGAGTCAAGGCGTTTGCCTTCTTTGTCTGGGGACACTGAGCAGGTTGGCTGACCTCTTCCTGGCCGTCGTAGAAACTACAGAGTCTGGGATAGGCTGTCTGCAGAGACGGGCAGCAGCGCTCTCTGGGGCACTGTACTTTTTGTTGAAACAATCCTTCTTTGGAGATGCAGTTTCAGGGTGTGCCATGGCAACAAAGCTGTCTTCCCAGATATCCTCCAGTTTAGGTATTGCCATAATGGACTTTCTGCGCTGTTCTCTGCGTGGATATGAAACGCTCTCCTTCTGCTCATCCAGTGCTAAGTCGAACATTGTCGACGCCCTAGACATGAGCACATGGAACGCTCCCATTTCATCAGGGGGACAATCCCTGAGGGGCACCTTATCTGGCCCACCATCCGCCATGATGAAGTTGTCAAATTCATCCTTTGAGGGCATGGTTGCTGATGCTGGACTGAGGTTGGCAGCATAGGATCCCATTGGTGCCAAGGGTGTAGAGGCTGTACCATCCCTGCTGACAGCAAGGGGTTCAAAGGTGGTGGTTAAATGAGGCTTGCTTCCCCTCCCCCACAGAACCCTCCCCCCTCAAGCCCCCCTGAGTTGGACTGCTCTGTGGCAATGCCCTAGGGGAAGAAGGTTGCTGTGACAACGGCTTCCTCCTCTACTGACTGTGAAATACTTGGTTCTGGAACTATGAGGCCAGCCCCAGGTTTGAAAACAGTTCTCAGACATTCTGGCCATGCCTCTGCTGTGCTGATGCTGGCCAACAGCTGTGGTGACAATGGTTTGGCGAGATTTTTTACTCTTTGCTGGTGCTGTCAATGACGGTATGGTCGATGCACTCGTGGTTGTAGTAGTTCTCGAGGTTGAGGACAGTTTTGTCGTCCTGTTCGAGGACGGTATTGGTGTCGTAGACCACAAAGTAGATGATTTTGTTGCCGACTATGTTTTTGGCGTTGATGATGACGGCGTCTTCCAGCCAAGCGCCAAGACGGCAGTGCCGGTCCTTCAGCGTCTTCAACCAGAAACACTGGGATATCTCACAGTCTTTGATGACATGTGTCAACACTAATGTGCAGTAAAGAATTTGAAGATGTCCCACAGGGGAGGAGCTAAGGGAGTATTCCCTACTGGCTATGGGCATTATGACCCAAAACGATGACGATAGAGCACTAAAGTGACAGATGTTTGAGTTTAATTTTAAAATGCTCTATTTTACCAAAGATTCCCAGCCTGACAACGGGGAATATTCACAGCATGTGAATTTATGAAAGATCCATTGCTGGAGAAGCTCTTTTCTCTCCCAAGGTCTAAGCAGTCCCACCCTTTAAAATTGGAGTTGGAGGTGGACAGCGTTGCGTATGATGCCAAGCTACATCCCTGGTTTATTTTGTATAAACTGTGTACAGCGTCAAACCTTGCCTTATATAAAGCAGCTCTCCTCGACGTCCTTGGTCAGGACGGTTCCAGGGCATTTCCATTGTTCAGTTACATAACTGATCAGAGTGCAAAACTAGGCCTTCCCTCTATTTCCGCTATGTGCATCAGGAGATTTTGATTGCAAAAGAGAACATCAAGCAGAAGTACAGGGATTGGTACTATAAAATTCAGGTTCTCAGAGATACTCGGTGGGTATAAAGGTGGTGTCTCTCTAGCTGAAACTATCATTTGGCCAACAAAAATATTTGAAACTCATTGAAGATATAGAGGCACACACCTTTTTTTCTGAAAGCAAGATTGGGGATTCTTCCACTTGCAGTGGTCACAAGTTCTTGGGTCAGTGGTTAAAATGTGTGGTAATCTGGTTGAGGATATTAAGCACTTTTTGTTTCTCTGTCCTCTGTTCAGGAGTTTACGGCTTAAATGGCTGGTCCCTCTTTATGGGAAGTATGGTTTAAACAAGTGTGCAGGGGCCCCAAAGTTCTTTTTATGCAATTAAAACAAAGCAGAGTGGGGGATTCCAAGATGGTCGCCATGATCACACCACCGTAAGGAGCGGGCTCCTCCCGGCGGTCCCACTATAAGGAGCAATAAGCGGGTCTAAGACCCCCGATCCGGGGCGCAGAAGAAGTGGGAGATTCACCCAAGAGGTGTGTCAGCCCCGACATTCGAATTCGGAGCGACCCGGGACAGAAATCCCATGCGGTGTGCGGCGCGCAAAACAAACGTCCCAAGGAATCAGAGTGAGGGACAGAGCCCGGCCGCAAGCACTGCAGTCCATGAGGGGCGAGCCAACCCGCTCCAACTGTACAAAAGATGGACGAGGGAGGTACACCCACCACGGTTGTCCTCCCTGAGCGAGCGGGGGACCTCTAGCAAGAAAAATCCCTTGCAGCAGCCTCAACCCCAGGAGGAGCAACAAATCAGACTCTGGCCGCGGTTGACACAGTTCATGAGAAGTGGAACGCGGACCAGCCATCCCAGCCACCCCGGCGCAGTCTGGGATCTTCATGTAGGAGGGGGAGTGGGCCGCACTGGGAGGCTCAACCCCCAGCCCGCCACGGATCTGCCAGCAGGGAGATGTTATCTGCAGTGGACACCATAAGGAGAAAGGACTGGCAGCTGATCTACGCAAGAGGGAGGTAGCCAGTGATGGAAAGTGGAGAGCCGATTGAGGTCGGGACAGCGCCTGCGACCTGCAATCTGTTGGAATGCTCTTTTCCCTCGGCTTTGGCGATGCATAAATCCATATAGTGGCAGAGCCCCAAGAGAATACCTTTGGTGCGGCATTCGGTAGGGTGTATGGCAAAAAGCTGTGGAGAATACTGATGGTAGGTCTCACCAGCAGTGAGGCGAGTGTAGCTGTGTCATCGGAGATGGCATTTTCAGTATCTGAGTCGCGGGGCTCATCGTCTGACTCCTGGCACGAGCCGGGGAGCTGTCGCATATAAGCGAAAGACCTGGGTGTACCCCTACTGAGAAGGTAGTGTTCCCCTGCAGTTTTGGTGTCTGTGGGCCCCTGTGGATGGGCAGGGTGTCTCATGAGGACACGTGAACAGAGTGAATGCTGTGCTGCTAGGCTCCGGAGAGCTGCTATGAAGGGGGACTTCAGATAGAGCCTTGCACCTCCGGTTAGGGGGCACATGACTTCTGATTTCAGTTTGAAGCCCTGGGACTTGTGGCATTGCTGGAGTGGTGGGATGAAGGCTGTAGGTGGCAGGTAAAGTGTCAGACCATGACTACTCCAAGGATACGCAGTGACAAAGTGGAGGCCAGGTGGAGGGTCCGTGCATCACATTTTCTTTTTCAAGTCTTTATTTATTCATAAAGATTCTCACAAGTAATTAGCTTACATTTCAAATGACATGGTTCATCATAACATGTTAACACAATGCTCATCTTACATATGTAATACCTCAACCATAACTTTGCCCTGGATCTCTCCCCCACTCCAGTCCAGTTCTTGCAGGTAAATCCTCGAGTCCCTTTAAGCTGCTGTCTCATCCTACGCTCCATCTAGTATTCCCAGTGCCTGTAACGTCCTCGGAATGTACAAGTGTGCCGTGTCTTTATTTCATAGTGAATGAAGGGTGACCAAGCCTTGATGAACTTGCCTAGGGAGCCTTGTATAATCGATGTCATTTTTTCCACGTCTATCGTGTCCCATATGGCATAGTACCATTGTATGATAGATGGGGATTCTTTCCTTTTCCATTGTTTGACTATGCACCGCTTCGTTGCCAACATTAAGTTGGCCCATAGCCTTTCCACCCCCATCCCCTAATTCCCCTGTAGTATTGTCCCCAAGAGAACTATTTCTAGAACTTTTGTCTTAACTTCTTGCCAGAAATTCCTGAGCTGTTGACATCCCCACCAAATGTGTTCCATCGTTCCCACTTCACCATATTCCCTCCAACATTCTGCAGGGGTCGAGGGAAACATCCTATGGAATCGCTCTGGTCTGTAATAGCTTATATTGTCATTTTCTGTGTTGTACTGAGGTGCAGGAGCTGAACCAGCTTTTCAGCGCCCTATCCCATTCCTTGTCCGCAAACATCGTCTCCCTCACCTTCCCCCACTTGTCCTTCAATGCTGTCCCGTCTTCCTCCTCACCCCTCAGAAGAAGCCTGTAAGTTGCTGTTAGCCCCTTGTTATCCTCCAAGGATGACCTCAGCTGTTCCCATTCTGTGAGTTCCCTTGTAGCCCCTTCCATCATTACAGGAGTACCTGTCCAGTCACTTGGTGGTATGCGTATAGATCCCGATGGGTCAAACCCAGTTCCCCCGTGAGTTCTATGTATGATTTGAAATGGGTTCCCTCATATAGATCTCCTAAACTCCCTTATCCCTCCCTCCATCCACGGTTTGAATCTGCCGTATTCTCTTCATGGTGGAAAGGCCGGGTTGCCAAAGATAGGCGTCTTCGGGGATTACCAGGGAGATAGCTGGTCCCAGACGTTTATGGTATTTCTTGTTATTGGGTTCTCCCCAAGTCCCTCTGGTCTGTTAGCCACTCGCATCCCCGAGAATTTCTACAGATGCCCCCTGCCACCGCCTGCTCCATACCCAACCAGTGTTTCTCATTATACAACCTTCCCCAATCCACCATCGCGCTCAGCTGTGCCGCCTGGTAATACTTCAATATGTTGAGACATGCCACCCCCCTTGCCCCCGGGACGTACCCTTGAATAGCATCTTTCTCCCTATCCTCTGCTTCTTTCCTCCCTAGATGTATTTCATAATGCAGCCTTGGATATCCTTCATCATTTTCCCCGGAACTGTCAGGGGGATTGCCTGAAAGAGATATAGGAGCCAGGGAAGGATATTCATTTTAACTATTGCTATCCTTCCAATCCATGAGGTTCAGAATCCCTTCCACCTCTTCAGATCAGTCTTAATTTGCTTTACTAACTGTGGGTAGTTTGCCCCTACTATCTGATGTATAGATGCAGTTTTACTCCCAGATATCTGACTGGTCCTGATGTCCATCTAAACGGGTTGCTATTTTCCAGTTGTCGCCTCTGTCTCATCTATGGAAATGTTCAGTATCTCGGGCTTCCCGAAGTTTAAAGCCTGATACCCCAGAGATGGTCTTTATGTCCTCCATTATTGATGGCAGTGATTACTCCGGTTCGGTAATCATCAAAATCACATCAGCAAATAGGCCTATTTTATGTTGGCTCCCTGCCCAATCTACCCCTCGGATCTTCCCGTTCTCCCTAATCCTATGCGCAAAGTGTTCCATCACCAAGGCGAAAAGGAGAGGGGAGAGCGGGCAGCGTTGCTTTGTCCCTCTCCTTATGGGAGAGGGACAAAGCGCCTCATTTACCCCAACCCTTGTCCGAGGGTCTCGGTAGTTGGCCTGAATCATCTTCCTGAACTTTGGCCCCAGTCTGATTCTTTGAAGTGTTCGCATCATGAAGGCTTAATTGACTCAGTCAAATGCCTTCTCGGCGTCTAGCAACATTATACATGTGGGATATGCAATATTCTTCTTATGTTGTCAAATGTACTTCTCCCTTTAATGAACCCCGATTGGTCCTGATTCACCAGACCCGGCGGAACTCCCTATATTCTGGCCGCTAGTACTCGCGTGTACAATTTGGCATCAACGTTAATCAACACTATAGGGCGGTATGAGGAGGAGCATTGATGCAGGTCCTTTCCTGGTTTCAGGATGAGGGTGAAATGTGCCATATTCATTGACTTGGATAGCTCACCCGTTTCTCGGAACCACTTGGATACCTCCACAAAAGGCTTTGGCGATTGGTTCTTTAAATGTTGTGTAAAACCCTGTTAGTCTGTGTTCCCCAGGGCTCTTGTTTCCCCTTAGTCGCGTTATTGCTTTTATCACCACGTCATAGGTTATGAGTTCCTCTAGTTGGTCTGCCTGCTCCGATGTGAGGCGCAACCCTTCCCAGCCCTCCAGATACTTGGCTTGCTGCTGCTCCATCCCTCGATGGCTGCTTCCTGTAAAGGTCTGCACAGAACTCACCAACCACCTTCTGCTTAGCACCTTCTGTCCCCACTTGTCTACCTCCCTTATCCTCAAGGACATCTATAAACACCTTCTGCTCTCTGGCTCAAATCTGACGGGCTAGTGCTGTCCCCACCTTATTACCATGTTTATAGGATCTCTACCTACACCTCAGTAGGGTGCTGTCTACTGCTCTGTTAGTTATCTACCTGAGTTGCCCTCTCACCTGGGCCAATCTTCTGGCCACTTTGTTCATTCCCTTCTCCTTATGCATGGTTTCAAGATTCCTTAGCTCCCCCTCTAGTCTCCTCTCTGCTTCTTTCCTTTCCTCCTGTTTCTCCTTTGCGGCCCTTATGAAGTGTTCCTTAATGTGCCATTTGAATCTGTCCCACCTTTCTCCTAGGTCCTCATTTCCTGCCCCCTTCTCAATGAAATGGAGTATCTCATTTTCCTTTTGCTGCCTCATCTCATGGTCTCTTAGGATGTATTCTTCCAATCTCCATCCCCCGCCCCCCAACTTGTGATTCCTCCCTCCCATTCTAGTGAGACCATCGCATGGTCTGATATCGTCAAATTTCCAATCTGTGTTTTATTTGTCGTTTGGACTACCCTTCTTGTTGCCATAATATAGTCTATTCGAGAGTATGTCTTGAGGGCGTGTGAGTAAAAGGAGTAATCCCTCTCTTGCAGGTGGTGTGTCCTCCACACATCATTAACCCTCTCTTCTTGCAATCTTTTCCAGCAGGTGTTTGGACATTGCTGTTGCATTGCCCCTAATATTTCCTGACCTATCCATCACCGGGTCTGCTGCTAAATTCAAGTCCCCTGAGAAAATGATTTCCCCCTCTCCAAACTTGCTTAACTCCTCCAGGAACTTATCAGAGAATCCTTCTTGCTCCTGGTTGTGGGCATATATTGATGCCAGTGTGTACATCTGGCCCCTCAGTACCCCTTTCATCAGCATGCATCTCCCCTCCGTGTCGCATTTCACATTGACCCCGTCCATTCGTACAGTTCTATGTAGTAGTATTGCCACCCGTTTTTGCCGTGCCATGATATTGTAATGGGCTAAGATACCCCTCACCCCCCCTGGCCAGGTGAGTTTCCTGCAGGCAAGCTATTACAGGTTTCTCTTTATCAATCTCCCTCAAGACAGTAACCCTCTTATTTGGGCTTTTCAGTCCCCTTACATTCCATGATATTAGCTTATAAATCCCTCCCGCATTGTGCCCCTAATTCCACCACAAGCTCATTTAAATTGTGTTCCTCTCACGAATTCCGCTATTTTACTGCGGATTGGCATTATTTGTCATGCCTCTATGCTGAACCACGAGGCAGACTCCACTTAAAAATGGCCGAAGCTACCATGATGCTGTGTGTATAGCCTCCATTTGGCCCGATCAGCGCGGATTGGCTGCTGTAGAATTCTTCTGGCCTATCCCATCGCCGGCAGGCGAATACCGGCCAAACCCACTAAGGCCACCCAACAAGGCTGCCTGTCTGGAGCCTGAGCTGCTCCCTTTGCATCCAGACCACCAGAGATGCTGGATCACCTCCCCACTGCTGGAGCAGTGGCAACTTCCATCACAGGTGAGACCAGAATTGGTGCCTGACCCCCTGCAGATCGACGCTCGACGAAATCGCATTATTCTCCAGAGCAGATTGGAAATCTGCATTGGCCCCTAATTCCACCACAAGCTCATTTAAATTGTGTTTCTCTCACAAATTCTGCTATTTTACTGCGGATTGGCATTATTTGTCATGCCTCTATGCTGAACCACAAGGCGGACTCCACTTAAAAATAGCCGATGCTAACTTGATGTTGTGTGTATAGCCTCCATTTGGCCCGATCAGCGCGGATTGGCTGCTGTAGAATTCTTCTGGCCTATCCCATCGCCGGCACGCGAACGCCGGCCCAACCCACTAAGGCCACCCAACACGGCTGCCTGTCCGGACGCTTTCGAGGCTTGTAGCATTGGAATCTGCAACCGTACGGGTAAGCCACTCAAGTCTCACAAGCCCTCGCTGACTCCCTATCCGAACTGCCTCATCTTAAAACGTCTCACGCGGCGCACCTCTCAGGTGCATCCGCGCTTTATCGCCATTGGACATTTCATACTCACCTGGCTTTAAGTGCTGCAATGCTAGACATCCCACCTGTCGGCTCCTGCATCGCCATCCAACCACTGCATTAGCACATCGCTCGTGCTGCTGTCTTCAACCAAGCTCACATCAGTCATGCACTAGTACCTCCACATGATCACGCTCTAGCATTGAGCCTACATCTCATTTGACGGTGTTCTTAACATTTTACGGTTTGTCTATGCTGTACTACCTTGCTACCCGAGTGCACCCTTGCACCTAAGCCCACATCGCATATAATTGTGTCCTTAGCACCTGTGCGATCTCAGTTAGCACCTCAGTCGACTACGCGATAGTCCTTCATCTGACACTGCCCTAGCATCCTAGCTGAACATTGCCCAAACATCACATTTGCTTATGTATTACCATTCTAACTGACTGTGCCCTAGCATTCTAGCTATGTATGCCATACTACATTACCACGCAACTCATATAATTGTGTTTCTGCATTCTAGTGATCTTAGCTAACATCTCAAGTATCCTATTTGACACTGTACTAGCATTTTAGCCGATTATGTATGACCATTCTACCTGAATGTGCCCGAGCATTTTACTGCCTTGTGCCCTAGTATCCCAGCCATCCGCGCCCCTCACACTTTATTTGACCGTGCCATAAAATCTTAGTTGACTAATCAACAATATCTTGCATGACCGTGCAACTGCACTCAAGCTCATCCCTAATCCAGTATTAACTAAGCACCCCTGGCAGACCTAACATCAGATATTTTAACCTGGACCCTCGTCATTATGTTTCCATTCTGTGTGGTCCCTCACGACACCCCATGCACAGGCTCATACTTCCTCGCCCACCCCAATGGCCTTAGCAGACCAGCTTGCCAAAGACACTACCCCATCCCCTGTCCTACCTCTTTCCTACCGAACATAAACCCGTTCCAGCCTGTCTTCACCAAGCCACACAGCTCAGCAGCTACACCCAGCACCCAAATACTGACACAGAGCACCCTTTCAGGCACGCCTACCCACAAGAGTCTCATTACTAAAACATCTTACCCCAGCATAGGCATATCAAGACTCAACCGCCACAGATCAAGAACTTATATCCCTTCGACCCCTCCCAAACCAGACAAAAATAACAAACCCAAACTCGCCTCCCATATCACTCACCCCACACCACCCACTGACAAGACCATTACATGTCCTAAAACCTCCTCACCTCGCTCCCACATCAGAAAACCACGCCATACTTCTGGAACAATCAAAGGCACACTCCTCAATGCGAGATCCTTAGGCGCCCACGCCTTAGATATAGCCAACATCATCTCCCTCATTTAACTTGACTTCATAGCTATCACAAGACCTGGCTTCCCCCAGCATCCGGCCCTGCACTAGCACTAGCCATACCCAACGACTATACTAGCTACCGAGCAGACAGACAAACAACCAAAGGTGGCGGAGTAGCCATTACTGCAAAAAGCACCCTCAACATAAGGCATATACAAAACCAAGCTCTCCCATCCGCAGAACTACTCACCATCAAACTATCCACAACACACACAACTACTATCACCATCCACCTCATATACAGACCACCAGGCCCCATACTATCCTTCAATGATGATATAGCTTCACCACTCTCCAACAACACCAACCCCAACTCACAACTCCTCATCTTAGGCATTTTCAATCTAGGTTTCAATGACCAGAACGACGACAATGCAAACAACATCGCCAACACCATATCTGAACTAGGACTCACCCAGCACATCTCACAACCCACACACAACAAAGGCCGCATCCTTGATTGGATAGCTGATCTCAACTCTAATACCACCATCCTCGCCAATACATCAAGCGTCTGGACCGACCACCACCTCATCACATTTACCATCAACAAAGGCATTCAAACTCCCGTTTCTCCCCCCAATGCTCCACCTACACTCACTAGAAATAGCAAAAACATACAGTTGAAAACTCCTCCCTCTCCTCCAACCCATCATCGACCTTTCACCCACCATCACCAGTCCCACAGAACTAGTAGAGCTCTACAATACTACCATCCTCAAGGCCATTAACACCATAGCACCTCTCAAACCCAGGAAATCCAAATCACGTGCGCATCTCAATTCTTGGTTCACTCCTGAACTAAAAACTCTCAGTAAAACCAAAAGACAAGCTGAATCAACATGGAAACAGATGCCCACCACTCTCAATAAGACAGCCAACGCACTTGCATCCAATATTTATAAGACAGTTATCACCCAGTCAAAAAGAAACATGTACAATGAAAGAATTTGTAACGCCAAATCCAATACCAAAGAGCTTTTCAACATCCTGAGAGACTTTGAATCCCCATGACCCATTCCAGACACCTGTACCAAATATATATCTTGTTGCACAAACATACAAGAAGCACTCCTTGGCAACATTGCCATGCTAGAGGCCAAAATCGAGGCAAAGAAAGAAAGCCTCACCTTTGTGGACAACACCTCCCCCTACAACCAC
This sequence comes from Ambystoma mexicanum, assembly GCF_040938575.1. Lineage (NCBI taxonomy): Eukaryota > Metazoa > Chordata > Amphibia > Caudata > Ambystomatidae > Ambystoma > Ambystoma mexicanum. The sequence continues at coordinate 1,265,957,811 of NC_090935.1, read as the reverse complement.
ACCCCACTAATGGATGATGACAACCTATTTGAATTCTCCACCCTAACTACCAAAGAGGTTGAAGCCATAATTAATTTGCTGAAACCATCCAAATGCCAAGGCGATACCTGCCAAACATCTTGACCCGTTCATCACATCTATGATTAATTCATCGTTCACATCCAGCATAGTGCCTAACAACCTTAAGGACTCCTGGGCGCTACCCTTACTCAAGAAGCGTACCCTCAACCCCAGTGTCCCTACCAATTACAGACCCATTACGACGGTTCCCTTCCTCCTAAAAATCCTTGACAGAGCTGCCTACCTACAGATACAAAACCACCTCGAGAAAAACAACCTATTGGGTCTCAGACAATCAGGCTTCCGCCATAAACACGGTACCGAGACAGCCCTTATCGACCTCAAGACACAAATGGACAACATCAAAGACAATGGCAAACTTGCACTCCTTCTCGACCTGTCGGCTGCCTTCGACTTGGTCAACCATGACATAATCTGTAAACATCTTTCCTCAGCAGCTAAATCCTCTGACAAAGCCAATGCTTGGATCCAGTCCTTCCTGAACAACAGATCCATGAGGGTCTTTTCTCCTACAGCCTCTGCCAAACCAGCTCCAGTTACATGTGGTGTCCCCCAGGGCTCTTGCGTCCCACCCACACTATACAATGTGTTTACAAAACCCCTCTTCGACATACTGGACCACTTGGGTGTCATTTACACGAACTATGCCGACGACACTCAAATACTTATACCACTAACAGGTGACTATGCCACTGACAATACAGCACTCAACAATATCTATTCCATTATCCAAGAATGGATGGCCAAACACAGCCTTTGTCTTAACGATGACAAGATGGAACTTCTTTCCCTAGGCACCCAACCCAGACTCAACAAATTGGACTTACGTTACCAGTCATTTTAAGGCATAAAATAAGCAGTGTCACATAGCAATTTTCTATGCAATTCTGTAGGTTTGCTAATCAAATGGACACTTGTGTAGCAGAGTTAGATATTTAAGCTGCATTCTTCTCTTGCCTTTAGTGCTCTTCACCCTCTTTTCTCTGCTCACTTCAAGTTCTAATGGAGAGAAAGTGCAGCAGTAATAATTTCCTGCAATCTTATGTGCTAAAGACATGTGTGGGAGTGCTAGGCAAGAATTTCTCTCTTTTTCAAATTGCAAACTAGAAGTAATCGGGATGATACTTTTATTAATCTTTCTGTATCCTGTAAAGCAAAGACCAGTATGTGTCAAATTTGTTTAAAAGACATTCATGCAATTCCATTCCTAAAATGTAAGTTGTTACATAATGCATAATTACAGAATTGGTACTCTAAATACTAACCACAATATTCCACCTAGTATGTCAAGTTCTCTGTCTAATACGCAATCCACTTAGTCTTTATTTCCTCTTACATGGTGAACTAGATGCTTACGCAAAGTAGTGATCAAAAGTTCCATCCAGTCTGTACATCTACAGATCTACTACAATACCAAACACTGTAGCTAGCCTCCAGAGCTTGCTTTGCTTTAGGATTATGATTGTATTATATATTACCACCTGCGTAGACACCTGGCCTAACTGTTGTCCGAGCCGTTTTATCATATCTAGTTGTGCCCACTGCTGCAGCTAACCTTTTACATTTTACAGGCACTCATCTATGGCTCACAACGTCTTTTCGCCCACTCGCACCGTCGAGTAGCTTTTATGAAGGGCGAGCAGCATTTACAGAGATGTTTGAAACTTTAACATTTACTTTGTTTGCAGTAAATATCGAACAAATGTTCCCTGTGCATGGCTGGATTCTGGGTGGCAGCAGTTTGCCAAAAAAGTGGGTTTATAGTGACATGCACCATTTTACAGAAATCACATTTTAAATTTGTTGTCTTCCTGTCTTTCATTGCCATGGGTTGAGTGCATTTCTCTTAGGTTGAATAGGTAAACTAATTTACCCGACCTCCAGGTCTAGCTGAAGTTTAAAGAATTTGCAAGGCCTCACTCCTCTCACTAAGGTCTTATTTCAGCGGTATGCAAAACCGTTGTATTATTTCTCATTTCATGTCTTGGGTACAAATAGCTTAAGGGTGACATTAACAATATTAGTACAAAATTGCTAATCAAATGGGTCGGTTTGCTAATCAAAACATTTTTAAATAGCAAACTTTGCTACTCAATTTTTGAAAACTAATTTATGCCTTGCATTTACCATTGACGGAAACAACATCTCTGTCTCCAACAGTGTCAAAACCCTTGGTATCTATCTTGACTCATCCCTCACACTGACAAGACACATCAACGTCATCTCATCCGCCACTGCTTACACCTGTAAGATCATCAACGCCAGCAGACCTTAACTCTCACCCTCCAACTGTACCACTCTAGCGAGAGCGCGAATCCTATCCAAAGTAGACTATTGCAACGCTCTACACCTAGGCACAAGCCAAAAAAAATCAACAAGCTGTAAATTATCCAAAATAACGCCTTGCGAGCAGCAGTGAACATACCCAAACACGAACATATCTTCGACACCAGACGATCCTGCCACTGGCTATCTATACCTCAGAGAATTCAACACAAAATGCTCTCTCTCACAAATAAGAGTCTTTCTGACCAAGCACCCAGATACCTATCTGATAACTTCTCACAACACAACCCATCACGCCCAACCAGATCAGCCCAAACATATTGTTTAACTATCCCCAGATACAAGCTCCAAAAAGCAGGCGGTTCAAGTTTTCCCGTGCTCGCCACCAAACTTTGGAACTCACTACCATTGGACCTCAGATCTGAACCATCCTTTCACCGATTCAGACACAGTACCAAATCCTGGTTACTGACCAAAGAAGCCCAGAAGCCATAACACCACACTGTTACCTTACCTACTGCCTGCAACCATGTAAATTATGCATTATTTCATATGACTCATGCATGCCATACCTTGTACATTACCTGTATCTGCCTGACAATGTTCTAACTCTATGCAATGTCCATTTTCGGAATATGTTATTGTACTTTAACATGTTGCATTCAATCCAAGTGCCTAGATGCCCAAGGGCCAGGCGGCGCTATACAAATAATAAACTAAACTCCTCTAAACCTTGTTCCCAATTGCATCTCGGCACCACTTGTCCCCTTTGGCTTATTGAGTCTTCTTCCTGCAGCTTTTTACTAATCACCGAACTGGTCATCCCCCCCCTCTTTCTTACAACTATCTGTGGGCTACATTGCCCCACTGAACAGAATTTCTCCAAAACCAAACTGCGCTTCAACAGAAACAGCAAAATGGTTGCACTGGTTCCAGTGAGCACCATGGCCTCAAAACTGCGTTTTGCAGCAGCAAAAGATGGCTTGCACAATCTTCGAAAGCACATATTGGGCAGGATGGAACAAAGGGACGCACTGAGGGAGCTTTCCAGTGTGTTCTTACATATACAAATGGAATAAAGTGAAAAGGCAGCATTGCCTTGCTGCCAGCCCAAAATCCTCATTAAAAAGGAAACCTTTTCACCTTTAAAATAATGTTGGTGACGCTATTTTTATCTTCATCTGCTCTTCCTTAAACAACTGTGATTAATAAGGGCCTGACCAGGCCCATCCATATCCCCATTGTACTTCAGCAAAACCAAGCATGACCCCTGAATGACAGGCTCTGTTAAGCCAAATCTGGAAAAAAAGACCCAAGAAACTTCACTTTCTGCCATGCACGGGAAACACTTTATTTTGTGCTACAAAGTGTCAAAGGAATGAACCCTGCAAAAGAAGTCATAGCTCTATGCACATGTCAATTTCAATGCTTCTGTGCTTCAAACAAACTCCTGCCTACAAGAGAAAATAACTATGGCTGCAGAACAGTGTGGGTATCTGATGGAGATGAAAAACCGAATTTAAAAAGAAATGCCAGCTTTTCACCACACATGTAAAAATGGGCTTTGCAGACAGAGGAGAAAAATGCCCATTTTAAAAAGTACAGCTGTTGAAGGAAACCCTGCCCTTATCTAGCAATGTGAAGGGGATTGTGATGTGAAAAGACAATGAAGGAAATGGTTCTATTTAGCAGATTTTCTTACAATTCAGAGCCATAATAAACACAATTATTTCAAACTTCAGTGGCTACTGGGGGATGTCAGCTAAAAAAAAAACATAGGTTTTTGAGAGGATGACAGAAACAAAAAGGCCTCTCAGTAGATACTAATACCTCCGTGATAATTACACTAGGTTGGACAGAATCTAGTCTAAGCTGAACTCACTGACAATGGAATTTCCAAGACAAGGATATGTGAAAACAAAGTCACACGTCTTTTGTGGAGGCTTCAGAGGAGATCTCCATGACAGCGCTGCCCTTCAGGTGGGGTAGCTTGGAAGCTATTCCCAAATATAGGGAACAAAGGACTGCCATTTGTTTCCAAAGACTATTTATGAGTAAAAATGTAAAGACATCTATCTCTGCAGCAGGACTTTGTAAAAATGTAAAATTTTCGCAGTTTAAAAATGATTTTGTGGTTTATAATTTGAGTCATTGTAGAATTCACTGACCCCTTGGGAATAGAAACGGCAAAGAATCAGAGATTACAAGGAAAAGTATCCATGATGCCGTTGCGAATTTTCATATTTACATCCCTTATGAGGATCCACACATATATATATATAAAGTTATGGAATTTTAGGCCGAACATTTCACACTGAAAAGCGCGAAAAACTGGTAGAAGGGTGAAATAATGTCTCACAAACTGGAGGATTGGACTGCTATGTACTGCATAAAATATGTAACCTGTTTATGTAATTTGTTTTGATGTTTCCACTTTATAAAGGTGCCATCTAGGGCAAACTGGATTTCAGTGAAAGTAATTGTGGGAGGTTTTGGACATTGTAAAAGTCACATCATAAATCAGACATCACTCCCTTGAAATCCAACCAGGACTATCACCCCCGACCAATCCAGTAGTTTAGAGGCTTGCTTAGCTAAACCCGCCCAGCCATATACTTTGATGATGTCACTATGCATTATAATTCCTGACAAGACTCCAGACACAAACACACTTCCGGAAGTTCCTGCACTGCGTTCCTGATCTGCTACATCCAGATTCCAGACCCCACTACAAGGCCAAAGCATTGCTGACCCTATTCCAGAGCCCACTGCAAAACCCAAGACTAGCTGATTCCTACTCCAGCAAGATTATTGACCCAGAAAAATCCACTAAAATCCCAAATAACCAAAGGGGAAAGCTGTGGTGCCTTTTGCATCCTGAAATCAGACTGGTTTGATGCCCACTAACTGCATGCCCGCTGCAATCCTGCAATTCAGCTGATCTTTAGTATCCAGTGACCAGAATTGCCATTCCGCTGTCCTTGCCATCCGGTGACCAGAACGGCCCAGCTGTTTTTCTTTGCCAGGCGTGCAGCCGTGTGGTGACCAGAACCTTTTGACGGTCCAAAAATCCCAAACCTAAAAGTGGGCTGTGAGTATAATCCCTACCCCATAGAAACCCAAACCTATCTTGTCTTGCCTTTATCCTTATCCCACTCTCTAAGACATCCTATCCTTATCCTGATAACTTGTTAGAAACTGTTAGAAATATCTGTGCACTCTGCCCGTGACTTTCTAAAGTGCTAGTGCCATCTCTTTTCAATTCTGTCTTGTGTAATCCTAAACCATTAGTCATATTTCGAGTGATCAAACTGGTTTCCGCCAGGGGTGGGCGCTGGGGTGACCGTGTTGAAATCGTGAATCAACCTTGGATCTTACTTTGTCCATCTTTGGTGATCTAAGTCTGAATACTCTGGCTTAAAGTAAAACTGTTCTCGTCACATCTGATTTCCTTTCCTATTTCACAGCTTCATTTTACTGAAAGCGCACCTTTTTATATCTTGCATAACTCATCCAGTTGCATAGCTAGAGACCTATTTAAACTTTATAATATCCCTGTGATAAACCTCTATCACCCGACCCAATAACCGCACTCCAAATCAGAGTATTTCACCCGCTTTTATTAAAAACCGTTTGGGTAATTTAAAGCGGGAATTGAAAAGAAATGCAACTTTTACACGTGTCATTTGGCTGCAATCTGTTCAAAACTTTCCACTCAATCTCGAATTGTATGCCTTTTGCTGACCCATTGCCTTGTGACTGCCAGTGATAGAAATACATGCTATTGGGATAAAACATATGTATATTATAATTTAACCACACCTTAATTAATTATTTGCCATTTCCGAGTGCTATGTTAGGCCTTTGTTTAAAAGTCAATTTTTGCCTCTTATTCTGTGAGGGAAGGTCGGATTTTTATTCTGTCTTCTGCCTATTATTCCCGATTGCCTGCTTTGTCTTTCTATCCAGAACAGAGTATTTGTGAGTTGTGGGAACATTGCAGGGGGAAATCCTAACTTGGGTGCTATCTTTCCTAAATCAAAAAGTGATCCTATTCCCTGGTGTTTTGTATATGTTCCACTAGAAGGTTAAACTCAGTGCATTGCTTACATTCTCATTGTAATTCTCACCCCATTGGTGATTGTTGTGCCATATTAAAAATTGTAGGATTTATTTTGAATTTTAAAATAAATAAATATTGCATTTTAACACGAACCAGCCTGGTTCATGGTCCATTGTGACCCGGGGTACTTTGAAAAGGGGGTGTGATACGAGTTGTGTACCATCTCAAATTGAATCTGCTTAAGATGAGGCGAAAAGCATCTCAGTTGTGCACTACATACTAAGCTGAGACCAAAGTGTGCGTCGCCTTACTGAAATCCTTAACATATCCCTGGATCCATTGTCCAGGTTCTCGGCGTGGTCCACCCTAGTGAATCATGGGCAGTGTTGACCCCCCCACACTTACCTCCCCTGTATGACCCTCATCGGGCTATATTCTAGTCCATTTATTTTGCAGCAGATCCCATTCTAAATCTCCAATGCTATGATTCATGTCTTCTTGGTTTTGTTTGTGACCCATCCTTGAGGCCTAGGTCTTGCTTTACCTGAGTTCTTCATTGGGTGGTTATTTGAACTGTCTTCTCTTGTCTTTCCTCGTAATATCCCTAGGGCTCTCAGTCCGTCCTCAACCTGAGACACAGTTTTTTCCATGCAGAATTGCAGCCTCGTTGAGTGGAGCCACCTACATCTCATTTTCCGCTTGTTTAGTTCCTCTGAGAGTGGCTTGAATGCCCGCCTCTTTGCCAGTGTGGTTTGGGACAGTTCATCATACAGATGAACTTCGCAGTTTCGTACCTAGATCTTACCATTCTTTCTTGCCGCTCCTACTAGCTGTGCTTTGTCTTGGTAATTGTGCATCTATGGAAGCCTGCTCTGTGCACTTTTCTATGCCCATGTTTTGAGCTTGATCTGTCTCCACAATGCTTTCGAATAGTTCTCGAATGCAGGCTTCCAAGTCTGGGCCCTCAACTCCCTCCCCCAGGCCTTTAATTCGAACATTATCTCTTTGCGACCTATTTTCCAAGCCTTCACATTTCTCCTCTAGGGCCTTTATTCTCTCCTTTGCGCCCTGCGTCTGTTGGGCCCATTCCTGTCCTCTAGTACCCAGCTCCGCCAGGTGCTCCTCCATTTCCATTACCTTCTCCCCTAGAGAGTCTATATCCTTTCTATTGCTTGCAATGGCCTGTGACAGTTCTTCCCTTATACTTGCTCCTTCCGCCTTGACTGTCTCCGTAAGCTCCCCGTTCAATTGGGCCAGCGCTGCCAGCAGGTCTTTCTTGGTAAGTGCCATTATTCTTTGTGTGCCATGCGCAGACTTTTCAAAGGAGAGTTTTGTTTGGATGTGTCCTTTGTGGTACCCTTCCTTTTCCCGCTCTCCTGGGTTTATATTATTCTTCTTCGGGCTCATCAGCTTTCCTTTATTCCATTCGTAGGCGCCCCTCTCCCTTAGCTTCCCTCCACTTCCTTGTATTCCTCTTTATGCTCTCCCCTGGCCAGGCCTCGGTGTCTTCTTTGGCATTACATCCTTGCTAATTTCAGTTGCTCTTCCCGTTAGTGGGCCCCTCTATTGCACGTTCTGGGGCCCTCTTGATTAGCAGTCTGTTTCCTCTGGGCCTTTGCAGTTACTTCAGATCTTCTCCTGAACTATGGTGGGGGCCTTCCCCCCTCTCTCCCCTATGGTACACTTGTCTCCAGGAAGCCCTCTCCCTCCTAGACCAGTCTGGCGTCCTTTGGTGTCAGCTCCAAGGTCAAGTTGCTCCTCCACACACACTGCACGAGGTCCACATCCTTTGCAGTCCCACCAGCTCACCCTCAGGCTGCCAGTTGATTTTAATTAGGTCTGTAGCGCTCTTTCAGTCCAGCGCTGACTTTATTCATATATGTCCTGGATCCCGGTTAATTTCTGTTTCTGGGTCCCCCCTGCTGCTCAGATGGCCCACTGTACAGCCTTCCACCTCCTCCCTCCCCATTCCATATGTCTGTGGCCTGGGGGGGGGGGGGGGGTGAGGAGGTGAGCCCCTGGTGCCCTTCGTTCCGGTCTTGATGTGTCCTTACCTCTGGTCGCCACGGGCTGGATGTACAGCTTCTCGTGCAGCTCTCCCTCACTCTGCTGCACTGTTTCTGCCTCTGGCGGTGTTCGAAGGTATGGGCTGGGTCGGGTTCCTTCTCTTCCTCTCAATCATGCCTCCTGGAAGTCTGCCGCATCGATTCCCGCTGCCTTCTCGCCTGGTGGTCTCCTCCTCCTCTGCTATCCGCCCCTCCAGCATTGCTGGGCCGAGCAACGTAGCACGCAGGAGGTCTCCAACCTTCAGGTCTCTCTCCTTGCTGGGGACCTCTGCTCCCTCGCCGGCACCGCTCAGGGGTGCGTCTCCGTCCCAGTTATAGTCGGATCGCCCCTCAGCTCGTTCAGGGAGCCTTGCCACCTTCATTCTCTAGCCCTCTTAATAAGTCTCTTTCCTCTGGGGCCGGGTAACTGTCTGCCATTTTCTTGAGGTGCCCGCTGTATCTCCGCTCGTAGCAATTCCGCCTCGATTTATGCTACTTTCCCCACCGTCTGTTGGCCTGCCTGATGAGGGTTGTACTGTGTTTTCCGCAGGTTAGGACGGAGCTCTACAGTTCCCACATACACTTAGCACGCCATCTTGGCCACACGCCCCTGTGCATCACATTTTGGCAGTTGCTGGTATTCCATGTGGGAGTGCGCTCCTCCTGGCGGTCCCACTATAAGGAGCAATAAGTGGGTCTAAGACCCCCGATCCAGGGCGCAGAAGAAGTGGGAGATGCAACAAAGGGGTGCGCCACCCCCGACATTCGAATTTGGAGCGATCCCGGGCAGAAATCACAGGCAGTGTGTGGCGTGCAAAACAAGGCTACGAGGAGCTAGTCAACACGGCAGAGAGACAGGCCATAGCAGCCTAGGTGCATCCACATTGCGTCGCGCCGAGAGATCCAGACACATAGGCGCAACCCGGCATGAGTAAAGCGAAGGAAGGAACCATACCCTCTAGAAGAGGATGCCCTCAGCAACATTGAAATTCAACAGCGCGCCCCCACCGCGACCTCCAGATAGAGGGTTGACACGAAGGGTCCCCCGGACCAATCAGTATAGACCAGACACTGCCCGAAGCCAGCAGACAGCCCCTCTGGGGAAAGAAGGTCATTTCAACATCGGAGGGGGAGGGGACCACAGGCCAGGGACATACCAACCCCACCAAGACAGAGGAAATGTTGCGGAACAAACTCAAAGAGCACAAAGAGGGGACCCCAGTGGCCAGGCTCTCTAAGAAACAAGAAGGTATGTTGCAAAAACTGTGCCGGAACAAAGAAGGGGGCACCATGAGGGGTGAGGACCAGACTCTCACAGACCAACCACAGTTGGAAGAACCCCCAGAAGTCACTCAAGGGCAAGAAGTTACAAGTGACCCGCTTCAACAATGCTTTAAGCGTTCAGTGACAGAATGACAGACACCCTACAAACTCAAATGAGCCTAATTTGTACGGACTTGGCCCAATCCCTAAAGGAGATCAAAGGTGAAATAGTGGAACTGGGAAGCAGAGTAAACACCAATGAAAATGACATTCAAGAATTTACGGAAGATACCCACAAGATTGACACCCTACCCGAACAGCTCGCAGTCGTCACGCACAACCTCGAGCTCCAAACTGAAGACCTTGAGAATCGCTCCAGAAGGTCAAACATCAGGGGTTAAGTGGCTACCGGAAAGCATGAGCGACCACGATCTATGCAAGACCATGCAGCAAGTTTTCAAGAACCTACTGGATGTCGAAACAAAGGGTGTGGGGGGATCCTCGTCAGTAGGATCCATCGTGTGGGCCCAGTCACATCAGAACCAGGTGCGAGGCCCAGGGAAGTAGTAATGGATCTGCAACGGTACGACCAAAAATAAGCGATACTGCTAACAGCAAGGAAGACAGCCCTGGTGAAAATCAACAGCACTGAAATCCAGCTCTTTCAGGACCTGTGCAAGACCACGCTGGCAAAAAGGAGGGAAATGGGCCCTGTAACAAAAACCCTATCCCAGGCACAGATCTGTTGCAGATAGACCTTCCCGTTTGGCATTGTCTTCACGTGGGAGGGGTGCCAAAATTGTGTAACCACACTGGAGGAAGGGATCAAGATTCTGAACATCGAAGAGGAAGGTGTGAAAGCACGAGAAGCTCGGGCAGGAGGCCGCCGCTCAAAAGGCTCCAGGAGAAGCCCTGGGAATGGAGGAAAGTAGGAGAGCCAAAGTCGAGACGCAAACTCCCACGAGGTCCAGAGGGTCGCTGGCCATAGTCCCCAGACTGATTGGAAATGCCCATGCTATGACAGCTCAGGGCCTAGAGAGGCACAGAGGGCGACCTATGAGGTGAGACTGATACATCTCAGGGGGACACCCGTTCATGGGGGACCGCACAAGAAGGTGAAAGGGATGGACACGGCACTTGGAATCGGGGGGGGCAAGGGAACTGCTCTTCCTGCAGTCATGCTCTCCAGGTGTATAACAAGACGCGGCTACCATGGTGGAGTCCATTGGTGGGCGGGGGGGTAGAGTTTAGCCAGAGTGGAAGGGGACGAGGGGGGGAAGAGGAGGGCAGAGGGGGGAATCGCAGCAAAGGGAAAATTCACCAGTCACAAAGAGGGAATGGGTAAAAATAAAGGGATACATCTACTCCCCTTGAACGTTAGGGGATTGAATACTCCAGCCAAGAGACAGAAATTACAGAATCTCTTGGCAGAGGCGAAACCTGTAATAGTGACACTGCAAGAGACCCACATCCGCCAGAAAGAAAAGGGTAAATTGAGATTAAGAGGCTATCCTCACCACCTCCAAGCGAACGACAAGGGAAAGATGCAAGGGGTTCTGATAGCGAATAGACAAATACCATCTAAAAATAAAATGGTCAAAAGTAGATAAAGAAGGGAGATTCCTGTTTGTTCAGCTCCAATGGGGAGGAAAACCACTCACAATAGCAATGGTGTATGCCCCCAATTCAAGCCAGGATGGGTTCCTGCGGGTGGGAGGGGGGCTATGGAGGACCTAGACCGGTTTACAAAGGGGCAGCTCATAGTAACGGGGGACTTTAATATAGCCTAGCACCCCAGTGAAGATACAAGCACGGACAAGACCCCCAAGTCAAAGGGCCCATCCCAGAACCTTCGGACTAGTATGGATCGGTTAACCCTGGTCGATACCTGGAACGAACTACATGGGGATCAAAGGGATACACATTCTATTCCCATGTCCACAGAACATTTTCAAGGATCGATTACATCTGGGTGTCCGTTACTCTGCTAGGCCAAGTCAGGAGCTTGGAACAGGGTCCCATAGCCCTCTCGGAAACGCTCCCTTGCTGATGGAACTAGAATGGGAAAGGGGCGGCACAGGGCTGTGGCGTTGGCAGTTCCCCCAACACTTACTGAGAGACGGGTGATCAGTGATGATATCCGGTCTTACATTACCACATTTTTCAAAAGCAACAAATCCCTGACCCAACAGGAGCAGTTTATATGCGACGTCTTTAAGGTGACCCTGCAGGGGGAGCTAATAGCAAAAGCAGTACTGTGAACCCAACAGGTGAGGGCCCTGCAAACCAACCTAGAAAGATGCCTGCCAGAGGTAATGACAAGAATGGAAGCGGACCAAGGGTGACCACTAGGAAGGAATATAGACACCTAAAAGGGCAATTTAGCACTCTACATGAAAGCAAACAGAAAAATAATTGCTGTACCTGAGACACTGCTACTATGTTCAGGCGAACAAGACTGATCGCATCCTGGCTAGGCAGGTGAAGAAGAAAGACAGAGGGAACAATCTGTTGCATCCGACTACAGGGGGACAACAAAACCACATTGTCGGAGGAAATCCTCCAGGCCTTCACTGAATTTTACTCGATCCTGTACTCCCCAGAGACCCCGGACGGGGACCAACAGGAGTCCTTTCTAAGATCCTGCCCGCTGCAAAGACTGAATCAAAGCCAGAGAGACGCCCTGGAGAGTGAGATCACAGAGGACAAAGTACGGGCGGTTATAAGATATCTGCCCCTGAACAAAGCTCCCGGCCCCGATGGCTTCCCCGCAGTTTTATAAAACATTTCAAGACGCCCTAGTCCCCAGGTTGACATTCCATTACAATTCATTCTCCACATCGGGGCAAATCTCATGCTCCATAGAAGAGGCAAAAGTGGTCCTTTTACCCAGATCCAATAATGACAAATCCTAATGTAGTTTGTATCGCCCTATTGCATTGATACATTTTGACACTAAGATCTTTACTAAAATTTTGACCACTAGAATCGAAAAATAATCCCTGAGCTGATCCATCCCGACCAATCAGGTTTCATCAGGGGGAGACAAACATTCAACAATGTACGGCGGCTATACCACCTGATCGAAAAAAAACAAATAAAGGAAGCTACACTGCATGTCTACTGCCCCTGGACGTGGAGAAGGCCTTCGGTCCTGTCAAATGGTCCTTTTTGTTCCGCATTATGAAGGCAATGGGGCTCGGGTCGGGCTTTCTCCGCCTGGTCAGGACTAACTACAGAACGCTGCACATCAGGCTGCCCATCAACAGGCACATATCCCAGATGATTGCGGTAACCAGGGGCACCAAACAGGGATGCCCTATGTCCCCAATATTATATGCAATATATCTTGAATCCCTCCTGGCTGGGATCAGATGCGAGGCAAGCATAAAAGAGATTGTGTTAGGGGGGAACACAAAGCAATGGCCTTCGCTGATGAGCTAATAGTGGCAATGACAGATATGGACTCCTCGCTCCCAAGATTTATCTCACTCCTGGGGTACTTCGATAGAGTAGCAGAGCTGAAGATTAATAACCAAAAATCTGAAATATTGGTGCTACAGGGAGACGCCCCTCCCCCACAGATCCATCACTCTTGGGGCAACTGGCGCAAGCAAGGCGAAGCATCTGGTACCTGGGTGTCCCGATTACGAATACCATAGGCAATATGTGTCAAGCTAAGTATCCCCCCTCTACTGAAACGATAAAGGCTTGGCTGGGGGACAGGGGACCCCCTCAACATCTCCTGGATGGTGCGAATTAACGTTGCAAAAATGGTGCTATTGCCGGGAGTACTCTACTACTTTCAGGCACTCTCCCTGGCAGTTCCCCAAACATTCTTTAAAACCCTGAATAGACTGGTTAGCAACTTCATCTGGCAAGGGAAAAGGCCTCGGGTGTCATGGAAAACTATGACAGCGCTGATGGGGGCCGAGGAATGGGTGCATCGAACTTCCTGATGTATTATCAAGCATCTCAACTGCGAATAACCCGCGAGTGGTTTAACAGGAACCCCGACAAGATTTGGCAGAGGATGGACAGGGCAGTGGTGGGCAGACTCCTAGAGGAAGTCCCGTGGGGCCCCAAGGAGGACAGACCCCCTAACATTTACAGGAGCCAGATAACAGCCCTGGCTTGCGACACTTGGGACACTATGGTTAAAAAAGCAGGCATCACATCCTACCCATCCCCGTTTACACCCTTCTTATGAAATCTGCAATTCACTCCGGGTCTGGAAAAGGGGGTATTTGCCAGATGGGAGGAGGCAGGCTGTTTTAAGGCAAGGGATATGATGGAGAATCAGGAGGTAAAGTCTTTTCACCTATGCAAACAGACCATGGGGCTCAAGGAGGAGGATAGATTTCGATACACCCAGTTGAGTCACTGGCTACTTTCCCTGGGTATGATACCCTCCATAACCAGGGACTTCACCCCTTTGGAGAAATACTTGCTGACAAATTCAGGGGATCGCCAAATGATAGGCAAACTGTTCTCCCCGCAAGCGGGCCAGACCCAGTGGACCTACATGAGACAATGGAAAGACGTGCTACCCCTCCCAATCTCGGCGGAACAGTGGTGGGGATTTAGATCAGGGAAACGTGGACTAGAACGTTAGTACAGTGGCATCTAACTCCTGAAAAGCTACATAAAATGTACCCTTTGACGTCCAGGCTTAGTTGGCGGGGATGTACTGAAATAGGCTCTTGACTGCACATATGGTGGACATGCCTTGTGCTGAAACCCATCTGGGAACCCGTAAATAATGCAATGAAAGCAATATTTGGCCCACAAATATGGAGGGGGAATGGTGAAGCCCAGCTGGGTCTAGGCGATGTTTTGGACGTACTAACGACTAAACCCCAGAGGAAAGCATACATGGTCCTGAGTGTGGCGGCCCTCTCCTTAATAGCGCAGAAGTGCAAGCAAGTTAAGATCCCCACATAGCATGAATGGATAGCTAAAATATGGCACTATACCGCGCTCAAATGGGTAACCTACTCTATGCAAGGAAACTGCGCCAAATTAAAGGAAGACTGGGGCACAGTCCTGGAGTTCCTCCACAAAGACTTCAAAGAACAATGGTGCCTCCAGAGCATCAGACAGTTGGAAATCCTATAGACCAGTAATGTAATCCTCTTTATTTGACCTAATGAGTGATGTGCTTAGCAGTAATCCAGGGAGGGGAAGGGGGTGGATTTGGGTGGCGGAGGGTGACGTGTTGGGAAGGAAATTGTTAATGTTCAAATTTCTCAAATGGCAATTAAAAAAAACATTAAAAAAACCTAAACAAAGCAGAATTTTGGGTCCAAATCACAATATTAAAAAAGGGCCTGGCACTTGCGAAAAAATATATCGCCTATTAACGTTGCTGCTGACTGATTTAAGCCATACTGTTTTAAATGTATTTATGTTATTTATCATTGACAATTGGTAATGTTCGGAATAGGGTCTGATAGTTATGTCCGATTTTTATGATATATAGGGGTTTAAGGCTGTTTTTACGTTTATTTTAGATTGGTTATTTGTGTTTTTTCTCTTTTAAGTATGTCATGTTTGACTGTTATTATTGTTATTATGGCAATGTGCCTAAAATAAAGTTTATTACTACAACACTGTCTTCATTTAATTTGCCAATGAGCTGCTTTGGTGCACCGACGGTGGTGGAGGGCAGCTGGAAAACGGACCCTGCCGAGCTGGTGTGACGATTGGCACAGACGCTGGCGGTGGTGTAGCAGCTGATCGGTCCGAGGACCCTGTGCTGTGTGGTAAACAGCAGAGCAGGCTGTGCCGGACATCGGGTGGCGCAATTCAGCATGGTGGAACAGCGAGCAGGCCGCTCTGGTTGCCTTGGCAATGAGGGATGACGCTTCACTGTACAGCGGACAACGGAGCAGTCCACTCTGACTGGATAGGATTAGATAAGTGTACTTCCTGCTCTGGAGCAAACCCTGTTTGGAGGCGCTCCAAGTGGTGACCCGAGGTGCAGGAGGCACAAGTTTGGGGGGCTTCACAGCAGTGCTTGTGCTCAGGCTAGTTGTTGCTGGAGCGGTGCGCACTTGGAGGTGCATCTGATTAAAGGACCCTTGGCGTGGGGAAACGTGGAAGCCATTTTGGTTGCTTTAGCAACTGGATAAACAAGGCCGGAAGAAAGTCTAGAGGAAAGCAGCTTTAGTCGTGGGGAAACGTGGTGGCCATTTTGGTTGATGTGGAAACCAACATAAACAAATTGCCCCAGTAGCAATTTTAGGTGGTGCTCCCATCTGCTCTCCCTTGTCCCAGTAGAGTCACCAACTTATCTGGGGGCAGTGAAGTGGTATGGCATACTCTGGTTTCTGCAACGAGAATGGCACATATCACAGGCCCTGCTTTGTTCCTTCCATAAGCTAATGAGCCATTGGTTAGGTAGAAGGACTCCTCTAGCATTGTTTGGTACATGGTGGTCGAGAGGTGTTGAAGAGGCTTCCGGAACACAAACCTGAGGATTGGGTGGTCTTGAATGTGTTTGAGGCCAGTTTAGCCAAACTTGACAGGCATTTTGAAGGGAAAGAGAAAAAGATTCTTGCTTGCTACTGGTTTGGTACCCGGGAGCAAGAGAAAGGGGAAAGCATTGAGGAGTTTGTAACGGTCCTGAGAGGGTTTGCAGTTAAGTGTCAGTTTGATATGTGCCGTCAGGAAGAGCACTTAAGAGACCAATTAATGATTAAATGTTCTGAGGACTAGGTTCATGAAGAACTTTGGAGAGAGAAGGATCCCAATCTAGAACTGCCCATAGATATTGCGAAGTAGGTGACGCGCTGTCATGATTCCTGCCCCTCATGTCCCCAGCCCTCCAAGATGTCAGGCTGGAGCAAGGCCACGATCACCTACATGGCCCTCAAGGGCCTCTCCATCCCTCCAAAGACCCACTTGGAGTCAGACTTGGCGCTTGTGGCACCCGACTCACTCATTCCCATAGGATAACATTGGGGATTGGACTTGTAGTGCATTGATGGGGACAAGCTGGATGCCCCCACATATTTCGGTTCCCAGAACCGCATGTGCAGTCTAGTCTTTTGGGTACGGTTCAGCCCAGAGACACCTGGGATACCCAGAGACTATTTAAGCCACGCCCAGGCTGAGAAACATGCTTTGTGTTTTCTGCACCTGCAGCGTGACACTCACCGTGTTCGGATCGGTCTCCAGTAGGCCTGCAACTTTCTTCTGCGCTCAGCTCCTGCAAGAACAAGAACACCGTTAGGAACAGCCTTACCTTGCGGCACTTCTGCCCATCATTCATCGCTCCTTCTGTTCTGCGGGCATCTTCGGCGGTGTCATTCCCATCCCGGCACGACGCTTCCCAAGGAAAAGGGAAAAGAACAGAAAAAAGGTATTAGAAAGCATTCAGCAAATCTTCGCTTATTTTTAAAGACTGTACGAACTTCAAACGCTTACCTGAATCCCAGCCGCTCTGGGGGAACTCTGTCTCCGGAACTTCTCATCTGTCTGCAAGAGGGAAAAGACACTCCAGGTTAGCGTGGAAACATCTAGAGGCGCCGCGTACCGCGCTTACTTACAGCATTTCTTTTTCATAACCGGCATCCACGCTGAAAACGTCACGGCACCTAAAAGACACAGAAAAACAACTCAGTTCAATACAAATACGAAAGGGTCGTATCGCGCCCTCACTCACCTTCAGCGCTACTCATCTCAGCAGCACGTCGCCATCCCCGGACACCGGCCACCATCTAAGGAAGGAAAGGAACCAAGTTAGAGAACTGTTCAAAAGACTCATTATACTTACCTGTCGGACTCTTGCCAGTGAAGTAACTAGGCAGCAACGAGCCTGCATCAATCGACGCGCCCCTGCGCTGAAAGCAGGACTGAGAGCACACTTTCCAAGAAAACAAGGTGAGCTGTGGATCAAAGGGAAGGGTTGGACCTCGGGAAAGAAGGGGTTCAAGCATACAGAGACAATAGGGAGTTAAACTCTACCAATGCTGTGTTTCAGGCCCAGTCTCCAGTCGAGTAGACTCCAGGGAAGGGTTCAAGGTCATAAGAGGTCAGAACAGGCTGAGTGACGTCCCCGTGGATACCAGGTGAGCGTTACACGCATACTGTCTAAGCAGATACTCAAGAGTGGTGAAGAGTCTGCCGAATCCAATTTGGTGCGCAGAGACAAGGTTACTCCGAAGTTCACCAACAGGAAGGAGATTTGTAGAGACAGACCCTGAGTGGAAAAAGCAAGCCATGGTTGGGAGGGGGGCACACCCTCTCGCAAAGAAGGGTCAGTCAATCGCCAGCGTGGACACTGTTAGACGCTACTACAGATGTGGCAGCATGCAGCATTTAGCCATGGACAAAGAGTGCACTGCAATGTTTGTGGAGAGCATAATGTGTGGTCAAATAGGACACTTAGCCAAATGTTGCAGGTTGGCAGCCTCAGGCAATGTCGATGAGAATTTTGGGGATGATCATGAGGTTCATGTTTATGATAATTTGGAAGTGATGCAGGTGATCAATGTTATATGTGAGGAGAACATTAAGAAGCACAAGGCCATGGTGGGAGTGCATGGGGTTGGAATTGAAATGTTAACTGACAGCAGGGCCGACTATACCCTGATCAGCCAGCAATTGTGGGAGAATGTGTTATTCTGTTGTGTGTTGAAAGAGGCCAGGGTCAAGGCTCACGCATATGGTGAGAACCCCATTGTAATCAATGGCGAATTACAAGCCAAATTAATGTTTACGTGGAGGAACACTGTCAGCAAAGTGTTAATCACTGATGTTGGTGGATATGTATTGTTGTGGAGCTGCCAGGCGGATTTAGTAATTAAGCTCGACTGCAATGTGTCTGTGCACCAGTGCAAGCTTTTTGATTTCAGAGATTAAACAGTTGGATGAGAGTGAGGTGGCAAAGTGGACTTGAGGCGTGCTGAGGACAAGGTAGGTTGACTTAAAGGTTTTATTCATAAAATTAAATTTAAGAGGGATGGCGTTCCCTCAGTTGCCAAGCTACGATCAGTGCCCATGTCGTTCAGGAAGGAGGTAGAAGTGGAACTCGAAAGTATGTTGAAAGAAGGGGTAATTGAACATATAGATGCCTCAGAGTGGATCAGCTCCATAGTGGCTGTGAGGAAGAGCAATGGATCCATTAGGCTGTGTATTGACCTCATAGAAGATAATAAGAACGTGGTCACAGAGGTTTTAATTACCTAAAATCGATGAGTTAATTACCGACTTAGCTTGTTCAAAGATTTACTCTTTTAGATTTGAGGTCTGCTTATCAAATTTGCATGTGTCGTACGATATACTCACATTTATCACTCACTTGGTATGTTCAAGTGTGTTAAGGATGTTGTTTGGGTGGGTCTCTGCAGTCAGTGTGTTCCAGAAGGTGATGCAAAATGTGCTCGGTGGGTTGGCTGGAGTGACGTTTTACCAGGACATCCATGTTTGGGGCTGTGACAGAAAAGCATGATTCCAGGTTGAGTGCTGTCTTGCAGAGGTTGTGTGATGCGGGCCTCACTTTGACACTTGAGAATTGCAGATTTGCCAGGTCTTCTGTACACTATCTAAGCTACAATGTATCTGGTCATGGGGTGTGGCCAAAGTTGAACACGGTTAAAGCCACTGCGGAGACGGCTTTCTCCAAGAATAAGGCAGAAGTAGTCTCACGTTTGGACTTGATCGAATATTACTCTAAGTTTGTGAAGGGTTTGACAAACAAGACTGCAGATTTGAGGAAAATGACTGGAAAAGGGGTTATAGTTGAATGGTCCCCATCCTGTGAGGGTGAATTTGCATTCGGGAGGTAAGAGATGGTACAGGCCCCGGTGTTGCATGGTTTTAGGGAAGGGATGAAGACTATAGTTAATACTGATAAGTCAGAGTTTGGTCTGGTTGCAATGCTTTCACATGACGATGGAAGGGCTGAAAATATGGTTGCTTTTGCTTCGTGGAAGCTCAAGGAGGTTGAGTGTCTGTATACTGCTAGCGAACAGACCATCATGACGTTGCAAGTGTATTTGTATGGGAGAATGTGTGTCCTCTTCATCGACCATAAACCATTGGTGTCGACAAGAAAGGCCCGGATGGGGTCTCCTGGTGCATCTCAGAGTGGATCACCAAACTACAGGGTTTGGACTTCACGGTGGAACATGTTCAGGGCAAGTAGAATGTTTTAGCCTATGCCCTCTCTAGGAATTCTATTGTAGAGGAGGATGAGTTGGATATGCACGGGGAGGATGACAGACATTTTGTCTGTGGAGGATAGTCTTCAGGAAGATGATTGCTAGCGGTGTGTCAGGAAGAGGGGGTTTCTCAAAAAGTCAAACATCTTCTACAAGACAAGTGGAAAAATGGTGAACGAGATGTATGTGTTGGGGTGTGTGAATACAGGAGGGTGAAGGATGAGTTGTGTATGGAGGGGGAGTTTGTGTGTAGGGGACACAGGTTATTAGCTCAGAGTGACATGAGAGAGACTGCTGTTGATTTAGGTCACAGGAGCCACATGGGCATCTGTAGGACGAAAGCATTAATTTGTTTGGATTTTGGTGGCTACTGTGAGAAACCCAAGAGTATTCCCACTCCTATTCCCCATGGGTTCTCTTCGTAGGAGGCCAGGGAAAGGCCATCGCTCTTGGATCCAAACCCTGGTGGTGGACAAGCGAGGGAGGATCACCTGGGTGGAGGGTCTGTGGGGACTGGGAGTGGGATGCCCTTGGGAGGGACATGGTATCCCAGTTTTCCTACTAATGACCAACCTAACCCTTTGTTAGGTAGAATTCTCTGTTTAGGCTGAATTTCCTAACCTAGTGAGTCCCCCTAGCAGCCTTGCTGGATTTTTGGGGTTTATTTTGTTCTCCTGCCAAAAGTGAGACTTTTTTACCCTCACTCTTGGACATGATTTGAGTGTGTTCCTTTGACTCTAGATGTGTTTAATGGGCTATGGCGTCTTTTACTCCATAGGGCTTCATGTGTTTTTGTGATGTGTGTTACACAGCACCCTCAGTGCAGTAACACAGGGGTGTCAGTGACCCCCCAGTATAGACTCCATACCCTGGGACTGACTACTGTCTCCCAGGGCATGTAAAGTCACCATTGACTTTACTAGTCTTGAATTCTTGAACAGAACCAGTACAAACTATCATATTGTGGACGTACTGGCTGGGGCAATTCGATTGCCCCGGGGTCCGCTAGTCGAGGGGGCACGTCTCCGTCCCCCCTGATCGAGTTTTGGCTGGTGGCAGTGGATACTACTTTTTATATTCAACCGCAAATATTTCTCTATGGGATTTTCCCATTGTTCGAGGCTACTATCTTTATTTATTTAATTACGATAGCCTCGAACATACCGCCGGTTTATTTATTTATTATTAATTCTCCGGTTGGTATTTTTTGCCAAAACTCGGTTCTAAAATGGCGTTTGTGTTCTCTTCTGTGACTCCAACCCAAGTCGAGCCCTTTGTTCCACTTTTTTGGCGGGCTTCTCCACAGAAGCCCTCCAAAGTGGTGCCACTCTGTCTGGGGTACTTAGGAGGGGTGGAGGGGGATTTAGGCACCCTGGACTGAGTTGCCTAGGCAACTCAAGTCGCACTCCGTCCTGATTGGCCCAAGTGGTGAGCCGGCCGGCTCACCACTTAGCATGTTTGAGTGACAGCTAGGCTGAGTGAATGGGGGTTTTCTGCATAAAAGCAGGGCTTTGGGGACTGGAACTTCAGAAGTCGCCACAGGACTTAAGAATCCGACTAGGGAGAAGCTGAGCGACCTGCTACGACGACACCACCGGTGGAGCCCTGCTGAACCGTCTCACCACTTTTCCCAACGACAGAGGAGATCTCCCGCCAGAGAGTCTTCTTCCTTTGACTGGTCCGGATAACCAGTTTCACCGTCTTTTCGCCTTCCCGACGCATCTCGTGGTCGCCTTGCCTCTGCCAAGCACCCCGGCAACCGGAATACCACGTTTTACCACGACCGCGAAATAAAGGGTAATACCTTTAACCGGAAAACTCCGCGGCTGGTTTCTTCCCTGGCAGTGCAACGACCTTCACCTTTCCTCCAAGTCGAGATCTTCTCTTCTTCTGGACAACGCCGAGACTTGCACCCGCTGCCAGGAACAACTGCCACCGCTGGAGGATCCTTCCCACTTAAGGTACCGTGTTCCGCCTGGCTTCCCTTGCCACCGACTGTATGGGGCAGATTTAGCCCCCGGCTTTCGAACCTGGGTTAGCCTGGGACAAACTGGCTAAACTTTTCTGAGCCCCTCTAAACTCTTTTCGAACTCTCTGCAAGACTTTCAAAGCCTAGTGTAACTGTGTGATCTTGGGCGCATTTGTGCTCTGCTCTCTCTAAGAGTGGGCCCAGCCTATGGACTTTGGCTCACCAGTGACTTTTGCTCTTCTGCCTTGCTAAAAGTGTTCCTAAATCTTAGAGTGGTGTATCTTCACATATTCTGTCTTTTTCCCTCCCTTCTTCATGAACTTATTGGAGTGCCATTTATAGTTAAGCGCTCACCTCTGTCTGGAAATAAGTGGTGTTAACTAAGACTTGTCTGATAAGGAATAAGGGTTGTATATATCATAATAGTAACTGTGTTTAGAGTGTTTTACAATAAGAGTGCTGGAGTGTTTCAAACAGTGTGTTTTTAAATAAATAATTATATACTTTGATACCAAAGCTCTGGTCAGTGTTTGCTTGTGCTATTGTGTCTGAGTGCCTATTGTGTATACATCGCATACTGCCTAACTCTTCTTGAGGGAAGTCTGACTGCTCAGCCACAGCTACCAGGTAAATCTGGGTGGTACAGACTGCTACCAAGTGGGTTTACTGCTAACACCTGTAGTCCTAAATCTTTTGCAGTGTTCCCAAAGGGAACTGCACAGGTTTCTGCCTAACACCCTTCCCCCATCTTCATGGGGTCGTATAAACCAACTCTCCCGACTTCCTCATGTAAAACTACAAAAAGTACAGCGAGTAATGAGAACTAGTTGCTTTTACCACTTTGGTACTGGGACGAGGAAGAGACCTGCTGAGAGCAGTAGAGGTCAGGCATGTCCCCCTTAATGATGGTCAAGCAGAGTTAATTTTAAACTCACACCTGAAGCCTGTTAAGGGGCTGCAGGTGTATAAAAAGCCCCATAAAATGAGAGTGGGAGAGGAAGCAGTGACCGGAGCAGTGGTGGTAAAATTGCAGCAGTACCGAGGCCAGGAAACTGTCATGATTCCTGCCCCTTATGTCCCCAGCCCTCCAAGATGTCAGGCTGGAGCCAGGCCACAATCACCTACATGGCCCTCAAGGGCCTCTCCATCCCTCCAAAGACCCACTTGGAGTCAGACCTGGCGCTTGTGGCATCAGACTCACTCACTCCCATAGGATAACATTGGGGATTGGACTTGTAGTGCATTGATGGGGACAAGATGGATGCCCCCACATATTTCGGTTCCCAGAACTGCATGTGCGGTCTAGTCTTTTGGGTGTGGTTCAGCCCAGGTTCAAGCACACAGAGACAATAGGTGAGCGTTACAGACACAGCACGGCAGCAGTCCATGTGGAGCACACCTATGGTGCGGTGAAGAGCAGCCTGGGACCTGGCGCTCTGTCGAACCGAAGCAGCATTGAAAGGGGAGCTGTGTCAGAAGGATGCCCCTTTTTCTATTGCTCCAAGTACGCATTCTCCTGGGACTAGAACCGACCCAGGAGTGCCTAAGGGGCAGGAGGTGAAGCCCGGAGGCAACGATCAGAAGGCCAAGAGATCTGCGCTGCAGGAACTCGCATCAAAGCAACCACTGAGTTTCTAAGTGAACAGCAACCCGGATTGCGAGTGATTGATCTTTTAAGCGCAAGGTTATTTTGTATCAGAGTGGTCACGTGAAGTAAAACACGTTGTCGAAAGTCTCCGAGTTCGAATCCTTGCAAACCAGCAACTAACAAGACATGCTAATCCTTGAATGAGAGAGGATACTTTGATACAGAGTGGTCGCATGTATATGAAAGCAAGTTGTCGCAAGTCTACGAGTGCTGGCAATATTTAAAGGCAAACTACAAAGGCATATTACAATGAAGTGAATGGAAAAAAAGTGATTTATATAAACCTTTAAACATTATTGAATGCCAAACTGAAAATAAAGCTTGATAAATATATTTTCACATCCCGAATAACGCAATGAGAACAACTTTCTTTCTTACCTGGTAACGTTCTTTTGATGGGATGGTCCGACAACGTATTCCATATCTATGACAGGTAATGTCCACAGCTGTGCTGCTTCGGAAAATCTTTGGCGTCTGCGTCCTGCGTCGATGACGTCGATGCGCCGTCCCCGAGGACCTCCTCCGACGGCCGACGTCACCCGATGTAATAAGTAGGACGCACGACGCCCATAGCCTCAGTTACAGTTTTTTCCCCCAGAACGTGTGCCACCAGTTTTCTGCCAGTCAGACACACAAGGCCTTGCGGAACGCAAGCTGCAATCGCAAAAGAAATTCTGCAGCGGGGAAAGTAGGGAGGGAGCGATATGGAATACGTTGTCAGACCATCCCATCGAAAGAACGTTACCAGGTAAGAAAGTAACTTGTTCTTCGAGGGTATTGGGTCCTCCGACGTATTCCATATCTATGACAGACTCCCAAAGCAGTACCAAGCAAGGAGGTGGGAAAAGAATTTAGAACACAAATTTAGCATGCCCAATCAAATTGCGGAATATAGTACTGCCTTGCCAAAGGCCAGATCCTGCCCTCTGATGGAATCGAGGGAGTAGTGACGTACAAAGGTATGTACTGAAGCCCAGGTGGCTGCATCACAGATGTGACGAATAGGAACAAGCCTCTGCAGGGCAGTAGACGCAGCCACTCCCCTGGTAGAATGGGCCCGCAAGCCAGCTGGAGGGTCCTTACCCGCCAAGCGGTAACACTCGGGAGATAGCTAAAATAATCCAACGAGACAAAGTCTGTTTCGTCACAGCTTGTCCCAAACGCTTTCCAGTGTAACCAATGAAAAGTTGATTGTCCACTCTGACCCAGGACATGAGCGAAATATAAAAGCTCAACGCTCTCCTAGGATCAAGCCTATGGAGCCTCTCTCCTCTTCCTTACCAGGATGTGGGGGAGGATAGAACGCCGGAAGAACAACCTTCTGGCTCAAATGAAATTCCGACACCACCTTCGGAAGAAAAGAAGAACAAACTAAGGACAACCCTGTCCTTATGAAACACAGTGAAGGGTGGCTTAACTGAAAGTGCCTGTAACTCACTCTGCGAGCCGAAGTAACCGCAACCAAAAACATAGTTTTTTTTAAGAGTTAGCAGTCTCAAAAGGCAAGAATGTAAAGGCTCAAACGGAGCACCCATAAGAAACTTAAGAACAAGGTTCAAATCCCAACCGGGGACCAGAAAAGGTGACGTGGGGAACACATTAGTGAGCCCTTTCAAAAACTGAGAAATTAAAGGAATCTTAAAATAGGAACACTGTTCAGACGAGCGCTTAAATATGGACAGCGCCGCCAGGTAACCTTTAATGGTCCCCACTTGCAAGCCCCTGTGGGCCAAAGAAAGCAAAAAAGACAGAACCATGGGAATGTCACATTCAAAAGGATCCACATTCTTAACTCTGCACCAGTCGCAGAACTTTCTCCAACGGCAACGGTACAGAGACTTTGTTGCCGGCCGCCTGGCCGAGAGCAACACCTCCATCACGTCTTCAGGGAGGTCCCAATCCTTATACCTCAACCTTTCAGAAGCCAAGCGTGAAGGTTGAGGGATCTGACCTCTGGATGGAGAACCTGACCCCCCCTCCCGTGAGAGCAGATCGTCTCGGTAGGGAAGACGACGTGGAGGGCAGATGGACAAGTCGAGAAGGTCCGGGTACCACGTCCTCCGGGCCCACGCCGCAGCAATGAGGATCATCTGGGAACCGAACCTCCGTAACCTCTGCAGTACTTGCGGGATGACGAGGACTGGAGGAAACACATACAGCAGTGGGAATGACCACTCCACCACAAACGCGTCTCCTAAGGCTCCTTTTGGAGGAAATTCCTGCGAGCAAAACCTTTCGCACTTCCGGTTGACACTGGAGGCGAAGAGGTCTACTTGAGGGGTCCCCCAAAGGGCGAAGATCTCCAGGAGAATCTCCTGAGCCAGCTCCCACTCGTGAGAGATCGTGCTGTGCCTGCTCAGAGCGTCCGCCGTCTCATTGTTGTCTCCGGCCAGATGAACAGCCGAGATCGAAACTTCCTGCTGGATGGCCCAGAACTCTAGCGCATCGCCTCTCTGCACAGAGGAGGTGACCCTGCACCCCCCCCTTTTTGTTGAGGTGGTGCATGGCCACCGTGTTATCCGTTAGAATCAGGACACTCTTTCCTTGCACAGTCGGCAGAAAAGCCTTCAGGGCAAGCCTGATGGCCCTCAGCTCCAACAGATTTACATGGAGTCTGGACTCCGACGGAGACCAACGACCGCTGACTGTCAACTCGTTGGCATGAGCTCCCCATCCCGTGAGGGATGCGTCCGTCACAATCGTCACCTCTGGCCAGGGCAGCCAAATGGGGCCCCCTTCATCAGATTGCCTTTGACTGCCCACCACAGAAGGTCCTGGGCGACCGACGGCGGCACCTGAACAGGGTCCAACAGCCTGCCGGAGGACTGAGACCACTGGAGCTTGAGTGCCCACTGCAAAGATCTCATCCGCAGACGAGCCTCTGGCACCAGAAGAATTCAGGATGCCATGAGGCCGAGCAGTCTCAAGAACTCGGACGCTGGGAGATTCTGGGCAAGTTGAAACTTGTGCACCATCTGCTGAATGTGAACAGCCCTCACCTGGGGAGGAAAACACTGCCCCAGGGGCGTATCGAGCACTGCTCCGATGTACTGGAGCCGCTGAGTTGGCATCAAGTGAGACTTCTTTAAGTTGAGGGAGAAGCCCAGCTTGTGAAGGGAGTGACAGGTGACGGACAGATGATCCAGGACTTGCTCAGGAGAGCGCGCCCTGATCAACCAATCGTCCAGGTAGGGGTAGACGTGAATCCCCACTTTCCTGAGATGCTCTGCCACAACGACCATGAGCTTGGTGAAAACCCTCGGGGCGGAGGTCAATCCGAACGGCAGGACCCGAAACTGAAAGTGCGAGTCGCCAACCGCGAACCTCAGGTACTTCTTGTGCTTGGGATGGATCGGCAAATGAAAGTAAGCATCCTTGAGGTCGAGAAACACCAACCAGTCCTGAAGTTGAAGGGCCTGGAGGACTCGAGAGAGAGTAACCATCTTGAACTTGTCCTTCCTGAGGAGTTTGTTCAAACCGCGCAAGTGCATGATGGGTCTCAATCCCCCGTCTTTCTTCGAAATCAAAAAATAAGGGGAATACCATCCCTTGTTCCTCTCTGCTACAGGCACCAGTTCTATGGCGCCTTTCTCCAGCAGGGCTTGAATTTCCTGCTCAAGGAGCGGATCCGGACTCTTCAAAGAGAGGTTCCCAGGTGGATTGTCGTGAGGCCTCTGCCGAAAAGGAAGACAGTAGCCGTGGGTTCTGATCTCCAGAACCCACACATCTGAAGTAATGGCTTGCCACTCTACAAGATGCTGCGCCAGCCTTCCCCCAACCGGCGAACCATGGGACCTGGCCTCATAACTGAGTGGTAGCGGCTGTGGCGTTGCCTGAGGGCAAAGAGGCAACTGCCCGAGCGGCCTTGGCACCTCGAGTACCCTTATTTCCACCTCTGGCACTCTTACGGTGGCCTCTTTGACTGCTAGCTCCTCTCGCTTTACTGAAGGACGAGTAATAGCGAAAGGAAACTCCCCTCCATTGCTGTCCCCTAGGACGAAAAGGCGGAGGTTGGCGAACTGCAGCGCCCAACGACTTTGCTGCAGCTTTGGAGGTCTGCAACCTCTCAAGGCTCTCGTCAGCCTTGCTGGCAAAAAGATGTTCACCGTCAAAGGGCATGTTGAGGAGCCGGGACTGCACATCAGGAGCGAACCCAGACTTCCGTAACCACGCAAACCTGCGTATTACGGTGCTCGCCGTGTCATGTCCAAACCCGACTGAACGGCCTCACACATGGCATCCTTGCCATCCTGAACCATAGCAAGGAAACCATCCCATTCGTCCCCTTCGGGAATACGTTCAGCCGCTAATGCAACACAGTTCCACAGAGTATGTGTGAAACGAGACAAGGCGCATATGGAGTTGGCCGCCTGAAGCGCCATACCCCCTGAAGAAAACTTTCTTCGCCCAGCCGTCGAAATGTTTGTCATCCCTATCCGGAGGGATGGTAGGATACGATGCCTGCTTTGCCGGGGCCGTAGCCGCCTGCACCACCAAACTCTCCGGAGTGGCGTGCCTGGACAAGTAGCATGGGTCGCTACTGGCTGGAGGGTATTTTTGCGACAAAGACTTGCCCACTGCCGGGAGACACTCCGGAGCAGTCCAAGCCGCCGCCACCCTTCTCTGCAGAGCCATATGAAACGGCAAAACCGGGTCAGTGGGGGGACCAAGATCAAGAATGTCTGAGATCATCCTGAACGAACTCCCCTGGGGGAGCTGACCAACCCAAGTACTCGGTGACCCGAGACATAAGGCGCCGATATGAAGAATCGGCATGAGTGCCAGGCTCCTGCCTACAAAACTCCACCTCCGGAGAGGTGTCCAGTACACTGGCATCATACAGGGACTGCCTCAGGTCATCGAAATGGCTATGGCCCGAGATAAGCTCATCAGGTACCGGAACCGGAACCAAGCCGTCATCAGAGCCTTCATCACTCTCTGAAATGTACTCCAGGCGGGGAGAGGAAGACATCTGGGGACCAAAGCAGTGCCTGACCTTAGCCAGAGCCTTTCTAGGGGCTAACCCCATGCCACGGGCCCCCTCCGACACCACCGCCTCGAAAGGCGTAGACGTCGAGCGAATCAGCGTCGACGTCAGCTGCAGCGCCGCCAGCATTGACGGCGTTGACACAGGCCTGGAAGCCGGAGCTCCGAGCGTGTCTCTCGACGACCTAGGCGCCGACGACCCCCTCAGAGGCAGAGCCTCGAGAGAAATCGTCGACGACCTCGGCGCCACAGGCGTCGACGTCTTCTTCGAAGACGGCACAGGATCACGAGGTCTCAAGCGCGTTGAGGACCGGGACCTGGGACGGGCATGGCGAGAACGGTACCCTTCTCCGAGCGGGACCTCTCCCGCGAGCTGTGCCGACCACCGAAGCCCAAAGACATAGGAGCGATGTCTCTCGACTGGTGCCGACTGACCCCACTCGGAGGCGCGGACGGACCGGTGCCCTGCGATTCAAGAATCGCTAGCATCTGCTTCCAGGAGGAAGCCTATTCCTCCGGTGTCGCTTGCATGGAGGGATAAGTGATCCGCCGACGGGCGGAGTCCTCGGAAGAGGACGGGGAAGGCGACCGATGCCGGCGCTTCTCGGAATGCCTCGAAGAGGCGGCGGAGTGGCGAGACCGACTCCTGGAAGGAGACCCACTGGACTTCCGACGATGATGGGGAGAGTCGCCCCTCGAGTCATCCGTCGAAAGCCCTGCAGACCTCGACTTCCGGGGCTTAGACACCCGACCTACCGACAGCTTCTTCTTGCGTTCCTGCAAGGCCTTTGCCGTGAGCGACTGGCAGTCAACACAGTTGTCCGTATCGTGGGCCTCCCCGAGGCACCAGAGGCAGGCGTCGTTGCGAGTCTGTGACCGACATCTTGGACCCACAGTCCCCACATTTCTTGGAGCCCGGACGCGGGGTTGAAGACGAAGTAGACATCACCACGAACAGGTCTTCACAAAAAACCGAACAGGTTCAACGAACCGAGAAGAAAACAGTAAACTCCAAAGAGTCAAGGCGTACCGAGATTCACGAAGCGAACACGTTCGCAGAAAAAACGGAACTGAGGCTATGGGCATCGTGCGTCCTACTTATCACATCGGGTGACGTCGGCTGTCGGAGGTCGTCCTCGGGGACGGCGCATCGACGTCATCGACGCAGGAGCCGAAGCTGTGGACATTACCTGTCAGATATGGAATACGTCGGAGGACCCAATCCCCTCGAAAGAAGATTACTTATGAAGATTCTAAAGATATGAAGCTTTATCATTTAAATAAATACACTGTATGCCAAGTGAAAAAGTGAATAAAACTTAAATTGCAGGGAACGTTCATCTACATTGAAACTACAAATCAATTAAGTGTTAAATCAGAGAAACCAATGCATATTTATCTCCAAGATGAATAGATCTTTTACAAAGCCAGCCAATCCACTGTGTATTATATAATTAAAAGTGAATTGAACTTTGGAGGTGAATTTTAAAAAGTGAATTAAAATCAACTGACATTTTCAACCATTACAATTATTTTATGCAAAAGATCAGCCATATGCAGAGGGTGCACATGTGGGCTAGAACTCTGGCTTGTTGAACTATCTACCGACTTGAGGAAGGAGTCTCAGGATATTTTGTGCTTTTGAATTTAGGGAAGGGAATTCTGAGTCCTCGGTGCTCCTATATCATTTGGGAATTTAAGGCAATCCCGATACTTTTGTTATAACTGCTTTATCCTTGGGGAAGGAGCTGAAAGAAAGCTGCGAGCTGAACAAAGCTCTGAACTTTATGTTAAACACTGTTTTTGTTGATTGTTGATATCCCTACATGTTGTATGATATTAGTTGTGAGGGCAGGTATAGGTTTTGGACACAGACCGATTCCTAATTGAACTTACAGATGTTTCGTTTTGGTTTGTTAGGGAAATCCCAACATAGCATAGGGCAAGATAGGTGTTTTTCCATCCTGATATTTAAATTAATAAAAGTGTTTACTCTGAACTTTGAATCTGTTGTCTGTGTCTTAGTTCACGTTTCCTTCACACCACACAAGTACATTTTTGCAGCGATGTGAATCAAGGAATGTCGCAATAGTGATAAAGTACTAAAGACCTGGGTTCCCCCTACGGTTGTGCCTCAACTTCCCAGGGTGCCCTAGGGAACAATGGCGGTAGGATTTGCTTGGGCTGTTAAATGTTGCTGGACCAGGGACAGTTATGTGGTGGTGTTGATGGATCTGCTTTCTAAACACTTGTATTCCTCTGCAATGCGCCCAGATACCTATGGGTTGGGTGCGCAATACAAACAAACATAAATGGCCTGAAGTTGACATGATCAGGGACGTCACCTTCTGGAACTTTATTACATTTGTGGAAAATGTGTTCTGGGGGGAGGACTATCCAGAGCAACTGCTTAGTGATAATGGGCCGCAAGTTTGTGTCAGATCGGTCTGGGCTCAAGGAGAAAGGGATTGAGCAGAAAAGAACTGTGTTGTATCATCCTCATAGTAACATATGTATAGAGTGGTTCAACTGGGCCATCATGGATGGCATAATATTTTCTGTCATGAATAACGGAGATTGGCAAAAAGATTTACTTTGGAGACTATTTCAGTACCGGGTGTCACTCCTTTTGAATTTATGAGGGGTCGATAGCCTAACACTCAGCTGATTCTGGGGTGGTTGAACCACTCCAGGATGGTGATCATCAATGTCAGGAGCATTAGTTAAGGGAAAAGGAACCTGGTGAGGCCTCCAAGTCAAGTTATGATACTAAATAAGGAAGTAAGAGAACAGAGTTGTGTGCAGGTGATCAGGTAAAAATCAAACTTCCCAGGAGGTGGAGAAAAGGTGAATGCAGATATTCTGGGCAAAGAAAGGTTGAGAAGGATTAAGGGTGTACTGTACGCCCGGCAGGTGGTGATGTATGGAACAAGAGAAGGGTGGTGAGTGTCAATTAGCTGCTGTGTTATTGTTCCTCTTGGTCCGCCTCTTACACGGCACCTCATTACTTTGTTTTTTACTCTCTCCTTCCACCCTTTGAGTGAACCTTCACCCTCAGCCAAAGGGGAGGCAGTGTGTTATCGTGTTCAGCATCAGCCATTCGAATTTTATTGCAGGGTCCTATCTGGAATGTTGATGATAAAATGGTGGAATGTGGGCAAGATCTACAGTTGTGTCAGTTGAAGCATGGCAGCTGGAGTTGGATGTTAATGCAGTCAAATGGTTTCTGTTCTTATTTTTAACAATACATTGCTGTACTACCTTCACAAAGGACATGGTCTTCATTTCTCTGCCCTCCCCCACTCTTCATTACTCCCCGACTCTTTAGATTCCATTACACCCCATTCTCATTACACTACTAAGCCCCCTGCTCTCCATTTCCCCTCACTCTTGTGCTTCATTAACTATTTCCCCATTCTCCTGCCCTCATTCATTCTCTGTACACATTCACGCTTTTACCCTCACCTGGTTTCCTTCAATCACCTTATCTCCTGCCTTTCCCAAACTCGCAATCTCTCCCTCACGCTTCTGTCCTCCTTAATTTTCCACTCTCCTGTCCCATCAGTGTTCATGTTACCTGCTCCTACTCTACTTTTCTCCCTCACTATCCTGCCCTTATTCTCTTTCCATTCACCGGCCTGCAGCAGGGCTCTGTGGAGCTTGAGGGTATATGGCGGTGGTGGGTTGGTGTTGAGGGGTCTTCCAATTGCCACAAGCAGCACATATACAAAAATGTAACCACTGGTATGTTTGAGATTAAAAGGTGAACTCCTTTAAAGTCTGTGATTTACAGTGACATTACAAGCGTTTGGGGTAAGAACACCGGGGACATGCACACAATGTTTGTGCATGCAGTAGGAATTACCGGTTGAAATCTCATCCTGCAATGCCCCTCCCATTGCTCACGGTATTGCGCATTGCTTTGAGCCCTATCATTTCCAACATTAGTTTCAGGCTTGATCATTCAATATAATCATAATTGACATGAAAACCTGGCTATGAAGCCCATGCGTCTCAAGTTAGAGTCAGACCCCCAAAAACCGAAAAATAAAATTTTTTCACAAAAACACAACTTAATACAAATGAAGCATTTGTCCCGAAAGTTCATCATTTGCTACTCCGCTCACTCTAGGCTACGCCTACATGACCTGCGAAGCCGAACCCCTTTGCCTTAAATCTGTCACTGGTTTCGGGAAGAAGGGAAAGCGGATGCTAGTAAGGTGTCATGACTCTCTTAACACACGTATGTTTACAGCACACGGCGCATTGTCTTCCAAGATCAAATCATTTCGACCACAGCCGTGGTTATTTTCTTTCCGTTCTTGTGTGTGTCGATCCATTTCTTGTAAAGAACTGTCTATAGTGGATGGCTCAGTTAACAGATTTATTTTTTCTTTACAATACAGCTTCATGGTAATGTGGCTATTGTACCACGCGGTGGCAGCAAACACCAAATAATACGGCTGAATCCCTATTTCAGCTTGGAGCAGGACGATTTGGCTTCCAAACGTAAACCGCTCTAACAGTTCACATTGAAGAGGCATACATGACTTAGTATGGATAAGTATCAAGTAACATGAATGGGCCTTCCTGATAACAAATCCCATACAAGCTCATGAGTTAATTGCTTCCTTATCATTTTACTACTTAAAAGAAATACAGACTTAGGTTTCTCCTATGTGTCAAAGAACGAACACGTTTTGAGCTACGGTGCATTAAACTATACTTTTTTTGGCAAAGACAGATGTTCTGGCTCATCGCAGTCAAGAAAAGGGTATATGCAGAGTGTTGGGGGTTGCTTGTGACCCCCGGCGCCTCCCGTAAGCCCCAGACCCCGAAGGACACACACACACACACACACACACACACACACACACACACACGTCCTCTCGGTTCGGGCTTCCCGGTCGCTCTGACGCGGCTGGGAAACGCCCCGTTTATTTATGTTGCACGCGGTAGCGTGCAACGTCACGCCGCCGTGTGCGTGCCCTGTCATCGGGCAGCGCCACACTCCTCCTTTTTCCAGGAGAACAATAAACATACTAACACTAGACACTGCAAACCAAACCAAAATATATGCATAGCATTTCACAATGCCCCATGTTCAAAACACCCCTTTATTAACATCCACCCGGGTCCCCTTACTTAACAGTTCTCATCATTAGGATGATCAGCCAGATGACCCAACACATAGTCGCTGAGGTGAGCAGGTTTCCCTCGCCCAGCCCTCTGGGGGTACCTCCTGCTCAGCTCCGGGAAGGGTGATCTGTCCATAGGCATGCCCCGGGCTGGGGACTCAGACAGACAAGGTATTTCCCCTTCGTCCTCAGGGACCTCTCCTGGGTCCGGATCAGGAGGTGGATCAGTTCTTGGATCCCGCAGCTTCTTAAAGAAGCTCACGTTGCGAGTTACCACAGACCGGCCGTCCGATGCAGTCCCCATGGATCCCCGGACTGCGACAACGTCCAGCGGTTCCAGCTCATACGGTAGGGAGAGCTTTCCATGGGGATGTCTATTTTGAATAAGGACCTCATCACCTGGCTCCAGCTGCTGCGGGTGAAGCCCTCTCCGAACGTTCTCTTGCTCGATTCTTGTTCGCCGGTCCATCTCGACTTGTTGGTCATTGATCACCCCAGGTTCTTTCTCTCCTACCTCCGGCAGCAACCCTCGAGGGCACCGTTTAAACAATGCCTCTGCCGGGGCCACTCCAGTGCATGCATGTGGTGTGGTGCGGTACACCATCAGAAACTGGTAAAGGGCTCTCTGGAGGGACTGCCCTGCCAGTGAGCAATTCTAAAGGTCTTGTTTAGAGTCCTCATCAGCCGTTCTGCTTCACCATTGGCCCGGGGCCAGAGAGGCATGATCTTCCTGTGCACCACCCCATAGCTCTGCATCAGCTCCGAGAAGCGTTCGCTCTGGAATGGCGCCCCGTTGTTCGAGCACAGCGTGCGTGGGAACCCATGGGTCGTAAACACCTTCTCCACGGCCAAAACAACATGCTCAAACGCCACAGACTTCACAAACTCCACCTCGGGATACCTTGAGTATTCGTCGACCAGAACTAGGAAGTGGGAAGTGGGTGCCCATCGCGGTGGACCCAAAGTCTACATGAACAACTTCCCAAGGGCGCGTCCCCCTAGGCATCGTCTCTATGACAGGCTCACGCTGCAGGGGAGATGCCGCCTGGCACCAAACACATGCCGCCACAAAGTCATCCACCTTGCGCTCCAGCTCGGGGAACCACACCTTCAGCCGTAGGCAGGTCTTGGTGGCGCCCTGGTGACCACGGTGTGCCAGGGCAATCACTTCGTCCACCTTCGATTGGGGCACAACAATCTGATCTCTGCGGAGTAGAAGGCCGGATGTTGAAAACGATAACTCCTCCCGGACCTTCCATAGCTGCTCAAGTCCGGTCCTGGCCTCCTGAGTGCGCCCCGCCAGAGCCTCCAGCACCGACTTCCAGGAGCCCTGTTGCATAGAGTGCCTCAGGATTTTGAAGCACTCATCCGCTGCAGCTGCCTCCAGCTCCTGAAGAGGCATGGCATTCGGCGTGGCCGCCTCTACCACCACCCGGACGTGCTCCTTGGCCTCCTCTGCACAGATGTCATGGTCTTCTCCTCCGGACGCCCCAGGGTGTCTGGAGAGATGTCTGCCATGTTGTTCTCCCCCGGCCGGTACACCAAGGTGACTCCATATTCCAAAAGAGCGAGCATCCACCTCTCAATGCGTGCCGGTGGCTTGGATGACGACCCCGCTAGGATTGGGAGCAGTAGCTTGTGGTCTGTCACCACCGTCACCGGGCATCCAAGGACATAGAGCCGGAAGTGCCGGCATCCCCAAAGTACTGCCAGCGCCTCGCGTTCGATCTGCGAGTACCGTTGCTCCGCCTCAGACAGGGCTTTGCTGGCATACGCCACCGGGCGGATACCCCCATCACAGTCAATCTGCATTAGCACGGCGCCCAGGCCGAATGGGCTGGCGTCGACGATGATCTCTGATGGTAACGCAGGATCAAAAAATGACATGGTATCCTCAGCTGCCAAGGCACCCTTGATGTCATCAAAAGCCACCTGTTCAAGCGGGCCCCAGTTCCAGATGGTATCTTTCCTTGTCAGTGCCCTGAGTGGTTCCGACCTGGAGGCAAGAATTTTTATGAATCGTCCACAGTATGTAACCATGCCCAGGAAACTTTGCACATCAGATACGGACTCCGGAGGCTGCGCCTTCTTTATGTCCTGCACCTTCCTGGGATCAGGAGACACCCCCCCTCCTTGAATACAAAGCCAAAGAATTCCATCGATGGTCGTAGAAATTCACACTTCTCTTTGTGGAGGGTGAGGCCCAAGGATTGCAGTCTCCCGAACTTCTTCGCCAACCGCCTCAGATGGTCTACCTCCGTTCTTGCAAACACCAGGATGTCATCACTTATATTCAAAACGCCCTCTAGATCAGCCAGGGCGCCCTGAATAATGTTCTGAAACACCTCTGCCGCCGAGGACACACCAAAACTCAGTCTCTTATAGCGGTATAGCCCTCGGTGTGTAGCAAAGGTGGTAATATACCTCGACTCGGGGTGGAGGACAACCTGGTGATAGCCCGCCCGGAGGTCCAGTTTCGAAAAGAAGCGAGCACCCTGTACCTCCGCAATGATGTCATCAATCGTCAGGGTGAGGTGTCCCTCTCTCTTAATGGCTTTGTTTGGAAGCCTCATGTCGTCGCAGATTCTGACAGCATCAGGTTGTTTAGGCTTCAGTGCCACCACTATCGGGGACACCCAGGGAGTCGGACCCTCAACCTTTTCTATTATGTCAAGATTGACCAAGTTGTCCAGCTCCTTGTCGACATGTTCACAGAGGTGAAACGTTACCCTTTGATGTTTCAGGGCAATGGGCTGCACCGATTCATCAATGTGCAGCCTCACTGGGTCACCGGCCATCTGCCCAATCCCCTTGAACATTGCGGCATACTTCTCGAGCAAGTCATTAATGTCCTCTAAATAGACGGAGTATGCGAAACTGACAATGCCGAGGGCCTCTGCTGCAGCACAACTTAACAAGGTATTGGTGCTCACTGGTGTCACATAGAATCGTGCTGTGATTTGGGAGCCATCGTGTTCTACCTTTGCCACGAACACACCCGTCCAGAGGGATAGGGTCCACACCACCGAAGACAAAGATGCAGGCCTTGGGTGTGACCAGCTGGTCCATAGCATCATAGTGTCCACGGGCCATTACATTCACCGACGCCCCCGTATCCACGAGGACCGGGACTGGAGATCGATTCACCTCGACCACGCACCTTGGCTGTCTCCTGTTCTTTCTTTTCAGGATCCCCACACTCGAGATAAAGAAAATGTTCTCTTCCTCCTCTTCGTCCGCTTCCTCCACCTGGGCATCCTCCTCTCTCTGGTCCACCTGAGCGACGTTGGATGGTCGACCCTGGCGAGTGAAACTGGACCGGCCCGGGCCCTTCGGCACCAACACCGGCATTGCCGCCTTGCATACCCTCGAGAAATGATCCGGTAACCCACACCATCCACAGGTCTTTCCAGCCGCAGGGCATTCTGCTGGGAGGGGCAGGTCATACCCACATTTTTCGCAGATTTCTCCTGCACTCCCGGCTCTATCCTGGGGACCGCCGCCAGATCTTCTGGTGCCCCTACCACCTCGCACATACCTCTTCGGTCTTGATGGAGCGCGACCCAGCCTCCATTCTAGCTGCTCTCGCCTCAGACACCTCATGGCATCTCCCCAGTTCAAGGATGCGCTGAAGCGTGATTCCGGGCTCCCTTAATACCTGGCGCCTGAGCTTGCCTGATGAACACGCCTGGATAAGCATAGTCCTGATCATATCCTCTGCATCACCCCAAGCACAGGCCAGCGAGAGACGCCTCAGGCGCCCATAGAAAGTGTCCAGAGTCTCATCGTCTTTCTGTTTGGCAGAGAGCATCACAAAAGGCTCATAATCCACATTGACAAGAGGCAGAAAGTAAGCCTGCAGAACGGCCTTCGCTTGATCATAGGATCCATCCCCCGGCGGAAGCGATTCAAAAGTCTCTTGGACAGAGGGTCCTGAGGAGTATAGCATGGTTGCCAGCCTGGTGTCATCATCAACCACCTGGGCAGCCCGAAAGTACATGTCCAGGCGGTCCACCCACCTCCTCCATCTGGGCCCCAAGCTGGAAGGCGGGCCCAATACATCAAACTCCGGGATGGGCTGCAGAGCCGCCTGTGCACGTACCTGAGCCATAGCGGGGGGAATTTGCTGAACAACAGGTATTGCCACCGACTGTGCTGGAGGTAGAGGACCTGGAAGACCTGCCTGACCAACTGGAGGCTGCTATGCCGGCTGCACTGGAGGCAGCACACCTTGAAGTGCTACTGGCGCACGTGGAGGCTGCTGCACCGCTGCTCTGTCCTGGTCCTCAGTATCACTCACCAGTTCGAGCGCACAGGCACCCCCAGCGTGTAAGACAGGGGCCGCAACTCAAACACCAAGTCCAAATGACTCCAGCATGCACCATTGAAGAAACAGCTACTGCAACACACCTCTGTGATGATGAAGATTAGTGGGGCCACCAGTCCGATGATGAAGAGGATGAAAAGAAGCCTCAGCTTCCAACTGCTCCAAAAATTTGAACAAGAAAGAAATGTGGGCTATGCAGGCCCAGCCATTGTAGCCCTCCTCCTTGCTTGCACTCGACGTAGGAGACCCAACAAAATGAAGAATCACAAACTAGGCATATTCACGTGCAGGTATGACTACCTGCTGACAGGATTTCCAAAATTTAGGTCTGGATTCACCTCCCTGCTCAAACCGGAGCTCAGAGAAGTTCCACGGCCTGATCTGCAAAATGGCCGCCAGCCACGTGGGTAACGCACGGCCTGCGGCCCGGAGCGAAGTCTCAGGACGACCTTGCTGCATCAAAAAAATTGCCGGATGATTCACCGTCGGGCCCAGGCATCGTTTCCCCCACTTGTCGCCACTGTTGGGGGTTGCTTGCGACCCCGGCGCCTCCCGTAAGCCCCAGACCCCGAAGGACTCACAACACATGTCCTCTCGGTTCAGGCTTCCCGGTCACTCCGACGCGGCTGGGAAACGCCCCGTTTATTTATGTTGCACGCGGCGGCGTGCAACATCACACTGCCACGTGCGCGCCCTGTCATCGGTCAGCGCCACACAGAGGATGACGTTTTTATTTAACATTCTTGCATGATGCTCAAACAGCTGGTTTGTCGTTTCCAATTCCTAAAAGGTTGAGGTGAGTGGTGTGAAAAACAGACGCGGAATATGTAGATGGGTCTCTATCGCCTGCGGATCCATCGGGGTACACATCAATTGTAGGCAAACGGGTCTGTTTGAACATCGCATTGTTTCCTTTTTGCTTTTACAAGGAGATCCCTTTTTAAGGTGCAGCCTGTTGCATTTGTATAGGTAGAGCAGAGCCAGGGGTTCGGTCTGGCTTGGGTGTAAAAGCCAAACCGACATAATATGTAATGCACCGTGCCACCGCGTCAAACGCATCATATGTCTCAGCGTAGCCCCAGTAATGCAGTACGAGTAAATGCTTCATGTGCAGGGTAAAGTCTACACAGGTGACACTCATACTTCGTATGTACCATATGCCATTCCGATCCCAAAATTCTAGAATAAGGCCACTCCATGCCACGTACTACCTTATATGCGGGGCATAGTCTGCGTAGATACGGTAAAGCCTCACATGCACCATGTGCAAATCTGGGCCCAAGGTGGAGGGGCCCTTCTGCCCTCACTTGGGTTTAAACACTGGCCGCTAGGATGGATGAGGCATGACAGACAGCAGGGGTAGGGAGTAAAGGAGGCATCCACCTGCCCCCAGGCTTCATGCATAATTACAACCGAGTAACGGGGCAGAGGGGTATGGTGCTAGAGGGAAGTTGAGCAATTTTACCATGTAGCCAGTATTTTTGCAGGGCAGCTGGTGACAGTGGAAAATAAACGGGGGCTGTTCAATGGTACAATTTGAGATATAAGCGATTGTCTAAGTCTACTTGTAAAATTCCTTGTGATCATTCCACACCGGGTGGAAATGTCATAGATAGCCACACTGTTACATTAGAAAGCTTTCACACACTGCATCAAGTCACCACCATAGTGGTGTCAAAGCAAAAAGGCCTGTTTGGGGGGTGTGTGTGTGTATTGTTCCTCTTCATGGGATTAACAGACCACGGTCTGTGGCGGAAAATGGAAAAAAGAAAGCATAGAGATACAATGACAACAGGTTAAAGGGGAAGTTCTCTCAGGAATTTTATTGGCCCAATCGATCAGGCATGTATTTTTGAGCATACATCGATCGATCCGAAAACAAATTCCAATGAGCATTACCTTCAGGTTTCTCACATTTGCACACGCAAAACTCACTGGTCGGAAACCGCCATCGTGTGCTAATCTTATCTGTTGATTTATTACCCAAGTCCAAGTGCCCTTGCAGCAGTAAATCAGATCACCCGGCCCTCGAGTTGACAGTGACATGTCAAAACGATATGCTCCACCTATTCATGATGTTCGTGGACAGTGTAGCCAAACGTACCCTGGCATCACCTTAACTAATGCAAATCCAGAAAGATCAATATACACATCCGCACACAGCATAAAAGTTAACTTTCTTTTCACAAAAAGAAGAAAATAACTTATACTTTTAATAAAATACTAATAGTCGGGAATGTACCAAGTTGTCATATTTTTAACATGAAGCTCAAAATACAAGATTACATCCATGGAAACTTTGAAAACCTTTGTGAACAAAAGTGAGTGCCACTGGTAACTTTCTTTCGATGGGATGGTCCGACGACGTATTCCATATCTATGACAGTAATCACCACATCTGTGCTGCTTCGGAAAATCTTTCGGCGTCTGCGTCCTGCGATGACGTCGATACGCCGTCCTCGAGGGCCTCCGTCGAGCCGACGTCACCGGATGTTATAAGACGCACGACGCCCGTAGACTCAGTTGTAGTTTTTTCCCAGAACGTGTGGCACCAATCTATTGCCAATATGACCACAGAAAGCCTTGCGGAAACGTAAGCTGCAATCGCATAAGAAATTGTGTAGCGGGGAAGGCAGCGATGGAGCGATATGGAATACGTCGTCGGATCATCCCATCGAAAGAACGTTACCAGGTAAGAGAGTAACTTGTTCTTTAAGGGGATTGGGTCCTCCGACGTATTCCATATCTATGACAGACTCCCAAAGCAGTACCAAAGTAAGGAGGTGGGAAAAGAATTTAGAATATACAAATTTAGAATGCCCAATCAAATTGCAGAGTAAAGGACCGCCTTGCCAAAGGCCAGATCCTGCCCATGGATAGAATCAAGGGAGTAGTGACGTACAAAAGTATGGACCGAATCCCAAGTGGCTGCATCACAGATGTTACGAATAGGAACAGCCCTCTGCAGGGCAGTAGAGGCAGCCATACCCCTAGTCGAATGGGCCAGTAAGCCTACAGGAGGATCCTTACCCGCCAGGCGGTGACATTCAGAAATTGGCAAGATAATCCATCTAGACAAAGTCTGCTTAGTCACAGCTTGTCCCAAACGCCTTCCAGCGTAACCAATAAAGAGCTGGTCGTCCACTCTGACCCGGGACATGCGTGAAATGTAGAAACTTAAAGCTCTCCTAGGATCTAACCTATGGAGCCTCTCCTCGTCCTTACTAAGGATACAGAGGAGGATAAAATGCCAGAAGAACAACCTTCTGGCTCAAATGAAATTCCGACACCACCTTCGGAAGAAAGGAAGGACGAACTTGAAGGACAACCCTGTCCTTATGAAACACAGTGAATGGTGGCTTAACTGAAAGTGCCTGTAACTCACTCACTCTGCGAGCGGAAGTGACCGCAACTAAAAATACAGTTTTAAGGGTTAACAGTCTCAAAGGACAAGAATGCAAAGGCTCAAAAGGAGCACCCATTAGAAACTTGAGAACAAGGTTCAAATCTCCACCGGGCACCTGGAAAGGTGTCGGAGGGAACACATTAGTGAGCCCTTTCAGAAACTGAGAAATTAAAGGAATTTTAAAATAAGAACACTCCTCAGACGAGCGCTTAAATATGGACAGCGCCGCCAGGTAACCTTTAATGGTACCCACTTGCAAGCCCCTGTGGGGTAAAGAAAGGAAAAAAGACAGAAATACAGGAATGTCACATGAAAGAGGTTCCACATTCTTAACCCTGCACCAGTCGCAGAATTTACTCCAACGGCAACGGTACAGGGACTTTGTTGCCGGTTGTCTGGCCAAAAGCAACACCTCCATCACGTCTTCAGGGAGGTCCCAATCCTTATACCTCGACCTTTCAGAAGCCAAGCGTGAAGGTTGAGGGATCTGACCACTGGATGGAGAACCTGACCCCCCCCTCCCATGAGAGCAGATCGTCTCGGTAGGGAAGATGACGTGGAAGGCAGATGGACAAGTCGAGAAGGTCCACGCCCTCCTGACCCAAGCCGGAGCAATGAGGATCATCCGGGAACCGAACCTCCGTAACCTCCGCAGCACCTGCGGGATGACGGGGACTGGAGGAAACGCGTACAGCAGTGGGAAAGACCACTCCACCACGAACGCATCGCCTAAGGCTCCTCCTGGAGGAAATTTCCGCGAGCAGAACCGTTCGCACTTCTGGTTGACACTGGAGGTGAAGAGATCCACTTGAGGGGTCCCCTAAAGGGCGAAGATCTCCAGGAGAATCTCCTGAGCCAACTCCCACTCGTGAGAGATCGCGCTCTGCCTGCTCAGAGCGTCTGCCATCTCGTTTTCATCTCCGGCCAGTTGAACTGCCGAGATCGAAATTTCCTGCTGGATGGCCCAGAACCAGAGCTGCATCGCCTCCCGGCACAGAGGAAGTGACCCTGCTCCCCCCTTTTTGTTGAGGTAGTGCATGGCCACTGTGTTGTCTGTCAGGATCAGGACATTCTTTCCTCGCACAGTCGGCAGAAAAACCTTCAGGGCCAGCCTGACTGCCCTCAGCTACAACAGATTGATATGGAGTCTGGACTCCGACGGAGACCAATGACCGCTGACTGTCAGCTCGTTGGCATGAGCTCCCCATCCCGTGAGGGATGCGTCCGTCACGAAAGTCACCTCCGGCCAGTGCAGCCAAAATGGAGCCCCCCTCATCAGATTGCCTGCGTCGGCCCACCACAGAAGGTCCTGAGCAACCGAGGGCAGCACCTGAACGGGGTCCAACATCCTGCCGGAGGACTGTGACCACTGCCTTTTGAGAGCCCACTGCAAAGATCTTATCTGCAGTCGGGCCTCTGGCACCAGAAGAATACAGGATGCCATGAGGCCGAGCAGCCTCAAGAATTCGAACGCCGGGAGACTCTGGGCATGTCGGAACTTGTGTACCATCTGCTGAATGTGAAGAGTCCTCACCTGGGGAGGAAAACACTGCCCCAGGGACGTGTCGAGCACTGCTCCGATGTACGGGAGCCGCTGAATTGGCGTCAAGTGAGACTTCTTTAAGTTGAGGGAGAAGCCCAGCTTGTGAAGGGAGTGACAGGTGACGGACAGATGATCCAGGACTTGCTCGGGAAAGCACGCCCTGTTCAACCAATCGTCCAGGTAGGGGTAGACGTGAATCCCTACTTTCCTGAGATGCGCTGCCACAACGACCATGAGCTTGGTGAAAACCCTCGGAGCGCAGGTCAATCCGAACATCAGGACCCGAAACTGAAAGTGCAAGTCGCTAACCGCGAACCTCAGGTACTTCTTGTGCTTTGGATGGATCGGCACAAGAAAATAAGCGTCCTTGAGGTCGAGAGACACCAACCAGTCCTGAAGTTGAAGGGCCTGGAGGACTTCAGAAAGATTAACCATCTTGAACTCGTCTTTCCTGGGGAGCTTGTTCAAACCGCGCAAGTCCATGATGGGTCTCAATCCTCCGTCTTTCTTCGCAATCAAAAAATAAGGGGAATACCATCCCTTGTTCCTCTCTGCTGCAGGCACCAGTTGTATGGTGCCTTTCTCCAGCAGGGATTGAATTTCCTGCTCAAGGAGCGGATCCGGACTCTTCAAAGAGAGGTTCCCTGGTGGACTGTCTTGAGGCCTCTGCCAGAAAGGAAGACAGTAGCCGTGGGCTATGATCTCCAGAACCCACACATCTGAAGTAATGGCACGCCATTCTACCAGATGCTGCGCCAGCCTTCCCCCAACCGGAGATGCATGGGCCTCATGACTGAGCTGAAGCAGCTGTTGCAGTGCCTGAGGGCAAAGAGGCAACTGCATGCGCGGCCTTGGCACCTCGAGTACCTTGTTTTCCACCTCTGGCACTCCTACGGTTGCCCCTTTGACTTGCAGCTCCTCTCGATTTACTAAAGGATGAGTAATAACGAAAGGAACCTCCCCTCCATTGCTGTCCCCTAGGAAGAAAAGGCGGAGGTTGGCGGACTGCAGCGCCCAACGACTTCGCAGCAGGTTTCAAGGTCTGCAACCTCTCAAGAGACTATTCAGCCTTGCTGCCAAAAAGAGGTTCACCATCAAAGGGCATGTTGAGGAGCCGGGCTTGCACATCCAGGGCAAAACCCGACTTCCGCAACCACGCAAACCTGCGCATTACGGTGCTCGCCGCCACGGACGGGCTGACGCAATCAACCATGTCTAGACCCGACTGAACGGATTCACACATGGCGTCCTTGCCATCCTGCACGATAGCAAGGAAACCATCTCGTTCGTCCCCTTTGGGAATATGATCAGCCACTAGGGAAATACAGTTCCACAGAGTGTGCGTGAAACGATACAAGGCACAAACAGAGTTGGCAGCCTGAAGCGCCATACCCCCAGAAGAAAATACCTTCTTCGCCCAGCCGTCAAAACGTT
Organism: Ambystoma mexicanum; assembly: GCF_040938575.1. Taxonomy (NCBI): domain Eukaryota; kingdom Metazoa; phylum Chordata; class Amphibia; order Caudata; family Ambystomatidae; genus Ambystoma; species Ambystoma mexicanum. The sequence continues at coordinate 1,265,913,453 of NC_090935.1, read as the reverse complement.
TGTCGTCCCTATCAGGAGGGATGGTAGGGTATGACACCTGCTTTGCGGGGCCGTAGCTGCCTGCAACACCAAACTCTCCGGAGTAGGGTGCGTTGTCAAATAGCAGGGGTCGCCAGTGGCTGGGCAATATTTCTACGGCAAGGACTTGCTCACTGCCGGGAGACTCTCCGGAGAAGTCCAAGCCGCAGCCACACTTCTCTGCAAGGCCATATGGAATAGCAGTCGGAGGACCGTGGGCCAAGATATCAGTCAGGTCATCCTGCTGAAAATCCCCAGGGGGGGGCAGACCAACCCAGGTATTCAGTGACCCTCGACATGAGGCGCCGATATGAAGATTTGGCATGCGTTCCAGGCTCTGGCCTACCAAACTCCACCTCCGGAGAGGTGTCTAGACCACTGGCGTCGTGCAGAGACTGACACAGGTACTCAAGTACACTGTGACCGGAAACAATGTCATCCGGAACCAATGCAGGAACCGCACCTTCCTCAGACCCCTCATCCACATCAGAAATATAATCTAGAGGCTGGAAATAGGGTACAGAAAAAGGCACAAAGACATGTTTAGCCTTAGCCATCGCCTTTCTTGGGGGTGCCACCGTGCCACGGGGTACCTCCGACAAGGCTGCCTCGAAAGGCGTCGACGGAATGGGCATCAACGTCGAGCATGGCCACCGGCGTCGATGTCTTCTTCGAAGACTTCACAGAGTCTCACGGTCTTGATGGCATCGAGGACCCGGACCTGGAACGGGCATGCCTAGAGCGACCATCCTTGTCTGACCGGGACCTCGAAGGCGCCCGGTGGTCGCGACAACTGCTCGAGCCCAAAGGCGGACATGCAGTGTCTCTAGCGCTGCCTCGACCAGCGTCCTGCAATTGAAAAATCGCCAACATCTCGTTTCAGAACGAATCCCATTCCTCCGGAGTGGAATGTTTGTTGGGACAAGCAACCCGCCGACGGACGGAGTCCTCGGAAGAGGACAGGGAAGGAGACCTGTGACGGTGCTTTCTGGAGTGCCTTGAAGAGGCAGAGGAATGGCAGGACCGACTCCCAGACCGAGAACCCCCGGACTCACGACGACGATGCAGAGAGTCGCCCCTCGAATCGTCCGTCGAAAGACCAGTGGAACTCGACTTCCGGGGCTTGGCCACCTTACCGACCGACAGCTTCTTCTTACGCTCCCGCAAGGCCTTCGAAGTGAGCAATTGGCAGTCGACACAGTCGTCTGTAACATGGTCCTCCCCGAAGCACCTGAGGCAAGCGTCGTGCGTATGTGTCAGGTACATCTTGGACCCGCACACCAGACACTTCTTAAAACCGGACCGCGGGGTGGAAGAAGCCGAAGACGACATATTCGATAGCACTATGAAGAAACAGGTTCGAAGAACCGAAAGAACAGGATTCAGTAGAATCGAGGTGCGTCGAGATCTCCGAAGCGAACACGTTCGCGGAAAAAACGGAACTGAGGCTACAGGCGTCCTACTTATAACATCCGGTGACTTCGGCTCAACAGAGGCCCTCGAGGACGGCGTATCGACGTCATCGACGCAGGACGCAGACACGAAAACATTTTCCAAAGCAGCACAGCTGTGGTGATTACTGTCATAGATATGGAATACGTCGGAGGACCCAATCCCCTCAAAAGTTGTTTATTACATGAATGCTTCCAATTTTTTTCCTAAACGGTCAACTTACATCACATCTTGCCAATTGCCTTATTCAATCTATTAATCCCTGTGTTTGCATTGTGAAGCCAAAGTTCTGTTTGGCTAAATCTAATGCACTTAAGTTCCATCCCTGATGTTTCATCCTGGCACATGGCTTTCCGTTTGTGAGAACAAAGGACTACTTTCACTTTGAAATCCACACATATTCATACCATAAAGGCTGGTATGTTGCACCGTATCGCTGCCAGTCAAAATTGACAAACTGGTGCCAGAAGATCATTCCAGAATATGGATATTACAGGTGGTTATTGTCCAGTGTTGGTTTAAAAACCCATCCAAACAAAGATTTTATTCATGACAAATGCACATACCAACGACGTAGCTATGTACATTTGGGAAGGCAAAAGAATAAATTACTTACCTTATCTGGTAACTTTCTTTCGATGGTATGTTCCTCCGACGTATTCCACATCTATGACAGGTAATTACCACAGCTGTGCTGCTTCGGAAAATTCTTCGGCGTAGGCGTCATGCGTCGATGACGTTGATACGTTGTCCTTCGAGGGCCTCCGTCGAGGGTTGACATCACCAGATGTTATATATAGGACGCACGGCGCCCGTAGCCTCAGTTGTAGTTTCTCCCCAGAACGCATGGCACCAATCTCCTGCCAGTATGACTGCAGAAAGCCTTGCGGAAACGTAAACTGCAATCGCATAAGAAATCCTGTGAAGGGGCAGGCTGGGAGGGTGCGATGTGGAATACGTCGGAGGAACATCCCATCAAAAGAATGTTACCAGATAAGGTAAGTAACTTGTTCTTCGAGGGGATTGTGTCCTACGGCGTATTCCACATCTATGACAGACTCCCAAAGCAGTACCAACGTATGGAGGTGGGAAAAAGAATTTACAATTTCATCAATTTAGAAAGCCCAATCAAATTGCTGAATAGAGGACTGCCTTAACAAAGGCCAAATCCTGCCCATGGATAGAGTCCAAGGAACAATGTCTCACAAAAGTAGGGACAGAGGCCCATGTGGCTGGTTTGCAAATATTGCGAATCGGAACACCCCTCTGTAGGGCAGTGCAGGCAGCCATACCCATAGTAGAGTGAGCCCGTAAGCCTACTGGAGGGTCCTTTCCCGCCAAACGGTAACACTCGGAGATCATCAAAATGATCCATCTGCACAAGGTCTGCTTGGAAACAGCCCGACCTAAATGCCTTCCAGCATAACCAATAAAAAGCTGATCGTCCACTCTGACCCGGGACATCCGTGAGAGATAGAAACTCAAAGCTCTCCTAGGGTCCAACCTATGGAGCCTCTCCTCTTCCTCGGACTCTTCAAAGAGAGCTTCCCTGGTGGATTGTCGTGAGGCATCTGCCGAAAGGGGAGACAATAGCCGTGGGTTATGATCTCCAGAACCCACACATCAGAAGTAATGGCACACCATTCTCCAAGATGCTGCGCAAGTCTGCCCCCAACTGGCGAACCATGGGACATGGCCTCATGACTGAGCGGAAGCAGCTGCGGCAGTGCCTGAGGGCAAGGAGGCAACTGCCCGACCGGCTTTGGCACCTCGAGTACCTTGCTTTCCACCTCTGGTACTCCTATGGTGGCCCCTTTGACTGGCAGCTCCTCTCGATCTACCAAAGGAAGAGTAGTACCGAAAGGAACCTCCCCTCCATTGCTGTCCCCTAGGACGAAAAGGCAGAGGTTGACGTACTGCAGCACCCAAAGACTTCGCTGCAGCTTTGGAGGTATGCAACCTCTCAAGGCTCTCGTCAGCCTTGCTGCCAAACAGATGGACACCATCAAAGGGCATGTTGAGAAGCCGGGATTGCACATCAGGAGCAAACCCTGACTTCCACAACCACGCAAATCTGCGTATCACGGTGCTCGCAGCCATGGACCGACTGACACAGTCTGCCGTGTCCAAACCCGACTGAACGGCTTCACACATGGCATCCTTGCCGTCCTGCACGAGGGCTAGAAAACCATCCCGTTCCTCCCCTTTGGGAATATGCTCAGCGGCCAAAAATGCACAATTCCACAGAGTGTGAGTGAATCTTGCCAAGGCACAAACGGAGTTGGCTGCCTTCAAAGCCTTGCCCCCAGATGAAAATACCTTCTTTGCCCAACCATCAAAGCGCTTATCGTCCCAATCAGGAGGGATGGTAGGGTACGCAGCCTGCTTTGCGGGGGCCACCGCCGCCTGCACCACCAAACTCTCCGGAGTAGGGTGTGTCGATAAGTAGCAGGTATTACCACTGGCTGGACGGTATTTTTTCGGAAGCAACTTATTCACTGCCGGGAGACTCGCCGGAGCAGTCCAAGCCGTCGCCACCCTTCTTTGCAAAGCCATATGAAATGGCAACACCAGGTCAGTGGGTGGACCTTGGTCCAGGATATCTGTTAGATCATCCTGAAGAAAATCAGCAGGTGGAGCAGACCACCCCAAGTATTCAGTCACCCTCGACATGAGACGCCTGTACGAGAATTCAGCATGAGTACCAGGCCTGCCAAACTCCACCTCCGGAGAGGTATCAAGACCACTTGCATCATGCAATGACTGACAGAGTTCTTCCATCTGACTGTGATCAGACAACAGGTCATCAGGGACATCAGGAGGCACAACCACCTCCTCATCAGACCCTTCTTCCACCTCCAAAATATCATCCAAAGGCTGGAATAAATCCAATCTGGGTGGAGGAACAGAGAAGGGCTCAAAAACAGGCCTCACAAACTTACTGAGAGCCTTCCTCAGAGTTTCCACAGCCCTCCGGGGCATCTCTGGCAAATCCGCCACAAACGGCATTGAGGGCGCCAATGCAATCGGCATCAACGTCGACCGAGGCGCCAATGACTTCGACAACTGGTTCGAGGCCGGAGCCCCGAGAGTGTCCTTTGATAGCCTCGGCGCCGATGGCATTGACGCCTTCTTGGAAGGCTTCACAGGCTCCGACGGTCTCGACGGCGTTGAGGACCGGGACCTGGAACGGCTATGGCGATCAACCTTGTCCGATCGGGACCTCGGCGGCTCCCAATGATCACGCTGACCGCCCGAGCCCGAAGGCATGCAAGTGGTGGCACTAACCCGTTCCTTGCCAGCTTCTCTCGGAGGCGCGGACGGAACAGTGCCCTGCGATTCGAAAATCGCCATCATCTGCCGGCGGAATGCCCCCCCATTCGGCCGGCGACGAATAGTTGGTAGGACAAGTCAACCGCCTTCTGGCGGAGTCCTCCGACAAGGATGCGGAAGGCGACCGATGCCGGCGCTTCCGCAAATGCCTAGACGGGTCAGAGGAATGGCAGAAACTACTCCGAGGCCGATACCCCCCCAGAGTCGCCCCTCGAGTCATCGGTCAAAAGCCCAGCAGATTTTGACTTATGGGGCTTAGACACCCTACCTACCGTTAATTTCTTCTTTCGTTCCCGCAAGGCCTTCGATGTCAGGGACTGGCATTCATCGCAGTCGTTGGTGGCGTGGCTTTCGCCGAGGCACCAGAGGCAGACGTCGTGCGGGTCTGTGATGGACATCTTTGAACCGCAATCCTGACACATTTAAAGCCCAACTTCGGGGTAGAAGACGAGGAAGACATCGTAGAATTCAAAGTAGAAGAACTGAGCGCGCCGAGATTCCGAGCAAACACGTTTGCCGAAAAAACGGAACTGAGGCTATGGGCGTCGTGCTTCCTATATATAATATCCGGTGACGTCGACCCTCGACGGAGGCCCTCTAGGGACAACGTATCGACGTCATCGACGCAGGACACATACGCGGAAGAATTTTCCAAAGCAGCACAGTTGTGGTCATTACCTGTCATAGATGTGGAATACGTCGGAGGACCCAATCCCCTCGAAATATATTTCAGTACCCAGTTTAAAAAAGATATACACAGTACATTAGTATGTTAAATAACTATTTTCTGTAAAATTTACATGCACAATATCTAGTCTTTGCATCAACTTGAACATCATTGATCATCAAGCATACACAACACATGCCAACAGTCACATAAATATTATCTAAAAGGTTCCTTACATTATTTTCTGATTTTCCATTCTCCCTATGTAAAGTTGAGGCACTGTCTCGATCAAAACAGCTCTTATTAATAGAAACTTCACTTTAGGTTTCATTATAGTGAATGTTACCAATTATTTGTGGTTATTTGCCACATTGTATCCTTCAAATTGTTAAGACAAGGGATTCAAGGACAAATAACAAAGAGACCCTGTATTGTGTGCTCACATTGCCGAAGGACGGTTTTGTTTTTGCGAACAAATGCAACAAAAAATGAACAATATGATCTTCCACTTTCAATTGCAATCTCTGCACTGACAAGGAGGAAATATTTCAACTCTTCCAAAAAAGAAACTATTTAGTTTGTTCTTTACTATAAATATAGCCATTCTCAATATAACCTTTTATAATTATTTTAATAATGTTAACATCCAAGAATACATGCAGAAAAAGAAAGTGTTCAGGGTGATCCAAGATGGCCGCTAAACTGTGAGGACACGGCAGATCGAGCTCTGTGCCCCACCTGAAGCTATTTGATGTGAAATTCCTGGATTAAGTGCTCCACAAGTCTGGAGTGCTTCAAGGACCCTGGCATCATGTTGTAGAGCAGTTCTAGACTTGAGGAGCACCGGGGAGGAGCCGCCCCCATGCAGGATATTTCAAGGCCATGTGGCGGCTAGCTGGCTGGGCGACTATGGCCACATCAGCTCCCCACACCGCAGCCATCCCAGGGAGGATAAATGCACAGTAGGGGGAAGAGCAAACCCCTTTACCCCATCGGCGCAGCGAGAATGAGGGACAACGCCCACACCATGCCTGCATCATTGGAGGGAGCCCGGGGAGGTAACAGACTGCATCGGCTCCAGCAAAGCCGATTAAGGTAACGGCCCAGAGACAAGCATTTGGCTGCTCTCCTACCTGGTGTTGCCTGGAGCTTCTCAACCCCTCCCCCAGAGGTACAACTGACAATATAGCTATCAGTCTAGTCGACTCCCTGTTGGCAGCAAGCTCCAGTAGCACGGTATGTTTGAGGCACAGCACTGGATGGGGGGACTTGGGGGTGGTGTGAGGGACAAAACTTTAAGTTGCAGCCCAACAGGCTAAGCTGGGTCTCCTGGGGAGTAAATAAATGTATTAAAATAACGTTGGGAGTATGCGCTAGGAATAAGGGGACAACAGTTATGAGCAAGCTTCAAGAACACCCGCCCTACCCCTGTTGAGCTATACACTGGGCCCTACTCAAAACACCAATACCGGACTGAGGAGGAGTTTGAAACTTTGAGGAGCAACTCCTGTGCGAGAGACATTATCCGCATTTAGCTTGAGTAAACCTAGAGGCAAAGGTTATCATACTGTACTCGCACAGTAAGCTAAACAGAAGTGGCAAGAACTTTGACACATAAGTATCCTATAACAGCAGCAAGTAATTCTAGAGTCGTACTTGGTCAATGTCAGAACCTAAGAGTAGAAGGAATGCATGTACCTCATCACTTCCTCCTATACCTAAATTCAATCCGATCAGCAGTTGCTAGCGCAGGTCGGGTGGACCTGTAAAGAATCCGGAATACAAGGCAGAATGGGACAAAAGCACAACAGGATAACTCAGATATTACGATGGCGGCCTCCAAAGAAGATCTGGAGAGATGCTTTCAAGTGTTTCAGGACACATTGTCCGACCCTCTAAAAACAAAATTTGACGATTTCACTACAGAAATTAAATCCACCCTGGCAAACATAGGGCAAAACATTGCATCTTTGGAGGAGAGAACTGATACTAATGAGCAGGCATTACAGGACCTAGCACAGGAACATACAAAGTCGGAGGTGCTACTGGAACAATTAGCGCGGACGACATATAATGTGGAGCAGCAATGTCAGGATCTGGAGAACAGATCCAGGCGGTCCAATATCCGCATACAGAATATTCCAGAGTCGGTTATGCACACAGCTTTGAAGGAGGAAGTTACTGGCATCTTTAAGGACTTAATAAACACTGACACGGAAATAGCAATCCCTATGGATAGAATTCACAGAGTTGGTCCAAAACTTTGAGACCCGGAGGCCCATCCTAGATACACATTGGTGGCACTGGCAAATTACTCACAAACGGAATAAATTCTCAGGGAAGTCAGGAAAGCATTGCAAATCACACTTAATGGGAATGACATTCAGTTGTATCCCCAAGGACATTACAAAGAAGAAGAGACATGCATGAGAGCCTACATCTGCAAACTCATAAGGTATCGTATAGATGGACCTTCCCTTTCAGCCTTTTATTTACTTGGGAAGGTAAGCAATACTGAATTATGATGGAAGAGGGGGCTTGAATCTTGCGCATGGATCAGGAAGAAGATCGACCAGGTCCTAGCTCGGGGATGCAACCAAACGCCCCACCAAGGACTGATATATTGGGAATGGACACCTATTCAAAAGACCGAACAAGGAAACAAAGTCCCTCCACCATGGGAGAAGCCCCCGGAACCTTGAAGACTTGAGACTTTTTGCAACAATGGATGCTAAGGAGGAATAAGGTATTTTTCTTTTCACAGAATAAGGCTGTTTGGATGAAACACTTGTGGCACATTAATTGCTCACCGTGGAACTCAGACAAAACAATTAGGGTTTTAGGATACCCTGCACATATCCCTGGTATAAGTGTTGGGCCATCCCTGTGGACAGAGTTTGGAAGGTGTTAGGGGAAGTTGAAGGGGGGGGGGGGCATGAGAGAGAGAGAGCCTGTACACAGAACCAACATCAATGGGAGAAAATGGATCAACTGGGGTCGTGTATTTATTGAAGGGAGTAGCCATGCTGTAAAGGTTTTACATTCAGGTGTTTGACACTTAATATAAAGGGGGCTGAATACCCCCGTAAAGAGGAGGAAATTGGAACGGCTAGTAAATATGCACCAGCCTGACTTAATGGAGACGCATGTTAGATATCAAGATAGACAGAAGTTAAAAATAAAGCAATACCCGGTAATCAAACAGGCCAGAACAGACATCGGGAGTACTAATTGTATTTAAGAGAAATCTATTGATTTCCGCCAGGAAGGAACTGGCTGATAAGGAGGGATGTTTCTTATACATTATTGTGCTAATGGGTTGGATGACTTCAACTTTGGCATCTTTATACACTCCAAATACAGTTCAGGATGGTTTCCTGAAGCCGGCTTTGTTTAATTTAGAACAGTTTGGTCAGGGAGAAATGATAGTGATGGGGGATTTGAATATCACCTGGGACCCTAATCAGGACAGAAGCTCAAAAGCTATATATGCTAGACCCCCACCAGCAGTAGCCCTCAGACAGACTTTTGACCGGCTGGCCCTTAAGGATATGTGGCCTACCCTGAAAGAAGACGAAAGAGCATACACACTCTTCTCCCAAGTTCACAAATCCTTTTCCAGGATAGATTATTTCTGGGCGTCAATAAGGTTGATAGGAAGAGTGACACAAATTAACACGCATACAATTATTATTTCAGACCATGCTCCTCTGACTATGGACCTTAATCTTAATATAGCCGCACCCACACACTGGAGTTGGACATTTTCTAAAGATTTAACCCCTTAAGTGCCAAGGACGAGATATCTTGTCCTTGAAATTACCTCAGTAGTGCCAAGGACAAGATAACTTGTCCTTTTTGGCACATTGTTTTGAGCGATCCCTGCAAAGCAGAGATCGCTCAAAACAGTAATTTAACCCCCGGGCTATGTGAGGGGGAGGTCCCCCCTCACTACCAGGGGGCTGGATTAACTTCAACTTCACGTCGGTGTGCGTAATGCACGCCAGCATGAAAGTAAAAGTAATTTTCACTGCAGCAGCCATTTCGGGCTGCTGCAGTGAAAATGAAAGGTGGGTCTGCACCTTTCTCCCCCTCGATCTCCGGCTGTATTTCAAGCCGGAGATCAAGGAAGGTGTAGTTGGAAAGGGGAGAATCTATCCTTTCCAACAACACCTTTTGTGAAAGCATTTCTGGGCACGGATAGAGCGCAGAGCGCTCGATCCGCGCCCAGCAATGCCCACTAGACACCAGGGATCGGTCTGAGAGGCGGGGGGTGGTGGGGGCTGCTTACAGTAAGCAGCCATCTGCCCCCGCGGCTCCAAAGCATGGGGGCACATATGTGCAGAACCCTGGGGGCAGATTGAAAAAATAAATGAAAAATAAATGCAATGGGATGGGAGGTGGGGGTGGGGGTTCCGCTAGTCACCAGGGATTTTTTTACCCATGAAAAGGTGGTGGCCCTCCCCCTCCCACACCAAGTGGAAAGGGGGGCCACCACTTGTAGCCCTCCCTGGGGGCAGATTTCTTCCCCCAGGCAGGAGTACATGAGGTGGCCGCCCATCCAAATGAAAATTGGAGGGGGTGGGTACCAGGAATAAGTGTGCAGGCCCCCCAAAGGATGGGGCCTGCGGGTTAGGGCCACCCTAGGGGCAGATGGCTGATCTGCCCCCAAGGAAGGGGGCAAAATGGAAAAAAAATGAAAAAAAGGGATATTTGGGTGTGAGTGGGGGGGCCACTAGCCACCAGGGATTTATTTTATGGAAAGGGGGGGTGGCACTCCAAAAATTGTGGGACCGGCCCCCCAGTGGGTGGGGCAGTAAGGCTTGGACACCTTGGGGCCAGATTGGCACATCAATGTGCCCCTCTGCGCCAATGGGAGTTGGGTTACCAAAGGACAAAAGTGAAAATGGTGAACCGCATTTTGGGGGATGGGGGGGCTGTGGGGCACCCCAAACCAAGGGGAATTTTCTAATGGGACGGGGTGGTGACCATCTCCCACCCACTCACAATGAAGTGGGGGCCATGTCATGCAGCCCTCCCTGGGGCCAGATGTCTGCTCCTAGGAAGGGAAACCTGAGCCCAGGGAGGAGTGCAGAACTGCCCCCTCTTATCTGCCGCCAGGGAGGGCTACATGAGATGCGCCGCCCCTCAAATTGGGGTGGGGGTTGGAGAGGTGCACCCCCCTTCACATTACAAAATTCCCCAGTGGTGTAGGGTGCCCCTCAGCCCCCCCTAAAGTGCAGCCTGCCATTTTCAATGTTTTACTTTGTTTACCAAACCTGCCTTGGCGCAGAGGGGTGCATTGGTGTGCCAATCTGGCCCCAGGGTGCCCAAACCCTACTTCCCCATCCAATGGGGGCCTGTCTGACATTTTGGGGTGGGCTTCTCTCCCTCCCCAAACGGAGTGTGGGGGCACCGCATACAGCCCTCCCTGGGGGCAGATATCTGCCCGTAGGAAGGGGCAAATGGGTTTCCACTGGGGGGGATGAGGTTCAGTAGACCACCAGGGATGGCTTGCAGGAGGGGGCATTCTTGGAAAGTATTGATTTGTTTTTGCTGGTTGGATGGTAGGTAACATGTTTTTTGTTTTGTTTACAGCTTTTTCTATGCGAGCAACTGCAATGTTATGTGAGTACTGTTTTTTATTATTATATGGTTAGGGCCCACTGTCAGTGGGATGGATGAGACTGGGGCTGTATTGTTGGTGGTGTGGGTGGGAATGGGCCGTCTGGGCAGATATTTTGGTGGGCTGGGACACAATTGCAGGGGCAGACCACAAATTGCCCCCCATGCCAGCAGATCATTGGTGTTTCCCTGGGAGCGGATGCCTCCCATGTGCGTTTTCCATCTGCAAGCCCAGGCTGCAGCTCTGGCTGTGCTACTTTATAGGTGTCACCTCCGGGGAGGAATGGGGATCCTGCCCGGGATCTCTGGAGCTTCCGCTGTGCTTGGGGGACGGTACACCCACATGGTGCATGGATGTCCAAGGCCTGGGACATCACCTCCGACAAGCCTGGAGTTGCAGCTGGGCTACATTACAGCTTTTCCCTTTGGGGAGGTATTGGCACACTGCGGGGACTCCCTGGTGGGGAGAAGCTATAACGCAGGCCAGCCAGAGCTCCAGCAAAGTCGGCGGTAATATCCCTGGCCTTGGGCACCCTTCTCCCATGTGGGTCCATGCCGGGGCTTGTGCGTAATACATTCTGGGGAGACCTGCGCAAGTCAGACATATTTCGATTGCCACGGGTGTCTTCTTTTCAGAAATGCATGGGGTTCCCTGTTTTCCTTGCTGGCTTCGACACCCTAGGCCCAAATATGTAGGTTGCCCACATGAACAAAATGTGCTGTGCCGAAAGGCTTGGGGTTACCAGTGGGTTACCCTTTTCCTTTTGCGCCCCGGTAGGGGCACCCACACATGTGAGGTACCGTTTTCGTCGGGACACCTGTGGGAACGCGGGAAGGTATGACATCTGTTGACGTATTTCGGTGATTGGACAGAGTGAAATGTCTCTGAAATTGGCTGGAAATAAAGACAATTCTCAGACATTTCGCTCTGGCCACCCACCGAAACACACCGCCAACAACACATGGCCTATCAGATCCAATCGTATGTGAAGAAATAGAGGGGAAAATTGTGGATTATTTTTCCTCCAAGTTAGATGGAATGGCAAGCATGGATGTGGTTTGGGATGCGTTTAAAGCAACCCTTCGGGAGGAACTTATTGCAATACAGGCTTATAGGGGGGAGCTCAGAAGCAACATGGAAATAGAGTTGGAACCTAAAGTAAAGGAAATCTTAAAACTCATGGAATCAGACACATCCCGAGTCTACATAGGCAGCATCGAACAGCGAAAATTAGAACTACTAGTTACCAAACAGGCAGAAAAAAGCTTATTATATCTAAAACAGAGGTTTTATGTTAAGGCACATCATGCAGATAGAATGATAGCCAGACAATTCAAACAGTAACTAGTGTCCCAGATACTTCAAGGGGTAAAAGATACAATGGGAAAGGAAAGTAACGGAAACAGAGGATATCATAGCTCATTTTCATGCCTTTTACTCTAGGTTATATAAATCTGATTCCCCAGATCAAGTAGTACAAACAAATAATCTATATGCAGCCCAGCTCGAGAAACTTTCAGAAGAACATAAATGGAATCTAGATAATGATATCACTCACGAAGAAGTACTATCAGTTATAACTAATCTCCCAATAGATAAAGCGCCGAGACCGGATGAGTATACAGCCTTTTTTTATAAAATGTTATAAAATGTTTAAGGAATCTTGGCCCCTAGGATAACAGAATTATATAATTCCTTCACCAACAGCGGTAAAATAACAGCAACAATGGAAGAGGCTAAAATAATCTTAATCCCAAAGCCAGGGAAGGATTTAGCTAAATGCGGCTCCTACCGCCCGATTGCGCGCATGAATATCGACAAGAAAATATGCACAAAAATTCTTGCTAAACGGCTTGAGGATCTAATATCTCGCCTTATTTATTAATTAATGTATTTATTTATTTATATGCTCGTCTTTAACCACTAAGGGTTTTTACAAATCACCTTGCGTCATTGCAGTTTATGTTTTCTTGTACTTTCCTCAACACTTATTTGAAGAAACGATGGAGACTAGGGGACCACAGTCTGTCTGGGTGCCCTTCTCCATTGTAATTTTTGTCCAACGTAGGCCTTGAATTCTCTGAGAGTCAGAGTATGATTTCGAAGAAGTCGAGTTTGGATTATATTCGGACTGGTAGTGCTATAGAGGTACTGATTTTTTTTAAAGCTGCGTTCAAGAGTTTGGCTGACGCCATGGTCCATTTTGTGGATTCTCCAGCAATTAGCCGATTCCAACCAGTTTCTTCATCTATCGCAGATGGATAGGATATAAGTGGTGATAAGTACGCCTCTCTCTCTTTGGTCATTTGGGGGCAGGCCGTAAGGAGGTGTCTTATTGTTTCCAGTTGTACTTGGTTTTCGCATAACCGACAGAGATTGGAAGTAGCCAGAGATCTGATGGTTAGGACTTCCCTATTGTGTAGCAAGTTCAGTCGGGCTCTCATGAAAAGTTTTTTCAGAGTTTTGTCTGGGAATTTTTCGCAGTAATTCAGTGTTTTTTTTTAGCTTTTTGTACACAGGTGGCAGATGCGTTAGTAGCTTTTTTGCTAGGACTTTGTCATGACTTTGTGGTGATCCAGTCTTGAAGCTCGATCTTGGTTGAACTCTTAGTGGGTTGCCAATAGGCTGCTCTTCTGTGCAGACTAGTTCCTCATGTTTTTCTTGGAGGATTCTTACCCAGTTATTGAGTGGTTTGCAGGCCCCGCTTTTAATTTCCGCCGCAGTCACCTGATACACTGGGAGGGTGTCAGTCTGGAGAAACTTCCTGTACAGTTGAATGGCGCTCTTGTCCACCACTGCCGCTAAAGAGAGAAGGCCCAGGTCATGCCGAAGTGCAGCCATGGAGGTTGATTTGGGGAGCCCAGGACCGATTTCTACAGGTAGCCTTCCAGTTGCACCCAAATTGATGCGGGCATAGTTAGAGAGGCGTTCATTCCATAAGTCATAGTCGGGACGACTTTAGACTTATAGAATTTTATGGCTGGAGTCAATGAGAATTTTCCGAATTTTTTGTCCACTTCTCTAGTTTGGGTTGTAAGGTTTCTTATTTTGTCCCATAAGCACTTCTTCATAGTGTTTTCTTTTAGTGAGTTGTCGATCCATACGCCAAGGTATTTATTACTCTTGGACTACTTCGATCTTAACGTTGTCCAGGTACCAGGATCAGGCTTCTTTGTTTTTTCGTTCCTTCTTGTGTGCAGATTTAGAGAGTAGCAGGACCTTGGTTTTTGATTGATTCATTTCAAGATTATTTCTTTTCATGTATCCTGCCAGGTTAGTTAATTGGCGTTGAAGCCCAATTTTGGTCTGGTCCAGTAGGATCAGGTCTTCGGCGTACCACAATCTTGACATGCTGGCCTTGCCTATTTTTGGCGTGAAGGATCTGAGGTTATACTCAGAGACTTGGAAATCTTCAAGAAATGCAATGAACAGCGCCAGGGCGAGCGGACATCCTTGTTTAACCCCTCTTTCTGAGTAGATGTTGTCAGAAAGCAGGCCTTGTTGGTTGAGGCGGACACGTAGAGAAGTTTTTGTGTGGCGTGCCATGATCGGATCGAGTATTGCTATGAGGCATTCCCACGTTTTTAATTGGAACCATAATTTGCCGCGATCAACCTTGTCAAAGAGGTACAGAGAGGTCCACTACAGCCAGGCATACCATGGGGGCGCCTGACTTGACTTTGGATTTTATAACATTCAGGAGCAGTAGGTTGACCGTTGTGCTTGCTTCATTTAGAAATCCTGTCTGGAATCGGTCAGCACTTGGAGAATTTCTTGCCCATTTTTGGAAGTGCGACATTTTGCCAATTATATCTAGAAGTGTGATGGGCATGTAGTTGGCTGGATTCTCTCTACAGCCTTTTTTATAGATCGGGATAGGCAGGATTTATTAAAGGGCAGCAAACCCATGATAAAATACAGCGAATTTGCCATTTAATTGAAAAAGGTGGCTAAGAAAGGGTAGGCAGAGGTTTTGGTGTCATTAGACGCCGAAAAAGCATACGACCTTACGAACTATGGGGTTTGGTCCTAAATACTTGGCGATGGTTATGCCCAACTATGTGAATCCCTCAGATAGATTGCTTATTAATGGCCAATTCTCCTCTAGGGTGCTTCTGTGCAGAGGTATGAAGCAGGGCTGCCCTCTCTCACCTCTATTATATGCCTTATACTTAGAACCATTATTAGCACAGCTTCAACAATCGGAGCAAATAGAGGGTATACCCTTTGGGGGTGAGACACACAAGGTAATGGCATACGCTGACGACTTGCTTCTTCCTATCAGCAATCCGTGTACATCATTACCTGAGGACTAAGCCCAACTAGTAAGATTCGGTAGTGTAGCAGGTCTTAAAATCAATGTTACAAAGTCCTAAATTCTGAACCTGGGTCTTAAACAAGGCGAATTAGCTAAATCGATGAAGGAGAGACGGCTCCGATGGATGCCTCAGAGCATCCGGGTCTTAGGAGCAAATATAACTTGTTCTCTTCAGGAACTATATTTGTCAAATTTTCACCCCTTATTAGATGATATTCAAAAGTTGTTCCAGTCCTGCAGTCCTTTAAAGGTGTCTGGGCTTGGGTGGATTAACTCAATTAAAATGGTGATCCTACCTAAAGTACTATACTTATTTCAGGCTCTCCCGATCCGAATCCTGGTCTTTTTCTTCCGAAAGCTAAATAATATAATGTCAAAATATATATATGGAAAAACATACCTCCTAGGACTGCACTGAAAACACTAATGATTCCTTCACACAGCCGTGGGATGGGCCTTCCTAATTTTAGTAATTATTATTGTGCAGCAAAATTGCGAATTAAGGATTGGTTAAGAGAGGACAAAAATAAAAGATGGAATCAGATGGAAAGAGCTACTGTGGGGGAGAAGTTACGGTTACCTAGATGTGACAGACCTCGGAATATACTTTACAATATCATCACAGGGGTTGTAGAGGATACATGGGATCAGGCAGTACGCCATCATGCTTTTACATAATTTCTCTCTCCGTTCACCCCCCTATTTGCTAACCTGCAGTTCACTCCGGGAAACTCTGCAAGTTCATTTCTCGAATGGAAAAAGGAGGGATGCACAAAGTTCCGAACACATTTCTGGTCCAAGAGATTACATCTTTCACATTCCGATACTTCCTAGTTTGTCACTGGTTGATGGCCCCACCCAATACACATTTGATTTACATAATATATAAGCTCATAACTAACCAACCTCCATCGAGGGTCCCCACATTTCAATTGGCCTGGGCAAAGACACTGGGGTACATGCCTAAAGAGGAAGCATGGTCGCGGTTATGGTCAGATTTTTCGGAAAATGACAAGGTCCATACAGATTAGGGAATTTTGGGTTAAATGAAAGTACCAATTGCACTATACTTCTGAAAGATTGCATAAAATCTCCTCATCGGTTTCGGCTCTTTGCTGGAGGGGTTGTGGGGAGAGAGGCGATTGGGTGCACATTTGGTGGTCATGTCCTAAACTCTCTCAATTTTGGGAGGGGGTGCAAGATAATATGAAGGTAAAGTTTGGTCTTAAAACGGAAAGACCCCCTACGAGAAAGTATTTTGGGCATGGCACAACAGGTCAATGAACAGTGGCCAAAATGTCAGTGGAAAGCATTCTATATTCTTCAATTGGCTGCATTACTGGTCATAGCTCAGAAATGGAAATCAGCAGATCCTCCGCACTTAAAAGACTGGTATTATAATCTATGGAACTTCGTTTCTTTGGAGTGGATTACATATACAATCCAAGGGGAGCAAGCTAAGTTTTCATTGTAATGGGCGCTGATCTTGAACTTTCTTCACTGAGATTTCACGGAACAGCACTGTTCGCAAAATTTGCAAATTCTGAATATTATGTGACATGTCCTAGAATATTAAAATTCTGTGTACATGTGATGGGGGAAGGGTTAGGCTAGAGGGGTAGGGAGTTTGAGAGTGGGGGGGGGGTCTGGGGAACTGGTTGTGTTAATTTTGAATTTGTGATGCATCTTTGAAAATTCAATTAAACATTTCAACCCAATTCTAAAATTGTCCTACAGGAAGAACGACAATTATATGCACGGTTTCTTGTGAAATTCAGCAGGAGCTGACCACAAATAAGTCTCCATGTTATGTAATTGTGGTTTATACCACGCACTGCTTCCATTTGAATGGTCTCAAGGCACCCTTATCCCACCCCGCTTTGGGCCACTGCAGCCTGGAGAAGTGCAGGACACAGACACCACACATTGCTGTGTGCATTTATGACAAGTGCCACTTGCAGGTCTGTCTACCCCTACGGTTCCGGTTGGGCTAGGTGGCGACGGGTACCATACTTGCTTTTAAGCCTTTAAAGGCAAGCATGGTGTGCGTTGCTGCTTGGCAGCAGTGCTGTTACAGGATGCCAGTTCAGCACTATCTTGCAGTGTCCCAATCTCTTCTCTTTTGGGCATCCTCCTCTCCAAGACCGCAGTGTTGCCATGTGTTCCTGCTACGCCTGGCTGCTTCTACAATGGCGGACTGGAGTAGGACACAGACAGCAATGTGGCCATATGCTCCAGCTCTGCCACCCCACATACACAATGGGCGGCACAGCAGGAGCACGAATCGTGTCACACTTTGGAACATCAACAGCACTGCATGCAGTGAGGGGTTAGTAATGCAAGGTGGACATTTTTCTCAAGATTAGAAACTGTATTAAAGAAAAAGTTTGTAAATAAATCCTTGCTTGCCCTACTCTAGACTAGGTCGGGAATTCCCTGATAAAGACTAAGGGAATAACTCCTAACATAGACAAACTGGCCTTCATACTAAAAAAAAAAAACATTCAAGGGAAATAATAAAACAACATCAGATGATAAACAATGATTGAACAATATTTAGATGACCTTCAGCTGTCCTGGGTAATTCCCTTCCTCAGGGTTTTAAAGTCAAAATCAAAGTATTCAAAAATGAAAAGAAACATCTAGAACCAGTTCTTATTAGTTCTTCAAAATGTTTAAAAGGAAAGAAAAGTCTTAAACCATTCTTGTAAGTTCCAAGTAAAAGAAAAGGTCATACAACAAAAATCCACTAGTAACAATTCTCCAGCTTCCGTCGAAAAGATCCCCCTTGCAATTTCAGTCAAGAAAATAGCACCAATGGTAATCCTGGATATCTTCTTTCCAAGATTTGCCACAGTTCAAGGAACAGGTAAATAACTTCTTCTACTACTTTACAATTGGTTAGGACCTCTGCACTACATTTGGTACAATTGTCAGGATGCTTCTCTTTGTGTTGCTGCCTTCCTCTTAACCACCCTTCTACTACTGTTACAGTGAGAATTTTCCTTTGTTCCACAGTATGCCACTACCCTAAAGAACTTCAATGTGACACCTACTGACCATGTTATAAACCACCACAGTTCAGGTACTTCTGCTTTAACTTTACACTTCAGAATTATTAGGCATATAAAGACAAGACATTTCGACCTCCACATGTAGGCAAGGCACTCTTCTTTCCTATGCTTCAAGAAAAGGACAGTCTCTTTGCCACTTCTGTCTGCCTTACTGCAGCAGTATAAGCTGCTCTGCCCCAGGATTGACTGCCCCAAAATAACTTCTGCAGTCTTCGACATTACAGGTTATTTTCTTACTCTTCTTTAAAAGCACCCAGCTCCCTTCCCCAGCTTTGTTCACCCCTTCTTGGTTCCAGTAATTACACAGAAGCTGTATTGCCACTCTTCCAGCTTCAGTCAACAATGCCACACTTTTAACAGAGGACAATGGACCTCTAACAACCTCACAGAGCAGGTGGATAGATCTGAATATACCTTCTTTCACTATGGAAAGGATTCACCTCTTGGCTTGAGTAATGTGTGTTCTCCTTATCAGTACAACTACTTCTGGAAATAAAGAATGATTGTTCAGACTACTACAAGGTTCAGTCTTCAAAGGAAAAACAGATTTAGGCACACGCAACCACTCTAAGGTACATCTGTAACCTTAAGGAAAAGTCAACGTTAAGCTTCCAGAATGGTTTTCACAGGCAATCACCCTTCGCAAATAAAGACACACAACTACTCCGCTAACCAAAGAAATGTTCAACAATGGAAATAATGTTCTTTTCCTCTTACGCAAACACTACGGCTTTCACTATTATTGTGCGTGCTACCTTTCCATTGTTAGAAAGTATTTTATTAACGACAAACAGCATTTACTCGCTTCTAAGTATACGCAAGTTATCTCAGAGTTGAATACAGTAACCAGCAATGCTTACTGAGTGAACCTGAACACCAAGCTTCATTCACCGGCTTAAGGAACATTGTGGTTGCGGGCTGCTTCACTTACCCGACTTTCTCAACTTATACTACTGCTTTGGGCACACTTGGCCACACCACTTGGGAGTTTCTTTCACTCATCTGGCCTTCTGCTACATGCCTCGGGCTTCAGCATGGTCACGGCTCTGTAATCACAGCCACTCGGGGCACATGGGAGAAACTCCACTCAGCACGTTCTCCTCGGTGTAGCCACGGCAATGCAGGTTTTGAGAAAACAGGACCCTCTCAGAACTTGCAGATTAAATCTGCTGTTTTAAGATCCCAGCGTCCCTTCTGTGTCACACTGCATCCTGAATTGCCAGCCTCGTGCTCTTCTACTACTATTACTAGTAATGCCAGCCTTCCAACTCCTGCTCCAGCTCTCTCCCCCTCTCCTCCCCTGCTGCGGCCTTTTATGCCTCACAGGTTTGGCAATTGGCTTCAGGTGTGAGCCATTAGTTTCAATTGCCTGACTCCTGCAATGGTGGTTAGGCCTTATTGCCTGACTACCGTTAGGGAGAATTCTCTGTTTAGGCTGAATTTCCTAACCTAGTGAGTCCCCCAGCAGCTTTGCTGGATTTTTGGGGTTTATTTTTTTCTCCTGCCAAGAGTGAGACTCTTTTACCCTCACTCTTGGACATGATTTGAGTGTGTCTCTTTGGATCTAGATGTGTTTAATGGGCTATGGGGTCTTTTACCCCATAGGGCTTCATGTGTTTTTGTGATGTGTGTTACACAGCACCCTCAGTGCAGTGACACAGGGGTGTCATAGTGACCCCCCAGTATAGACTCCATACCCTGGGACTGACTACTGTCTCCCAGGGCATGTAAAGTCACCATTGACTTTACTAGTCTTAAATTCTGAACAGAACCAGAACAAACCATCATATTGTGGATGTACTGGCTGGGGCAATTCGATTGCCCCAGGGTCTGTTAGTCGAGGGGGAACGTCTCCGTCCCCCCCTGATCGAGTTTTGGCTGGTGGCAGTGGAAACTACTTTTTATATTCAACTGCGAATATTTTCCTATGGGATTTCCCATTGTTTTAGGCTACTATCTTTATTTAATTATTTACGGTAGCCTCGAACATACCGCCGGTTTATATAATTAATATTAATTCTCTGGTTGGTATTTTTTGTCAAAACTTGATTCTAAAATGGCGTTTGTGTTCTCTTCTGTGACTCCAACCCAAGTCGAGCCCTTTGTTCCACTTTTTGGCGGGCTTCTCCACAGAAGCCCTCCAAAGTGGTGCCACTCTGTCTGGGGTACTTAGGAGGGGTGGAGGGGAATTTAGGCACCTTGGACTGAGTTGCCTAGGCAACTCAAGTCGCACTCCATCCTGATTGGCCCAAGTGGTGAGCCGGCCGGCTCACCACTTAGCATGTTTGAGTGACAGCTAGGCTGAGTGAATGGGGGTTTTCTGCATAAAAGCAGGGCTTTGGGGACTGGAACTTCAGAAGTCACCACAGGACCTAAGAATCAGACGAGGGAGAAGCTGAGCCGACCTGCCACGACACCACCAGCGGTGGAGCCCTGCTGGACCGCCTCACCACTTTTCCCAACGACAGAGGAGATCTCCCGCCGGAGAGTCTTCTTCCTTTGACTGGTGGGGATAACCAGTTTCACCGTCTTTTCACCTTCCCGACGTACCTCGTGGCCGCCTTGCCTGTGCCAAGCACCCCGGCAACCGGGATACCACGTTTTACCATGACCGCGAAACAAAGGTACCACCTTTAACTGGAAAACTCTGTGGCTGGTTTCTGCCCCGGTAGTGCAACGACCTTCATCTTTCCTCCAAGTCGAGATCTTCTCTTCCCCTGGACGACGATGCAACTTGCACCCACTACCAGGAACAACTGCCACCGCTGGAGGATCCTTCCCACTTAAGGTACCGTGTCCCGCCTGGCTTCCCTTGCTACCGACTGTACGGGGTAGATTTAGCCCCCGGCTTTCGAACCTGGGTTAGCCTGGGACACTCTGCCTAAACTTTCCTAAGCCTCTCTAAACTCTTTTTGAACCCTCTGCAAGACTTTCAAAAGCCTAGTGTAACTGTGATCTTGGCCGCATTTGTGCTCTGCTCTCTCTAAGAGTGGGCCCAGCCTTTGGACTTTGGCTCACCAGTGACTTTTGCTCTTCTGCCTTGCTAACAGTGTTCCTGAATCTTAGAGTTCAGGAACTCTATATTCTGTCTTTTTCCCTCCCTTTCTCACAAACTTATTGGAGTGCCATCTAGTTAAGCGCTCACCTCTGTATGAAAATAAGTGGTGTTTTACAGTGACTTATCTGATAAGGAAAAAGGGGTGTATATATTACAATAGTAACTGTGTTTAGAATATTTTACAATAAGAGTGCTGGAGTGTTTCAAACCGTGTGTTTTTAAATAATTATATACTTTGATACCAAAGCTCTGGTCAGTGTTTGCTTGTATTATTGTACCTGAGTGCCTATTGTGTATACTTTGCATACTGCCTAACTCTTCTTGAGGGAAGTCTGACTGCTCAGCCACAGGTACTAGGTAAATCTGGGTGGTGCAGACTGCTACCAAGTGGGTTTACTGCCAACACCTGTAGTCTTAAATCTTTTGCAGTGGTCCCTAAGGGAACTGCACAGGTTTCTGCCTAACAACTACTACATCTGCATGACTCTTCAGCCCTCTTCCTCATCTCAGTCCCTATAGGATTCTAGGACATGTAGTCTACTTCATCAAAGTTAGGTTTTCCACTTCCTGTTTATATTCATGGGTAGATTTAATTCCCTTAGTAATTTTAACAGAGGGGCTGTAGGTTTTAAATTGTCTAGAAAAGGATGGTTTAGAAAAGACAACATCTCAGTCATCCCTTGTAGTGTACCCTTGGAATTGAGGAGGGCATTTGATTTTAGGAACCAAAATGATTCTCTCTTTTGGCATAATATGCTTTGGTGTCACAATCTTCTCACTACCCTGAGTCTTATCTCGATCCAGGTGATCCTCCCACAGTACACCACCCCCAGGGTTGGGATCAGGAAGCATCTGCCTTCCCCTGGCCACCTGGCAGGAGACTTAAGGCAGGGTTTCAGTGGGGGATCCACAGGATTCTTCACAATGGCGAATAAGGGGCAGAGACAGATGCAGTTCATGAGCTTACAGCTCCAAACCCCACTATTGTGTATATTTTTATCACTAATTGTCCAAGGTGCATTAGGTGTCAAAAGCATCAAGAATATTTTTGAGGCATGCACCACCAATATTGAAACAGTGGATACAGCCCTGTTAGAAACGTTTTGTAATATACCACTAACACCTACATTCAGTTGGCACATGTGTGCATGTGCTTCTGTACTTGCATCCACCCTATGGAGACGCAGTATTTGTCTTCCTCAATGGAAGAGAATATCTTTAATACCGGAATATATAATGGCTTGTTGTCAAAAGGAGCTTTTATTCCCTCAAACTAACTGTAGGAATGTGGTTGAAAATAGTTGTGACCACTCCCATATTAGGAGTAAGAAAAAAACGTTTAAAGTCACTGCCAACCATAGAAATGAAAACCCATACGAGTTTCTGGGAAATAAGGAAGTGGAATATGCAAAGGTTATCAATTTAAACTCTGAAAACCCCCATTCGTCTGTAAAGCCAAGTATTTCATGGCATCCTTACAGTTCTCCTTTGGGGAATACGTATAAGGAAGGAAAGAAACTTGGTGATAATAATCTCATTGAAAAGGATGAATTGTATGTTGTGGACTTCATATCCCACAATTTCCATGGTACTGGGACCAAGAAGAGAATTGCAGAGGCAAAGGACTGCACGTTTCAGCCCATTAAGGTGAATGACCCAAACCTGAGGGAGACTGGGAGGCATAAAAGGCCCCCTCAGGTACAGGCCATTAGGAATGTGAGGACTAGTAGCAGAAGGTTGAGCAGTTGTGTAACCTACATACGGCAGCAGAAGCCGACGTTGATGAAGGGAGCGAGACGCCAGGACCATTTTATTTATTGAGCAATTGTATTGCGCCTATACATCAAAAAGTGCTTCCAGGCGCACAGGGGAGAAAAACAGTAAACAGTCCTATTAGGCCTTGTGACATTCGGACATCACAAGTACACAGGAAGGGGATAGGGGTCAACTAGTGCGAGGGAGGGGATGTGGACCAGACTCAGTAGGCTAGTCGGGAAGAGTGCCCGAGGGCAAGTGCTCTAAGGCTAGGGGGTGGCGGGGGAAAGAGAGAGTGGTTTAACCAGGGCCTGTCCCAATACAGCTCATGAGGGATACAGGCCAACAGGCATAAGAGACAGGTGGAAATAGCAGTGGAGGGGGGGGGAGGAAGAGGAGGAAAGGAAGGTCTTGAGAAGATTCTGGAATTTAAGGAGATCTGTATCAAGATGGAGAGGGGCAGGAAGGCCATTCCAGAGGGAGTCTCCTGCCAAAGAGAGATCGACCTCCCCACGCTCTGCTTAGTGAAACGTCTGACCTGCAGATAGAGCTAGAAGAACAGAGAATTCTAGCAGGTAGGTATTTATGGAGAGAATTGGATGTAGTGTGGGCCAAGGCCCCAGAAAGCCATCTGGATGATGCAGAGGGTCTTCAATGTGATTCTTGCAGCCACCGGGAGCCAGTGGAGAGATTTTAGGGCTGAGAGATGTGGTCCCCGGGCTTGAGGCCAAGGACAGATCTCACAGTCCTATTCTGGATTAGTTGAAGAGGGCGGAGGGAGGAAAGAGGCAGATTGAGGAAGAGCCTGTTGCAATAGTCAAGCCTAGAGAGAAACAGAACTCTGGAGACATTGAGTTTCTGGTTGAAGGTGAGGAAAAGGAGAATGCCTCAAAGGAGATGAAGCTGAAAGGTGGATTTCTTGACGAGGTCAGTGATGTGAGGTGAGAAGGAGAGGGAAGAGTCAAAGATGAGACACAGGTTTTTTGCCACACAAGAGGGTGAGGAGAGAGGACCCAAGTAGGGCGGCCAGAGAGTAGGGGGGAAGGAGGTGGCAGGCAACCCAATGAGTAGGATCTCAGTCTTAATGGCATTTAGGCAGAGATCATTAAGGGCACATCATGCCTGAATAGCAGTCAGACAGCCGGGAATGAGAGAGGAAAGAGAATGTCGTAAAGCCCCAGCATGCCAGACCCAAAAGGGGACAAACTGTGGCAAGCACGATTATGGGGGCATATTTATCCAGCAGATGCCACCTCTGTCCCTCCTGTAGGTTCCTCAGGTGGGGAAAGCTGGCATCTGCTGGAAGGAAACCTGCATATGAGCAAGCAGAGGCTAGAGCAGCGGTATTCAAACTGTGGGGCGCGACCCCCTAGGGGTCCGCGGGTGCATCCATGGGCCCTGAGTGCTCAGCATGAAATATATATATATATATATATATATATATATATTTTTTTTTTTTCTTTTTTAGATTGGAAGAAATGTGCAGGGGTGGCTCACATGGTCGGGCTGAAGCATGAAACTGTCTCAGGCAACAATGAAAAAGTGGTCCACAGTTGTAAATGGATATTCATTCCTTTAGTCACAGACTGGGCCTCATTATAACTATGGCGGTATGGTAACAACGGTGCGGGTAAGCTACCAGCACCGTTGCTACCGTACCGCCATAGTAAGAGTTGTGCTCCCGGGTGCCTGACAGCCCGCCAGGTCTGATCTGGCAGGCCGTGTGGCACCTGCGAGCACAGTTCGTCGGATGCACCGGCACCGTTATTAACGGTGCCGGTGCATCCGAGTGCCCCATTCCCATTGAGCCCTATGGGGCTCAAATGGGAATGGGGATCTACCGGTACCAGCACCTGCGAAAGGGCAATTATCAGGTC
This sequence comes from Ambystoma mexicanum, assembly GCF_040938575.1. NCBI lineage: Eukaryota > Metazoa > Chordata > Amphibia > Caudata > Ambystomatidae > Ambystoma > Ambystoma mexicanum. Next base: position 1,265,888,275 of record NC_090935.1, on the reverse strand, counting down.
CGCCTAACTCGGCATGACCTGGTAATTGCCCATTTGCGGGTGCCGGACCCGGATGCAACTCCGTCGGCAGCCGTGCCGGTTTGACCGGCACAGCTACCGCCAGAGTTGTAATGAAGCCCACTGTTTCAATAGCACCCAAGGGGGTGCTTTGTGTTAAAACGGAAGTAAATTGTGATGTATTCAGCAACAATGGTCAAAATTACTAACTGCATAATTAAGTAACTCATCAAACTGGTCCACATTGGCCAAAATGATGGCCCATTTTGACTGGCCCACACTAGCATTTTACATTTTTGGTACAGGCATTGCCCTATAAGCCTGTCTGAGCCTGGCGGCTCATCCATAATGGTGAGGGGACGCCCACCCAGTGGCCCCTCACCCATTATGGAGGAGCTAAGGAGCCACCCCAGTGAAACAGTAAGCACTCCCTCAGCTGCTTTTTCCTGCTAATGGAGTGCCCCTGAGCTGGCTGAACTGTCAAAGGGAAACACTGTTTCCCTTTGACAGTTCAGTTTAGTTCCCCAGCCACACATGCTCACTGAGCCGTGTAAGTGCTGGGGCGTTTTGCTTCGCCAGCATTGCATGGCTCATTGGAAATGCTGGCTGGGGCACTGCATGTCTGTATGTCCGAGGGGGAGCTCCTGCGCCTCCTTGGACATACGGACAGAGCAGCCTGGAGCAGGCCATTTCAGCACCCACACGCAGGCCAATGCAGAAGGTACGTTTATGTTCATTGTTTTTATTTAAACATGTGTATGGATGCTTGTATTCTTATGTTATGAGTGAGTGTATGGTGATGGATGCTCATGTGAATGATAGAATGATTGCTGTATGAATGTGCAGCGCCTTGCATACACACATAATCATGTTTATTGTGTTAGGTCCAGTGGTGCCCAGGGGACAGGGAAGGTATCTTTTTACTGGACATCTATCATTCAAAACCCTCTGCATTGTCCACAAGGCTTTCTGGGGCCTGGGGCCAAAATACCTTCACCTATCCCTCTGCAAATACCTCCCCTCTCACGCTCTTCACTCCTCTACCTCCAACTCCCTCAGGGTCAGTCATTTTTCAAAGCTGTGGGTAGATCTGTCTTCGGCCAAGGCCTCCCTCTGGAACAGCCGCCCTGCCACTCTAAAACTTGAGGAGAACCATCTCCCGTTCCAGAAGCACCTCAAGACCTTCCTCTTTTCTTCTGCCTTCACTCCCCCTCTCCCCTGCTGATCTGTTCTCTCTTGGCACCGTACACCTGGCCACCCTCTTTTTCTTCCTGCACTTATCAGACCTACCCTTTCTGCTGCCTTAAACGTAGCACTTGCAAATTGCTGGCGGCACTACCACTGTTTGTTGCCTTTATTATTTATTTATTGTTATTTATCTGTTCCTCCTCTGCTTCGCACTTTCCACTTCTCCCCCCTTCCATGCACTTTTCCCCTCCCCCTCTCCCATGCACTTGCGCGTTCTCAATGTCACTGGGCCTAGTAAGATCACTGTTTTATTCTCCTCTGTTCCCCTCCCTTGCCTTGTCGCGCTCTGAAAAACTTGTGTACGAGCGCGATAGAAATAAAATATCAATATCAATGCCTGCGGCCTGGGCCCCCCAGCTCCAATTGCAAACAGTTTGGCTATTTACCCATTTTTTTGTTAAAAGTATGCTCTACAATGCAACATTTGAACCGATTATTTTTTTAAAAAATTCACAGGGGGAACCCCCCCCCCCGAAACCCCCTTTATTGGTTCGGGCTCGCTCACTATGCTCGGTCGCTATGGCATTTTTGGGGGAAATAGTTATGTCCCTCCACTTAAAAAAAATCACCAGCCGCCACTGGCCCTCAGACTGTGTTGGGAATGGGATGGGGGGAACCCATGGACTACGGTGGGAGCACAATGGGCTGGAACCATGGGATAGTGGTGGGAGCAGAGTGGGGAGAGCCCAAGGTGTGTGATGGGGTGGGGAGAGACAAGCGACTGGGTAGGAGTGGGATGAGGGAGCCCAGCGACTGTGATGGGAGCAGGTGACGGCGCGCAATATATACTGTCCATTTGGCATTTCTGGGGGGTCCCGACCTGCCCAAACTGTGCCCAGGGGGGCCCCGACCAAAAAAGTTTGAAGACCACTGTACTAGAGACTACATTGCCCAGCATCCTGAGTGTTTCCAGCAGTCTCTGCGCCCCTAAAACATGAGGATCAGGCAGACAAGCCTGTAAACGTTCCTGGGAACGCACTTGTCAACGTCCTAGCATCTGCGCATGCGTCCGCCCAGAACGCTTGTTCCGGGCAGACGCATTTCTCAAGGCTCCGGTTGGGCAGAAATCTCTCGCACAGCCTCTCCTCGCCTGAATACACCATCCCAGGCCCCGCGATGAAAAAGATAAGTGAAGTCTGTGCGAAAGCTGATTTGATGCAAGTGAAGCATGCTTATGTTGACAGTGAATGCAGCCGGGCTGTGAGACGGCACAGGGGCATTGTTTGAAAGTGCTCGGGAACTAAATCTCTCGCACGGAAGCGAATTGACTTAACCCTGTGTGGAAACTAATACCATTGCATGCAGGAGAGACTACTCCCAGTGCATTGACTCCTCAGAACACTTTACGCTTTGAATGCGTACTAATTATATTTTTTCCTGACAGACGCTGGGTATTTCCCTTTTCCCCCGGTCGCTGCTGAAAGCGGATTTGGGCCCCGGACTCCGGAGCAACAAGACGGAGCTAAGTGTTGCTTGTTTATTTAGCACGCAAGTGCATTTCATGGTATGGGGATTAAGGGAGCTGTTTAAGGAAAAAGTGTGTGCATAACAGCTGGGGATCCATCTCTACTCTCTAGGGCATACTTGCAAATCTGAGTGTCATACTGTGTTTTGTGAAGACAGATAGTTGGTAGTCCCGCTCTCATTCACTGCCTTTGTGTGACACCTGGTGGGGTGTCCAAGTGTCCTCGCTCCTGAATCAGTGTCAGTGGGCCCGAGTGATCCAAATGCACCGGAAGCAACTCAGTGAATACAAACTGAGTGCAGTGATTTCCAGATGGTGCGTTTATAGTGTATAAATGCCATGTGTACATATGGTTGTTCAGTGAAAGGTAACTGAACAAAGGTCTTTGGGGGTCACTCGCAAAGGTGTGTTAAAAGGCTCAGAGAACAGGCAACAAGAGCCAAAGAGCATGTTTTCACTGATTTCCCCTTCCCTGCCCATAACTGCTTCCTAACCCTCTTTCCTGTTTTCCTTCAACCCCCTACCCATCCAATCCGTGGACCCTAACCCACTTTCCCCGTGGTTATTGCGGAGGTCTGTGCACTTTTAGTTCCAGGTACCAAAACCATTAAGGGGAGGTAGGAGTTTGTGCTGCTTCTGCGCTGGACCAGAGATCATCACGACAGAGAGGAGGAAGAGAAGGGGAGCTTAAAAGAGAGCTGAGTGTCATCAACGTAGTATTGATATTGAGTGGGAAGGTGGAGATCAGATGAGCAAAAGGGGTAAGGTAGATAATGAAGAGCCATGGCGAGAGGATAGAGCCCTTGGGGACGCCGCAAGTGGAGAGTCAGATGGGGGAGAGGAACTGGCCCTATTGCACTTGTGAGGGCTGGTTAAAGAGGAAGGAGGTCAACCAATCCAGTGCCCAGTCAGTGATGCCTAGAGTATCAAGAAGCCAATTTATGTGGAGGAAGTGATTGACTGTGTCGAAGGCAGAGGATAGATCGAGGAGGAGGAGAACAGAGGGGGAGTTGGAATCAAGATTAGAGAGCAAGTCATCATGGGTGTTCAGGAGAGCAGTTTCCGTGCCTTTGGTTGCTCTGAAGCCAGATTGGTGATTGTGGATTCAGATTCAGTGTGATAGATAAATTGGGAGATGACCAGCTTTTCCAAGCGTTTGCCCAAAAAAGGGGTAGTGGAGATAGGGCGATAGTTAGCCGGGCATGTAGGGTCTGAAGAAGGCTTTTTTAGGAGGGTGTGTACAAGAGAGTGCTTGAGAGGTGATGGAAAGGAGCCAGTGGCAAAAGAATGGTTGCAGAACTCAGCCAAGGAGGGAGCAAGAGAGGCAAAGTTGTCCTTGATACAAGGGAGCACCTGTTTGGATGAGACTTTCATAGAGCAGATTGTCTTGGTGACCTCATCCAGCGCTATGGGTGTGAAGAAGGAAAGAAACGAGGAAGGAGCAGGAAGGGCTGAAGAAGGCCTGGGTACAGGTGGTGGATGGGGTCGGGGGTGAAGAGTGTCCTGAGTTTTGGTAGTGAAGTGAGTGGCCGAGGCCGTGCACAGAGCCTGGGAAGGGGGAGAAGTAGAGACAGAAGTAGGATTATTAAGTTCATTGTAGATTTTGAAAAGTTCGGCTATGTTGTTGGAGGCCCCAGAGATGCAGGCTTGGATGTGGGTCCGTTTCTTGGAGCGGATAGAGAGTCTGTGTTGCCTTTGGAGCAGGCGCCTGGCCAGTTTGTCAGAGGATGTGCTAGAATCCAACCATTTTCGTTCAGCGACTTTGCACTTGCATTTAAGCGAGGCAATGTCGGAATAGTACCAGTTGCTGCACTTGGAGGTGGGCTTCATGAGGATCCTCAGGGCAAGGATATCAAGTGTGTTAGAAATTGAGAGGTGTAGATTAGCAAGGGAAGAGTCAGTGTGGGAGTCGATAGAAGGGATGAGATGAGGAATGAAGGAGGTGGCAAAAGCAGCTACTGACCCTCGCTTCCTCAGTCGAATGACGGAGAAGGAGACAGGCAGTGAAGGCAGAGGCTTAGCCAGGGATCCAAGGAGCACAAGATGAGAGGAGAGAATGGTCAGACCAGGAGAGAGGGGTAGTAAAAGGGTTGCAGAGGGAGAGCTCAGCAGTGATGAGCGCATCCTGAGTGGGTTGGACCAGAGGGGAGAATGGTGAGAGAAAGTCACACACAGGTTGCAGAAGGGTAGAGTGGCTGCATCGGGATAGTAAGTGAATATTGAAGTCTCCAAGGAAGAGAAGCTTACCGGTAGAGGTCAGAAGAGAAGAGGTGAGGTCGACCCACTCAGAGGAAGAGGTAGGTCCTCCCCAGGGCCCTGTAGATGGTAGCGAGAGTGAGAGTGAGGAGGAGATTCAGAGCTATCAGACAAGGCATTCAAAGGAGGGATAGGATTGAGTGGGTATGACAGAAGCAGGTACCCATTCAGGAAAGCTAAGGGCCACACCACCACCAGACCGATTAGGCCTGGGTTTGGAGAGCATCTTGTAGCCATCACAGAGGGGAGTGTCAAAAGCAGTGACAGAGCTGGCATTGAACCACATCTCAGTAAGAGTGATAACGTCAAGGTCAAAGTCTTCAAGGAGGTGACAGATGTCAGAGGAATGTTTGACAGAGCGAGAATTGAGGGTAGCGAGGTGGTGAAGGTTGCCATCTTTGAAGGTCTTCCGAGGTGGAGTACAGGGACGGGGTTCACCCATCACTGGGGGCAAAGAGGCCAGGGGTGACAGGAGAAGGTAGGAATTTAGTGAGAGAGGGAAGATGCCAGTCAAGGAGGAGGAGGTTGAACTGAGAGCCCTGGGCCATGATGGTGCCATTCTGATCAATATTAATGATGCATCTGGATGTTGAGAAGAATACTAAAAGCACTTCCCATCTGGTTCCACCATTAATGGGAGAAGTGGAAAAAGGGGAAAAGATAGAGATCATATGGGGAGTCTATAGGTCGGGAGATGGGACAGCAAAGAGGATAAAAGTAATAGCCTGTCTAGAGGAAGCACTGACATAGGTGTGGGCAATGGGCAATCCAGGGTTGGAGGCTATTAGTGCTTTTTTAAGGGTTTTTTTTCCTTCCAGACTTTGAGAGAGGGGTAGGATAGGTGATAGAAAAACAGTTAGCCTAGATAGGAGAGATGGAATGCACCATGGTCAAAAGGGGGCAGGGGCTGGAGGGCAGAAAGAGGGATTGTACACTACAAGGGAACTCACCAAGCGGCCTGGCAGCAATCAGGGGGGACAAGTCAATGCAGCAAATGAAAACAGTAAATGCAAGTAAGCCGCAAATGAAAACAGTGAAAACAAAGGGTAAGCGCGAAGGGAGAGTCCTAGGTTACAACAGGCAGCCTGGGGGGTTAAGGGGAGGGGGGTTTCACATTTGGTCAAAGGGCCTAGACATTTTAGTATAGTTAACACGGCCTGATTTTTAATTAGTCAAAATGAACAATGGTGTAGAACCATTGATAAAAACATCTAGGATTGTAGTTTCAAAGGGAACAATCATAATTTGAGGAAGTCAATTCAATATGCACAAAGGAACTGGTGATGAGAAGGTTGGTGAGGAACCAGTATAGTTGGGACAAAGTAGGTATTGAGTCAGGTGAGGCAGGGATTCATGAGAGAAGCATAAAGGTTGCTGGAAGAACAGCGAGAGGGCCCAACAAGGACAAGAACCAGCCCGAGGACGGGACGGGACGGGACAAGACCCGGCAGGGCCAACACAGCCAACAGAAGGCCCAGGTGATGTGTGAGATGCAATGGTGCCAATTCACTAGCTAGAGATCCTCCAACTTCCTCCAATTTAGGAACATTTAGATTTGATTTTCAACGAATGGTCCAAAACATCACATTTAAAACATCTAGGTTTGAGTGTAAGTAAGCGGTCAAAACAGCACATTTAAAACATCTAGATACGGTTTTCAACAAGCGGTCCAAAACAGCACATTTAAACCATCTAGTTGAGATTTTAAGCAAGCAGTAAAAAACCATCTACTTTTCAAGCAGCTAGAATTGCAATGCAGCGGGAGGCCACACAGTTTAGGTGAAGTGGATGCATAACATGTAGATTTGGAATACTGGTGACAATAAGCAAGCACTAATAAGTGATGGCGGTTTGCTGCAGCATTAAGAAGAGGAGACAAAGTGAAAACGCTATAACAAACACTGCTGGTGTGTAAGTCACAGAAGGAGAGGTCTGGTGACAGTCGAACAGGTGAATGTACCATCAGAGAAGTGGTGGCAATACTAATGCAGTGCATCAACAAGCAGGAGGTATGCACAAGGCCCAGAGGGGGTCATTGAGTCATATTGGAATAACAAGAGCTTGTTAGATGGTGGCTGAATGCCAGGAGGGGTGCCTTGGTGAGTGGAAAGGAGAGGAAGAGTGAAGATAGTCATGGGCACAGGGCTGTGCAGACTGAGGGGATAGGGTGGGATTGTAAAAATTTGGCTTACCATGTCAGCGGTTACAAGAACCAGATGCAGGGGCAGGTGAATAAGGCCGCTGGAGCGGGAAGGGGTCCCCCAACTGGTGGCAGGCGAGCACTGGATAGCTGTATTACATTGTGACCCTGGAGCGCTCCGTAACCGGCCGCTGGCCAAGTACAGTGATTTGAGTTCCCGAAATGCGATAAGCAAAGTAACTTGAAAGAAGAGGCTTTTTGAATACTGAACCAATGTAAAGCAGATTAAATATTCTATCTGTGCTGATTTAATAAGAGAGCAGACAGCAGAGTAAGGTCTTCATAATCAAAACAGAAGGGTGTGATTATAACATAATAGGTTATTTAAAAAGCCAACAAAGGGCAATAAACCCAGAAGAAAATAAAAGCTACAATTGCCAAAGCCAAGAGAGAATAATATCAGGGCAATTTGAGAACAACCAGTATTGCCCAAGCCAAAAGAAGGCAATTGAGGATTTAAGTGTTTGTAAAGACTATTCCCCATATGTACAAGAAGTCATAAAAGGAGGAGGGCCTACATTGCCTAAGCCAAGGGATTGTGAAAGTGAAAAAGTATCACTATGAGCATTTGATTAATGACAGAGTGGAAACAAGAGTGGCAGGAAGGCTACCCTTCTGATAGAAGATATTCATGAGTAGAGCATAACCTGTATTATGTTTGCCAATCACATATGTGTAATAAACAGCACCAGTGTGTTTCTCGTTTCCCTTGAAGAAATGCTTATACTTGATGTTGTGAAACAAGAGACATTGCTATGTTATTGGAAGTGAAGTTGACCGTTACCAAAGAAGAACTTTGTAGTAGTACCCTAGGAGGCGAGTAGGCCAGATGGAAGTCTGTTGAAGTACTAAAGGTGTGGTTAAGATTCCTAAAGAAGCAGCTAAAGAACCACTAAAGTGTTTTTGTGGAATAATACAGAAGCAGCCTGACAAGTTATTAACTCTTAAGCAAGTGTTTGTTGTATGAACTGCTGAATTATTGAAGGGTGTCAAACAAGTGGTTTTTATAAACTGATGCAGAAATATCGTGACAAAGACATTTTTGTTGTTGAAACCTATGAAGTACAACATTCTTCTTTGTTGATGCTGTTTTTGTTGAAATTATTGAAGTACAAACTTTGCTTTCTTGATGAAGATCTTGGTTACAAGTGAAAAGAGGAACACTTGGTGGAACATTTGTGAACTGTTGGTTGAATTCAAATTGTAACTTTTTTTGCGAGACAGGATTCCCTTATCCTTTTGGAACTGCTAAACAAAAAACGAATTAAATCTTGGGAGGGGGAATTAACCCATGTTATGGGAAGTTATTATTGTAATGTGAAGTTAACTGTTATATTTGTTCCTTATGAACGGCCTTATATCATATCCAGTTGGTGTATGTATGGAGAGAAACCTTTTGTTAAGAGTGTTTCCTTTGGTTTATTTTAGGCAGGGAAATGCTCATCAGGGCAGGGATAGTAAGGCTTTTATCCAACATTTTGAGTTAATAAAATGGCATCTATTCAAAAACCTTCACAAAGTTGTCCGCCTCTCATTTCTGACCCCCTCACATAAGGCACCAATAGGTGCCGAGCAGTGTGGTTCTGCTCTGGCTTTTTGTTGGCGGGTACCAGGATGCCAAGGGTTGGTTTTAGCATTATTGGTGATTGTTTTGAACAGTGCAAGGTATAGGGCTTGTGCTCTGTGTGTTGGGGAGGATGGATGACAGTTTGGGTGTTGGCAGTTTTTTTTAAAATTACTTTTTGGAATGTACACTACTTACTGTGAATCAATCGATCATAAAATGGCATTAAAATGGTTTTGCCTGACAATTCTATACGGGTTGAAAGGTTTAGAGTTATGTAACCTGGAATGGTTAAAACAGGTTCAAGGTAGATTCTGGCATAGCATGCCGAGTGTACCTCAAAGTACCCTGATGGAGTACCTTCATCTACAGCTTGGGCTCCTATCCCTTAAAGCAATGCTTCTCGAAAGTAAAGGTGAACTATTCATACAGGCTCAACTGGCAACTGGAGCTTCTTTAATGCCCGGATGGCGGGCGATCAGCAGGCTGGAAACAGGCAAAATGACAAATATCTGGAAACGGTAAACAAGATTTTTGTAAATATAAACTGGAAACCTGATTTCTCGCGTGGAACTATTTACATAAAACTAAAAAAAATATTCTCGCAGAAGTTAAATAAATTGGCTTGGCTGCGTAAGTACGTCCACTTGGGAACATTACATGGCTATCCACAAGTCTCCCAAGTGCAGCATCATTTTATGCGCCCACAACCATATTTAGTGATCTGTCCTGACCCTAAAATAATGAGATTGGATTTGCTTACAAGGATTAATCAAATGCTGGTACGGTCAGTCACGGGTGGGTGGCTAAAATTGAGCCAGGAGGATCGCTACTGTAGAATTTGCAAAAACCCATCTAAGCTAAAAACACGGAGACATATTTTCACTGAACACTCGAAACTTGGCCATATTTAAATGCGACGTCTGGGTCATTTGGTGGATAACTATAAAACGATCCTGAACGAGGACTTTTGGACCCAATGTTTAAATACAAACTCCACTTCAACACTTATTGCCCTATATCAAATGTGGTAAATTATTAAGACACAGTTTGAGTAATGAATTACAGTACAAATAGACCCGATTTTCCCTGAGTGTGTAGTGGAATGTATTATTTGAGTACATGAAATGTAAGGATGCATATGATGTAGATTCAAGAAATGAGTTAAACGAGTATAGAATGAGAGATGTTATAGTACGATCTGAGTTGTTAACAGGATTCTCTTTTGGGTTATATGCATTTGCTTATTTAACGTTATTTTATGTGCATCTTTGTACATGGTTTATTGGATAGGTTGTGCTGTAGCAAGCTACAGTATATAAATGTTTGTAATGTCTTGAATTAATGTTTTATAATGTTTGTATAAATATACGAAAAGTTCCATGAACTAACATGTATATTAAATAAATAATTAAAATAAAAAAGGGGGCATTACTGTCGAAAGAGATTTTACAACCAGGTGCCAGTCTTTCTTCAATGTAAAGTAAAGCACCCCATCACAACGAAACCTAATCGTATTGCATTTGGACACAGCAAACCTATCTCCACACTTCAATAAACAGAATAAGAATACACACCATGAAAACACGCATTGCCACCTCGAACCCAATACAACCTAGACACACTTCTGAAATTCTGTCCATCAGTTAAATCATTTCACCCTTGTAACTCTTCAACCTCCTGCAAAATTACTCAATGCACATAGTCCCTCACCTGAAGTATATATTGTGGTTAGCTATCTAGCCAATCCCTACTCACCTTCTGTGCTGAGTAAAAACAGACAACTCATTTTATAAGTCCTCTCTTCACATCCCCCATGACTGAGAATGGTCCTCAAAAGGCAGTTCGAGTACACCTCGCTTCCTGGACACACTGATGGGATTTTGGATCATGCAATACATTCCATACGATCGAAAAAAACACAATACTACACACAGACAAAGTGACAGACATATACATAGTGGTTGTCCGTTTCTTGTTTCGATTAGAGAATTCTCTATCGAGCTACAGACTTGGACACAATTTGGGTAGATCACCAGACAAATGTTTATAGATATAGACGGTTGCATAGTGAGTGATGGATACATAAAGATACAGACAGTGACATACACTTGGAGATCGATGAAGACAGACCAATCGAGAGGCATATATAAAGAAGCATACATTAATATGTGTACAAAAAAAAGAAAAATATTTGCAGGTACAGCTGGATAGAGCCATGCCTATGGATACAAGTATATAGACAGACAGTGATGGATAAGTACATTTATATACATAGAGAACAATTTCATAAAATGAAAAGAGATATGGATGAAACACGATGAACGTGTAGATGTGAATTGATTTCCCTCTCTCTCTCTCCATATATATATATATATATATATATATATATATATATATATATATATATATATATATATATATGATACATTACTCACCGTAATCGTATTTCTGATGCTTGTATCTGCTTAGATTCACATGCTGTGCATAGGCCGACATCTAGTGGAAGCTGCGGAGTATAACAGTTTGTTTTTTGAAACTCGAAAATGGGCGTCGACACAGGCGTGCCAGTAATACTATCCCTAGTGTGACGTCCACTGTACCCAAGATCCCTCACGCGTCTAGGATCCTCAGATTGTATTTTTTCTGACATGAGGAAGCATGAGGAGTAGCGTGAGTACAGATAATCCAAGCAGATAGACAGAAAGGTAAGACTACAAGCAATCATGCGCCTTCTCTCAGAGGGGAGGAAGGGTGGGTCGCATGTGAATCTAAGCAGATACAAGCATCAGAAATACGATTACGGTGAGTAATGTATCCCTTCTGAGGCTTGTGGAATCTGCTTAGATCACATGCTGTGCATAGATTAGCGAGCAGTACCAGAAGAAGGAGGTGGGATGTGAGAAGGGTCATGAGCAAACAGGTGTCTTAGAACCGCTTGTCCCACTTGTGTATCTGTCTTGGAATGAGTGTCAATGCAGTAATGCTGAGTAAAAGTGTGAATAGAGCTCCAAGTAGCTGCTTTGCAAATGGTGTCGAGGGGAACATTTGCAATGAAAGCCAGAGTGGGCTCAATGCCTCTAGTAGAATGGGTCCTTGGCGTAAAAGGCAGAGTTTTTTCAGAAAGAGAGTAACACAGCTGTATACAGTTGATAATCCACTTCGAGATCGCGCCTTTAGAGACGCGATCCCCCTCTCTGCCTGTAGCTACGGAGACAAACAGTTGATCTGTTTTCCTTAGCGGTCTGGTTTTATTTACATAGTAGAGGACCGCCCTACGCACATCAAGGGTGTGTAGTTTCACCTCAGCTGAGCTTTGCCGGTTCTGGAAGAAAGCCGGAAGCTCGATGGACTGGTTTACATGGAACTTAGATATAAATTTAGGTGAGAACCTAGGGTGTGTGCGTAAAACCAGTTTGTCTTTGTGGATAGTAAAGAAAGGATCCTGCACTGACAGAGCCTGAATTTCACTGACCCTTCTTATAGAGGTAATGGCTACTAAGAAGGCCGTTTTATAAGTCAGGTGTTTGAGACTACTTTTATGCATGGGTTCGAAAGGGGGGCCCATGAGCTTAGCTAGCACCACATTGAGGTCCCATCCTGGCGGTGGGTTCGAAATAGGAGGGTGAAGTCTCTTTACTCCTTCCATGAAGGCTTTAACTACTGGTACTTTCCACCACGATACTTTGTTATGGGATGTGGTGTAAGCCGAGAGGGCTGCCAGGTGTACCTTCAGAGAGTTAAAAACCAAACCTGCGTCCAGCAGGTGGAGCATGTATGTTACAACGTTGGAAGGAGTGCAATTAACTGGGTCGATTTGTTTATTCTGGCACCAAATAACAAATCTCTTCCACTTGTCAAAGTAACAGTGCCTTGTGTTTGGTTTCCTGGATTCTTTTAGGATGTCCATACACCTCTGTGGTAATTTGAGATGCCCAAACTCTATGACCTCAGGAGCCATGCTGCCAGGTTCATTGAGTTGGGTTCCTGGTGCACTGTTTGACCTTGCTGCTGGGACAGTAGGTTGTACCAGGCTGGGAGTTTGATGGGTTCGCACACCGCCATCCTGCGTAGGTGTGGAAACCATGGTTGTCTCGCCCACATGGGAGCAACTAGGATGAGCGTCATCGATTCCTTGTTCATCTTGTACACCACCTTCCTGATGAGGAGTTGGTGGAAAAGCGTACGCAAACATCCCTGACCAGTTCATCCACAGGGCGTTCCCTTGGGAGTCTGGCTGGGGGAACCTGGATGCAAATCTTGGGCATTGTTTGTTTTCGCTTGTGGCGAATAGGTCTATAGTGGGGAAACCCCACTGAGAGAAGAGATCTTGTACGATATCTCTGTGAAGGACCCATTCGTGTTCTTCTGGGAGGGAGTCTCTGCTTAGGGCATCCGCTAGGGAATTGAGCTCCCCTGGAACATGTTGTGATGACAGGAAGATGTTCCGTCTGAGTGCCCATATCCAGATTTTCTGGGCAAGCTTGGACAGATTTGGCGAACGAGTCCCTCCTTGTTTGTTCAGATAGAACATGGCTGTCGTGCTGTCCATCTGGATCTGCACCGACAAGTTTAGCAGATGGGGCTCGAACGCCCGAAGCGCTCGGAATACTGCCAGAAGCTCTAGCAGGTTGATGTGGTTCTTGGCTACTGAGTGAGACCAGAGACCCTGAGCTGTGTGGTGGAGATGGTGAGCTCCCCACCCAGTCAGGCATGCATCTGTAGTCACCACTGCCTGTACTTCGGGATCGTAAAAGGGTTTTCCCCTTGCGAGATTCTCTCTTGTCCACCAGTGTAAGCTCTGTACGAGTGTTGGCGAAACGACCACTAGATCGTCCCACTGACCACTTGCCTGAGACCATTGTTTCGCCAACCATTCCTGCATGGGACGCATGCGCAGACGCGCGTGGGGGACCAGGTAAATACATGACGCCATCATGCCCAGTAACCGCATTGCTTTGCGTACCGTTATTTGTTGTCCTGACTGATAATGTGGGATTTGCAGTAGTATATTCCGAATTCTCTCTTCCGAAGGGAAGGTCAACCCTTTTTGAGTATCTAGGATTGCTCCTAGGAACTGTTTTGAGGTGCTTGGCACCAGACTTGACTTCTTCTCGTTGATAGAGAAGCCTAATTCGTGGAGGAGGTCGATAGTCCTCTGAATGTTTGACCTGCAAATTCCTGGGGTTTCCCCCGTTATGAGCCAGTCGTCCAGATAAGGGTACACTGGGATTGCCTCCCTGCGTAGGTGTGCAGCTGCCACCGCCAGTACCTTGGTGAATACCCTTGGTGCTGAAGCTATCCCGAAGGGCAGTACCTTGAATTGGTAGTGGCGACTGTCCACCTTGAAGCGCAAGTATTTTCTGTGCGCTGGGAGCATGGAAATATGAAAATAAGCATCTTTCATATCCAAGGTTGCCATGTAATCCCCCTTTTTTAGGAGGGGGATTACCTCTTGTAGCGTGGTCATACGGAATTTTTGGGGCTTGACATACTTGTTGGCAGGCCGTAAGTCCAATACTGGGCGCATTGTCAAATCTTTCTTTGGCACAAGGAAGTAAGTTGAATAGATACCCTTGTTTACCTGGTGTCCTGGGACGAGTTCTATCGCGTCCTTTTCTAGCAGAATGGCGATCTCCTCGAGAAGGATCTTCTGATGTTCTAAGGAGTGTATTCTTTGTCGTGGAGGGTGGTTCCGGGGACGCTGCAGTAATTCTATACAATATCCTGTGGACACTGTTGACAGCACCCATCTGTCTGAGGTGATCCCTTCCCAAGCCTGGGTGAAGTTGGAAATGCGTCCCCCTACTGGGGTTGCGTGAGAAGGGACCCTGAACTGAGCGTCACTGCTTTGGTGGAGGCGTGCCACCTCCCTTGTTGGGGCTGCCTCTGCCTCTTCCACGACCTCTCTTGTTACCCCTGCCGTAACTTTGGGTAGACTGCTGGTTGTTGTTCCATTGTGTACCCTGTCCTTGGGCATAGATGCCTCTTTGTGAATTTTGGCCGCGTGGGCGACGAAAATTACTGTTCCCCCTCTGGTTAGGGGGTTTGTTGGTAAGCTGGCCAAGGGATTTGAGAGTCTCGTATTCGTCCTTGGAATTTTTAAGTGCGTCTTCGACCGCTTTCCCAAACAATAGATCGGGTTCCACCGGCTTGTCTATTAATGTAGCCTGGGTTTCTGTTTTGAACCCCGACTGCCGTAACCACGCATGTCTCTTGATAACAGTACCTTCTGCTATCAATCTTCCTGCGTTGTCCGCGGCGTCGAAAGTTGCTTTTAATATGCAACCAGACACGGCTCTCCCTTCTGCCGAGATCCGAGCCAAGTGGCCCTTTAACGGTTCAGGAGCAGAGGCTATGAGCGCCGCGACCTCTTCCCATTGATGGCAGTTGTAACTTGCCAACAGGGTGGTGGAGTTTGCAATCCTTGCTTGGTAGGCGGACGTTGAGGCTACCTCCCTGCCAAACCCATACAGTTTTTTGCTCTCCTTGTCGGGAGGAGCTTCTGACGACGATAAGGGTGTCCCAGCCCTCTTCCGAGTGTTGGTAACCACTAGGGAGTCTGGTTTAAGATGTCCTCTTATATAAAGAGGGTCAGCCTGGGCTGCCCGAAAAAGTTTTTCAACTCTGGGGTCGACGGCTCTGGTGAGGTTAGGATTCACCAGGGATGGATCTATTCTACGTTGGATGGATTTAAGGATAGGGATGGTCTGAGCGACCGGCCTCCTCTCTCCCACCAACTCTTCTGCGAAGTCCCTTTCCTCCTGTACACCGTGGGTGTCGATGTGAAAGTGTTCTGCTGCGCGAGCGAGAACTTCATTAAGGAGGGGCTGGTTATCAACTGGCGAGTCGGTAACTGGGGCTTCGCTCTCTACCGGGGAATCTACTCTGTAAATTTCCTGCTCATCTTCTACCTCCTCCAGGTCCTCATCATCCGCATAGTATTCAGTCCCGGTTTGTTCCTCCATAATTTCAAACTCCTGGTCCCTTTCAGGGAAAGGCTGGCCTTTTTACTTAGGGGGATAGGATCAGAGGAGCCTGAGGGTGTGGCCCCTTGAGGGTCATACGAAAGGAAATGTTCTGGGTTTTTGTCATAAAAATCAGCTAAGGAAGACATCCTTGACATGACCCTGTCTATGTCTTCACTGGACCATTCTTTGGAACAGGGTATGACTTTAGTAGGCAACTTAGAGGACTTAACAAGGGTACCCTTGCTGGATGTTGATGTCCCAGTAGATTTGTGTTTGTCTGTCTGCTTAGGAGTGGAAGGCTGTGCTTTCCGCTGTTTCCCCCCCTCCCCGTGCATGGAAAAATGTTTTCCCTGCCCCTTGGAGGCCCCAGAGACTTTCGACGCCTGGCGTCGAGGGTCGGGAGAGGTATCTGTGTGTTTCGAGCGTGGGGCCTCGCTGGTGTTAACTGCGGCCTCGGTCTCCTGGAGCGCGGCCTGGGGGTGGAAGTCGTCTTCGTCTTCCGACGATCGAACTTCCGTTAATCTAGGGAGCGAGGCACTCTTGGCAAGAGTGGATGATTGCCTTGCGTCATGAGGCGATCTCGATCGAGAGCGCCCAGAGGACACCGAGTCGGACCGTTCTATCTGTGCCTCTTTCCGAGAAGTCGACGTCGTCGAGGTTCGGTTGGACTTAGTGTGCTTTGTGTGTGTAGGGTGTGTAGCGCTTGCGTCGCTGGGGGTCTTCCCCATAGCCGCCCTGCCGGACAACCTTCCGAGGTCGGGGACCTGCGCTCGGCAGTCTTTCGACGCCGTAATGCCCTCGCCGTCCGAAAGTACGCCGTCGCTGCCATCGCTGAAGGTGCCCTCCGCTGCCATGGCCGCCTGCCTGGCGTGGTGGGCCCAACGCTTTGTCGAACGGTCCTTAAGTGTCTTAGGCTTAAACCTACTACACGCTCTGCAGTTCGCTTCGGGGTGGTCCCTCGGCAAGCAGAGATTGCACGTGGCGTGCCTGTCGACCCAAGGGTATTTGCGGTTGCACTTGGGGCAGAATTGGAAAGGGGTACCCTCCATACGCACCTTGAGGCAGCGGGCTGGTAAGTGTAGGAAATATATAAGGTGTACCTATATACCAAGAGTGAAGAGCATGTACCACCCCCCACTCTCCCTACTTGCAGGGCCGAGGCCAGCGGCCTACTAGGCCCGGGCCGAGGCCAGCGGCCTTCCGAGGCCCAGATCCGTCGTGCAGCAGCCGACGGTCAATGTCTTCTCCAGCCGTCGTCGAGTGTCGAGGGTCGACGTTGGGGTGGGGAAGGATGTCAATAAATAATTTTTAACTTCAATAATTAGCAAAAGTATGGCTAAGGCTAGGGGACTCCGCAAGATGCTTCCGACCAGTATGGCGGAAAAAAACAATCTGAGGATCCTAGACGCGTGAGGGATCTTGGGTACAGTGGACGTCACACTAGGGATAGTATTACTGGCACGCCTGTGTCGACGCCCATTTTCGAGTTTCGAAAAACAAACTGTAATACTCCGCAGCTTCCACTAGATGTCGGCCTATGCACAGCATGTGATCTAAGCAGATTCCACAAGCCTCAGAAATATATATATATATTTCTTCTTTTATAAACACGCTTAATACCAGAGATTGGTTTCTAAGCGCAGGATGAGGATTCAAACCTGTGTTGCGCTGCATTGTCTTGCTTCAAAGACAAACATGTTGACCCTGAGCATAGGCAACTACGTATGTATGTGTTAATCGCTGCCCATCTTTCAGATAGCCATACAGAATATTTAGAGGAAAAAGATGCAAATGAAGCGATGTCAGCCTACACAGAGAAACAAAAAGATAGATGAATATAAATGTGAGTATGTCCTTTGGTACAAATGTACTTTGGTAGACTGATAGAGACATGTGATGAGTCTGATGGCATCATCACTCCTTTCCCGATAGTGGCCTCTACCCATGTAACCGGGGGACTGCAGCGCTATCTGATCCTGACCCCAGGGCGGCTATGAGGGAGGATCGCATGGGGGGAAGGGACCCTCGGGAGAGTGAGAGGTGTTATGGCATCACCGGACAAGACATGGTGTCCCCCTTTCTCATTTGTGTGTACCCCTGCCATTCCCCATGCCCTACTGGCATATTGTCATCCCTCCCCTTTCCAACCCATGAAAGGCACTAAAACATCTGCCCAGGTTCAGCACATAAGACATCAAGGACAGATGTGTGAAAACACTAACAAGGAAGTTGAACCGAGTAATGTGGATCAATGGAGGACCGGAGCGCAAGCCGTGATCGAGTTGTTAAAGTAACCTATGTGAAGATGGGAAATGTAAACCGGCACAACAGCTGATGAAGGAACGCTCGCTGGAGAACGCTTCCTCCCTCGGTGCTGACCGAGGATGCGCAAGGCTGGAATGGGGTCCGCGGAGCAAAGCAGCTTTCCGACAAGGGAAACGAAAGCAGACTGCAGGCCAACATATGCAGTGAGAAAACCAGAAGGCTTTGAAGAGCTTCTGGGCATTAGCCAGTACTAGCAGACAGCCTCTGCCGAACCAAAGCCTGGATAGAAGCAGAGAAGAGAAGCACGATCTGCAAGAGGCCGCGGAGCTGGAAAGCAGATGCAGCGGGAGAAGGTAGAACAGCGGAAGGCCACCACTGGATTGCAGTAGGAGATCTGACGTATGCCCCCAGGGCCAGTGAGTCCACCCAAGGGAAGCAGGGACACCAGGGGCGTATCAGCAAGCCTGCCAAACCCAAACATGCAAGTAGAGCACATAAATAACAAGCAAGTGAAATTCTCAGAGACAAAATTAAATATACCGAAAAGACTATCAAGACACGCTGGCAGGATAGTATACCAGAGGGCGTGGGGGTTCAAGACAGGACAGTACATATACAGGAGACTATCAAGTCTGCAAGTGTGTGAAATGCTCATATGAGAAAGCCCTAGCAGGAGAGTATACCAGGCAATTTAAAGGTGCAAGTACATATCCATGAGAAGAGCCCTCCCAGATTAAAGGTGGAATAATATACCTGTGTAAGAAAGCCCTGGCATGACAGTGTACAAGGCAAACCCAAGGAATACATATAGATAATAGAAACCTTGGCAATAGAGTATACCAGGTGGATACAAGCTGCAAGGATCTTTAAGTGGAAAAGCCTTGGCAGGAGAAGTATACCAGGCATAGTCACGTTGAACAGTGTGCACTATACAATACCTGAGGAAGTCCTGAGCAGGATATAACAGGACTGGTGAGAAGACTGTGAAAACACATTTAAAGAAGTGGCAACCTGGCAGGAGAGTACACCATGGATCTGAGTAAAATACAGACTAACAGCCAAGTTATTGTGTGTGGTTGATCAAATGAATCTTCAAGAATTGACATTCTTAGAATATAAGGAAGAGTGAAGACAAATCCAGGGGAAGGGAACCACCCTCTGGAACAAGGAACTCTGCCCTTATGTATCATTTTTGTGTTGTAGTTACGCATTTTCTTTTTGAACATTTGTGCACTACTAAAGGCCACATACATTTTCCCTTTTCAGTTTAGAGTTATTTTTCCTAGATGGGAGGGCCAGAATAATACTTTGGACACAGGACAATTTGCTTTAGACATCCGGACATTGGACAAACATTTAGTTTTGGTTTTAGATAGGGAAACACTTCTTAGAATAGGGACAGAGGCATTTCCCAACCCCCTCTTATTTTAATAAAAGTCTTTGACCAAAACCATGAATCAACTGTGCCTGCGGCTCATTCCGGGCTCTTCACAGACATAAGTATGCAAACGATGTAAAGGCACAGATGGATATAGGTATAGGTACATGCATGGATTCCTAAACGTCTGTAAACATCAATAGCGATGTACATAGATTATATTGATGTAGCTCGATGTAACTGTTCATATAGAGACATGCAAAGATAGATGTACAAGGACAGAGAGACATGGTTGCAGCGCGATATACAGATGTATGGATATTGATGGAGAAAAAGAGGTGAGTGAATAATTAGACTGACGCATATGGATTGAGAACACCACATTTAAAACTGAAGGCTTTTTTTTTTAAACCACAGACGTATTGAGCATATGTTGTTCAGTCTGTACAAATTGAATGCCTTCATGTATTTGCAATGCGACAGATAAGTAATGGTCTTCAAACTTTACAATGAATTGCATCTTTGTGGCATGATAAAATACATTGTCAGCCTCTTTGTTCTGCGTTGTGCAAGGCCCGATCATAATGCACAATCACTATCAACCACGCAACACATTTAGCTTTTCCTGTAACTACATGCTCTGTGTGCAAAATAAATGGTAATGTGATCATGGCACAAGGCATCATGTGGGCTACAGTTGTTGTGGAGGTTTGGAATGTAAGATTTTCTGACTTATTCCATTGCAGAATCTCTATTTAAACACAATTGTAAAATCACCCATTTTAAAGCAATACAAGTTATCACTTGTGTATGTGGTATTTTTATTTTTCATTTTTTTAAAATTTATTTGCATATAATATATAAGCAAAACCTTTGCAAGCAGAAAAATAAGTAAACATTTCCTTTTTTTACCCAAATGAAAGAAAACTAGGCCTTAAAATGGGGAAACTCTCCTGGGCCACCAATTTTAGTTTGGTGCCCCCACTAGTCCGTCGTCAGGCAGAGTCTTGAAACATTCCCTTATAAATGTACTGCTGCAATGATCAGCAAGGTCCTCTCCCCTCTCAGCAACATGGACCTTCACTCTGCTGCTGCTAGTGACTTGTAACCTTCGAGGAAACGCCCAAAATGCCTTGTCTTGATAAGTGTCAAGGCTGTACAGTCAATGAACACATGAGGAAGGTTTTCAGTCATGTCAGTGTTTTTGCAGAACCTACAACATAGGGCCTTTGAGCTTGTGGCAGTTATAGTTGACAGGATTTCCATAATTTTAAATAGGTTAAGTCTGATCCTCAAAGTCGGCCCTGAAAGATGGATCCGGGAACATCTTCAGGTAATCTGGCAGGTTACCCCTACATCTAGATTCTTTCACTACATTGTAAAAGAGTTTGTGCTCGTTTGCCTCGTCATTTGTGGTTATCCAGTCTAGGGTCTGCAGCTTCTTCTTGGCCTTCCCCGGGCTCCGACAAAGGTCTTCCACTGAGACACCTACATAGTCTAACCTGGTTTTGCAGTCTGCTCCCCACGTAGCAAGATCACTTTCATTTTTGTTCAACAACTCTGATCTTATGATGGACGGGATTGGGGGAGAGTTCTCGACCATACATTTACCGAAAAAGTTTAGAGATTTCCAGTCAGCTGCTCCTTTCAGGGAGCCCAAACCCAGCTCACGTCTGATTACTTGGATTGGTACTGTTCTTGGGAGACCCAGTACCCGTTTCCAGAAGGTCCCCTCCAAGAGACCTCAGTGCTTTTTAGGAAACCTAAGCAGGGCCTCTGCTCTGTAAGATAGCACTCGGACCACCTTTGCCTTGTAGAATTCCAACAGTGGGATGATAGAATACCAACAGTATCTGCGCTTCACAATCAGAGCCTGGCTTGCAAGGTGATGACTTCCCCTTTAGCGCTAACCAAGTATGCGTTTCCACCGTACTGCTGTAGATGTGGACCCCTAGATATTTAAAGGCGTTCACAACGTTAATCTCCTCAGACCCAAACACCATCTGAACGTGCGTTTCCTAGCAGGCTGTCCCTTCTTTATTGTTAGGATTTTTGTTAATCTGAAGGTAATTTTTCATTGCGTAGTTGTTCAAAGCCGTTCGTTGTTTCAGCAGACCGATGGCGGTTTGGTCTAGGAGAATTACATTGTCTGGATACAGTAGACGGGAGACATTTACCCCTGCAACTGATGGTGGAACGAATCTGTTTTTTTTCTGCAAATTCAGCCAGGTCAGATGTAGAAATTTAACAGGGCCGGTGGCCAAGGGACACCCCTGCTTGACTCCTCTCTTTGTTGGGCGGCCTCACTTAGCCATCACTTGGCATTAAGGCATATTCTGATCGTGGTGTGAGTGCGGAGAGATTTTAGTTGGGCCACAGGGTCTTCCGGACACCCTAAAGCAGTTAACTTGCTCCATAAGCGCTCCTTGTTTATTCTGTGGAAAGCTTTTTTGAAGTCACAAAGGCCAGGTAGAGTTTGCCTTTTACTCTGATGGTTTTGTCCCTCATGACTGATAATAGGAAGATAGGAGGGGCAGTCCCCATGCCTTTGACAAATCCGCTCTGAGAGAAGTTATTACAGCCCACGCTGCCGGACCATTTGTTCTTTTTAATAGTAGGGCTGCATAGACTTTTCCCAGGGAGTCCAGGAGAGCGATGGGCTGATAGCTGTTAGGGTCCTGTCTGTTACCGCTCTTGAAGATCGGGACCTCGTTTGCTGACTTCCACAAGTCTGGCACCCTTTTTGTGCTCAACAAATACTTCAAGATCAGTTCCAGCAGTACCGCCCACTCGTCCGGGTTTTCCTTCAGTACTGTGCTTGAGAGGCTGCCCGGGCCCAATGCACGCGAGGGGTTAGCATGCCTAATTAAGTCTTCCTGGTCAAAGGTTAGCCGCCAAGGGCTAAGACCAGATGTCCGGGCAGTCTCTTCAGACTTGGTAGTAGCATAAAGCGACCTGAAAAAGACAGTCCAGGAAGCCTCAGACACTTATTTGAGTGGAGTTAGGGACCTAGCTTGACTGATTTAGAAGTCCCCAAATTTCGGCTGTGCTCTTCTTGCTGATGGCTTTCAGCATCCATATCAAGTCTTCCTGGATCAAGTTCCCCCTTTCATCGATGCATGACGGGTTTAGATCTCCACAGAGGATTATTGAGGAGTGGTCTTGGCAGTAGGCTTTGTCACTGCCTGACCCACTCCAAGTATTTCATCTACGCTGGCTCGCAACAGGTTCCAGTACATGTTGATAAGGTTTTTCGGCCGACCCCCAGTTGGGTTCTGGCGTCCCGTCCCGGCCGTCGGGATGATTTGTTGTAAGAATGGGCCTCTGTTGGTATGGGATCTTACTTCAAAGCCTTTCCCAGACTTCATTAAAGTCAGTAGTTGAGCCTGGGGACGACCTGACACGCTCCTCTTTGCAGGGTTTAGAAATCATGTAAACCCATCAAGGATTGGACATTCTTTCAGCAATGTTTCTTGTAGGCATACAAAGTCAAGCACGTCCCAGTTTAAATCCCCTTTAGAAAAAAGGTGAGAAAACCCTTATGTGTTCCATGAGGCCAATGAGAGGGTCTTGCTCCCTTTTACTTGGTGAGTCACCTTGTGACATGGTGAACTTGATAAAGCAGCTGTCGCCCAGGCCCAAGATTCGTCCTGTGGGAGTACCGAGGGTTTTTGATGTCTTTGAGAGACAGTTTTGTCCACATCAATGTTTTATCGTCCTCGTCAGGTTTGATCTTAGTTGGATTATAGCTGAGGCCTTGGTGGATGGAATATAAAATGGGGCCTCTGGACTCCGTCCTCTCGCGACAGGAGTTCTTTGTTGATGACTGAACCACAGTCAAGGTCTCCACATCGCCTAGTCTGTGAAGTCAAAGCCCATAAGCAGAAAGCTCGAAGCGACAGAGAGAATCAGGTTCTTTACCACCGTTGAGCAAAGGTGTAAGTGTACCAAGTCTATATGTTCTTCTCTTATGAACTCCACAATGGAGATGTCATTTCTATAGGTTTGGCAGAGAGCAGTAGTACAGTGGCAGAGCCTCAAGACATTAGCTAGGTTTAAAATAAGTTCTAGTCCTCTATCAACCACCCTCTCTTGTTTTTCGCGCTACTTGAGGTGTCTTGTCCTAGTGCCACTTTAGGGCGGTTTTTCCTTCTGGGTTCAGCCCAGTCTACTGGGGAACGAGACTGTGGCCTAGCATTAGGGGACGTCAATGGGCCCTTTGGCACTTTACTTATGGGGTTCCGTTGGTCATCATTCAGCTGTATTCTTTTTGCCCTTTTTTGAGGAGGGCCCTCTTGATAGTGAAAAAGGGCTGCCTTGTGTTCCTGATACAAGTCCGTCTTACTGTCCCTTGCCTCCTGCTTCTGGGCTTTTGCCAACGCTATCTCTCTTTTTTCAGCCAGATTTAGAAAATGTTTTGGCAGCTTCACAGCGATCATGTCAGGTGACATATGGCCATCTTCCACGGACCCCGATGAGATTGAGATTTCCTTAGGGGCATCTATCAAGTTGTCCTGTTCCCTCTCTTCTGAGTAAGTGGATACATTTAAGAGTATGTTTAGATCCTCCACTTCCAAGCTTTCTTTGCCTCTACCGGAGGTTTGGGCCTCAGACCTCTTAAGATCCTTTGAGTTATCATTTTTTTGTTAGAGGGTTCTTGAGCAGCTGTGAGGACCCTTTGGTTTATCCACTGGTGGTTGTGTTTGTGAGTTATCTGGATTGAACCTCAAGTTACTTCTCTTACGTTTCCCAGCGAACAGATGGAACGTTTTTTTGATCTACCATCTGTGAGAGACTTTGAGGTGGCAGTTGCTGTGTTTAAATGTATTGCCACCTGGCGGGCTGGAGGCCCAGTCGGGTCACTCCTATTCAGCTGCTGGTCTATTACACCTTCCACCATAGGTGTGAAATCCTTGGAGGATTCAGCCCCCGCAATGTCACTTTGCTGCCCCACCAGCCCCAAACCAGCTGGTAGAGGTGTCATACTCGGACCACCTCTGTCCAAGCCAGCCCTCCTGGTTTGCACAGTTGCAAAGTTAGTATTGACTGAGCATCCCCCCTCGTCTGAATCCTCGTGGTGGCTCCTCTTTTTTTCCTTTTTGTTTCCATCCACTGTAATGTAACCTACAAACATAAATTTCGAGTGAAGCATTGCTAATAAAGTCGTTTGATCTTTTAGTGTGTCATTTAACGATTCATATAGCTTCATAAATGGGGCCATTGCTTTGTCACCACCGACATCTGGCTAAGAGGGTCTTGACCGTTTTTTCTTGAATGGCTTCTCTCTCCTTTCAAGCCTGGGACTTTCAAACTCTGCTGTCGAGTAACTTTGCCTCTGAGAGGTCTTCCTGGCTGGAGAAGAAGTGTAGGTTTTGTAGTTTGGAGACGTGTCCTCTGTCGGACCCTTTTTGTTAACAGCATTTATCTCAGAAGTTCCATTTGTCCCGCTTACTAAGGCGCCGGCAGTTGGGTCAGTTTGGTGTCTTGCGTTTTGCAATAGTGACGGCTCATAAGGGGTTTTGGGGAGACTTTCTGATTCGTCAGCTACACCACCTTGGGTTTCTTTGTCAAAGTTGGCCTCAGGCGCTGAGACAGCTGAGGGTGACTCTACCCAAGGGACATTTGCTTGGGAGCCCTGGGTTTTCTTAGTAATGCTCTCCGACCGGTTTTCCAGGTCATTGGCAGTGCTGTCCTTCCTTCCCCATTGTGGTTTACTTCAGACGAAAGGACCTCTGCTCTCTCACAATATGAGTGAGCGCAGCTTAACAGCCATGTCAAGCCGCACCCGAGCACAGGGAACGCAGATCAGAGGCTGCTTCCGACACAGGCAGGCAGTCTGTGATCTCTAACTCTTGGCATTAATAGTCACATATTTATGGTTATGTATTGAAATGCTGGTTACTGATACTTACTCGGTTGCTGTAACCATTATTTTGAAATTCCTCAAACAAATTTAATCTCACATTTGGCACCTGACTGTAAAGATTCAATTTTGTCAATGCATTCCTTTCTATCGATGTTCCTTTGCTTTTAATTAACATTTTAATATAACCTCTTACAGTTTTGAAAACAATTAAGAAACATATGTATACTGAATTTTAATAATCAAAAAATACCTTTTCCATGATTTTTCTAAAAATGCACAGAATTAAAATAATCCCATTCTCATTTATTCTTATAATATCAATCAATGATATTGGGGCTCAAAAATAAATAAAAGGTCATGTAAAACACATTTATTAATACATATCGACTTGGATTAAATCACAAACAGTAATTCAATCAAAAGAAATTCTGACACATTTACATTTCAAGTATTTTACAATCACATTATGTGCGATCAATACAGTTCCCAAACATTACAGCAATGATTGAAACTTGCTTTGGACCACAAAACATCATTTGAATATTCAAGTCAACCATTCAACAAGTTCACGTTTTGGAGTACAAACCACATTAGCAATGTTCTGTGGCATAGACTGGGCCCTGGAAACATAATCTGGTGCCAGTCTGAACCGGTGACTCGGAAAAGGTGCCCGACAGGGGGACATACTATCAGGTTTGCTAAACCTGTCACTAGGATTAAAAGGACAACAACTTATCTTTTGCCGGGAAGGTTATGGCAACCTCACTGGACTAAAAGGTATGGTTCCTGTTAGGTTCTTCTCCATTATAAAATGGCCACTCTGTAATCCTGGGAACTGACATCACGCATAACCCAGAACTTCATCCGGTCTGTCTATTTACGTCCCGGCATCCATGAAGCACTCGTCTTTTAAACAATATGCCGACAAGACTTCATGGATGCCGTTTAGGATACAAAATCCTGCCTGCCACTGTTTCAACTCCAAGACGCAGCAAGCGAGACTCGGATGCCTCAGCAACACTACCGTTGATACGCAAGTAACAACGCTTGACAATTTTATTAGGTAATTAGTTGTAGCAATCAAGTTCCTTGTTTCACCCGTCAATCTTTATGACAGATCGATTCTTGCAACACTTCAGCATTAATGGACGGAATCTAACAAGTATCGACCGCGTTCCATGCAGCAAACCCCGTCTCATTTCAAGAACGATTTAAACAGTATAAAACCAAACTCAGTAAAGAGTGCTACTTCCCTCTAACCGCCTCCTTTGATACACAGAAGAAGCTAACCAAGGACTGATGCCACAGTCTCCAGCAGTCCCGCATTTATGAGGGCTACCAACCACACTTATCAGGTACATTGGGGCAATTGAGGGTGGATAAAACCAATGGTAGCTGAAACCTATGTTTGTCACTGCTTGCTGCAGCTCTTCAGTCACTGAAGACCTGCCCACCTAAATTCCCAGCACTCAAATTCTTTAAACCATCAAGGTGAGGGTGAGAAGGGGTTTGGCTGACTCTTGTAACGAAACCACCTTCTTTCCCTTTTCTTGTTGACTATTTTCATGGTTTCCGAAGGCAGGTCTAGAAATTGCCTAATGTGACAGGTTGATAATGGTCAAGTCAATGAGATACATGAAAATAAAAATAGGATGTATATGGAAAAAGCACTAGAAAAGTACAGACCTGAAAACAATGACACCCAAAAACCCAAGAGTTTACTTAGCTGTACTTGGAAAAATAGCTGAGCCAATTCCGCAACCAAGGTAACTCTTAGAAAAGTGGGTGAGTATGTGAATGTGTGACGTGTGCATTCTCATCCACCCAGCCACCTTGTCACAGGTGTGAAATGCACCATTGATACCTGAAGGGGGATGGATGTGGATGAGGTGAGCACAATAGGCCAGGAACCTAGTCAAAAGAAACAGAGATATGTTGATTGCAGGGACGGGGTCTTCAAAGTGGAGTCCGGAGACACCATGTGTGGGGTAGCCATGTGGCGAATGGCCCCCATGCCAAAGACCCCTTTCAGGCGTACATTGTATTTGGCACCTTGTTGGTTCCCATCCACCCAACTCCCTTGCGAGTGCACAGTCACAGGTGAGAACTGCCATTGATACCGGAGGGGGTGGATGTGGATGAGGCAAGCGCAATAGGCCCAAAACCTACTCAAAGGATACAGAGATGCTTGTTGCAGGGACGGGGTCTTCAAAGGGGAGTCAGGAGACACTGGGTCTGGGGTGGCCAATGGTTGCCCAATGCGAAAGAACTCTTTTGCGTTGTATGATATGATAGTTTATTTATAACGTGCTTAATATCCAGAGGTTTCTAAGTGCGGACCCGGGGAATGAACCTGTGGTGCTCCGTGTCATCTTGCTTTCAAGGCAAGCACGTTGCCCCTGAGCTATCCTCCCAAGACCAAAGGTGTTCGCCACCTTGAGCATTCCCATCCACACACTCCCCTTGTAAGTGCATGGGCCCAGGTTACAATTGCCTATGGTAAGGGAGCGGGGATGGATAAGGATGAATCTAGTGCAAGAGGCCAGGAAACTTGTTAAAGGACACCGAGATATGCTCACTGGATGGACGCCGTCTTTTAAAGGTGGGTATGTAGACAGCAGGTCTGGTGGACGATTGTCGAAAGACGTTAGTACACGTTGAGTAGTGCATTCACTTAGACTGTGTTGAGTCTGCTTGCCCAAAAAAAAAAAAAAACACATGAGTGCATTTTGAAGGGATAACAGAGTAGGATATACACAGAATATTTAAAAAATCGTTCATGGAAGTAACAGTACTCTTTCATGATCTTGATGGTATAGCATACATTTTTGAATATTATATGCTTGGAAGTGTTGGTGACTTACAATTTAGTTTTAATCACTTGTCTTATTACCTCATTAATTTTATTTAGTATGTCATAAAAGTGTGATAATGGTTAACTGTTATTGAAAGAGTAGTTCATTCAGAAATAGAATGTAATGTAATATAGAGTACATGAAGGCAAAAAGAAACATGTTGGTAAATGTTAAGATTATGATTTGCAATTGCCCTTTAAATGCAATTATCTTTTTATTTTCACTGTAGCATTTGTGACTTGTTGTATGTTGATGGTGACAGTTTGAGATTAGAAAGACAAAATTGAAACTTTAAATAAAACACATAATTGAAATAATTTCAAAAGATACAATATTTTTAACAGAGAAGAACAAGTTACTTCTTACCTTGTAACGTTCTTTCGACTGGATGTTCCTCCGACGTATTCCTCATCTTAGATATCTCCTTCCAGCTCTGCTGGCCTCGGAAAATTTTTTCTCTAGAGGGCGCTGCGCGTCGACGTCCTCCGAGTCGATGTCCCTCGACAGCCGCCGTATCGACGTCGACGTCATCCTGCCTATAATGGCCGCGCGCAGCATCCGTTGCTCAGTTCCGTTTTGTAGCCCACAATAATACTTTCTGGACTAGACTAATCACCCTGAAGGAGCGTAAGCTGCAACAACACGGGAAGTAGAACTGCGGGGATGGATGGGAGGGCCGATGAGGAATACGTCGGAGGAACATCCCGCCGAAAGAACGTTACAAGGTAAGAAGTAACTTGTTCTTCGAAGGGAATGTGTCCTCCGACGTATTCCTCATCTTAGATAGGCTCCCATAGCAGTATTCTATTATTGGAGGAGGGAGTACTGACTTCACGCTGTCTTCTATTGATGAATAGAATGCAGTACAGCCCTTCCAAACCTAGTCTCTTGACTGGAGGAGGAATCCAAATTGTAAAAACGTGTAAAGGTATGGACAGACGACCATGTAGCGGCCGCACAGATGTCTTTAACCGGTACGCCTCTTTTGAGGGCCGATGAAGCTGCAATACCTCTGGTCGAATGAGCCCTAAGGTATTGAGGGGGCTCTTTCCCTGCCAGTTTATAACATTCCAGAATGGCTAGAATGATCCATCTGGAAATGGTCTGCTTAGTTATTGGTAACCCCAGCTTGTGACCTGCGTAACCTACAAACAGCTGGTCTGCCTGTCTTATCCTGGCTAGTCTACTGATGTAAAAAGTTAAAGCCCTTCTAGGGTCTAGCCTGTGTAACCTCTCTTCCTCTTTCCCCGGGTGAGGAGGAGGATAGAAAGATGGTAGGGTAATCTTCTGAGTGATATGGAATTCAGAAACCACCTTTGGGAGGAAATTAGGCTTCACTTGCAGGACAACTTTGTCTTTGTGAAATATTGTGTGAGGGGGTTTACAAGAAAGAGCTTGTAATTCGCTCACCCTTCTAGCAGATGTAAGTGCTATTAATAAAACCGTTTTAAGGGTAAGGAATCTTAACGAACAAGAATGGAGTGGTTCGAAAGGTGTGCCCATCAGGAAAGTTAGTACTAAGTTTAAATCCCATAGGGGAACTTGGAATGGTCTTGGGGGATAAACATTGGTTAACCCCTTTAGAAACTGTATTACCAAGGGTAATTTGAAATAGGATGGTTCTTCCGCAGTGCGCTTAAAGATGGATAGCGCTGCGAGATAGCCCTTAATGGTGCCAACTTGAAGGCCTGAATTCGCAAAATATAGAAGGAAGGACAAAACCATTGGTGTACCACATGAAAAAGGGTCGATATTCTGTTCTCTACACCAGCTGCAAAATCTGTTCCAACGGCAGCGGTATAAAGACTTTGTTGCTGGCCTCCTTGCCGAAAGCAACACCTCCATAACATCATCAGGGAGGTCCCAATCCTTGTACCTCAACCTTTCAGAAGCCAAGCGTGAAGGTTGAGGGTTTTGATGTCTGGATGGAGAACCTGACCTCCCTTCTGTGAGAGTAGGTTCTCTCTGAGTGGAAGTCGAATTGGAGGGCAGATGGACAAGTCTAGAAGGTCCGGGTACCACGTTCTCCTGGCCCAATCCGGGGCAATTAGGATCATGGTTCTCCGGAATCTTCTCAACCTCCTGATCATTTGAGGAATGACAGGGACCGGTGGGAACGCGTACAGAAGCGGAAACTCCCAGTCCACTATGAACGCGTCTCCCAGAGCTCCTCTCGGGGGAAATTCCCTTGAGCAGAACAGATCGCATTTCCCGTTGACGCTGGTGGCGAACAGATCCACCTGAGGGGTTCCCCAAAGGGCGAAGATCTCTTGAAGGACTTCCTGAGCTAGTTCCCACTCGTGGGAGACTGTGCTCTGCCTGCTCAGAGCGTCCGCTGTCAAGTTCTTCTCTCCGGCTAGGTGAACTGCCGATAGAGAGATTCCTTCTTGGATTGCCCAAAACCAGAGCTGCATCGCCTCTCTGCACAGGGGTAGTGATCCTACACCTCCTCTTTTGTTGAGGTAATGCATGGCCACTGTGTTGTCCGTCATTATAAGGACGTTTTTCCCTTGTACAGCTGGCAGGAACGCCTTCAGCGCAAGTCTGATGGCTCTCAGCTCTAACAGGTTGATATGTAGTCTGGACTCCGATGGAGACCAACGACCGCTGATGTTCAAGTCGTTGGCGTGGGCTCCCCACCCCGTGAGTGAGGCATCCGTGACTACTGTTATCTCCGGCCAGGGTTGCCAAAAATGTTCTCCTTTCAGAATGTTCTCCTGACAGGCCCACCACTGAAGGTCTCGAGCCACCCTGTCGGGTGAAGATGATCTGTCATTCTCCCTGAGAATTGTGACCACTGAGTCCTCAGTGCCCACTGGAGGGATCTCATTCTCAGGCGAGCCTCTGGCACTAGGAAAATGCAGGATGCCATGAGGCCTAGCAACCTCAAAAAGTCGAAGGCTGGGAGACGTTGGGCATTTTGAAACTTGGTAACCATCTGTAGAATATCTTGAGCCCTCACCTCTGGTGGCGAGGCTTTTCCCAGGGAAGTGTCCAGGATCGCTCCTATGAACTGGAGTCTCTGCGATGGTATCATTTGTGACTTCTTTAAATTGAGGGAGAAGCCCAGTCTGTGAAGGGAGTGGCACACGTGATTTAGTTGGATCTGAGCTTGTTCCGAAGAGACAGCCCTGATCAACCAATCGTCCAGGTAGGGGTAGACATGAATCCCTTCCCTCCTTAGACTTGCCGCCACTACCGACATTAACTTGGTGAAGACCCTCGGGGCGGAGGTCAGCCCAAATGGCAGCACTCGAAATTGATAGTGAGAGTTGCCAATTGCGAACCTCAGGTATTTCCTGTGTTTGAGATGGATAGGCACATGGAAATAAGTGTCCTGATGGAAATAAGCGTCCTGAAGGACCAGAGATACTAACCAGTCCTGGAACTGAAGGGCCTGGAGGATCTGAGAAAGAGTGACCATCTTGAATTTGTCTTTTCTGAGGAATTTGTTCAATTCTCGCAAGTCCAAGATGGGTCTCAGTCCTCCGTCTTTCTTTGGAATGAGAAAGTAAGGGGAGTACCAGCCCTTGTTCCTCTCCGCTACAGGTACCGGTTCTATGGCACCTTTCTCTAGCAGGTCCAAAATTTCCTGCAAGAGGAGCGGATCTGGAGCTTTCTGAGAGCTGATCCCCGGTGGATGACTCTGAGGTATGCGTAGGAGAGGCAGGCAGTAACCTTGGGCAACTGTTTCCAATGCCCAAGCATCTGACGTGATAGCCTGCCATTCCGCCAGATGTTGAGTCAACCTGCCTCCTACAGGTGTCCTGTGAGGGAAGTCCTCAGAGTGGCTTTGGGGCGGCTGATGCAGATGCCGATGGTAAAGAGGCACCTGCTGTTGCTGCGGCCTTTGAATATCTACGCCGCCCACCTCGGATAGTTCTTCTTTGTCCCCTTTGAGCCGGTCGTCCTCTACCTCTTCCGAATGCGGAGTAGAAGCGAAAGGACTTGCCTCTCGCAGAGGTTCCTGTGGGACGAAAAGGTGTCTGACGGATTGCAGCGCCTAGGGATTTTGCTGCTGCTTTTGAAGTTTGCAGTTTTTCTAAACTGTCATCCGCCTTTTTCCCAAACAAAGAAGAGCCATCGAATGGCATGTTCAAGAGCCTGGCTTGCACATCTGGGGCAAAACCAGACTTTCTCAACCAAGCAAATCTCCTGGTTGTTGTACTTGCCGCCATTGCTCTGCTGATACTGTCAGCCGAATCAATGCCCGTCTGGAGGGATTCGCACATAGCGTCTTTACCGTCCTGTATGATATTCAGGAACGCCTCCCTTTCTTCTCCCTCCGGGATGCAGTCAGCCGCTGTAGAAGCACACTCCCAAAGTGTATGGCTGAATCTAGCAAGGGTGCAAGTAGCATTAACAGATTTTAACGCCATGCTACATGCCGAAAAAACTTTCTTTGCCATAGCATCATATTTTTTATCGTCCCTGTCCTGTGGGACGGTAGGATAAGCCGTCTTGACATCGGTAGAAGATGCTGCCTGTACCACCAGACTTTCTGGGGATGAGTGTTTTGACAAAAACTCCGGGTCTGTAGAGGATACCCTGTATTTTGTAGAAAGTCTTTTATTTACTGCCGGGACAACATCTGGGGTTTCCCAGTTCGTCATAATCTTCCTCTGAAGAGCTTTATGGAAAGGCACCACAGGATCCTCCTGTGGGCCTTTATCAAGAATATCCGAGAGGTCATCTTGTTGGAAAGATTGTGAAGGTGCAGACCACCCCATAAACTCTGTGATCCTGGCCATTAAGGCTCTATAGGGGGTTTCAGCATGCTCCCCCGGGTCTGGCCTAGCAAACTCCACCTCAGGGGAAGTGTCTAACCCACTTGCCTCATGTAAGGAATCATGAAGATCCTTTAACCTGCGTTCGTCAGAGGAAAATTCCTCTCTAATTGGGGTTACAGGTCCCTGCAACTCAAATGTGTCTTCCTGTTCAGACAATTCACCCTCTTCCAAAATTGAGGACATAGTTCTCAATTGTTCTGAACTCATAAAGGGAGTAAATTCCATTTCCAAGGAAGAGGATGCCGAACTTGTCATTATCGGCCTCGAAAACGTCGATGTCGTCGACGCCGAAGGCTTCGAGCGTGGCGTCGAAAACAAAGGCGGAGGCCTCGATGACCTCGACAGTATTGGGATTCTACTCGACAATCTCGAAGCCATTGTCATCGAGGACCTGGGGATAGTCACTGGGCGTGTCTTGACCGTGACTTTTCTTGGCGTCGACGCCGGTGTCGAAGCTGGCGTCGAGTCGACAGACCCGTGTGTCGAAGGTCCCTTCGACAACGGCGTCGAAGACACCGACCTCGGCGTCGACGGAACCCTCGTCGATGGCGTCGACGGAACCTTCGAGGAAGGTTTGGAGGTCATAGTCCTACTCGAGGGTTCGAGACGCGCTCGAGAGGTTTCCTTCGCCGGGTACTGCGACTCGCGGCGTTTTTGACCTTCGGATCTTTCGACCAGAGCATCGCTCTTGGCAGTCTTCGAGGGGGTCGAGGCCGCTTTCTCGAAGACGCTCATCATATTTTTGCGGAATTCCTCCCATTCAGCCCGGGAACTATGTTTCGTGGGGCAAGGGATTCTTTTTGGCGAAACAGAGGAAAAGGAAGACGGAGAAGGGGATCTTCGACGTCTCCTCTTCAAGTGCTTCGATCTCGAGGAGTGATGGGACCCACTCCGAGACCTGGAGCGCGAATGGTGACGAGAAGACGACGAAGAAGCTTTAAAAGTCTTACCTTTCTCCAGCTTCCCCCTACGCTCCTTCAGGGCCTTAGCTGTCATGGACATACAGTCCTCGCACTCCGAACAATGGTGTTCAGCTCCCAAACACCACAGACAAACTCTGAGGGTCAGTCAGTGACATCTTTTTTCCACAATCTCGGCATTTTTTGAAGCCGGATCGAGGAGTTGTCGGTTCCGACGAGGAAGCCATCGAGTACGGATCGAATAACTCGAGGTAAATAGGATTAATCTGACAAGAACTGAGCAACGGTATTCTGAGGCACTGAGTAAGCGCGGAAAAACGGAACTAAGCAACGGACGCTGCGCGCGGCCTTTATAGGCAGGATGACGTCAACGTCGATACGGCGGCTGTCGAGGGACAACGACTCGGAGGACGTCGACGCGCAGCGCCCTCTAGAGAAAAAATTTTCCGAGGCCAGCAGAGCTGGAGGGAGATATCTAAGATGAAGAATACGTCGGAGGACACAATCACTTCGAAATATATATTTGTGTAAAAAGCTACTTTTTTAGGATACGGTTGATGGCATATACAAACTACAAATTATACTGCTGTGGTTGAGGTATTGTCTGTATAAATCCCTTGTATTGTTCGCAGTACCTGGGGAATTTTTCACAAATGGCTTGAACCACACACGCAGTACTATTGTTTTCAAGTAGGGATGATATAGAAATGTGAACGCCCTTTTGAGCTATAAAAGTTTGGAAAATAGGGATTTTCTTTTTTTTTTTACTTTAAAACAAACAAGATTTTATTGTTAGGTCATTAAATATAATGGTGAATACCTGAGAAAAGAACTAGACCTTTTTTCACACATAAGAAAAATTATATCAGTGAACCATTGAAGTTGCAATGTAGTAGAACATAACATGTTAGCGTTCTAGATTGTCAAAAATACAATGTATAAACAGAAAACATACTCATTACTTGGATTACAAGGGCTAACGGTTGCTCTAAATTCGTAAATCAGGACCATCATCATTCGCAAAACAGAACTTGCAAGGCAGGCTACCCTGAAGTCACGCAGAGGGGTAACGCATAGTGATGGTGTGTCTTCTTCGGCTATGATGGACAAGCAGCCAGAGTTTTCTCTGCAACGGCAGTTCTCCACCAAAGCGGGCATCACCTCACATCGATGGCAGGTACACCTTGTGGAAACGTCTTCCCTGTGACTAGAATCAGGATCCGGTGATTGATCGTCACGACTTTCATCAGATTCCCCATAATTTCGGCTTCTTTCTCTCTCAACCATTTCCTCTTCTGTATACTCTGGCCCTTACAGATAGGGCTGAATTGTTGCCCTAATTCCTGAGTATTGTAGTATAAAATCAACAGTGAGTAAAATTAAAAGTTATGTGGATAAAGTAACGAAATTAGGTTTTACTTTAAAATACAATGTAAACAAAAAAAAATAGGAGAAAAGACAGACAGGTTACAAAACCTCATAGTGCATAGGAAGTCATGTAAATATAGAATTTTAATATGGTTTGTCAAAGACATTTGTAAAGTAGCGAAACTTTGTTATTGTAATTCGTTAGAGGTAATATAAGTACTTGTTCTCAATACGTCGTTCTTGGTAGATAGCTGAACAGAGCAAAAAGAACTTGTGGAGGATTGGACTGAAATACACTCACACTAATGAAGAAGAAAATACAATGTTGTCCGATTACAAAAGGGTTTGTTGATAGTTATCGAGGTAAGAGCCATCTTTACATTTGCATAGAGACACATCAATAGATTGCGCACAGAGGACGTGGACATGAGGCGTGCATTGGTGTTGTAATAAGGGGTGTAGGCGTCTAGTGTAGGCATCTAGTGAGGTCAGCTTGAGGGGCGGGAGATCTGATTTACTGCCGCGAGGGCACTTGCACTTAGGGCGATGGATCAACGGATAAAATTAGCACAAGATGGCAGTTTCCAACCCATGAGTTTCGCATATGTTTAAATGTGAGAAAACCAAAAGGTAAGATGCATTAGAAAATGTATTCGGATCGATGTATGCTAAAAAATACATGCTGATCGATTGGGCCTATAGCATTCCTGAGAGAACTACCCCTTTAAGGTTGTGTTGGGGGAAGGTCACATGGGGATACTGTTAATGGGAAATATTTGTAGAAATTAGTTTTTTATTAAACAAATTCATAACTTTTGACAATTCATCGAGCAACATAACCTATTGTAAATCCAGCCCCTCCTCCCTCCCACTAGTGAATCAGTTAATTGGTGAGGTTTCTCATTTAATTTCCCCCTCAAATATTAATCACGTTAAAAAGAAGCGATTACTTTATATTCTCCACATTTCACAGGCCGTTATTGTTTATCTAAGCGTTCAAGTAGCACTTTCCCCATCTTTTCTAAAGTTTTGAAAGACAACCCCTGTTCCTGTATATTATTTCCTCTAACTCTCGTCACTGGTCTAGTCCCTCTCTTCATTTTGACAGTCTGAGATTCCCCTGCACTTCATTTGGTCGCCAAGTCTCTCTTAGCTACCATCAATGCAGTTGTACTATGTTTTTTTCCCCAGCTTGCGCTCTCATGTCCCTCCCCCCAAATATGCAATGAGACAAGTTTAGGGCACACTGCGATCTGTCTAGAACTTTCTTCGCCACTGCAACTAGTATCCTGGTCCAGTATATTCGAACCCTCGGGTTGGCCCATAATAAATGGAAAACG
Organism: Ambystoma mexicanum; assembly: GCF_040938575.1. NCBI lineage: Eukaryota > Metazoa > Chordata > Amphibia > Caudata > Ambystomatidae > Ambystoma > Ambystoma mexicanum. The sequence goes on along the minus strand of NC_090935.1, from coordinate 1,265,851,792 downwards.
GACCCCACCTTGCTCCTGCATGCGAAACATGTAGGTTCCGGGATGATACCTATCCTATGGATCCCCTCTCTAAAGTAAGTTGGCCTCTCTCACCGCAATTTGTTCTTCCACCCAGTATTCCTCCATTGCTTTCCCACTTCCTTATTTGTGGCAATTTGGATGCATGTCTTTATAAGAGGAAGATCAAAGGGAGAGTGCAGAAAATTACCAAAGTGCATTATGTGGTGTCTATAACAGAGGGGGCTCAAGTGAGCAGTTATGTTCCCTTAATGCTAGAAGTGGTGTGTGGTGTGTGGTTGTGTGATGATAGGGACTAGAGGTGTTCAAGTGGACTTGTGAATTGTAGAGGGCAAGTTGCTTGGGTTTGTATGTTATGAACGAAGACAAGCACAGAGAATTCTCAGGGTCTGCTAAACCTTGCTGCCACGTTTAGCTGAGTCAAGAATAGACTTTGAAGTGTGAATGAGGAGGAAACATTAGGGTTAGCCAGAGAAGGTATGGGGGAGGATTTAGTCCTGTGTGCCACGTTATTGCCACTGTATTGCACAAGGGAATCGAACCATGAAGGTAGGAGGAAGTCCTGCAAGGGGAATGATTTTCAGGAGTAAATGTATGCAGAAATCAAACAGATAAAATCCCTTTTCAGAAAGGAAATTGCACCATAACTTAGTAAACTCACAGCCCGGTCAAGCTAGGTCAGTATCTTAACTGATATGATATTATATGATATGGCACTTATAACGCGCCTATACACAAGTGTTTCAAGGCGCGACGAGGCAAGGGAGGGGAGAACAGTGGAAGACAAACAACGATCCTACTAGGCCAGGTGTCATTCAGATCGCGCAAGTGCCGGGGTAGGGAGAAAAGGGAAGAGTGCAAGGGGAAGGGATAGGGGAAAGTGCAGTGCAGTACATGTAGGAAGAATAAAGACGAATAAATAAAAACAGCCTGATGGTGGCAAGTGCAAGATAAGAGCAGACGTAAGTGCAGGTAAGGGGACTGAAGGGATTTCAGAACCAATCCCCAAGTGCAGAGGGTTGCCAGGGGGGCATGCAGTTGAGCAAAAGGCGGGACCTGGCCCCAGGATCAGAAAGGGTGGCCAGGTAACTGGTGCAGAATCGGCAGGGAATTTCAGCAGGGGAGAGAGGCAGAAAAGGCAGAAGCAAAGGGTAAGGTTTTGAGGTGTTTCCAGAACCGGAGATCCGGAGATGGTTCTCCTCGAGTTTCAGGGAGGCAGGAAGGCTGTTCGAGGGAGGCCCCAGCCGTGGAGCAAGATCGACCACCAACTCGTTGCTTGGAGAAGCAGTTAACCCTGAGGGAGTTGGAGGCTGATGAGCGAAGAGCCTGGGAAGGAAGGTATTTAGGAAGAGAGAGTTGAAGGTAATGAGGTCCCAGGCCCCAGAATGCCTTGTGGATAATGCAGAGGGTTTTGAACTTAATCCTTGCAGCCACTAGGAGCCAGTGCAGGGATTTCAGTCCTGGAGAGATACGATCCCTGGGCTTGGGGCCAAGGACAAGTCTCGCAGTCCTGTTTTGGATAAGTTGCAGAGGGCGGAGAGTAGAGGCAGGCAGATTTAGATAGAGGCTGTTGCAGTAGTCCAGCTTAGAGAGAACCAGGGCTCTGGATACGGTGAGCTTCTGGGGGAAGGAGAGGAGAGGAAGAATACCTCTGAGGAGGTGCAGCTGGTAATGTGATCTCCTACAGACGTTGGAGATGTGAGGAGAGAAGGAGAGTGTGGAGTCAAAGATGACCCCAAGGTTTTTAGCCTTGCAGGTGGGAGCAGGAAGAGGGCCAAGAGAGGCCGGCCAGAGAGCTGAAGGGAAGGAGGGAGAGGGTGTGCCGATGAATAGAATCTCGGTCTTACTGGCATTAAGGCAGAGGTCGTTGGCGGCACACCACTCCTGGATAGCAGACAGGCAGTTAGAGATGAGGGAAGGAGAGGAGGAGGTCGAGGGTAGCCTGAAAATGAGCTGGGTATCATCCGCATAGCACTGAAAATTAGGGCAGAGGGCAGCAATGCGGTGGGCAAGGAGTGCCAGGTATTGGTTGAACAGCCAAGGAGAGAGGTTAGAGCCCTGGGGGACGCCACAGGTAGAGAAAAAGATATCGGAGAGGAAGGACCCAAGTTGGACCTGGGAGGGTCGGTCGGAGAGGAAAGAAGTCTGCCACGCCAGAGCCTGTCCGGTGATACCCAGGTTATCACAGAGACGGTTGAGCAGGATGGAGTGGTTAACAGTGTCAAAGGCAGAAGAGAGATCAAGCAAGATAAGGACACACGGGGTATTGGAGTCAAGGTTGGAGAGAAGGTCTTCACGGATGTTCAGGAGAGCAGTTTACATGATTCTGGCAGCCCTGAAGCCAGACTGATGGTCATGGAGACAACCAACAGATTTGGTGTGGAGATTTAAATGGGAGATGGCCAGTTTCTCCAGGAGCTTGCCCAGGAAGGGAGTGATGGAGATTGGGTGATAATTAGCCGGACAGGAGGGGTCAGCAGAGGGTTTCTTAAGAAGAGGGTGCACAAGGGAGTGCTTCATGGGGGATGGGAAGGCTCCAGTGGCGAAGGAGTGGTTGCAGAAATCAGCCACGGCAGGGGCCAGGGAGTCAATGTGGTCCTTGATAGTTTGAGGAACAGGGGTGAACCTGTTTTGACAAGACTTTCATAGATCGGACTTGTCGAGAAACTTTGTCTGGGGAAAAAAGGGGAAAGGAAGAGGGGGAGGAAGAGAGGGAGGGAGGGAGGGGGGTTGGCAGCTGAAGGGCCAGAGGAAGAGCAGGGGATAGAGAAGGAGGGAGTTGATAGACGGAGAGTGAGGACGGATGTCCTGAGTTTTGGAAATTAAGTGAGAAGCCAGTGCCGTGCAGAGGGCCTGGGAGGGGACAGCAGAGGTGGAGAGTGCAGCAGGATTGGCCAATTCCTTGCAGATTTTAAAGAGTTCAGCCGAGTTGTTAGATGCCGCAGAGATCCGGGCTTGGATATGGGCTCTCTTCTTGGTGAGAACGGAGAGCCAGTATTGCCGTTGCAGCAGGCGGCAGGCCAGTTTGTCAGAGGATGCACATGAAGCATGCCATTTCCTCTCGGCCCCCCTGCACTTGCGTTTAAGGGTGAAGAGATAGGAGTCATAATAGGAGTTACACTTGGCTTTGGGCTTCAGGCGGACTCTCATGACAGGGGCAAGGATATCCAGAGTATCAGATATAGCAGAGTGGAGCACGGAAAGGGCTGTGTCAGGGTGGGAGTCAGCCAAAGGTGGAGGAGGGGGTGAGAAGGTGGCGGCGAAAGCCTCAACTGACACGCGCTTCATGGGTCGGATGACCGGGAAGGTGGGTGGCAGTGATGAAGGTGGCTTGGCCTGAGGGGTAGGGAGGGTGAGGTGGGAGGATAGGAGAAAGTGATCACTCCAGGAGAGAGGAGTGGAGAGGGGGATAGAGAGGGGAAGGTCAGAGGAGATCAGAGCATTGAGGGAGTGCCCTGCAGAATAGGTAGGGCCAGAGGGGAGAATGGTTAGTCAAAGAGAGTCGCAGAGGTCACGAAAGTGTCCTGAGGGGGGACAGGAGGCATCCAAGTGGATGTTGAAGTCTCCAAGAAGGAGGAGTTGAGTGGTTGAGGCCAAGAGAGAGGAGGAGAGGTCCGCCCACTCGAAGAGGAAGGAGGAAATCTGACCAGGTGGTCGATAGATAGTAGCCACGGTAAGGGAACGGCTAGGGGAGAGAGAGAGAGCCGGCAGACAAGGCATTCAAAAGAGGAGTAGGTCTGCATAGGAGTGACAGAGGCAGGAATCCACTTGGGGAAGATAAGGGCAACGCCACCACCAGAGCGGTTGGACCTGGGCACAGAGAGGATCTTGTAGCCGTCAGGTAGGAGCATGTCAAAGCTGGTGACAGAACTGGTCGTGAACCAGGTCTCAGTGAGAGCGAGGACATTGAGGTCAAGTTCTTCGAGAAGGCGGCAGATATCAGAGGAATGTTTGACAGCAGGTTGAGAGTGGCAATGTGGAGAAGGTTGCCATCCTTGAAGGACTTATGGGGAGGGGTACAGATCAGCGGTACGCCCTGCGGAGGTGTAGAAGGAGCCCAAGAGGGGGCAGAGAGGGAGGGAGAAGGCAAGGTAGCCGAGGAAAGGGGAGGAGAGACAGCAGGAGAAGAAAGGAAGTTGATGAGGCGCGGGAAGAGTCTATCAAAGAGGTGAAGGTTGGCCTGAGGGCCTTGGACCAAGACGGTCCCATTAGAGTAAACATTAATGATGACTTTGGAGGAGTGGAAGGAGGCCAAGAGGACATCCCAACGGATGCCACCATTAATGGGAGACGAGGAGAAAGGAGCGAGCACAGAGACCATATGAAGAGTCCATAGATCAGGTGAAGGCACGACAAGAGGATGTCGGTGAGAGTTTCCTTGGAGGAGGCACTGGTGTAGGTGTCAGTGATAGGGAGGCCTGGATTGGAGACCATGCTGCTTCATCAAACTGCTGCCCTTCATATTGGTTTGGAGCAGTATAAAAAAAAAATATTTACCTTGGTCCAAACAACAGGGCATACATGGAGGGGTCTCTGGTGCTGCATGAAGCCGCAGAGTACACATGGACGGAAAGTGAATCCTCATTCCCAAACACAGTGAGCACATAGGTTGGCTGTGGAAATCCTCATGCTCAGCCAGATAAATGCACTTGCACACTGTGATAGTCCTTACTGGACGGCACAGTAGCCAATGCCGATGTAGTGAAGGGGACCTCTATGCGGGTATACAGGGATTGGGCAACCGCTGTCTGAGTTTGTGTGCCATCTCAGTTTGCTCTTCCTCTTATGATTGAACCTAGTGCACGAACATGCAGGTAATTTATGGCTGGGCTGGGCGTGTAAGCAGACAAGTAACTGTCCCAACTGCACAAGGATAAACAACCTGCCTAGAGTAAACCCCATCACCTGGGAGTAGAGTCAGTGCATTGGGTGTGGATTTTCTACACAGGGCTAACAGTGGTGGCAAGGAATGAGTTACTTACCTGTAACTTCTGTTCTCCAGCATTGGTATCTTTCATAGAGTCACATGCTGTATAAATATTGCCCGTCAGGCTGGGAATCCTCGGTAAACTGGAGCAGTTTATTTTTAAACTGAAAAAACACCAGTCACTTTAGTGCTCTAATACAGTCATTTCTGGATCATACTGTCAATACCTTATAGAAAGGGCACCCTTAGCTCCACTCCTGGAGGCCATTTTAAGATTTTAGCATAGCACACAAAGTGGCAGTATGAGTCAAGAAGAGTCAGCGGGATAGGCAGAAGGGTGCATGTCAATCTATGATGGATACCATTGCTGGAGAACAGGAGCTACAATATTCCTTCTCCAGCATTGGATCTTTTAGATTCATATACTGTATGAATAGATTACAAAGCAGTAACACATGACTAGAACAGGCGGAGACAAGCTCTTTGTAGAAAACACTTGCCACGGGAGAGATCACGCAAACAGGCTACTGCCTGGTCGACTCTTGACTGTGCCGCAGAATCCCTGTCGACACAGTAAAATCTTGTAAAAGTGTGCATGGACCTCCAGGTCACAGTCCTGCAGATGTTCAACAGGGGAACACCAGAGAGGAATGCCATAATTGCGGCCACTGCACCTGTTGGATGAGCCCTGGGTCAATTGGCAACTGCAAACTTGGAGAGTGTCTTGCTCCTAAAAGAGGGAACAAATGTATCAAAGAGCTGAGAAGTCTTTATTAATGACTTTGTGCATGCATCATAGTATATCAAAGAACGCACTACGTCCAAGGCATTCAAATATCATTCGGCAGGAGAAACGGGAGATCTGAAGAATATGGGTAACACCACTGGCTCATTGAGATGGAATGCTGAAGGGACCTTGAGCACAAAAGACACATAAGTGCGTAGCAACAACTTGGACTTGTGGAAAGTCAGGTAGGGGGCTTTGCAGGAAAAGGCCTGGATCTTGCCTACCCTTCGAGCTGATATGATGGCGATCAGGCTGGTGTAGGGTGTCTGGCTGGGGGAAAAGAACAAAACAGGCCCCTGAGGAACTACTTGACCAGACGGTTAGACAAAAGAGAAGGTGCGGAAGAGGAGCGTTTGTATCGGGATACTGCAGCAAGGTGCACCTTGATGGAGGAGTGTGTCAAGCCAACATTCTCAAGCGATAGCAGATATGGTATTATGTGCTTTGGCTGAATTGTAAAAGGGTCAAGACCTGAGGAGAACACCAAAAAGAAAAAAGTGTCAATTTACTCTTGTAGCAGGCGAGTGTGGAAGAAGTGCAGGCTTGCGCTAGAATGTCTCTGCAGTCCTGAGGCAGTGTGATGGAGCCGAACTCTAGGAGCACATGAGCCAGGCCATCCGTTTGAGAGGTGCCGGGTTGTGGTGGAGGACTGAACCCTCGCTCCTGGAAAGCAGATTGTGCCAACGAAGAAGCTTCTTTGGGGAGAGAAGGACAGGGCATGAAGGTCGGAGTACCAGAACTGTCTCGGCCAGGAAGGGCCCACTAAGATCAGTGTGCAATGATGCAGTCTCAAGACACTGAACACTTGCGCCACCAGTATAATTGGAGGAAAAACGTACAGTAACTTCCCCTCCCTGGGGAACATGAAAGCATCACCCATGCTTTCCGGATGAGGAAACCTGCTGGCAAAAGCCCCTCACCTCTTGTTGTAAGTGGCGAAAAGGTTGACTCAGCAAGTTGAAACTCCTGGAGCTCCCATTCGTGACTGGAGCGCAGTTCCCCGCTGAGGGAATGTGCCATTGTGTTCTGAACAGCTGGGAGGTGGAAAGGAATGAGGAACATCTTCTGCTTCTTTGTTCAGTGCCACAGCATCTGTGCTTCTGTAGACAGATGTGGTGACTCCCTGCTTGTGTATTTAAAACATTGTGGTTGTAATGTCTAACGATCTGAACCATCCAACTGCTGAAATATGGAAGGAAGAACAGAGTGCCCAAAGACTGCACGCAGCTCGAGAAGGTTGAAATGGAGATCCTTCTCCTTGTCTGTCCATAGACCCCTGGCATGCAGATCCCCTGTATGCGCACCCGAGCCCTCCAGTCCGGGATCCATCGTGACAGTGACTTGGTGAGGGGGCAGGTGAAAGGAAGCGCCCTGAACAAGGTGGGTTGGGATCAACCACCAGCAGATCGTCTTTCTGAACTGTTGTGTCAGTGAGACCTTATCCTCCCAGCAACCTGAAGCTTGTCACCAGTGTGCATCGAGGAACTCCTGGAGAGTTTACATGCAGAGTCTGCAGTGTTGTAGTAGGACATCAACCCCAGCAGGGACTTCAAGAGGCAGATAGAAGCCATTGGCAGCCGCGGGAGCTGCAGAGCCTTGACAAGGAGCAATTGTACTCTTTCCTCTGTTGGAGTTTTCATGCAAGAGCGTGTGTCTGGCTGCAACCCCAAGTAGAGCACCCGCAGAGATGGGATCAGAAAGGATTTTTGAAAGGTCAAAGAGAACCCAAGAGACTGTAGGAATTGGATATTCTTAGTGGTGTGATGGGAAGCCCTGGTGAAATATGCAGCCCGTACTAGCCAGTCGAGTTACGAATAGGCATGTGCGCCGGCTCAGTGCAGGATAGTCACTATAGGGGCCAGGCATTTGGTGAAGACCATCAGGCCACCAAAGTCCGAAGGGCAGAGCCTTGAACTGGTAGCGGCAACCTGCCACCATGAAGCGCTGGTAGTGGCAGTGCTTTTAGTGGATGTGGAAATATGCATATTCTAGGTCCAGGGGTGCTAGAAAATCCCCTTTTTTCAGCTTAACAGGTCTTGTTGAAGGGTAACCATTCTGAAAGTCTGTTTTTCTAGGAATTTGTTGAGGATCCGAACTAGGAAGTATCTGGAGTACACACTTTGTCCTCACTGGTTGGGTGGTACTTGCTCAATGGCTCTCCTTGACAGAACTGACTGACCCTCGTGCAATAGAAGATGCATATGTTTCTCCACCTTTTGTAACAGAGCAATGGTAGGCGACAGTTTGACAAACTCCTGAGTGTGGCCCTGCTGCAGTAGGGATATCACCCATACGTTGGTGGTTATGTCTTGCTACTTGTGGACGAACGGCAAAAGCATTCCTCCCAATGGGGTGTGAAAAGTGGGGGGCTGGACTTGAGGCAGATCAAGTCTGCTTAGCCAGCTGACCCCAGGTTTGAGAAGAGACACATCAGCATTGGTTGTCTATAAGATTGTGACTTACTCTTGTATGCGCGTCCGATGCAGAGCAGGAAGGGGACCTGTACGATGGCGACTGGTAGGAGGGCCAATATTCTGTGATCCTGGAAAAAAGATTTTCTCGAGCAAAAGGACTGGCACCGTTGCAATGTGCCCAGTGAGCGGCCAGTCTCCAGGTCGGCTTTGATTATCTGCAAGGTCTCGTTCACCGTCTTCCAGAAGAGGTCAACCCCATTAAATGGCATGTCTACCACCCATAAATGAACTTTTGGCCGGGAGTTGGTAGCCTTGAGCCAGCCTTGCCTGCGAAGCACACTGCCATTCCCCAGCTGTCAGAACCCGGTAAGCGTGATGTCCACGGAGCTCGCATGATCTGAGGCCGCCTCTCCTTCACGAAGAAGGACAAAAGCCCCCTCCTTCTTATCGTCCGGCAGGAACTCAAGAATAGGCTCCATCTTGAACCAGAGCTCCCGGTCGTACCTAGACATGAGGGCCATTGCATTGGCTGCCTTGATGGGTCGAGGCGGCCACTGAGATTACCCTTTTCCCAAATGCATCCAGACACTTTCTTTCCTTGTCTGGGTGAACTGAGCAGGAGGAAGAAGGGTTAACCAGAGTGTTTGGGGGCTGCCGCCGACACCCCATAGTCTAGGATAGGTTGCGCCCTACGACATCTAGGTGCAGAGTCCTGTATTTTTTTAATGAAACCTCTCCTTCCTCGGAGGTGCAGAGGAAGGGTTGGTCATGGTTAAACTGTCTTCTGAGATATCCTCCAGCAGGTGTATGGCCACAATCGATTTTCGGTGTTCTCACTGCTGTAAAGCAAGCAAGCTGTCTTTAGTTTGCTCTTCAGGGGCTAGCCCGAACAGCTTCATCGCCCTCGACATTAGGGTGTGAAAAGACTTAATCTCGTCCGGTGGAGAATCTCGCAGTGGAACCTCCTTCGGTTCACAGCCTGCAGGAATAAGGGCATCAAACCCGTTCGTGTCTGTGCCAGTGGGGTGTGTGGAGGCATTGCAGCAGGGCACATTATCCTCCAACTCTGTGTCTGTTAGTATCTGCACCGGAGCTGGAGGGCGGTAGTCTCTTGGACGGCGAGGAGGGGCAGCTGACCAACTCGGGCCTGGTTGTGGTGTAGAAGAAACAGGCAATCTGTGTTGGAGTTCCGACACCAGTGATTGTAAGGTGGTTAGAATACCAAGGAGACATTTCTAGGAACTGCAGGAATGTCAGGAGGGAATACCCATGGAACCGGAGCTGCTTTAGGCGGAGGCATGTCCAATTTGGGGTTGGAGTGCACCTCTTCCAACACCATCTTTTCGTCAGAACAGACTCCCAATGGCCCTTCAAAATCAAAATTAGGCTGTAGGATGTCTTCTGGCGGAACAGTCGACGAACTTGATCTTTCCAGGGTGATCCCAAGAGCCAGTGGAAGAGGGCGAACAGGACTATGCAAGGCAGCCAAGGTGGATGTCTGAGCCAACAAAGGAGTCCAGGATGCCGCAGGCATAGTCTTAATCATGGATGAAAGAGACTTGATTGATGTCGATGGTGTCGTGGTGGAAGGTTTTTGAACACTCGTCGATGGGGTCTTAGTCGGGGTTGTTGACGGTGTTGTGGTCGAAGATTTCTGCGTCGACAGGATTTTACTATTCTAAGACAAAGATCTGCCATGAACCATCGGTTGAGTCGTAGGTGAAGAAATAGACTACTTGGACAACGATTTCTCTGTAGACAAGGGGAAGGACTTGGCATCAGTGGTCGTCGATGGCAACAACACACATCTTTGAAGAAGACCAAGAGGAGGGTGTCGTACTGTGTGCCTTTTTCCTGCTCCAAGATACCTCTGTGTGACCTGGACCTCTTGCTAGAGGTGGTATGCTGTGCTGCTCTACCTTGCCTGAGCCAGGCATGACTGCGGACTGAAAGAGAGTCAGAGGCGCCCCCCCCCCCCCCGGGCATCCTCAAGCCATGCCACTAGCCGTTTTATTGAAAAACGACTGGCAGATCTCACACTCCTGGATGATGTGCATTTTTATTTTATTTGTACTTCTAAACTGCCGTACGCCATAGCGCTGAACATGTCCCATCAAACAGGGTACAATAAAATAATTACAATATCATCAGATGAATGCAAAAGATGGGATGCGAGGGTAGTCCGAAAAAAGAGAATAGGTAGATAAGGAGAGAAGAGAAAGAGGAAGTGTGATTCAGTGTAAAGGAGCTAGAAGGGAGAAAAAACAAGAATGGGATTGAGCACACAGAGTATGAGGAACTAGTAAATAGAGAGACTGAGATCAAAGTGATCGAGACGGGACATAACAGAAGAAGAAAGATAAGATGGGGCCAAAATTATGAAGATATTTAAAAACTAAACAAAGAAAGTTCAACTTCAACCAAGCATGAAAAGATAACAATCCAAGGGATGCTAATGATGATGAGATAGAAGAGAGAGAAGACAGAGAAAGTGAAAATTGATGTGGAGCCAACCTGGAGACCAGAAAACAGAAGAGATTACACAAGTAATACAATAGAAGAGAGGAAATTAGTTTAGCCACATTGAAAATAAGAAACAAGACCACCAAGGGATGCAAGGAAACATGACAGCGTAATTGTCGGCACCCGCCATCAAGAAAGAGATGAGGAGACGCTGATCCAGGCCGCCCTGGTGCGTAAAAGTGGTATGGAGGAAGAGCAGCAGAGGGGGTGCTGGACCCCCAAGAGCAAAATCAAGGGTTGGGCCCAAGCGGGAGCAGTGTTTGTGGTACGAGCCCTCGTGGACCTGACAAGCTGTGCGGAGCAGTGGCACAGGAACTTCCCTGCGTCATCCGTTGGAACCAGCAACCTTTGGAGAAGACCGCAGCGCTCATGGGGTGCCTGCACCTGCCTGAGGCATCAGAAGAGTGAGGGCGGCCCCAGAGGGCCGCTAGCAAGGCGGGAGGCTCCTGCTGGAACAGAGCTCCTGAGGAGGCAGAGCCGGCTGGGAAAAGGTGAGCAGACCCCCCGGGAGGAGCAAAGAGTAGAGGGTGAGGGGTGCGACACAGCACCTCGCTTTGGCATCTGGGCCAGCCCAGAACTAAGTGAAGTGGTGCACAGCGGCAGATGTACTCCCCTTCACACATTATCAAGCCCAGTGGACAGCAGTGACACTGCAGAAGATCAGAGCGGTCTGCAGCCCGGGGCCTGTGGCGGTGATCCAACAACAGAGACAAGCCCATGGAGGCCGGTCCTCACATATAGGCCTCCCCCAGCACTGAGTGGTGTGCAGGAGGGGACAGGAGATGAGTGGAGCAGCAGCCACTCCACAGACTGGTCTGGGCATTGCTACATATGAGTGTGTGGCAAGAGGCAGCAGGCGGCATCTACATGGATAAAAAAAAGTACTCTTTGCTGGGGATTATTATAACACAAGTACAGACATTGGTGCGGAAGGCATGCAAGGACAGCATTCCACCCACACTGGGGTCAGAAACACATGATGCAATAATAGGAGCCCCCCCCCTGGTGGACTGCCCTGTGGTCTGGGGGCAAAATGCAATGTGGTTATAGCTGCCTGGCCCACCCGAGAAGACCCAAGTTAGGAGGCAGTGGTGGGGCCATCCATGGCCTGTTATGTGGGGACTGCCCCGAGCGTTGAAGGAGCAGGACTTTGGTCTGGTAATATGAGGAGGAGGGCTGCTGGCCTGCACGGGGGACTTGACCCAGGTGAAGGGAATCCTTTTGAGACTGCCACTAAAACCACAGGGCCAAGTGCAGACGGACACAGGGGACGAATAGGAACTGAAGAGAGGAGAAGTCTCTGGCCTTCTCTGGGCCCTGCACTCAGTGTGAGGGGGTTATAGCAGACACCGGAGCGCAGGAAGTCCACTGTAGGTGGTGAGAACTTGCATTGGCCGCCAACCCCTCGTAGGGATACCCCAAGGGCAGTGAATGTGGACACTGAAGTAAAGGCAGACAGGGTGACACAGTGAAAAACTCCCGCGAAGATTGTGCTGCGAGAGCTTGGACCTGCAGGAGAGGAAGGGCATTGCAGCCGAGGACGATGTCTGCCGGAAAGCCTGGCGGAGAGGTGGGAGTGATGCGGGGGGGAGGTCACAGAAAGGGAGGCTGCTGCCGGGTGGATGTATCAAATTTTGCCAGAAAAGAGAAGTATTTGGGCGGAAATTAAAGCACTTTGGGGGGGCCCTCAGGCGTCCCTTGCAGACCCAACGGTGAGGATGAGCACAGTGGAAAGCAGGATCGACGGCCTGGAAAATAACAACTCAACGCCGATATGGTTGAAATGTGCCTGGATGCCCAAATGACAGAGCTGAAGCTACATGAGGAAGAAGTTACTCTGAAGACGGATGACTTGGAGAACGGAGTGGAGGAACAACATACATATACTGGGGTTGAGGGAAACAGACGGGGAAAACCCTAGCCAAGTGGAGAACAAGGTGCAAGGCATTGTCAATCAGTTATTCGAGGCAAAAGGGGGCAAAGAGGTGCAATTCGAAAGGGCGCACAGAGGCGGTAAGCCTTATGGAACTGGGCCACGATCAATTGTTGCCAGATTCGCGGAGTATAAGGACAAGGCAGACGTGTTGCAAGAGCACGTGCGAGGCAAGATATGGAGCATCAGGGCTCTCGCATTACAATTTACCAGGACCTGTCCAATCTAACATTGTCTCGCAGAAGGGACTGCCGGTCGCTGCCGAAGTGGCTTAACGAAAAAAGAGTGTTGGTACAGGTGGGCATTCCCATTTGCTCTATAGTTTGAGATGGATGGAATAGACTGTCGGAAAACATTGGCGGAGGAAGCTGAGCAGACACTGAGCCACCCAACTTCAGATGCAGAGCAATGTCAACAGGCGAGCCGGGCGAAGCTACGTACAGGGCGGACTGAGTGGGTTCTTTGTTTTTGTTAGGATGCTGGAGGAAGGGTGTTAGGATGTTGGAGGAAGGGTGTTAAGACTCCCTCTCTAGGTGGCCCTCAGTGGGAAGGTGGGTGTCTCAGAAGCATTTCACTGCCTTTTGCAGTTTGTAGTTTATGCAGCTTTTACAGTTAAGGTTTTTGGTGAGTGGTGTAGTATTTTGGGCAGCAAGGGTAAGCAGTGAACTTTCTCGAAGGAGGCACTAAGTCTCTAATTCTGTGGGGGAGAAAAAGTCATGTACATGGGGTGGATGGCACAGGTTGAAGACAAGTTAATGGGGACTAGCACTGGAGGGAGGAGTCCGGTTGTGGGGACCCTGAATGTTAAAGAGCTGAACTCCCCCACAAAGAGGTCCCTGGTAGCGTGTTAGTTCAAGAAGGCAGCTCTAGATGTGCAGTTTTTGCAAGAAACCTGACTGGCAGAGGGGGAGGAGAGGCGGTTGCTGGAAATGGGCAGGTGTACTGGGCATCAGGGCCAGCGGGGAGCAGTGGGAATAATACTGCATAAGCAGCGACAGAAAGAGAATTGTTTAACAGTGAAATTGATGGAGGGGTGCTTGCTCATAATGCATGGTGTTTTGGAAGGGGTGAGGTTGGTTCTAGTGGCACTTTACGCTCCTAACCAAGGCCAAGTAGTATTCATACAGGGGGGCTCTGGACCCAATAATGGCAACCAGGAGTGAGCTGTACATTGTGGGTGGGGACTTTAATTAATAGGCAGACGAATTGTGGGACAGAACGTCAGCAAGGGACCCCCCTCTTGCTGGCGGGGGAGAGGCTTGAGGGGCATCTGGGTCACCCCATTGCGGCAGGAGGATTGGTAGATGTGTGGAGAATGATGCACCAAGGGATGGAGGGGTATACCCTTTTTTCTGAACCCCACACCACATATACAAGAATTGACTACCTGCTTAAGAACGGGGACCAAGGAGGGAGGGTGCTTGGCAGTGGCATTCGACCGTTGGGGTGGTCAGATCATGACACGGTTGTAATGAAACTGGATGTAGGGGGGTTTAGCAGAGCAGATGGCGCTGTAATGAGGCCCTGTGGCGGGACCCGCTCTTTGCAGAGAAATTTGAGGAGGAAATGATGGCATACTTTGAGATTAATGACACAGGGAGGTTGATGTTAATTTGGTCTGGGATGCCGCGGAAGGCCACCCGGAGGGGGCTCCTGATGCAGGAGGGGGCATACAGGGAGAGGGAAAGGGGACTACGGGAGGAGTTGCTCAGAGCGGAAATTCTGGAATGGGAGTCGCGGATGCACAGGGAGCGGGGGGGTATGATGGGGAGGTGGTGGACTCAATACAGAAGACAAGAGCAGAGCTGAAGGGAATTCGACTGGGGGATACTCGATGTAAAATCAAGTATCTTAAGCAGAAATTTGATGAGAAAGGAGATAAGGCGGATGCACTGTTGGCCGTGAGGCTCAGAGCACAGAGGGCCGAAAGGCGGGTTGTGGAGCTGAAGGATGAGGAGGGCTCAGTGGAGGACACGGCCGATGGGATAGCCGAAAGCTCTGCACGCTATTGTGAGGGCCTGTATGGCACAGAGCGTGCAGAGGCAGGGAAGAGGTTTGAGGAATATCTCGAGGTGTGGACATGGTGGCGCTCACTAGCACAGAGGTCGAAGGTGCTGAAGGCAATCCAGTGGCTCCCCAATGGTAAGGCCCCGGGCGACGACAGTTACACAAAGGATTTTATTAACAGTTCTCGGGGTTCCTTGTGGCGCAAAAGACAAAAGTATATAATATTATACTTGAAACAGGGGCTGCCCCAGAATCCTTTAGTAATGCGCTGATCACGGTGAAATACAAGATGGAGAGGGATCCGAAACGGTGCTCCTCCTACCATCCAATATCGCTGCTTAATGTTGATGAAAAAATATTTGACTCATACTGGCCGCCCATTTAGAAGGACTGATGCCACGGCTAATGCACTAGGATTAGGTGGGTTTCATAGCAGGAAGGCAGGGGACTGATGCAATTATGAAAATCCTGGACCTCATGGAACAGGTTTCTGCTAAGTCGGAGGGATTCGCACTACTGAGCCTGGATGCTGAAAGGGTAACTGACCGATTAGAGTGGGAATTCCTGTTTGCAGTAATTCGCAAGATAGGGTTTGTGGAGAGAATGCGGCATGCAATCGGCACCATAAATGCAGCGCCAAATGCGAGGTTGGTGGTCAATGGGTGGGTGTGCCGGACCTTTTACCTTAGTAGAGGCACTAGACAGGGATGTCCTTTGTACCCCCTGTTTGCGTTAGCCATAGAACCGCTAAGCATTAAGGTAAAGGATGATGAGCAGGTGGCTGGCATCAGAGTAGGAGAGACACAGAGTATAAGATTAGTCTCTACGTGGATGATGAACTAGTTACTCTTACCTTGTAACGTTCTTTCGATGGGATGTTCCTCCGACGTATTCCTTATCTTAGATAGAAATCCTTCAGCTTTGCTGGCCTCGGAAAATTTTTTCGCCAGAGGGCGCTGCGCGTCGATGATCGCCGAGTCGATGACCCTCGACGGCCTCCGTGCCGACGTCGACGTCATCCTGCCTATAAAGGCCGCGCGCAGCGTCCGTTGCTCAGTTCCGTTTTGTAGTCCCCAGTAATGTTTTTGGATTAGACTAATCACCTTGAAGGAGCATAGGCTGCAAACCCACAGGAAGTCATACTGCGGGGATGGATGGGAGGGTCGATAAGGAATACGTCGGAGGAACATCCCATCGAAAGAACGTTACAAGGTAAGAGTAACTAGTTCTTCGAAGGGATTGTGTCCTCCGACGTATTCCTTATCTTAGATAGACTCCCATAGCAGTGGTATTGTGACTGGAGGCGGGAGTAATAAAAGTTATGTTACCCTTCCAGAATGGACAGAGTGTAACACAGCCTTGCCGAATCTAGTTTCTTGACTAGAGGAGGAATCCAGGCTATAGAATTTGGTAAATGTATGTGCGGACGACCATGTGGCAGCCGCACATATATCTCGAATTGGCACCCCTCTTTGAAGGGCTGAGGATGTTGCGATACCCCTGGTAGAATGAGCCCTTAGATTTTGAGGAGGCTCCTTTCCTGCCAATTTGTAGCACTCCAGAATGGCTAAAATAATCCATCTGGAGATGGTTTGTTTTGTTATTGGAAGGCCCAACTTATGTCCTGCATAACCTACAAAGAGTTGGTCTGCTTGTCTGATCTTAGCCAATCTGCTGATATAGAAGCTCAAGGCTCGCTTAGGGTCCAGCCTGTGCAGTCTCTCTTCCTCCTTCCCCGGATGAGGAGGAGGGTAGAAAGAAGGTAATATAATCTTCTGAGTGATGTGAAACTCCGAGACTACCTTCGGGAGGAAGTTAGGCTTCACCTGAAGAACAACTTTGTCCTTGTAAAAGATTGTATGTGGAGGTTTACACGATAAGGCTTGCAACTCGCTAACCCTTCTAGCAGATGTCAATGCTATTAGCAAAACAGTTTTGAGGGTGAGAAGCTTCAATGAACAAGAGTGTAGTGGTTCAAAAGGGGCACCCTTTAGGAAGTTTAAAATTAGGTTTAAATCCCATAAGGGAACTTGAAAAGGTTTCGGGGGATAAACATTAGTTAATCCTTTTAGGTATTGTATTACCAATGGAATTTTGAAGTATGAAGGCTCCTCTGCAGTGCGCTTAAAGATTGATAGCGCTGCGAGATAGCCCTTAATTGTGCCAACCTGTAGGCCTGAATTAGCCAGGTAAAGTAAGAATGACAACACCATAGGTGTACCACAAGAAAAGGGTTCAATATTCTTTTCTCTGCACCAGCTGCAAAATTTGTTCCAACGGCAGCGGTATAGAGTTTTAGTTGCCGGCCTTCTGGCCGAAAGCAACACCTCCATAACATCATCCGGAAGGTCCCAATCCTTGTACCTCAACCTTTCAGACACCAAGCGTGAAGGTTGAGGGTCTTGATGGCTGGATGGAGAACCTGACCTTCCTTCTGCGAGAGAAGATCCTCTCTGTATGGCAGTCGAATTGGAGGGCAGATGGACATGTCTAGAAGGTCCGGGTACCACGTTCTCCTGGCCCAATCCGGGGCAATTAGGATCATGGTCTTCCGAAACCTTCTCAACCTCCTGATCATTTGAGGAATGACAGGGACCGGAGGGAACGCGTACAGAAGTGGGAACTCCCAGTCCACTACGAACGCATCTCCTAGAGCTCCTCTCGGGGGAAATTCCCTTGAGCAAAATCTGTCGCACTTCCTGTTGATACTGGTGGCGAACAGATCCACTTGAGGGGTTCCCCAAAGGGCGAAGATCTCTTGAAGGACTTCCTGAGCTATCTCCCACTCGTGAGAGACTGTGCTCTGCCTGCTCAGAGCGTCCGCTGTCAAGTTCTTCTCTCCGGCTAGGTGAATTGCCGATAGAGAGATTCCTTCCTGAATTGCCCAAAACCAGAGCTGCATCGCCTCTCTGCACAGTGGTAGTGAGCCTACGCCTCCTCTTTTGTTGAGGTAGTGCATGGCCACTGTATTGTCCGTCATTATTAGGACGTTTCTTCCCCGTACAGACGGCAGAAAAGCCTTCAGCGCTAGTCTGATGGCTCTCAGCTCCAACAGGTTGATATGTAGTTTGGACTCCGATGGAGACCAACGACCGCTGATGGTCAAGTCGTTGGCGTGAGCTCCCCACCCCGTGAGTGAGGCATCCGTGACTACTGTTATCTCCGGCCATGGTTGCCAAAACATTTCTCCTTTCAGGATGTTCTCCCGACAGGCCCACCACTGAAGGTCTCGGGCTACTTTGACCGGGATCCGAAGGAGATCTGTCATCCTTCCTGAGAACTGTGACCACTGAGTTCTCAGTGCCCACTGGAGGGATCTCATTCTCAGGCGAGCCTCCGGCACGAGGAATATGCAGGATGCCATGAGGCCTAGCAACCTCAGAAAGTCGTAGGCTGGGAGATATTGGGCATTCTGAAATCTGATGACCATCTGCAGAATATCTCGAGCCCTCACCTCTGGTGGCAAGGCTTTTCCCAGGGAAGTGTCCAGGACTGCTCCAATGAATTGGAGTCTCTGTGATGGTATCATCTGTGACTTCTTTAAATTGAGGGAGAAGCCCAGCTTGTGAAGGAAGTGGCAAACATAATCTAGTTGTCTCTGAGCCTGTTCCGAAGATACAGCTCTGATCAACCAATCGTCTAGGTAAGGGTAGACATGAATCCCTTCCCTCCTTAGACTTGCAGCCACAACCGACATTAGCTTGGTAAAGACCCTCGGGGCGGAGGTTAGCCCAAATGGCAGAACTCGAAATTGATAATGAGAGCTGCCAATTGCGAACCTCAGGTATCTCCTGTGCCTGGGATGGATCGGCACATGGAAATAAGCGTCCTGGAGGTCTAGAGATACCAACCAGTCCTGAAGCTGGAGGGCCTGAAGGATCTGAGAGAGAGTCACCATCTTGAACTTGTCCTTTCGGAGGAATTTGTTCAATTCCCGTAAGTCTAAGATGGGTCTCAGTCCTCCGTCCTTCTTCGGTATTATGAAGTAGGGGGAGTACCAACCCTTGTTCCTTTCCGCTACAGGTACCAGTTCTATGGCACCTTTCTCTAGCAGGTCTAAAACCTCCTGCAAGAGGAGCGGATCTGGAAGCTTCAAAGGGTTGTTCCCCGGTGGATGACTCTGAGGGATATGTAGGAAGGGCAGGCAGTAACCTTGGGCCACTGTCTCCAGAGCCCAAGCATCTGACGTAATAGCCTGCCATTCCGTCAGATGGTGAGTTAACCTGCCCCCTACTGGTGTTCTGTGAGGGGAGACCTCAGAGTGGTTTTGAAGCGGCTGATGCAGTTGCCGAAGGTAAAGTGGCTCCTGCTCCTGCGGGTGCGGCTTTCTTTCCCCTACCCCGTCCACCACGGGTAAATCTTCCTTGGCCTCTTTGAGCCGGTCGTCCCCTGCCCCTTCCATATGAGGAATAGTAACGAAAGGACCGTCCTCTCCACGATGATCCCGAAGGACGAAAGGTATTCTGACGGATAGCAGCTCCCAATGACTTGGCTGCTGCCTTGGACGTTTGCAGTTTCTCCAAACTGTCATCCGCCTTCTTTCCAAAGAGGGTAGAACCGTCAAAGGGCATATTCAAAAGCCTGGTCTGCACGTCAGAGGCAAAACCAGACTTCCTCAACCACGCATGCCTGCGGATTGTGGTACTTGCCGCCATGGCCCTGCTGATACTGTCAGCAGAATCTAGGCCAGTTTGTAGGGTCTCGCACATCGCATCTTTACCATCCCTGATGATGTTTAAAAATGCGTCCCTTTCCTCTCCTTCTTGGAGGCAGTCAGCCGCTGATGAAGCGCACTCCCAAAGGGTGTGGCTGAACCTAGCGAGCGTACAGGTCGCGTTAATAGACTTTAACGCCATACTACAGGCAGAAAAAACCTTCTTAGCCATGGCATCATACTTTTTGTCATCCCTATCCTGCGGAGCAGTGGGGTATGCAGATGTGCTGCCTGATGAGGTTGCAGCCTGTACAACCAAGCTCTCAGGAGTAGGGTGTTTTGACAAATATTCAGGGTCAGAACTAGCCACCCTGTATTTTGTTGACAGTTTTTTATTTACTGCCGGGATAATTTCTGGCGTTTCCCAGTTTGTCAAAATCCTTCTCTGTAGAGCAGAGTGAAATGGAACCACAGGATCCTCCTGTGGGCCCTTGTCCAGTATGTCAGTGAGGTCATCCTGCTGAAAGGCAGGAGAAGGTGCAGACCAACCCATAAATTCTATGATTCTAGACATCAGAGCTCTATATGGAGTCTCCGCATGTTCTCCTGGGTCTGGTTTGATAAATTCTGCTTCAGGAGAAGTGTCCAAGCCACTAGCTTCCTGAAGTGCATCCTGAAGATTTTTTAATCTTCCTTCCTCAGAGGCGAAAGTCTCTGGCTCTGGTGATGTGGTCCTCTGTAAATCAATATCTTGGTCTGAATCCTCCCTTTCCTCAAAAATCGAGGTTAAAGGGGGATACATTGGTTTTTGGAATGGTATAAACCCCATTTCCAATGCAGAAGGAGCCATCATCACAGGCCTTGAAAACGTCGATGTCGTCGACACCGACGTGAAAGTACTCGAAGGCGCCGTGAAAAGCGTCGAGAAATGTGTACTAGGCCTCGAAGAACTCGAAAGGATCGGAGTCCTGCTCGAGAACGACGTCGACGTTCTCGGCGTCGAGTCGGAGGTCTTTTGTCTAACCGTTGGCTGTGGAGTAGCCGTGGTTATTTCCTTCACCGGCGTCGATATCGGCGTCGACGTCGGCGTCGACTCGATCGACTGATGCGCCGATGAATCCTTCGACAACGGCGTCGATGGCGCCGACCTCTGTTTCGAAGGAGTTTTCGACGATGGCGTCGATGATGCTTTATCTCCCGATGGCTCGAGGCGCTTTCGGGTTGACTTTTCCGCCGGGTACTGCGACTCGCGGCGTTTAGATTTTTTGGGTTTTTTACCCGGGGTATCACCCTCAGCTGTCTTCGAGGGGGACGAGGCCGCTTTCTCGAAGACGCTTAGCATCTTTTTCCTGAATTCCTCCCACTCAGCTTGCGAGCTGCGTTTTGTGGGGCAATGAACTCTCTCAGGAGAACTCGACGAAGATGACGAAGGGGATCTCCTACGTCTCTTCTTCGAGTGTCTCGATGTCGACGAGTGGTGGGAGCCACTTCGTGATCTAGATCGAGAGTGTTTTTTATGGTGAGGAGACGAACGTCTCGACTCTACCGAAGAAGCTTTCGAGGAAGTTAAAGTTGACCTACCTCTCTCGAGCTTCCCCCTACGCTCCTTCAAGGCTTTTGCCGTCATGGAAAGGCATTCCTCACACTCCGAACTCTGGTGCGTGATTCCCAGACACCACAAACAGACCCTGTGAGGGTCCGTCAACGACATTTTCTTCCCGCAGTCTCGGCACTTTTTGAAACCGGACCGAGGGGTCGTCGGGTCGGAGGAGGATGCCATCGATATCGAGGTAAATAGTAGTTATTATATACGTTATCTTGACGAGAACTGAGCAACGGTGTTCCGAGGCACAACGAAGCGCGGAAAAACGGAACTGAGCAACGGACGCTGCGCGCGGCCTTTATAGGCAGGATGACGTCGACGTCGGCACGGAGGCCGTCGAGGGTCATCGACTCGGCGATCATCGACGCGCAGCGCCCTCTGGCGAAAAAATTTTCCGAGGCCAGCAAAGCTGAAGGATTTCTATCTAAGATAAGGAATACGTCGGAGGACACAATCCCTTCGAAATTCTCCATCTTTCTGAGGTGGCTACTTCGGTCCGGGGTGGACTTCGGCTGCTGGCTGAGTATGGACCTGTATCAGGGTTCAAATTTAATATGGATAAATCCGTTCTTTTTCCCCTGGGTTGAAGGTCGGCAGGCTGATGATGACCTGGCTGACTGACTTTGGCATTCCGATTGCTAAAGATAGTATAAAGTATCTGGGGATACAGATTCCCAAGGATCTCAATGATTTTGGTCTTCACATAGACCCCCACCTCTCTCCATCTCATCACATTTCTCTTACAGCCAGATCTTGCTGCTTTCACCTTTATAACATCCGTAAAATTAGATCCTTCCTAACCTTTCATGCTACTAAACTCCTAATCACCTCCCTCACCTTCTCCAGACATTTTTACTGTTACACTCTTCTCTTTGGACTTCCTTCCACTCACCTCTCCCCCCTTAAATCTATCTACCACTCTGCCATCCGCTCCCTCTGCCTTCTCTCACCTCACGACTCCATCTCGTCTTCTCTTACCTCACTAGGATGGCTCTCTTTTCACTCCCAGCTTAAATTGAACTTCCTCTGTCTAGTCTTCAAATCCCTCTATGGTCTCGCCTCTCCCTACCTAGCCTCCCTTCTCACATTCTATACTCCTTCTCGTTCACTCCGCTCTTCTGATCTTTTCATACTCTCTCCTCCTCCACCCTGTGCCCCTTCTCGCTTCCGCTCTTTCCCATTATTTGCTCCTTTCCACTGGAACCGCCTACCTCTCCACATCCGCTCTATTACCTCCTACGCTTCTTTCCGCACTTCTCTAAAATCTTATCTTCCATTATCCCCCCCTAACACCTTTTTGCTTTCTCTCTTACTTCTAATTCTACCTCTAACCACACCTCCTACTCCCTCTCTCACTTTGGTCCCTCTCCAATCACACTTAACCTCATCAATAACGCAAATTGTTCCTTGTACTGTTTTCTGGTTTGATTCAATTGTTATGTAATGCTTGTTGTATTTTTCTTGTTCCTCTTGTAAAGCGCTTTGGCGTATAGCGCTATATAAATGACAATAAATAAAAAAAAAAATACAAATACAAATCTTTATATGATTAGTTACCCTCGGCTGTTGTGCATGCTCGTTCCTTCCGAAGGTGTTATATTTTTATCAGGCGCTGCCAATTGCGAGGCCCACTTTACAGAAATGAAGCATTGGCTGGAGAGGTTTATACGGCAGGGGCAGAAACAGAGGGTGCTCTACAGGGTGTTGATACTAACAAAAGAGAAGGGGGCATGGGGTTATCAGACATGTGTTTATACTATAGAGCAGCACAGTTCCAGGATTTGATTCGGCACCTGAGAACTGACCAGCAGCTACAGTGGGTGAACTACCTGCTGAGGCCAGTAACGGTAGGAGAGCGGCTTTGGGTGCCCTTTAACAACGATCCTGCATAATGTACATGAGCATTGCATTCTGGGCCCTCTGTGAGCCCAATGGAGAACTAAGAGGGAAATTACAGTCGTTACAACGTGGCCCTCATCATTGAGCCACATATAGGCGCCCCCGTATGGGATAGTATTCTGGATCATGCACTGTTTCAGGAGTGGTATGAGGCAAGGCTTGAAAGGGTGGGGCAGGTTATGAAGGGAGAGGAGTGTATAGGCCTGACTGTGCTGGAGGACTGCTCAGGTATAGGGTCATAGTCACTGTTTAAATACCTTCAGTTAAAAGACACATTAATGAGTCAAAAATGGAAGGGGGCCCTACAGGGGGGCTTGACGACCAACAAAGAAACTGGGAACGGAGGTCTCTATGAAGGGTTTGGTCTCCAAACTGAATCAAGCCCTGCTGGGGGGCCAGGTGTGAGACATAGAAGAACAAGTTACTTCTTACCTTGTAACGTTCTTTCGATGGGTGGTTCCTCCGACGTATTCCTTATCTTTGATAATTCATCTCCAGCTTGCTGACCTCAGAAATTTTTTCTCTGTAGAGGGCGCTGCGCGTCGACGTCCGCCGAGTCGATGTCCCTCGACGGCCACCGTATCGGCGCCGACGTCACCATGCCCATAAATAGCCACGCGCGGCCTCCATTGCTCAGTTCCGTTTTGTAGCATAAGAAAAGTCATGCCTGAATTGTTTATTGACCTTGAAGGAGCATAAGCTGCAACCACAAGGGAAGTATTACTGCGGGGATGGATGGGAGGGGCAATAAGGAATACGTCGGAGGAACATCCCATCGAAAGAAAGTTACAAGGTAAGAAGTAACTTTTTCTTCGAAGGGATTGTGTCCTCCGACATATTCCTTATCTTGGATAGACTCCCATAGCAGTGGCATGTAATTGGAGGTGGGAGTAAGAATGTCATGTATCCCTTTAGGGATGAACGGAATGTAATACGGCTTTGCCAAATCTGGTCTCTTGAATAGTGGAGGAATCCAGGTTGTAAAATGTTGTGACTATGTGCTGACGACCATGTGGCAGCCGCACATATGTCTCTGACCGGTACCCCTCTTTCGAGGGCCGACGAGGCTGCAATACCCCTGGTTGAATGAGCCCTAAGATTTTGGGATGGCTCTTTCCCTGCCAGTTTGTAACATTCCAGAATGGCCAAAATAATCCACCTGGAAATGGTTTGTTTTGTTATGCGTAATCCCAACTTGTGGCCCGAGTATCCTACAAACAGTTGGTCTGCTTGCCTGATCCTAGCCATTCTGCTGATGTAAAAGCTTAGAGCTCGCCTTGGGTCCAGCCTATGTAGCCTTTCTTCCTCTTTCCCCGGATGGGGAGGAGGGTAGAACGAAGGTAAGGTAATTTTCTGAGTAATATGAAATTCAGAAACCACCTTTGGGAGGAAATTAGGCTTCACCTGTAGGACGTCTTTGTGGAAAATTGTATGTGAGGGTTTACAGGAGAGAGCTTGTAGCTCGCTCACCCTCCTAGCAGATATTATTGCTACCAATAGGACAGTTTTAAGCGTGAGAAATCTCAGCAAACAAGAGTGAAGTGGTTCGAATGGAGTGCCCATTAGGAAGTTTAAGACTAAATTTAAGTCCCATAAGGGAACTTGGAATGGTTTTGGAGGATAAACATTAGTCAATCCCTTGAGAAATTGTATCACTAGAGGTAGTTTGAAATACGATGGTTCCTCCGCAGTGCGCTTGAAGATTGAAAGCGCTGCGAGATAGCCTTTTACAGTGCCAACTTGAAGGCCTGAGTTTGCCAAATAGAGTAGAAACGATAACACCATTGGTGTACCACATGAAAAAGGGTCGATATTCCCTTCTCTACACCAGCTGCAAAATGTGTTCCAACGGCAGCGGTATAAAGACTTTGTTGCTGGCCTTCTGGCCGAAAGCAACACCTCCATGACGTCATCAGGGAGGTCCCAATCCTTGCACCTCACCCTTTCAGAAGCCAAGCGTGAAGGTTGAGGGTTCTAATGTCTGGATGGAGAACCTGACCTCCCTTCTGCGAGAGAAGATTCTCTTTGAGTGGAAGACGGATTGGAGGGCAGATGGACATATCTAGAAGGTCCGGGTACCACGTTCTCCTGGCCCAGTCCGGGGCAATTAGGATCATGGTTTTCTGGAATCTTCTCAACCTCCTGATCATTTGAGGAATAACAGGGACTGGTGGAAACACGTAAAGGAGTGGAAACTCCCAGTCCACTACGAACGCATCTCCTAGAGCTCCTCTCGGGGGAAATTCCCTTGAACAGAACAGATCACACTTGCTGTTGGTGCTTGTGGCGAACATATCCACCTGAGGGGTTCCCCAAAGGGCGAAGATCTCTTGAAGGACTTCCTGAGCTAGCTCTCACTCGTGGGAGACTGTGCTCTGCCTACTCAGAGCATCCGCTGTCAAGTTCTTCTCTCTGGGTAGGTGGACTGCCGATAGAGAGATTCCTTCCTGAATTGCCCAAAACCAGAGCTGCATTGCCTCTCTGCACAGTGGCAGTGACCCTACGCCTCCTCTTTTGTTGAGGTAGTTCATGGCCACTGTGTTGTCCGTCATTATCAGGACATTTCTCCCCTGTACTGATGGCAGGAAAGCTTTCAGCGCTAGTCTGATCGCTCTCAGCTCCAATAGGTTGATGTGTAGTCTGGACTCCGATGGAGACCAACGACCGCTGATGGTCAAGTCGTTGGCATGGGCTCCCCACCCCGTGAGTGAGGCGTCTGTGACTACTGTTATCTCCGGCCATGGTTGCCAAAACAGTTCTCCTTTCAAGATGTTCTCTGGATAGGCCCACCATTGAAGGTCGCGGGCTAGCTTGTCCGAAATCCGGAGGAGATCTGTCATTCTCCCTGAGAATTGCGACCACTGAGTTTTCAGTGCCCATTGAAGAGGTCTCATTCTCAGGCGAGCCTCTGGCACAAGGAAGATGCAGGATGCCATGAGGCCTAGCAACCCCAAAAAGTCGAAGGCTGGGAGACGTTGGGCATTTTGGAACTTGTTGACCATCTGCAGAATATCTTGAGCCCTCACCTCTGGTGGCGAGGCTTTTCCCAGGGAAGTGTCCAGGACCGCTCCAACGAACTGGAGTCTCTGTGATGGTATCATCTGTGACTTCTTTAAATTGAGGGAGAAGCCCAGTTTGTGAAGGAAGTGGCAGACATAATCTCGCTGGATCTGAGCTTGTTCCGAAGATACAGCCCTGATCAGCCAATCGTCCAGGTAGGGGTAGACGTGGATCCCTTCCCTCAGACTCGCAGCCACTACCGACATTAGCTTGGTGAAGACCCTCGGGGCGGAGGTCAGCACAAATGGCAGAACTCGAAATTGATAACGAGAGTCGCCAATTGCGAACCTCAGGTATTTCCTGTGTTTGAGATGGATTGGCACATGGAAATAAGCATCCTGAAGGTCCAGAGATACCAGCCAGTCCTGGAGCTGGAGGGCCTGAAGGATCTGAGAGAGAGTTACCATCTTGAACTTGTCCTTCCTGAGGAACTTGTTCAATTCTCGTAAGTCCAGGATGGGTCTCAGTCCTCTGTTCTTCTTTGGTATGAGAAAGTAGGGGGGAGTAACAGCCCTTGTACCTGTCCGCTACAGGTACCGGTTCTATGGCACCTTTCTCTAGCAGGTCTATAATTTCCTGCAAGAGGAGCGGATCTGGAACTTTTAGAGAGCTGTGCCCCAGTGGATGACTCTGATGGAGGTGTAGAAAAGGTAGGGAGTAACCCTGGGCAACTGTCTCCAATGCCCAAGCATCTGACGTTATAGCCTGCCATTCCGTCAGATGGCGAGTTAACCTGCCCCCTACAGGTGTTTTGTGTGAAAAGACCTCAGAGTGGTTTGGGGGCGGCTGATGCAGATGCCGAGGGTAAAGAGGAACCTGCTGCTGCTGCGGCTTTAGTACTTTTGACCTGTCCACCTCGGGTGGATCTCCTTTGGCCTCTTTGAGCCGGCTGTCCTCTGCCTTTCCTGAATGCGGAATAATAGCGAAAGGACTTTCCTCTTCCAGAGGTTCCTGAGGGGCGAAAAGGAGTTTGGCGGATTGCAGCTCCTAACGATTTTGCCGCTGCTTTAGATGTCTGCAACTTTTCCAGACTGTCATCAGCTTTTTTTCCGAATAATGAAGAGCCGTCAAAGGGCATATTCAAATGTCTGGCCTGTACATCTGGGGCAGAGCCAGACTTTCGCAACCACGCATGCCTGCGGATTGTTGTACTTGCCGCCATGGCCCTGCTGATACTGTCAGCGGAATCAATGCCAGTTTGAAGTGACTCGCACATGGCATCTTTGCCATCTTTAATAATGTTAAGGAAGGCTTCCCTTTCCTCTCCTTCGGGTATGCAGTCAGCCGCTGATGAAGCACACTCCCACAGTGTGTGACTGAACCTGGCGAGCGTACAGGTGGCGTTGATGGACTTCAACGCCATACTACAAGCAGAAAAGACTTTCTTTGCCATAGAATCGTACCTCTTGTCATCTCTATCCTGTGGGACAGTAGGGTAAGCGGTCCTGCTGCTTGATGAAGTTGCCGCTTGGACCACCAGGCTCTCTGGAGTCGGGTGTTTTGATAAGTATTCAGGGTCAGCTGCAGCTACCTTATACTTGGCTGACAATCTTTTAATGACAGCAGGGATAACTTCTGGAGTTTCCCAATTAGATGAAATCTTTCTTTGTAAGGCTGCATGGAAGGGGACCACAGGATCCTCCTGTGGACCTTTGTCTATTATGTCTGTCAGGTCATCCTGTTGAAAAACAGGCGAAGGCGCAGACCAACCCATAAATTCAATAATCCTTGCCATCAGGGTTCTATAGGGTGTTTCGGCATGTTCCCCTGGGTCTGGCTTAACAAATTCCACTTCTGGGGAAGTGTCCAGCCCACTTGCCTCATGTAATGACTCCTGTAGGTCTTTCAACCTTCTTTCCTCAGAGGTGAAATCCTCTGAAACAGGTAGTGTGGTCCTCTGCAACCCGAAGGTTTCCTGGTCAGAATCTTCCCCTTCTTCATAAACTCAAGATAATCCAGGGTACTCTTACCTCTGAAATGGTGTAAAACCCATTTCTAAGGCAGAAGGAGCCAAACTCGTCATTATTGGGTGAGAAAACGTCGATGTCGTCGACGCCGATGTGACAGGCTTCGAAGGCGCCGAGAACGGCGTCGAGAAAACTGGAAGAGGCCTCGAAGAACTCGAGAGGATCGGGATCCTACTCCAGGATGTCGACGACGGTCTCGGCGTCGTGCCGGAGGCTCTTGGAATCACCGTTGGCTGTGGAGTAGCCGTGGTTTTCTCTTTCATCTGCGCCGATGTCACGATGGCGTCGAGTTGATCGACGTGCCGAAGAACCCTTCAACAACTGCGTCGATAGCGCTGATCCATGGTCGAAGGGATCTTCGACGACGGCGAAGACGGTGCCTTCTTACCCGATGGCCCGCTGCGCTCTCGGGTGGAATGTTTCGCCGGGTGCAGCGACTCGCGGCGTTTCGATTTTTTGGGTTTTTCACCCGGGGTATCACCCTCAGCTGTCTTCGAGAGGGTCGAGGCCGCTTTCTCGAAGACGCTTAACATTTTCTTCCTGAATTCCTCCCACTCAGCCTGAGAGCTGTGTTTTGTGGGGCAGGAGACCCTTTCTGGGGAAACAGAAGACGACGAGGAAGGGGATCTTCGATGTCTCTTCTTTGAGTGTCTTGATCTCGACGAATGGTGGGAGCTTCTTCGAGATCCAGAATGGGAATGTTTTCGACGGCGAAGCGACAAATGCCTCGACTCAGCCGAAGAAACTTTCGAGGAGGTTTTGACTGACTTAACTCTCTCGAGCTTCCCCTTGCGCTCCTTCAAGGCTTTCGCCGTCATGGACATGCAGTCCTCACACTCTGAACAATGGTGCTCGGCTCCCAAGCACCACAAGCAGATCCTGTGTGGATCTGTTATCGAAATTTTTTGAAGCCGGATCGCGGCGTTGCCGGTTCCGATGAAGATGCCATCGAGAACGAGTTGGTATATTCGAGTAGATGTAGAAGGTTTATCTGACTGAAATGAGCAACAATGTTCCGAGGCCCCACGAAGCGCGGAAAAACAGAACTGAGCAACGGACGCCGCATGTGGCTATTTATGGGCATGGTGACGTCGGCGCCGATACGGTGGCCGTTCGAGGGCCATCGACTCGGCGGACGTCGACGTGCAGCGCCCTCTACAGAGAAAACATTTCTGAGGCCAGCAAGCTGGCGACGAATTATCAAAGATAAGGAATACGTTGGAGGACACAATCCCTTCGAAATGCACAAAAGAAGATGGAAGAAGGGCACGGGGTTTGAACTGGGTGTTGAGCAGTAGGAAATGCTATGTAAGAATGCGCACAGGACTGTGATTGCCTGTCAATACAAATTGCACGCGTTAAGTTATTATATAGATGGCAGTTGAAACTTGTAAGGTTGTCTAAAATGTATGCAGGGATAGACCACAAGCGCTGGAGGGGTTGTGGCCGGAGGGAGGATTTTCGGCATATGTGGTGGGGGTGCGAGGAGGTACAATTGCTGGAAGGAGGTCCTGGGGTGGATGTGAAAATATGTGATTTTGATATTATTTTTATTATTTAACAACTGCTAATAAAAATTAAATACAATGTTTACAAATAAGAAACGGGCGAGCCTTACAGACATTAAAAAGGTGAAAACAACCTGACCGTGAGAGTAAAGAAATGGGATAAGCAAATGAAAGATAAGAGTCCAGATAGAGACCCCAAGTTCCGAGCTGAGGAAGTAATAGATAGCAGAGCAGGGGGAAAAGAAATAGAGGCAGAAGGAAGAGGAGAAGGAATAGTATTAGCGGGAAAGAAGAGGATTTCTATTTTAGTGGCATTTAAAACAAGATAGTGATCTGCCATACGTGACTTGATGGCCAGCAGGCAAAATTATAAAGTGTCATGGATGTAGTAAGTGAATGAAGAGAAATAAAAGTCGAGTGTTGTTCACATAGAAAGGGTGAGACAATCCGAAAGAGGCAACTATACACGCGATCCGAGGTATAGAGAGAAAATAAAATAGGAAAGGACCATTCCCTGCGGAACACCATAGAGAAGAGGAGTAGGTTTAGGAAACTTACCAGCCCAGGACACCGAATAGGAACATTCAGATAGATTGGAACGAAACCAGCAAGAACAGAACCAGAAAATCCAAACGAAGAAATCGAAGCAAATCGTGGTCAATAGTATTGAAAGCAGAAGACAGATTGAATAGGACTATAAGAGAGGATTGCTTCACATACTGTACTGAAAATAAAGAATTACAGACTGAAAGAAGAGCAGTTTCAGTAGAGTGAGATGGACACAATTAAAATTGGAAACAAGGGAGAATAGAGTTGGCAGAAACAAAGGAAGTAACCCGAGGATAGACTATGTGCTCAAGTAGCTTTGAAAGATAAGGTAGAAGAAGTATACATCTGAAATTAGAAGGCAGAGAAGGATACAAGAAAAGCTTCGTTAGGATAGGGAGAACAGAGGCATGCTTAAGGATAGCAGGGAAAGTCAAAGAGCGATGGATTAAAGAGTGATGTTAAGTAGGAAACCAGGGAAGGATAGACCAGTGTTATGAGGGAGGAAGGAATCTGGTCGGCTGGTGCCAATGTACGATGAGCATGCGCAAGTAAAAGATGTATTAGAGGTTGTAATAAAGGCCAGAGAGCTGTAGGTGACTGAATACAATATGGTCTTTATTGACTTCAACTTGATTTAAAAAAGAAATAAGAAATTCTTTGCCCCGAACTTCCAGACTTCATTCAGTCTTTTGCAGGAGCGTGCTGCTTGAATTTCTTAATTAAGGGTGTCTATGAGTCTTTCTGCACTTAATCTTCATACGCCCAGTTGTGCTCTGTGACTGCTCTCTCCTCCGTCTCGAACCAAATGGAGAAACAACACTTAGTACTTCTTCAATGTCCGCCTTATATGGGGGCTGGAGGGCTCCCAACCAATCAGCACCAATCCTATCCTGTAGGCTACAAAAACCCACCCAAGCCCCGCCCCCTTCTTTCCAGAGTGAAGGTTTCCATGATGCCATCCCACGCGGCGTCTGAAAGGAAAACTCCACTTCGGCCTCCAGGGACTGCCGAGGGTTGGCGACAGAAGGTAGGTGCATGTTTGTTTGTTTGTTTGTTTATTTATTTATTTATTTAATATGGCGCGCAAAACCCAGAGGTAACAGGGCACAACAGAGAACAGGAAGAAAGGATTACATAAAAGCTTAGTTACAGGGTAAGGAGCTGTTGAGTAGGAAGCAGAGCATTACATTACGTGGAATCTGTTGAGGGCATATATACAAATATACATACAGTATTTACATTTGATGTATGTATGAAGGAACGCACTCCGTGTTCAGACTCGGCTCATATTTTGGAGCCGCTAATGTTAGTTGACACCAGTCCACGTCCTTGTATGTTCTGCCCGAATCTGCGGCGTCTCTGGTTTCTGCAATGGCCGTACCGATGGCGGTTTCCGGCACAGGGTGAACTGTCTCCTCAGGGTCAGCGTTGGCAGCCGCTGAGTTACGGTTTTCGGCAACTGCCGCAGCTCGCAAGCGGGTGAGACGGCCCACCATTCACCCTCGTCATCTGATACACATTCCCGTTTTCTGGTAGTGTGACCAGAAAAAGACTGTTGATAGCGTAATAAATCAGGCCTTTCGTGTTTCAACTATGCAGATTATCCCCAAATCATCCATAAGCTTACAAAACTCTTCGACTGAACACACTAGATCTTACCTATGAATTGCAAATGTTGAGTAATGGATGAGAACACAGAGTGTAACTCAGCCCCACAAAAACTGAACTGATGATTTTCAACACCACAATACTGAGCTCATTACTAATCGCTTAGCCTGAAGAAATTGGAACCTCCCCCTAACTATGACAATGGTAAAAAATCTCAGACTTTTAATAGACAGGGAGTGTGCAGACTTAAACGGCAGGTAAATGCGATCATAAAAAGCTGTCTTTCAACTCCTAACGATCCAAAACATTGTGCCTTACACCTGACCTTCCCACACAGAACCATGGTAGTAACTGCACTAATACTCACAAGACAAGGCTACTCTGAAGTTTACTCTCAAGTCTACACCAGGCGCCTCTACCTCGGGCTCCCAGATTACCTACTGAAGAAACTACAAACGGCCCAAACATCACCCCAGCTCTCCAGACACTCCAATCAAATTAAGGTTGATTTTATCTCATTTTCTTCAACCAAGCTCTGGAATTCTATGCCCCGCTATCCAATCACAGGGAAAAATAATCAGCCTTCAGAAAATCCCTAAAAACCTGGATTTTCAATGGACACCAACACCACACTAGTAAAAACCTGAATAAATCCTAAGCACCTCAGACAAATCTCAACCAATACACGCACATTCTCAGCAACTTCAGCCAGATGGCACATCCTCTTCCTAGTTACACGAACCTGCCACGGACTACATAAGAACAGACACATTTGGGTCAGTCTACCTGTGCTCTTTAAATGGAAGTGGAACAATAATCAGAAGCATTCACATAACACAGCAGACAAGGGCTATGGTAGCTTGAACACGTGTGCTGCCTGCGCCTCTCAAATAAAACCAACTGCAAGAGCCCTTAATCAACAGAGCTAACAACCAAACCAAAATGCATCAAGAATCTTGAATCAAAACCCTATGCCAGCCCCAAACAGACTGGCCTTTTTGATCACTTTGCACCTTTCACTACTCACACTGTCAAACCTCGAACTTAGAAGCCAGCTGCCTGTCAGAACAGCAACGGGAATAAACGGATAACCAAACTCGAATATAAAGTGTACAAAGGGGTTTATTTGTGATTGTGTACAGTTTGGGGCCAAAATAACAAATGGGATGGATAAAGGGTAAATCAAATGTCTCTCCTAGGTTCTTGAGCTGACCCTTCATGGAGTAAAGTGTTCACTTTGGTAAATTTCTGTTTCTGCCAATCTCCTTCTGGGTCATCCCAGTTTGGGCTTTGGGGGTCTCTTCTTTGAGGACTGGTGCTCAGCAGCATGGGGAGGAAAATGGAGACAGTTAGGGTGACAGCTTCATGGGGACCCTGCCATAGTCACAATGGTTGCCCGGTCTTCCTCCTTTCCTCGCCTTTCGATCAACTATCTGCTCTAAACCTCCCTGTTTGTCGCTCTGCCACCAACTTGGTTACTCCTCCGACCTCCAATGCCTGCTTAGGGCCCTACCTCATTCTCTCAAACTTCCTGTGGCTGTCTAGTACCTTTCAGAAGACCATTTCCACTGGTTACTTTCCCCCTCTTCAGATCTTCATATTTCCTTGCCTGTCCCAACTCTGCCTCCCAAATTCTAAGTTCTTCCTGATAAGAGTTGGGGATCTGGTCTACACATCATACTTGCTCTTTCTCTGTGACGTCTCCCTGTGGCATTGTCCCTGCTTTTCCTCCTGGGTTGGCTAGTTGATAGGCTTCCCTTCTCACGAGGGCCTACTTCTATGGCATACTTCCCTAACCATGCACTGAGTTTGGGCATCTACAACCCCCTCATAGTCCTTCCCGTGCTCGTCTTGCCTTCTTGGGGCTGATAGA
Organism: Ambystoma mexicanum; assembly: GCF_040938575.1. Lineage (NCBI taxonomy): Eukaryota > Metazoa > Chordata > Amphibia > Caudata > Ambystomatidae > Ambystoma > Ambystoma mexicanum. The sequence goes on along the minus strand of NC_090935.1, from coordinate 1,265,818,462 downwards.
ACCTAGTCTATACCCAGAACCAAGTCCCTCTTCCTCTATGCTCAAAATCCAGTCTTGTAGAGTACCTAGCATGTCAGCCTCTAGCTGCTTGACCTCTTACCACCCTGAATCCGGATACTTCCTCATCAGGTATCACCCTCCTGGTTATCAATGTTACCGGGCTCCTCCTCAGCACACTGTAACAACTCCAAATAAACAACCTCCTCTTTAACCATTTCCAATATTCATGGAACGATCCTGGGATCTCCCTTCTTAAAGGAGCATACTATGAGAGGGTGGTCCCGTTACAAAGAATCACAATGACTTTTTAAAAAAACTTTTTTGGGGATTTCAACAAACATACAAATGCAGAAAAAGGAACCAAAACAAAACACAGAAACCAAGGGAACGAGCTGTGTACCAGGTGGTCCATTACCCCCCCCCCCCACCACACTTTTGCCATCAAAACCCAGACTGTGTAGGTAGATCAGCACAAAGAGGTCGGTTTACCATTATGCCACATTAACCAGGTGAGCCGATTGGAGGGTGGAGATCTAGCGACTTGAGACTGGAGAAGAGGTACCAGATGTTGAGGAGATTAAGTAGTTCACATAGGGGCCTCGCATGAAGTGGCAAGGTTTTGATGTACATGGTCTCTGTGTCTTGGCAGTAGGCTACATCTTTCAGCCACATTTGGGAGCTCGGGAGTTGGCTCCTCCCCCATGTCATTGCCACTCTTCTCTTGGCTAGAACCAAGAGAAGGCCCACTAATTTTCATGTGTGAATCGGGACCCCGCTGGTGAGACCAAGTAATGCTATCATGAGGTCTTGTTCAATAGTTTCTCCTGCGATTGCCGTCATCTTCTCCCATACCTCCCCCAGAACACGTGCACCGCAGGGAGGAAAATCTTCGCCAACTCGGCTTTGCAGCTCAGGCAGGCCAACGCCGAATTGATATTGGCATTAGCTAACATGCGGATGTGGAAAGGTCTGTCGGAGTTTGAGGAGCACATCCCGGTTGAGAAGCTGGAAGATTTCAAAGGAGGCCTTTCCGATGCCAGGGTCTTGGCCCAGGATCTCCTGGAGGCTGCGGCTCATCACGTAGACACCTCGGCTCGGGGCCTGATGCTTGGGGTTGATACCTCACGGCAGGCGTGGCTGCATGCCACTAAATTTTCTAAGGAAGTGCAAGACAAGGTGTTGGACCTTCCATTCGATGAGGCCTGGAATGTTTTTGTGACATACCATCGCCAACTGAGCCTTCGAAGGAAGGACCTCGGCACTGCCGGTAAAAGAAGAACTTTGCTTCTTTGCCCCCTCAACAGATCTGGTATCACCACAAGAGCGGGAACGGTGCGCTTTCACCGACAAAGCCTTGACCGGCCTCTCAGAACTGTTGGTAGCTTTAGCCTCTGTACGAGGGACCTTGGACCAAGGCCCGGTAACAGCCTTTTCTGCGTGGGCCTCAAACATCCGTTCGGTAACTACAAGCCCAGCCATGGCCTCGGGGCGCACCCCAGTTTTGTTTTTGAGGGAAGCCGACAAAGGCCTCAGAGCGCACTCCGGTACCCCACGACTCAGTAGAACTGAGTCTACAAACAGCCCCCACAGGAGGGGCCTCGGAGCGTACTCCGGTGTTCACAGGCCCCTTACGGAGACCCTCGGAGAAAACACTGGTAGAATGATTAGGCCCAACGGGCACCTCAGGGCGAACCCCGGTAACAGAGCGATCAACGCCCCTCCCGGACGAGAGGAACCGGGGAAGGTATCCCCCAGTCGGGGTGCTCTGTAAAGTAAATAACTTACCGGGCGTTTTTTTCTTCTCGTCGATGAACGCCTGAAAATGCGAAGGAGAAGTTCGTCGGAACACCTCCTCCCACCGCTTCAACCAACGTTGAAGTACCTGGACCGAAAGGGAGTCACAGTAAAAACAGGAGTCCCAACGGTGTTCCGGACCCAAACACTCTAAACAAAGAGGATGGGGAACCGCCCTCGCAAAGCGACAGTGACACGATGAACAATCTGGAAAGTCTAATTTGAAAGACATAGACAGACTAGTAAACGAACGCTAGCGAGAGCCAGAGAGAAAAAAAGGGAAGAAAATCTTCTGAAGATGCACGTGCGTCCGGCCCTCGATCGAGCGGAGAAAAGGACTGATGGGCGATGCACGGAGCGGAGCCAAGGTGGGCAGGTTTACGGCCGCGTGCCGGGCCCCGCGCAGGAAAGAGAGGGACGGACACATTTTTGAAAAAAATGTGGATGCTTTTTACAAAGTGCTCCAGTCCCGTTCCACAGGACGGAGAGATATCCCACACGTATGGAGGAAAGGAGACGGGACGTAGGAGTAAACACGATACCAGCTTGCCCTGGGCCTGGATCGCGCCGTGGAGCAACTGCCATGTCTGTGGTTGGGTAAGAAAGGTGGGAAAGAGCGATTGGATGGTCTGCCGGAGCCTGAAATAAATTAATGTGTCTAGTGCTGTGGAGGCGCCTCGCTCGCGTGCCTGCTGTAGTGTCAAGAAGGCTCCTCCTACGAACATGTCGTCCAGATTATTAATTTGTGCTTGCTGGCCCAGTGGAGATAGACACGTTCATTAGTGAGGGGGACCCCGGGTATACATTTCGCGGGTATGAGCAGGGAATACCGGATGTCGACCTTATATTTCGCCGGAATTTTTTTTCCATATTGTGTACGTAGAGTGGACTATGTTTAGGGATTTGGGGGAAGTTTGTATCTCGCCGATAATGGCCGCGCGTAGCATGTAGGGGGACATTAGGGCCCGTTCGACCTGGACATGGGGTCTTATAAACTGTGTAGTGTACCAATAGCTTAGGAACTGCGCTTGGGCTGCCCAAATATATAGTTCGGGGTCTGGGAGAGCCATGCCCCCCATTGCAACCGGTCGAATTAGTGTTGTGAAAGCTACTCTTGCTGGCTTGCCGGCCCAGAGCAGTTTGAGAATCAGGCTCCGTAGCAAGAGCAGCAGTTTCTGGGGGAGTATAATGGGAATGTTCGCAAACAAGTAGAGGAGTTTAGGGAGGATGACCATCTTGACGATAGATACTCGGCCCCATAGTGTAAGCGGCAGATGCTTCCATCTGGAAACTTTGTTGTGTAGTGTTTCCATTACTTTCCCATAGTTGTCCCTTAGGAGGGTGTCATAATCTCTCGACACTTGGATACCCAGATATCAGACCCCGGACCCTTCCCATTTGAGCCCATAATCATCTGTGAATGGCACTGTGGGATCGGTTAGGGGGAATACTATCGATTTCGTGTTATTTTTAGGCCGGAAAGTTCCCCAAAACGAATCACCTCCCGCATCGCCGGGTTCAGATTTGTGGACGGGTCTTGTACGAATAGGGCCACATCATCTGCGTAGAGCGACAGAATCAATTTGTGCGGACCAAGCTTTAGGCCTCTATGCAAGTGTCAGGAGCGCAGACTGGCCGCTAGGGGTTCCATTGCCAGCGTGAATAATAAGGCTGAAAGGGGGGCACCCCTGCCTGGTTCCCCTTCGCAGCGTTATACCTGCAGATTTCGTCTTCCTTATGAGTATATTTGACCCTGGTTTTGCATATAGTCCCATTCTTCCCAAGACCGTGAAAAGGTATGGCCACTCTACCGAGTCAAAAGCCTTCTCGGCGTCGAGAAGGACCGCCACTGCTTTGACTTCCGCTCTGTGGCCTCGATAGCGCCAAAAAGGTGGTGCAAGCCGAAGGTCGTGTTGCGCCCGGGAATGAGGCCTGCCTGGTCTGCTATCACCAGTGCGGGCATTAGAGGGAGTAGTCTTGCGGCGAGAATTTTGGCCAGGATTTTATTGTCCAGATTAATTAAGGATATCGGCCGGTATGAACTACGTTCTTCAGGGGGGGTTGCCTTTTTTATGTATAAGGATTATGTTTGCTTCCCTAAGTGTCGTGGGGAGGCAGCCCCGTTCAACCGCTTCTTGGTACACCTGTAGCAGGAGAGGTGCTAGGTGTGCCCCGAATGCCTTAAAAAATTCTCCAGTCAGGCCGTCCGGCCCAAGAATCACAATGACTCTTAAAGAAAGACCAAGGGTGTTAATTGAAATAGGAGGTCAGAATGGCTTTTAATTTCAAAGTTCTTCGAATCTATTGGGATCTTAGTGGAACTGGCATTAGGGCTGGCACTCTCTCTCTGCTCTGCCCCGGTCTTGGTTCCCATCTCCCTAACCCAGACGTCCCTATCAGGGTGTTAGTAGGACTAGATCAGTAACCCCCATCTGTCTTTTCTCTTTCTGCACTTCCATTTTTTTCTTTTTTTTTTGTCAAGACTAAGTTCTCTACAAACCTTTTGTTTATTGAAAAAAAACATTGTCAGTTTCCATAGCTTGTTATAACAATCGTATCTAAAAAGAAGAACCATCCATCGTACGGCTCGGGTGACATTTCACTTCTTGAGGATTTCAAAAACTTCTGTCAAAAATGTGATCAGGCAGAATATCGCTGAGCTGTCTCCTCCATGAAGAAGTAAACACCAAAAGTCATCAGCCTCTTCTTAATAAGTATTGGCAATTAATGTTTGCAAGTGTGGAGTTCTTAGATCAGCCAAGAAGAGGGAAATAGGTTTTAGTGTTTCTCACTTCTCCCTTTCAGCACATAATTGGCATTCTAAATCTGTAGATTGCTTGTAAACAGACAATATGTTTAGTAGGGTAAAGATTCAGTCTGAAACACATGAACCAGGATCGGAATCGCCAGTTGGGGAATTTGGTCAGGTATTTTGGTAAGGAGCCCAGTAGTTTGCATTCCCATTTCAGCGCAGTGGGCAATTTTTAGTCATTCTTATCTGCTTGGGTCTTAATCCTGTCAATTGGCCAAACTTTCTGCCGAGAACAACGTGGAGTCCGCCGGCAAGTGAGAAAATATCCATAGGTGTTCCAGAAGGCTAGACAACATGCAGCGCCTAGTTGTTAATTGGCCATTTTGGGTTCTGTCAGTGACTTCTCATGAGTTGTCACTACACGAGATTTGGCTCTATATCTTGGTTCATCCTGGATAAGTGGGACATTAGGAGAAGTCGTATTATTTATCGTAATCTTCAGAGGGCCATATAAACGCAGTGGGTTGGGCAAGGTAAATGATCCATTTGCTTCTATAATCGGTACTCTAAACATGTTTGATGAATCCATGGTCCGAACTCGTTGCATGGACTGTCCTGTGGGAGCTCTCATGCCATTCAAGTTCTCTTCTGGGCTGAACTTTAAGTCGCAACATTGCCTCAGGTTTCTTCTATTGCACTGAGGAAATTTTGAGAGGCCCTCCATCTGTCTATTCTCTAACTCCGAGACGGTCTTGAAAATGAAAGCTGTACATTCAAAACCCATGGGCAACAGAACATGGGTTACCTCTAGAAGTGATGTTCTAGTCCCCCTAAACATAAGATGGAGTCACTTTGTCTGTGACTTGCTCCGTGGGAAAATCTATGATCAAAATGCCTTCTGAGCAGAGGAACTGTAGCAGTGGAATGTTGTGAAATAATCTGACGACATTGACGCGGTTCAAAATGAGACTGTCATTAGCTGGTAATACACGTTCAAAACTGACGGTATAAGCTCTGATGGACGAACTCCAAGGCCCTTCTTTACCGAGCGATTTCTCTTGGGCCATGTGGGGGCGGGAAACTTGTGTGGGATCAAGTTGACGAGGGGTGGCTCTTAAAGTCATTGTGAGTCTGCCATTTTTGGTATCCCTGCACCTGGAAGGGCAGAGGAGCTGGTTTTTTGAGATATCAGCATTTCTTCTGTGAGTGTCAAAAAGGGGCCAGATGATTTCTGTGTTGAAGAATTAGGAGGTTCAAAGCTTGACTTGGTCTTTCGATCTGGTTTCTCGTTGTTGTATTAGACATCCTTTTTGGAGAGTCTGGTGGCATCGCCGAGACGGGGGGGGGTGGTTGGTGGAGGGAATTGCATGTGCAGCTTGGGCCTCCAATCACCATCCTCAACTGTGAAGGTAGACAAGTTACGTAAATCGGTGTCGATTGAGTCATTCACCTCAGACCCATCATTGTCGTAAATGCTGTCTTTCGCTAGAGGTTCTGGGTGGTGAGAAGGCAGAGTCGCGTTTGAATGAGTAGTTGTCTTTGTGTCAACATCAGAATGTGAAATATCATGGGGAAGAGGTAGATTCCAAATAAATGAGCGTGCCTTATTGGTGGCACGATTGTTAGGCATGGGTACGTTTTTAGATTTTTGAATGCTAGTTTTTTTGGGCTCATTTTGTTTAGTTTCATTTTCTTTTTTCTTTGAAACATCAAAAAAGGGCTGTAACAAGGGCGAGCCAGGAATATTTGAGGGATTATGGATAGCCGACAGGGAGGAAGGTGTCTCAATTACCCCCTGATCTTCTCTCGTTGTTAGTACTACTGACTGCAGTTGTAAATGCTGAGTTTTGAATTGTCGAATCATCAGATTGGGGAATTGTTGTCATTCGCGGTAACGATGGTCTAGCTAGAACGTTTGGCCCTTCTTTAGATGTAGCTTCTTTTGCTCTAGGAGGAGGAATGAATTCCTCTACCAATTCTCCGGGCCCCTTCATGGGCGAGTTCATACCAGATACGGGGGTAGCCCCCTTGTTCCTGGTAAGCATCAAGGCTTTCAGATGCATAATCTCAAGCACTGAATTAAGTAAACCTTTCTGTCAGATCTTTCAACCTCAAGGGCTGTTTGTAATTGTCTTGTAATCGTATTGGCACATTCGAGTTCCTTGTATGCACGTGTTTGGCGGGAAGTTATACAAGATTCAATGTAGATTACCTTGGAGTGAATTAGGGCCAATAAGGTGGCCTGATCTTTTGCCGCTTCGTACAGTTTAAGGAAGGGAGCTAGCGATAAAGTTAGTGCAGACATCATCTGGCAATGTGAAGAAAAGGCAGATCTTTTGGACTCATTGGACAAATCCTCATGGGGTTTAGGTGAGAAGGCAGAATCTGCAGACATCATCTGGCTATGTGAGGAAAAGGCAGATCTTTTGGACTCATTGGACAAATCCTCATGGGGTTTAGGTGAGAAGGCAGAATCGTTCAAGGGAGTTGGTGGTAAAGGAAGCTCTTGATTTTGTAGAGTGGACCGTCTATCATCTGTACCCAATTAAAAATAGGTGAGGCACTGTCAGACCACCTGCTGAGACAGATGATCCTTGGAACAGAGGTACGAGAGCCGATTTGAAGCTGGAATCAAAGAGATTCTCTCCAGAGGCGTCAACGGAAAAGAAACATGGGATGAAGTTTTTTTCATCCTCTTTAAGGTGGTCGAGGGTCGCTGTTTGTGTGGCCAGAATCGCCTGGACTGTAGGAATAGGGTCATGCTCCAAAGCCGCTGCAGAAGGCTGGACGGTAGGGGCAGCTGCTGGATGTGGTTGTAGACTGTGGTCTCGATCAACACCAAGATCGTCTCCTACCCCCAGCAACTGACCAGTAGGGGACTGTGACGGGTCTGTACAGCCCGTTTGGGGTAGCTCCTTAAGTTTGAGTAGAGGGTTCTCCGCCCACACCGAGTGTGGACTTATTTTGTCAGTGTCTCAGCAGCTATAAAGGGGAAAATCAAAGGTGGATTCAGACTGGAGGATTTCAGCGTCCGTCAAATCCAAGGACGCCTCCAGGTGGGGGGGGGTCATCAGATCCTTTGTATCTTAGAGCCTTGAACAGTGCTGGAGTGAGAGTTGGTTTGATGACTTTGGCAGGCTTTTCCGGCATTTTACCCGTAAATACTTTGGTCAGCCCCTGGCATTCAATGACTCCTTTTGAGTCTTGCAGCCATGTTTTGGCATCCTTCTGACTCCGCCGCCGAATCACTCTTGGAGTCTGGCTCTCTCCTTGAAGAAGAGAAAGTAAGGGGTTTTATGGAATTAGGAAGCTTTGAAAAGGGCCTGCTCACTTGTATTTTTGCCTGTTGCCGAGTTCTTGGCATTGGGAAGAATCGAAGCTTACCACTTGCTGCTTCCATATAATGCCATATATCTTTTTCCTCAATGTACAATCCACAGGACACAAAGCTGGGATCCAATAGTTGAAAGGCGAAGCCCACAGTCACTCTCTAAAGTCACAGAATAGCAAGGAGGTAAAGGAGAAAGTTGAAGCTCACGAGAGCTCAAAGGCTACATTACGCCCGCAGTCACTCTCGTTCCCTCTCCCAGAGTCAAAAGTCTAAGTCTCCAAGCAATGTATATCTGAAAGCACGCAGAGTGTAATCACATAATCCAACAACTCGACGTGCAATACAAAATAGTAGCGAGCCTAGTGCTATGGTCACTTGTAAAGCGCACGGTCGCCCGCAGGCATCATTGTGCTGACTACTAATCTATTACTACTTATTTCCTTCACCTGCTTTCTTGCTGCCTCACTCCCAAATGCTAATACCACCTATATCAATATCGCTATTCCACTCTCACTCTCCCCCTCAGACCTCTTCCTTATTAATAGCATCTGCACTCCAAACGCTTTCACTTTTCTGGTCTCCACCACCTCCTGCCCTCATCCAACTAACCTAAACATTCAGACACCTCCTCATATCCCCCTCCCAGGATTGGATACTCACCATGTCCAATCACTTACCTGGGTCTCGGGGGTGTGCCTGGGGAAAATCATGGGAAGGCTAAAAAGGGCTGGTAAACCCTGCCCCTTTCCAACATGAACCCTGCTGCATTTCTCACATGGAGTCTGTATAGGCTCTTCAAGACCACTATTCTACAAATCCTCCCTGGAGGCTTTTTCTCCTTATAAAACTCCATGGTGGTCTAATGGGGCCCTGTTTCATAGGGCCTTTCCCATTTTCAAAACAATCCCCAGTGGGCTAGTGGGCCAATTTATCTTGCTCTTGCGGTGACCGGTGTTGTTCTGGTCGCTGCTCCCCCTGCTGCAAGGTTACTGGGCTGCGTCCCTTGCCAGTCGGTTTTGTGGGAGTTTTTGCACCCCTTGGTTCACAGCAATTGTTCTCTGATCCTCTGACATGAGGATGCCTGTGTTGTGCCGCTCAGGGTATCCCTGTGGTTTTCGGGCAGACGGCTGTTTGTCCTGGTGTGTCGTCCTGCTGCTGCTGGCAGCTTCCTCTGCTGCGGCGCCATTGATGTCAGTAAGGAGGGCTTGGGAGGGTGCCTGCAGACACTGACTTCCTGGTTGGGGTGGGATTCCTCCCTCGCTGTGGCAGCACAAGTATGCTTGCCATTACACACCTAGAATCATCCCTACACTCAGGACTCAGATACCTCTGGCTTGCAAGCATTAACATCTCAGGATTTTGATTAGCCTTACCCTACTAACAACCCCAACCACCCTCCTTTCTTGCAGGGCCATGTGCAGCAAAGACGCCCCTCAAAGTGGAAGAGAAGCGCTATACAAAACTACTTTAATTTATGCAAGAACCATGGTGGACTACTGGAAGCAGATTTAGGAAGACAAATGGTAGCTACAATCTTACTAGAGCTGGGACAAGTATAGAGGGAACATGATCAGTTTTGGAAGTAGGATTTAATTTAAGAAAAACAATTCTCATTACAACTTGATAGTGCCAAATAAACTGCAGAGATGCTGGTACGAACACACTTAAGCATGGCGTCCCTTCTAGGGACGGGAGACGGAACCCTTTTCACCAGAAAAACTCTTCTTCCCCTTTAAAGTGGGGGTGCAGCCCTGGGAGCATACGCTCCCCTGACTCCGCCACCGGCGCCACTCATCAGTCCCCATTGACGTGTCGACAATATTTACCTTTGCCTAATGACACCAGTTTTATTAGGGGGAGGATGCTGGGACGTATGGAGGAAATGGGGCTATGGATTAAGAGTATGTTAGTCACTACGGTGAGTAACTTATAATTACTCCTATGTCCCGTCCCCTTTCCTTCACACTGCATGGGCGATTACAACTGAATGTAGCCCCAGGGTGGAGAGGTGACCCTCCTTAAGAAAACAAGTTTCTTAGTACTGCCTGCCTGAAAGCCGCGTCCGACCTGGAGGCGGCATCCAAACAGTAGTGCTTGCAGAAAGCCGAGGGAGTGGGCCAAGTGGCGGCCCTGGGGATGACCAGCCATGGAACGTGTTTCTGGAATGCGACCGCCATGGCCTTGGCTCTGATAGCGTGGGCATGCAGGTTAGCCTGAAGTGGCTTGTGATGCCCCTCATATGCCTCCTTAATAGATGCAACCATCCACCTTGCTATGGAGGCCTTGGAGGCCTGGTAACCTGGCCTTGACCCGCCGAAGGAGACACAGCGTCCAACTTGCGGAAGCTCTTGGTTCTGTCAAGATAGAATTTTAGCGCTCGCCTGACATCTAAACAATACAGAACCCTCGGAGCATCATCCTTGGGGTCTGCGAAGAAATTCAGGAGTACTATTTCCTTGTTCAGGTGGAATGCTGAGACAACTTTAGGTGAGAACGCTGGGTGCGTTCGGAGGACCACCTTGTCCCTATGAAAGGTAGTGTATGGCTCAGAGGCCACTAGAACTGGGATCTCGCGGACACACCTCGCCAATCTCAGACCCACCAAAAGAGCTGTCTTGATGGTAACCAGCCTGATGTCCGCGGACGCTATTGGCTCAAAGGGTTTATGCGCAAAGACCCCCAGCACTATATTGAGATCCCACACAAGGTGCGGCTTCTTATTGCGTAGGTAGAGCCTCGTGATGCCCGTCAGATGTCGTTTAACAACCGGATTGGCGGACGAGAAAACTTCCTCTTCCAAGTTCCGGTAGGCTCCGATGTCTGCTAGATAAGTGCGGCACGTGTCTATCTGCAACCCGTTGTGTACGAGGTGTGCTGAGAAAGAAAGTACATCGTCCAGTGAGCAAGTGAGACAATCAACCTTCTTAGCTTCCGCCCAGTGGCAAGACCTAGTCCACTTGCTTTCGTACTGGCTCCAAGTAGCATCACTCCTAGCCCCCTGAATGTCTAGATTCGCCTGTGATAGGCGCAGATGTTTCAGCGTGACCTGCTCAGGAACCAAGGCAAGGGCTAACCTCTGCGGTGCAAGGTGAATGACTGTGCCCCCCTGCTGCAATAGGAGATGAGCTGGGCCCAGTGAAAGGTGTATCGAAGGCCGGTCCAACAGGCGGATTAGCTCTGAGAACCATGGCCTTGCAGGCCACCACAGAACTACCAGGATGATGCTGATGTGTCGGGACTCTTATCTTGCAGATCATCTTGTGTACCAGTGGCGTGGGCGGGAAGGCATAGGCGCCCACGCTGTTCCATTCTATCTGCAATGCAGCGCCCGGAGAGCCTAGACCATGTCCCTGCCAGGATGCAAACTGGCGGCACTTCCTGTTGAACCAGGTGGCAAAGAGGTTCACCTGTGGAGGACCACATCTGCTGAAGATCCCCTGAAGGACCTGATATTTCAGCTGTCACTCGTAATTGTCCGCCCTCAGTCTACTGAGCCGCCCTCAGTCTACTGAGCCTGTTCGCCTCCAGGTTCGACTCCCCCGATAGGTGGATCGCTGTCAGATGCATGCCGTTCTCCAGGGCCCATTCCCAGATGCTGACCGCCAATGTGCATAATGGAGGGGACCTGGTGCCACCCTGCTTATTGAGGTAGTACATGGCTGAATGAGGATCGGTTTGCCACTGATTAGCGGTAGGAAAGCCTTGAGGGCTAGCCAGATGGCCCTCAGTTCCAGCCAATTGATATGGGCCGCCTGTTCTTGAAGGGACCAGATGTCAATTACACTTTCCTCAGACATTAAAGACTCGGTTTCAAAATCCCCCTCTTCCTCCTCACCTGATAAACTGGGTTCAGGCAATGGGATCTTCTTTTTTCTAGTTGGTATCTCCCTTTCTTTTTTAGAAGGGAAGGCCTGGCACGGAAAGAAGCCACCATGCCTACTTTATCAGACAAACAAGGGACTTCGCTCCCGGAACAGCCAAGTGTATGGGGAAAAAACATTCCGGCATAAAAAAAGCAGGAGAGTAGAAGGGTAGAGCTTGTGCCTGGTGGAAATCTGTGCAAATGAGGCTCCAGCGTATCATGGACTAAAGCAAATCTGCGGTAGGTAGATAGTTTAAATCGTTCCCAACAATTCCGCAAATAAAGCAAGGAACACTGTGTACCAAAAAAGAAGAGATTGGCCCCAAGAAAGGACCAATACTATCCCTAATAGAAGGAAGAGTAAACCAGGAGTCTCCAATATAGGGTTGAACACCATAGAAGGTCCGGTGCGAGGAGGCGGAGAGAGGCAAAGCAAAAAATGACAGAAAGGCAGTCTGTAGGAAAGTAGAGCAGGCTACCACACGGGTAATGGCAGAGAACGGGAACGCCAAACGGGAAAGTAAAAAGAGAGGGCATAAAAAGAGATCAAGAGGATGACAGACAATCGGAAAAGATTCGAGGCAAGAGAGAGAAGGCTGACAGCACTGGAGACGATGTGGAACACCGGAACTGTGTCTTGTAGCATTCTCTCTTGTCTTGTAGACTCTTGTCTTGGTACAGCTTCTCGGTAAGTCGGCCCAGCTACTACCGAGGGCACCCGTTTCCTGACCGCCGGGGAGGGACGTCTGGACAGTCTCTTAATATGTAGGTTCCAGAACAACAATACATGCGCTTCCCTTATTCTCTTTGGTTCCTCGGGAGTAAGGGGACCCCGGGCGGTTTCTATATGCATTGGCTCTTGTTTTTCTCTGCGGAGGACTGCAGCAGGTGAGGAGAAGGGTGAGTGAAGGTCCAGATGTAAAGGAAGACTGCAGTTCTTTATTCTCTCAGACCGCCTTTCAGAAAGCCTGAAATCTATCTGGAGAACTGCTGAGAGAAGGTCTGAGAGGGTTGGAGGGCATGGGGTACGTGCCAACTCACCTTTAAGCTCCTCTCTTAGACCTTGATGGAATATTGAGTATTGTGTCTGTTCTGGGCATCCGGCCTCAGCTGACAACTGTTTGAAGGTGGTTATGTATGATAAGAGGTCCATATTGCCTTGACGGATGTCCAGCAAATCCTCACAGGCAACAAAGGTGGTCTCGGGTCTTTGAAAGGTTTGTCGGAGGAGATTCACAAATGCACCATAGTCTTGAAGGACTTGATTGGACTGTGGAACCAGGGGCTTTCCCAGGCTAGGGCATTTGCCATCATATGGGAAATCATAAACCCTACTTTGGCATGGTCGGAGGCAAAGGTTCCTGAACAAAAGGAAGTGCACGCCACATGCTTCTATGAACACTTTCACCTTCTTGGGTGAACCCTCGAACTTGCCCGACACTAGGGCCATTGGAGGAAGATCTGTGGGGTGTTGTTCTCTGGCCGTTAACAGCTGGCAAAGCACTGCATTTTCCATCTTCAAATTTTGAACTTCAAGATTGAGGCCCTGTACAGCAGCCACCAGTTCTTGGACCTGTTCTGCAGTAGCCATGATGGGATCCTGGCATGAAAACTAACAAAGTTACTCACTGTATTGACTACCTTAGTCCTAGTCCATAGTCCCCTTTCCTCCATACTTTTGGGACATTCCGTCCTGTAGGACAGGACCGGAGCACTTTTTGTAAAAAAAAGCATCAAATTAAAAAATGTGTCCTCTTTTTACACGGGGTACTGCATGCGGCCGTAACCATGCCCTCCTTAGCTCTGCCCCACGCATCGCCCTTCAGTCCTATTCTATCACCAGGTCTGAGACCATTTAAGCAATAATAGAGGATACTTATTAGAGGGGATGGCAGGCAGGCGTATGGGGGAAAGGGGACTATGCACTAGGAGTAAGGTAGTCACTACAATGAGTAACTTTGTTATACTCCTACATCCCGTCCCCTTTCCTCCATACTTTTGGGAGATTACCAAGCACTCCTCACAGGAAAATGAGTGGATGGATCTCTGTTTACTGAAAGAGGTTTTTGAGAACCGCCTGTTCGAACTGGGCATCGGCTATGGAGCTCAGGTCTAAGCAGTAATGCTTACAAAAAGCTGGTGGGGAAGCCCACGTAGCTGCTCTGGCAATGGTTTCCCAGGGAACATATTTTTGGAAGGCAACGGCAGCCGCCTTGCCCTGCACAAGATGGGCATGAATTCCCTATGGAGGCTGAAAGCCCTGAACGGTATACGCCTCAGAAATACAGGAAGCAATCCATCGGGAGATAGTTGCTTTCGAGGCCGGCTTTCCTTTCGGGTCTCCGAAGGTCACAAAGAGTTGAGAAGAGCTCCTCAGTTTAGATGCTCTATCCAAATAGAAATTTAGGGCTCGTCTGACATCCAAATTATGCAATACCCTCTCAGCATCTATGGCTGGGTCTGGAAAGAAAACGGTTAAGGAAATAGACTGGTTCAGATGAAAATCTGATATCACCTTTGAAAGGAAAGAAGGATTGGTCCGGAGGGCAACCTTATCCTTGTGAAAGGTGAGGAATGGATGTTCTACCGACAAGGCCTCAAGCTCACTTACACGCCTAGCCGAAGTCACCGCAATCAGAAAAGCTATTTTCCACGAAAGAAACCTGAAGTCCACTGTAGCCATGGGCTCAAAAGGTTTATGGCATAAGGCAGTGAGGACCACATTCAGTTCCCACTTTGGATGCGGGTTGCGCACAGATGGATAAAGATGCAATAGACCTGCAAAGTGTCTTTTAATGACAGGATTTGTCAGTGAAAAAGAGCATGAGTCCGTGGACAGTAAAGCGGCAATAGCTGACAAATAAGTCCTGCAAAACAAGACATAAATGCCTGAAGTTGCCAGATGAGAAACGAATGACAGGACCGTGTCGATGGTAGCTTCGCTGGGGTCCATCTGCTTTGCTAAACACCAGTGACAGAAATTGAGCCATTTGATCCTATACTGAGACGTCAAAGGTTTTCTAGCTGCCTGGATAATACGCATATTATCCCCGGACAAGTTGAAACTTTCCAAAGATTTGAACTCAGGCACCAGGCCGCCAAGCTGAATGATTGTGGGGAGGGGTGCCACATCTGCCGATCACTCTGGTGAAGCAGGTTGGGAATCAGCGGAAGCCTGATCAGCGAGTAGACTGACCGATGCTGAAGCTCTGATAATCAGAATCTGGCTGGCCACCACGGGGCTATGAACAGGAGAGGGCAATTCGTCGTGTTCATGAGCTTGCATAGCACCCGGTGAATCAGAGGAAGAGGCGGAGGGGCATAGGCCCTCATGTTGTGCCACAGAATCTCGAGAGCATCCCCCAGGGAAGAAGCTCCGAGCCCGTTCCTGGAAGCATAAAGAGGAAGTTTCCTGTTTGATGATGTCGCAAAGAGGTCCACTTCTGGAGTGCCCCAAAGGCAAAAAAGGTCGGAGAGGATCTCTGTGTTCAGCTCCCAATCATAGCTGACCACTGCTCGCCGGCTGAGAGAGTCTGCAGTCACATTCAGCTGGCCCGGAATGTGCACAGCCAGCAGCCAAACATCGTACTGAATGGCCCAGTCACACATCCGAATGGCTAGATCTACAAGGGGAGGTGACCTGGTACCCCCCCATGCTTGTTGATGTAAAACATGGATACCGCATTGTCTGTGCGGATGCGGACCACTTTGTTCACAATAGCTGGCTTGAAGGCTTTGAGCGCCAAGAAAATCGCCAGAAGTTCCAGATAATTTATGTGAAATTGTCTGTCCTGTGGCAACCACATGGCAAAAACCTGAAGATGATCCATCGTCGTGCCCCACCCGATAAGGGAGGAGTCCGTCGTAATGGTCGTTTGAGGGGAGGGCTCTTGAAAAGAAGCACCCACAGACAGATTGCTGGAAGACAACCACCATAGGAAATCTGTCATCATGCAGGTTGAGACCGGAATCATTTTGGTGTCCAGGTCCACTGCCTGAAGCCAGGAACTCCGAAGAGCCATCTGCGTGAGTCACATTTTGAGACAAGCAAGGGGAAGAGCAGGCATGCACAAGGCCATGAGGCCTAGAAGCCTCTGGAACCACCAGGCCGACATGCTCTCTGACTGAATGAAAACTTGACATGTGGTTAACAGATCTGCCATCCTGTCCACGGTCAGGTATACTCTGCAGTCGATCGCGTTCCAACAGAAACCCAGGAAAATCAGGTCCTGAGAGATCGTCATGGAGGATTTCTGCTAGTTCACCGACAGACCAAGCCCGAATGGGAGCTGAAGGAGAGACTGAAGATTGCTCGAGGCTTTCACTGGACAGTTGTCCAAATATTGATACACATGAATACCCTGTAGGCGTAGAAAAGCCGCAATGACCGACATCTTTGTGAAGACACGCAGCGCTGAGCTGAGACCAAAAGGGAGCACTCTGAATTGGAAGTGCTCCTCTGCCAGAGTGAACCGCAGATATTTCCGATGGGGGCTCCAGATCAGGATATGCATATACACGCTGTGAAGGTCCACAACGCTGAGCCAGTCGCCCTTCTGAAGAGAGGACTGGCAGGGTGTGATCATCTTGAATTTCTCTTGGGGAAGAGAAAGGTTGAACTGGGAAAGGTCTAAAATGGTGCGCAGGCCAGTCTGGTTGGGTTTGGGCACTGTAAACAGACTAGAGTAGAAGCCCTCCCCTCCTTCCACTAGGAGAATGGGTTCTGCCACCTTCAGGTCTAGAAGCTTCTGGACCTTGGCTCTGAGGGAGGGCGTCCCCCACTGCTGAAAGGGAGTATAGATCAGTGGGGATACGGGGGAGGGGCAAGCGGAAGCCCTCCCGAACGATTGACAAAACCCACTGGTCTTCAGTGATGGTTTGCCACGCCTCTAGATGAGACGAGATTTGTCCTCCCACCGGAGTCTCGTGCAAGCACCAAAAAATATTATTTTGCAGACTTTTCGGCGGAGAGACTACCTGTCCCTGAAGAGGAGGCTGAAGACCGAGAGAAAAACCGACCTCGTTGCTGTCTCCGACAAGAGTTACCTCTCGGGCGATCAGTCCTACAAGACTTGCGGCCCTGGAACCCTCTAAAGCCCGAGGAGGACCGAGACTGGGATCCAGATCTCTGAGCATTGACTGGGGGCTTCACTAGCACCGACAGAGACTTGACACTTTGCGTGCTCGCCTTAGTCTTTGCAAGATCGTCATCCGTTGAAGAAGGAAACAACTCTTTGGCATCAAAAGGCAGGTCCAGAACTTTATCTTAGACCTCCTTCGAAAACTTTGTTGCATGAAACCAGCTTGACGAGAGGTGTCCACCCCCAACATGAGGCCTCGAGCTGAGGTGTCGACATGGTGCGCAGCAGCCTCCAGCATATGCTGCGCCAAAACCCTGGCGTCTGACAAACCGCCCTTAAAGTCTTCCAGCCTGTCCCCAGGAATGAACTCTTGGAAGTCAGCCAAGTCCCTCCACAGTTTCATATTAGCTGCCACCAAAATGAGCTCCTTGTTAGCATGATGCAGTGCCGAGTTGGCAAAAACATTCTTGGCCAAGAATTCGAGCAACTTGTCTTCCTTGGCCAGAACTTGAGCTGTGGCAGCAGAGGTCGCAGAGGCCGGCTTGGATTGCAGAGTGGTGGCCGTAACCCCCGTCAAGGAAGGGAGCGGACATGACGCTAAGGCTACTTCCTCAGTCAGTGTGAAGCCTGTAACAAGCATCGATTCTCCCATTTATTTGTTGCCCAGTGGGGGGGTTTATCCCAGATTTTGCGGGCCTCCCCAGAACTTCCTTCTGAAAGAACAGGCTGGTGCACTCCTATGGCGACAAGGTGAGCACCCCCGAAAGCACCCCTTCCTGAGGAGCAGGTACCTCAGTTACTGGTAGGTCAAGGAGTGACATGTCCAGAACCCGGTTGTGGAATGCTCGGACAGAGCGGGCTGGTCCACACTATCCTGGTCTGCCTGAGGGTTGTCCAGAACGTCAGGATCCGCTAGTTGTGATGCGACCAGCGTCAAATTAACGTCTCACTCTGCTGGAGTCTTGTCAACCAGAGACAACTGAGGCAGAAGCGGAAGAGGTGGAGGCGTGCCGGGAGGTAGAGGTGGTACCGCTGCCGGAGCGACAGGTGCAGTGACTGGAACTGTCGGGGTAGGATGCAGCACCAGAGGGCAGATCTCCCTAAAAAAGCCTTTAAAGTACTCCCTCATGGGATCAGTGTTCATAAGAGTCTGAAACTTCCCAAAAAAAAGCATCCTCTGCTGAAACATTAGGAACCGGGATGGGCAGAGGCTGCTCATGCAGGGCATAACCCCACAAATGTAGTGAGGAAGGCTGCCAAGAGCGGCCGCCACCAACAGGGTCTAAGAAGCAGGAGGAAGCGAGACCGTATGTGGTAGTGGCATCCAAACGCGCCAGTCATAGGAAGGGCGGAACAGATTCACACCGTCCCGTGGACCAGGTTGTCCACCAAAAAGAAGGCTCCCAGCACCCGCCGTCGATAGCATGGGTTTGAGGGAAGAATCAAAAATGGCCGCCGTAGACCACGTGGGAAGGCCCGCCATTTTAGGAGTATCTGAGGAGAACTGCGTCACAAGTGTGAGTGAGGCAGGTGACTCCACAGACTGGTCAGGGGACTTGATCGAAACTTTAGCCTTGACACAAGGATCCTCAGCAGAGCCGGTACTATGGGGCCTGGGATTTTCACTGGACAGCCTGTCCTGACCCTTTGAGTTAGTCTCCAAGAGAGGACCCTCGGCAAGCCAGTAACAGATGAGAAACAGTCGGCGACCTCTCCCTGTGCCGCCTCAACAGAACTGGTAACACCGCGAGCGTGGCAAAGTTGAGGAATCCACATCACAGACAAGACCTTAACAGGTCTCTCAGCTACGTTGGTATACACCTTAGCCTCGATAAGAGGAGCCTCGGTACAGAGTCGGTCTTTATAGCTCCCCTGAGAGGTGTCTCGAACCATGGTTCGGTAAAGAAAGCCTCAACAGAGACCTCAGGGCGCACCCTGGTGTCTGTGTGGGAAGCTCCACAACAAGGAGACCTCTGAGCGAACTCCAGTACCCAACGCCTCAGCACGACTAGGCTGGCTATTAGCACCTGATTGGTGAACCTCGGATCGTGATCTGGTATCGGCAGGGTCCTCGCAGTAACCCTTGGAGAAAACCCTGGTATGCCTATTAGGCCTTCAAGGCACCTCAGGAGGAACCCTGGTAGCAGAGCTTTTGAAGGCCCTCGCAGACCTGGAGGACCCTGGGAAGGAGTCCCCCAGCCGGAGTGCCGTCGAAGAGTTGAAAATGCGATGGAGGAACTCTCTAGAAGATCTCCTCCCAACGACGAAGACGACGTTAAAGTGCCTGGACCGAAAAGGGAATTACGGTAGAAACACGAATCCCAAAGGTGATCCGGTCCCAGACACTCCAAACAGAGAGAATGGGGATCCGCCCTAGTGAAGCGACATTCGCAAGAGGAGCAAGAGACAAATCCCAAACGATCCGGCATAGACGGAGGACTACGCGACCATAGAACCGGAGCAGAAGAGAAGGACAACGGGAAAGAAAAAGGTCTTCCTAGTGATGCAAGTGCGTCCAACCCCGACCGTGCTGAGAAAAGGACTGAAGGGTGATGCGTGGGGCGCAGCTAAGGAGTGCAAGTTACGGAGGGCAAGTTACGCCCGTGTGCAGTACCTGGTGTAAAAAAAGAAGGACACATTTTTCAATTTGATGCTTTTTTACAAAAAGTGCTCCAGTCCTGTACCAAAAGTATGGAGGAAAGGGGACGGGCCGTAGGAGTATGTCAATTACGCTTTCCTCAAACGTTGAAGACTTGGTTTCAAAATCCACCTCTTCCTCCTCACCTTATAAAAAGGGTTCAGGTGATGGGATCGTCTTCTTTCTTCTAGTTGGTATCTCCCTTTTTTTTTTAGAAGGCAAGGCCTGCCACGGAAAGAAGCCACTGTGCCTGCTCTAACAGACAGACAAGAGACTTTGCTCCCGGAACAGCCGAATGTATGGGGAAAAAGCCTTCCGGCATAAAAAATCCCAGGAGAGTAGCAGGGTAGAGGTTGTGCACAGTGAAAATCTGTGCAAAAGAGGCTCCGGCGTATGATGGGCTAATGCAAAACTGCTGTAAGTAGATTAAATCATTCCCAACAATTCCTCTAATAAAGTAAGTGTACCAAAAAAGAAGAGATTGGCCCCAAGAAAGGACCAACACTATCCCTGATAGAAGGGAGAGTAAAACATGAGTCTCCGATATAGGGTTGAACACCGTGGAAGGTCCGGTGCGAGGAGGCAGAGAGAGAGGCAAAGCAAGAAACGACAGAAAGGCAGTCCGTAGAGCGGGCTACCGCGCGGGTAATGGCAGAGAGCGGGAAGCCCAAACAGGAAAGTAAAAAGAGATCAGGAGGGGTGACAATCGGAAAGGATCCGAGGCAAGAGAGAGAAGGCTGACAGCACTGGAGACGATGTGGAACATCAGAACCCTGCGGAAGGGAAAGAAACAAAGCAAGAGAGAAAGAAAACAAAAAGGTAGATCGGGAGACTGGAGCGAGATCTGTCTCTAAAACCAGCACAGCAGAAACAGAAAATACAGGGCGAGGAGGTGCAAGCAAGAAAAGAAGCAGAGCACCGCTAAGGAAAATACACCTGAAGCAAAACAACAAAGCAGCAAGGAAAACTTAACAAGTTGCAACACTTCGGCCGCCGATAGCTGAATGGCTAAAAGCTAACTGATGGCGGCCATGTTGCCAAAAGACTAAAGCGCGTATGAAGAAATGCGGATAGAACATGAAGGGAAACTTAATGGAGTCAGCTCCTCCAGCAATTCCACAGCCTCCAGCCCCCGGGAATCATGACACGAGACTCTGTGGGCGCTGTGGTTGTCCAAGGTCGCTCCCCAGCCCTCCAAGGACGAATCTGTGGTGATGTTTGTCGGAAAGGCCTGCCTATCCTCAGGTTGCAGTCCGTGCTCCACCAGATTAGGTCCTGGTGTAGAAAAGGAGTAATGCTGACAAATTCCATCTGGGATAATTGCGCCTGATTCCATGAGGCTGCGAAGTGCAGCTGTAAATCCTCAGTTTGAGTCTTGTGTAGGGCACTGCTAGAAGACATGCTGCCATAATACCCCGGGTGTGTTGGTACCACCAAGCTACGGTCACCCCTCTGCTGTGAAAGTGACTTGTGGCCCTCCTGATGTCTACAATCTTGTCCTCTGAAGGAAAGAGTCTCTCGGACCTCGTATCCCAAAGGACGTACAGGAACGTTAGACTCTGCATCGGTTCCAGCTGAGACTTCTTGAGATTGATGGAGAATCCCAAGTCGTGTAAGCGTGTTCATGAGGGTGGAGGTGGTGTGATGGACCGCCTCCGGGGGCTCTCGTCCTGACAGGCCAGTCGTCCAGGTATAGATAGATATGGTGACCTTTGCCCCTGAGAAGGGCTGCCACTGCATTCATAAGCCTGGTAAAGACCTGTGGTGCTGAAATGAGGCCAAAGGGCAGAACGTTGTACTGGAAATGGAAGCCCATGATCCTGGACCTCTGTAAGGACCGATGGGGCTGCCAAATCGGGACGTGTAAGTAAGCGTCCTTCAGATCCAGGGAGCACATCCAGTCTCCCTTGCACAGTGTCTCTGCAATAAGCGCTGGAGTAACCATCTAACTTTTGAAGCGAGAGGCAAAGGTCCAGGTTGGAAAGGTCCAACACAACTTTCAGGCCAGCCTTGTTCTTCTTGTGTATGGTGAAAATCCTGGAGTAGAAGCCCATACCCCACTGGGAGGCTGGGACTTCTTCAACTGCCTGGCTCTGTACGAGAGATCAGATCTCTGGCAAACAATTATGTGGGAGTGGAGGGGAGGAGAGAAGAGAGGGAGGGACCAGTAAGCGGTATCCTGTGAAAACTACTGGAAGGATCCAGGGATCCACGATCTTCACGCCCCAATTACATTCGTGCAGAGCAAGCCTGCCCCCACACCAGAGACGCGTGGATCCGGAGGGGAGTGTCATGCATTCGTTCCCTCTGAGGCTGAGGAGGGGGACTGAAAGAAGCCCTTATTCCCCACCTTGTGCTGCTTGCGATGGGTGTTGGCTCGGAGAGTGGTCGGGCTGTCTGGACCGTCATTCTTAGAAGCCCTGGAACCCGCCGAAGGGCCGACCCTGGTCGGAACGCTGTTGCGTTTGACAAAGTCTTGGCAGTGGACTTTGTAAGGATGGATAATTAATTTACAGTCTGAACGTTTCTTATCCAATACCTCATCAGTGGAGAAATGAAAGAGGCCGCTACCCTCAAAAGGAAGGTCCAATATACGTTCCTGTACGTCCGGGTTAAACTTGGCAGCCTGGAGCCAGGCCGTCCTTCTCATGTCTGTGGCAATGTAGATGGCACGGCCTGAGGTATCAATATACGAGACTGTGGACTTCATGATGCCCTGAGCCACAATTTTCACCTCAGCCAGCCCTGTCTTGAAACGTGCCCGACTGTGCACCGGAGGTTCCGGAAGGAAGTCTGCCATTTCCTGCCAAAGCCTCTGGTTAAGGGCTGCAAGCATGGCATTCGCATTTGCTTGATGAAGGTGCAGTGAGACGTTGGAGCAGACCTTCTTTCCATACGCCTCCAAAATCATGGTCTTAGGACATGGGAAGGATGGGGGGGACAAACCCCCCCCCACACAGTTTTAGGTGGGGGGGTATAATGGCATTTATCCACCCCACCAGAATATGGAATTGTGTCTCTGCAGCGTTACGTCTACGATGCAGGCTGCAGTTGTCATTGTCAGCGTGCAAAATTTAAAGAATAAGTTAACTCTTCATATTTTGCAGAAGCGGGCTAAAACACAAACTTCTGCTTCTTGCCCATGCGTCACGTGCCCCCAGCGCCTGCGAATTTGCAACATGCACAGGCCGGGGAACAAACTGCACGTGCCCTGGCTGTGCAGTGCACTGCTTTGCAGCCTCAGCCTTCGGGGTTTCTAGAAAGAAGGAGAAGCCAGGCAGCGACACATGCTCCAGTGACTGACTGACAGTAGCGTGTGTTTTAGGGAAACATAGTGAGATTCTGACTGTGACTCTCGACCTCCTGAGACCTCAGCTACTGTAATAAGGTAAGTCAAGTGGCCCCCCTCTCCAAGGTGCAGGCCGGCATGGGGAGGATTTATAAGAGGGAATGTGGCATGTGCCAACGTGCATCAGATATACAGTTTGTAAACAAGCACAGGCCGGCGCGTTACAAACTGATCAGGGAATCCTGGCCTCTTAATGTTCATGAACTGAAAAACCTAGTATGGGGGTCTCCAATGTGGTATAAATAGAAATGGTCTTGGCCTCCATTTTGCCTTCCAGTCAATCCCGGGTGCTCGTGTGGTGTAATAGCAGGCAGTGGTGTCTGCTGGCAACAGGGGGTGCTTTAGGGCTGTTAGGGAGAATTCTCTGGTTAGGCTGAATTTCCCTACCTAGTGAGTCCCCCAGCAGCTTTGCTGGATTTCTGGGGTTTAATTTTTTTCTCCTGCCAAGAGTGAGACTCTTTTACCCTCACTCTTGGACATGTTGAAGTGTGTTTTCTTGGTTAAACCTTGTGTTGAATGGGCTATGGGGTCTTTTACTCCATAGGGCCTCATGTATTTTTGTGATGTGGGTCACACAGCACCCTCTGTGCCGTGACCCAGGGGTGTCCTAGGGACTCCCCAACATAGACTCCATACCCTGGGACTGACTACTGTCTCCCAGGGCATGTAAAGTCACCAAAGACTTTGCTAGTCTTGAATCCTGAACAGAACCAGTACAAACCATCATATTGTGGACGTACTGGCTGGGGCAATTCGATTGCCCCAGGGTCTGTTAGTCGAGGGGGCACGTCTCCGTCCCCCCTGATCGAGTTTTGGCTGGTGGCAGTGGAAACTACTTTTTATATTCGACCGCGAATATTTCCCTATGGGATTTCCCATTGTTTTAGGCTAACACATTTAATTATTTATTTACGGTAGCCTTAAACATACCGCCGGTTTATATATTTATTTTTATAACTCCGGTTGGGACTTTTTGCCAAAACTTGATTCTAAAATGGCGTTGGTGTTCGCCTCTGTAACTCTGACCCAAAGTGGAGCCCTTTGTTCCACTTTTGGCGGGCTTCTCCACAGAAGCCCTCCAAAGTGGTGCCACTCTGTCTGGGGTACTTAGGAGGGGTGGAGGGGGATTTAGGCACCCTGGACTGAGTTACCTTGGTAACTCAAGTCGCACTCCGTCCTGATTGGCCCAAGTGGTGAGCCGCCCGGCTCACCACTTAGCATGTTTGAGTGACAGCTAGGCTGGGTGAATGGGGGTTTGCTGCATAAAAGCAGGGCTTTGGGGACTGGGACTTCAGAAGTCGCCACAGGACCAAGAATCCGACGAGGGAAGAGCTGAGCCGACCTGCTTCGACGACACCACCCGGTGGAGCCCTGCTGAACCGTCTCACCACTTTTTCCCGACGACCGAGGAGAACTCTTAACGGAGTGGCTCCTTCCCTTGACTGGTGGGGACAACCAGTTTTCGCCTTCTTTCCGTTCTTTGAGGTATCTCGTGGCCGCCTTGCCTGTGCCAAGCACCCCGGCAACCGGAATACCACACTTTACCCCCATACCGCGAAAGTCGGCACCAACCCTTTAACCGGAGGACTCCGCGGCTGGTTTCTTCCCGGGCAGTGCAACGACCCTCTTCTTCTGCTCTTCAGCGAGAACTTCTTCTCCCCTGACCGACGTCGAGCCCTGCTGCCACTGCCTGGAACAACTGCCACCGCTGGAGGATCCTTTCCGCTTAAGGTACCGTGTTCTGCCTGGCTTCCCTTGCTACCGACTGTACGGGGTAGATTTAGTCCCCGGCTTTCGAACCTGGGAGTGCCTGGGACACTTTGGCTAAACTTTCTGAGCCACTCTAACCTCTTTTTGACTCTTTGCAAGACTTTGAATCTCTAACTAACAGTGTGATCTTGGGCACATTTTCGCTCCGGCTACTCTAAGAGTGGGCCCTGCCTAGTGACTTTTGCTCACCTGTGACTTTATTCTTCTGTAAGCCTATTGCAAGTGTTCTGGACCTTAGAGTGGTGTGTCTAACCTATTTCTACTTTTTCTCTCCCTTTCTTGGAAACTACTAGAGTGTCATCTAACGTCAAGCACTCACCTCTGTTTTAATTAAGTGGTGTTTTACCTAGAGTTGTCTAGATAGGAGAAAGGATTGAATCTACTTTCATTATAACTGTGTTGAAGTACTTTTACTATATTTTTGCTAGAGTGTTTTTAACTTATGTGTATTTTAAATAAATAACTATATACTTTTGAAACCAAGCTCTGGTCAGTGTTTGCTTGTGCTATTGTGTTTTGGTACATATTGTGTATACTTTACATACTGCCTAACTCTTCTTGAGAGAAGTCTGACTGCTCAGCCACAGCTACCAGGTAAATCTGGGTGGTACAGACTGCTACCAAAGGGGTTTACTGCTCTACCTGTAGTCTTAAATCTTTTGCAGTGTTCCCCAAGGGAACTGCACAGGTTTCTGCCTAACACTGGTGTACAGCGGTGGGATTTGTATTGAGTATACATTTTATTGTGCTTTAGATACCTTAGTGCAACTAACCACAAAGCTTAGCACTGAAAAAGTAAAACCTCTAACATGTCAGTTATAGAAAGCTATAGTCAAGAGTCCCTTGCAGCCAAAACTGCTGATTGTTTAAGAGTGCTCTGTAAACATAAGGATCTCCTGACTAAGGGCAAGAAAATGGAGCTGATTGAAAGATTGTTAGCTAACCAAAGTCTGGGTGATGGTTCAGAGGAGCCTACCACTCCAGCAACTGTAGATGACAGTATTGAAGTTAACATGGAGCAAAATGTTGATGTTTCTGAGGAAGAGTCAGAAGAGGAGGGTGAGGCTGTTGTAACTGTCCCCCCTAGGCCTCTGCCTGCTCTACCTGCTGTGCCTACTGGACCTTTACCAGGTCCCACATTTAGTCCTCAGTACTTTGAACTGGAGAAAATGAAGCTAGAATTGGAGTATAAGAAACTTAATGCTCAAACTGACAAAGAACTAAGGCTAAGGGAAATGGAGCTCAAGTATGACTTAGAAATGAAGAAATTATCTGTTGAGAATGTTTCTCTCTCTGGCTCCTCTAGAAGTTCCAGTCCTAAAAGACCCCGGATGCCTAAAGAATTGGTTGGTATGTATGAGCCTAAGTTGGATGTGTTGGATTGGTTGTCTCTGTTTGAATATAATCATGGGCTCCAGAACATCACAGGAAATGACTTACTCACCTGGTTGTTCTCTAGGCTTCCCCCTGTTGCAACTGATGTGGTAATGGAGATGGGGGAGGAGGATAGGAAGGACTATGAATGTGTGAAACTAGCTTTAATAGCTAGGTTTGGGAAGACCCCTTCCCAGTATCTTAAGAGGTTTAGGAACCTCAAAAAGCATGATGGTACCCCTTGGGCTACCTGGGTGAGTGAATGTTTGAAAAACTTAGAGGGATGGATTAAGGGTTACAAGGTGAACACTTATGAAGGTATGAAGAATTTGTTTATGTTGGAGACTATTTATGATGCCTGCTCTCCTGAGCTCAGACAACACTTGGCTGATTCCAAGGAATTGGATTCCCGGAAACTAGCTAAGGCTGCTGACTTGTGGGTTGCCAACAGGGCCACTCACAAGGATTCTGGGGTAACTCAGAAGAAGGATGGGGAGAAACAGCCAAAAAAAGACTCCAAAGAGAATTCTAATAATTCCTATCCCAAAGAGGGCCCCAAAACACAAAATAACCAGGGTAAGCCACATGGGAAACCTAGTCAGGCTACTGTACCTTCTAGCCACAAGCCAGAAGGGGGTCAGAACAAGCCACCCTTCCAGAGAGCATTTGGACAATGCTATGTCTGTCAGGGTACTGACCATATCAAAGGAGATCCCAAGTGCAAGGGTAAACCTGCAGGGATCAGCACAGTCTCCTTAGCCTTCACTCCTGAGGATGAAGTACAGATGGCTAGTGCCCACTTTGAACTCTTTGCTGAAGAACCCTTGGGTCTTCAAGCAACTGTAAACTTAGAGCCTATGGGTCTGGTTAGTCCCCAGAATAGGGTTGTGTATAACTCCCTACCTGTTAACTCTAAGGTGTATTATGTGGACAGTGTTCTTGTCAATGGCCAGGATACTCCTGCCAGGAGAGACACTGGGGCCAGCAGAACAGTAGTGGATGAAAGCTTCTTTCAACCTGAGGATGTGGCCAAAGCACCCAAAGGTCCCACTAAGATGTCTGGAGGCCCTGTCCAAATGGTTCCTATCCTACCAGCCCTCATTCAGTGTAACAACATGACAGTGAGGATCCCTGTCAGTGTTCAGACTGAGGTACCTGGGAAGGTCCTGTTGGGGAATGACCTAAGAACTCTAGGAGTAGTGTCACATACCCCCAGGCCTCCCAGTATGGAGAAGCAGAACTTAACCAAATTGGCTAGAAAGGCTACCTTGAAGGACCCTTCTAAGCCTGTGGGACCCTCTACTGAGAACCCCACTACAAGCCCTGGTGTTAGTAAGTTGACCTCTAACCCAGGCACATTTCAGGATAGTATGCTAGGAACATGGGCGCCCCAACCAAGCTCCATCATTGTTCCCCTAGTCTCAGAGTCTCTGACTCACCCTACTTCTGAGGAAGAGGTGGATAGACCAACTAGGCCCCTATCTGGACCTGAGAGAACTGGTAATTCTCAGTGCTGGTGGAAAACCAGAAAAGAAAAGTCTAAGGCCAAAAACCTTCGGACTGTTGGACCTTCTACTGAAGACCCCAACTCCAATCCTAATATTAGGGGGGAAACTCCTAAAATAGGGAAAGGTAGATCTAAGAGGAAGGGGAAGCAGGTACATTGCCTAACCCCAACCCCTCCAACCAAGAGGCCTAAGACCCAACCTGCTCCCACAAGAGAGGTGGTGAGGAACCTTGGAGGCCCCTCTAGATCTAAGGGAATCCTTTAT
The DNA here is from genome assembly GCF_040938575.1 of Ambystoma mexicanum. Classification (NCBI taxonomy): domain Eukaryota; kingdom Metazoa; phylum Chordata; class Amphibia; order Caudata; family Ambystomatidae; genus Ambystoma; species Ambystoma mexicanum. The sequence goes on along the minus strand of NC_090935.1, from coordinate 1,265,790,739 downwards.
AAGGACCCCTTCAAAAAGCCTAACATAGGTTCAGAAGTTGTACCAACTTCTGAGGGACTGGTCAACCAGATCCCCTATAACAAAAAGACTGATGTTCCTCAAAGGGTCTGTAGGTCCGTTAGCTTGCAAAAGAAAACCTTTGAGTTCTCCATTGAACATAGGTCAAGGTGTCACCATCAAAATGCTGATGGACTCTCTAGGATGTATATCATCGACTAGAGGTACGAGGTTCATCCAGGAGTGGATTAAATCCTCCTGTCCCTTAGTCTGGGGGGGGCGAGTGTTAGGGAGAATTCTCTGGTTAGGCTGAATTTCCCTACCTAGTGAGTCCCCCAGCAGCTTTGCTGGATTTCTGGGGTTTAATTTTTTTCTCCTGCCAAGAGTGAGACTCTTTTACCCTCACTCTTGGACATGTTGAAGTGTGTTTTCTTGGTTAAACCTTGTGTTGAATGGGCTATGGGGTCTTTTACTCCATAGGGCCTCATGTATTTTTGTGATGTGGGTCACACAGCACCCTCTGTGCCGTGACCCAGGGGTGTCCTAGGGACTCCCCAACATAGACTCCATACCCTGGGACTGACTACTGTCTCCCAGGGCATGTAAAGTCACCAAAGACTTTGCTAGTCTTGAATCCTGAACAGAACCAGTACAAACCATCATATTGTGGACGTACTGGCTGGGGCAATTCGATTGCCCCAGGGTCTGTTAGTCGAGGGGGCACGTCTCCGTCCCCCCTGATCGAGTTTTGGCTGGTGGCAGTGGAAACTACTTTTTATATTCGACCGCGAATATTTCCCTATGGGATTTCCCATTGTTTTAGGCTAACACATTTAATTATTTATTTACGGTAGCCTTAAACATACCGCCGGTTTATATATTTATTTTTATAACTCCGGTTGGGACTTTTTGCCAAAACTTGATTCTAAAATGGCGTTGGTGTTCGCCTCTGTAACTCTGACCCAAAGTGGAGCCCTTTGTTCCACTTTTGGCGGGCTTCTCCACAGAAGCCCTCCAAAGTGGTGCCACTCTGTCTGGGGTACTTAGGAGGGGTGGAGGGGGATTTAGGCACCCTGGACTGAGTTACCTTGGTAACTCAAGTCGCACTCCGTCCTGATTGGCCCAAGTGGTGAGCCGCCCGGCTCACCACTTAGCATGTTTGAGTGACAGCTAGGCTGGGTGAATGGGGGTTTGCTGCATAAAAGCAGGGCTTTGGGGACTGGGACTTCAGAAGTCGCCACAGGACCAAGAATCCGACGAGGGAAGAGCTGAGCCGACCTGCTTCGACGACACCACCCGGTGGAGCCCTGCTGAACCGTCTCACCACTTTTTCCCGACGACCGAGGAGAACTCTTAACGGAGTGGCTCCTTCCCTTGACTGGTGGGGACAACCAGTTTTCGCCTTCTTTCCGTTCTTTGAGGTATCTCGTGGCCGCCTTGCCTGTGCCAAGCACCCCGGCAACCGGAATACCACACTTTACCCCCATACCGCGAAAGTCGGCACCAACCCTTTAACCGGAGGACTCCGCGGCTGGTTTCTTCCCGGGCAGTGCAACGACCCTCTTCTTCTGCTCTTCAGCGAGAACTTCTTCTCCCCTGACCGACGTCGAGCCCTGCTGCCACTGCCTGGAACAACTGCCACCGCTGGAGGATCCTTTCCGCTTAAGGTACCGTGTTCTGCCTGGCTTCCCTTGCTACCGACTGTACGGGGTAGATTTAGTCCCCGGCTTTCGAACCTGGGAGTGCCTGGGACACTTTGGCTAAACTTTCTGAGCCACTCTAACCTCTTTTTGACTCTTTGCAAGACTTTGAATCTCTAACTAACAGTGTGATCTTGGGCACATTTTCGCTCCGGCTACTCTAAGAGTGGGCCCTGCCTAGTGACTTTTGCTCACCTGTGACTTTATTCTTCTGTAAGCCTATTGCAAGTGTTCTGGACCTTAGAGTGGTGTGTCTAACCTATTTCTACTTTTTCTCTCCCTTTCTTGGAAACTACTAGAGTGTCATCTAACGTCAAGCACTCACCTCTGTTTTAATTAAGTGGTGTTTTACCTAGAGTTGTCTAGATAGGAGAAAGGATTGAATCTACTTTCATTATAACTGTGTTGAAGTACTTTTACTATATTTTTGCTAGAGTGTTTTTAACTTATGTGTATTTTAAATAAATAACTATATACTTTTGAAACCAAGCTCTGGTCAGTGTTTGCTTGTGCTATTGTGTTTTGGTACATATTGTGTATACTTTACATACTGCCTAACTCTTCTTGAGAGAAGTCTGACTGCTCAGCCACAGCTACCAGGTAAATCTGGGTGGTACAGACTGCTACCAAAGGGGTTTACTGCTCTACCTGTAGTCTTAAATCTTTTGCAGTGTTCCCCAAGGGAACTGCACAGGTTTCTGCCTAACAAGGGCACCTCAGGAGAAGTGTTTATTTTCTGATGCTGACCCCTTCCCTTTAACCAGATGGTTTGGTATGGCCCAGGGAGAGGGAGCGTGCAGGGTTTTTAGTGAGAGACTGACTGAGAGACAGAAAAGCAGGACGGGCGAGAGAGAGGGAAGGTATTCAGGCCTCCTCCGTTGATGACGACGTATGCAGGCCTTCTGGCCTGCAGTGTGTTGCAGCTCTTTTTCTCATGGAGTGACAAAGACAGTGGAGCGAGGCCAGAAGGGACCATTATAGCAGACTGCTCCAGTTTAGAGTGGTTTGTTTTGCCTGATGCTCCTGTGCAGTTGAGGTGACTTCCACCTCAAGTTTTATCCTGTCCCTTCATCTTTCCATCTACATGTGAGGTAGGGGAAGTTGCTTATGAAATGGATTTGTTGGTAAACCGCCTAAACCGCCCTGTGCCGGTTCACCCCGAGGCATGGTTTCCCACTTTGCTCTTTTGGAGAGAAAAATAAATATTGCTTCAGGTACCCTGGCGGGAGGCATATTTAGTTTGGATAGGGAAATAAATGGGGTATAGTGCATTTCTGTAATTATACGCGTGACTGGCGAGGCAATGGATATTCCGTTCTATTAAAGCTGGATAGTCAGGAGCGAGGGTTGGCCTCCCGTTTCGGCCTTTCAGCTGGCTCATTTGGGTGCTGCCAGATCCCACCCAGTTGGCAATAAGCATTGAAGGAAGCAGAGACAATAAAAGTTCAGTGGGGGTTTTTATCGCATTTTCTCCCCTCAGAATTAGCGCTACTGTGTTAAGTCACCAGTTTTTCATTTTGTTTGTCCTTGCACAGGAAGGGGTCTAGGAACACTTGTGTGCTCAGTTCAAGGGCCTGCCGTGATTAGCTTAATATTCTCATTTGCATGGTGAGTAAAGTACAGTTCGCTAGCTGCCTCTGACAGACAAGGACACACCTCTGGGGCCTGGACACAAGAGACTGAGTCGAGAGAAAAATTATAAGTTACTCACCATAGTGACGTACGTACTCTTATTCCTTAGTCTCCTTTCCTCCATACTGCATGGGCGTCCCTTCCAAGGGACGGGAGACAGAACCTTTTTCAACAGAAAAAACCTTCTTCCCCTTTAAATTGAGGCGTGCAGGAGTGCGGCCCTGGGAGCATGCGCTGCCCTGTCTCTGCCCTCCGGCGCCACACCTCAATCCCCATTGATGCGTCACCAATAGATTTAACATTGACTAATGACACCAGTATTATTAGGGGGGAGGATGGTGGGACGTATAGAGGAAAGGGGACTAAGGATTAAGAGTATGTTAGTCACTACGGTGAGTAACTTATAATTACTTTTACGTCCCATCCCCTTTCCTCCATACTGCATTGGCGATTCCAACTGAATGTAGCCCCAGGGTGGAGAGGAGACTCTCCTTAAGCAAATAGGTTCCTGCGAACCGCCAGTCCGAAAGTCGCATCAGAAATAGAGGCGGCATCCAAACAGTAATGCTTGCAGAAAGCCAAGGGAGTGGGCGAAGTGGCCGCCTTGCTTACGACCTGACAAGGGACATGGCGCTGGAATGCGATGGCTGTTGCCTTGGCCCTGACTGTGTGGGCATGCAGGTTGGCCAGGAGCGGCTTGTGCTGGCCCTCGTATGCTTCTTTGATGGCCGAGATCATCCAACGGGATATGGAGGCCTTGAAGGCCTGATAGCCTGGTCTTGAGCCTCTGAAAGTGACAAACAGGGCGTTCCATTTGCGGAAGCCCTTGGTCCTGTCCAAGTAGAATTTCAGGGCACGCCTGACATCCAGGCAGTGCAGCACTCTCTGTGCTTCATCTTTAGGATCGGCAAAGAACATAAGAAGGACTATTTCCTCGTTCAAGTGGAAAGCAGACAGCACTTTCGGCAGAAATGCTGGGTGTGTCCGCAGGACTACTTTGTCCCTGTGAAAGGTAGTATATGGCTCTGAGGCGACCAGTGCCAGTATTTTGCTGACTCTACGAGCCGAGGTGAGGCCTACTAGTAAGACTGTTTTGATGGTGACCAGCCTGATCTCCGTGGACGCCATTGGCTCAAACGGTTTGTCCGCCAGGGCGACCAATACTATGTTAAGTGTGATGGGCGCACCCGTGCCTCAGGTCGCCCTGTACTGATATAAGCATGCATGCACACACTGACACAATGAGCCACAGGTCCGTACGTTCCAGGGTCCCGGCGGCAACTGCCGCACGGACCGTCTTTACTCCAAACGCACATGCGCGGCCAGAACGAGGCTCGCGCATGCGCACTGTTAACTGCAAGACGTAACATCCCTTTTTTTCTTTAAAAAGAACAATGCAATCAATAACAGTTCTAATTGGCCCACCCACTGATGGCGGGTCCATTGCTATGTCCTCTTCGGGGATCTCGACGTTGTTCTCTGGTGCTGCAGATTCCGTCACTCCAGCCTCTCGGGATTGGATGTCAACCTTTTTGAAGAATGACTTGTTGCGGGTGACGGTTCCCCTTTCGCTCGCTGCCGTTACCATTGACCCCTTCACATGGGTGACGGTCCAGGGTTATGGTTCGTACGGCAGCGATAGCTTTCCTTTGGGTCTGAGGTTCCGGACCAGCACAGAGTCTCCCACAGCCACCTCCTTGTCTTGTAGTCCTCTCCTTCCGCTCTTCTTCTCGTTGTGAGCCTCTCGCTCCTGTCTCACTCGGTCGTTGTCTATGACCCCTGGCTCACGGCCCTCAACTTCCGGGAGGAGTCCTCTCGGGCAGCGCCCAAACAAAGCTTCGGCTGGTGCAACCCCTGTCGACTGGTGGGGGTTGTTCTGTACTCCCTGAGGAATTCAAAGAGGTTTCTCTTCAGTTCCCCCTCCACCATTGGCCTCTATGCAGAAGACCTTATTGAGCATCCTCATGAGCCTCTCCGCTTCTCCAAAGCGGTGAAACCTTTCTGTGCTGAATCCCCTTTTCCTTCAGATATTGCACAAACTGGCTTCCGGTGAACGGCGGCCCATTGTCCAAACACAGGACTTCCGGGAAGCCGTACTTGGCAAACAGGGCTAGGATCGGGTGGTCGCTTGCTGTTGAATCGACTAGCTCCACTTCTGGATACCTCGACCACTGGTCAACCACTGCTAAAAAGTACACGCCACTCCCGGTTGAGCCGAAATCAGCGTGGACTGTGCCCCATGGCCTCTCACTCCTCTCCATGGAGTTGATCGGTGGAGCTCTTTCAAGGGGACTCGCTACTTGGCACGGCAGGCATCCCTTCACATGTGATTCCACTAGGCCCTCCAGGTCCGGGAACCATACTTTCGGTCGTAGTCTCGCCTTCGTTTTCGCTACTCCTTGATGGCCTGTATGGGCCAGCTCTAGGACTCTGGTCCTTAGTGACCGAGGTATAACTATCTGCCGCCCACGCAGCAACAGTCCATCATCTGAAATTGACAATTCGTCACAGACTTTCCATAGCGCCTGAAGGTCTTTTTGGGCTCGTTCTTCCCGCCTAGTGTGGTTTTGCAGTACATCTCTCCATTCCCCGCTACGAATCGCGGCCTGGATGATCCTAAACACCTCATCATTGGATGACTCTCGTGCCACGACATCCCTGGCCAGCGCCACCGGCATTGCCCCTTGTACGATGTTGTGGATGAATTCCTGGCACTCCACCAGCTCCCCTTGGCTTATCGTACTGTCCTTGTTAGGGTGGCGGGACAGGTAAACCGCAGGATTGTTCGTTCCCGGTCGGTACACCAATTTGACGCCATATTCAATAAGGGCGAGCATCCAGCGCTCTATCCGCGGAGGAGGCTTCGAGGACACCCCCGCTAGGATGGGCAGAAGAGGTTTGTGGTCTGTTACGACGGTAACTGGCTTTCCGAGGATGAATAACCGGAAATGCTTGCATCCCCACAGGATCGCCAGCGCCTCCCTCTCAATCTGCGAGTAGCATCTCTCAGTCTCTGTGAGGGCCTTACTCGCATACGCGATAGGTAGCATGTCACCTCTGGCTTTTGCCTGCATGAGAACCGCCCCTAGGTCCACGGGGCTGGCATCCACGACGATCTTCGACCCTGCAGTTGGATCAAAATATGCCATTGTGTCCTGGTCGGAGAGTGCTCTCTTGATTGCCACAAACACCTCCTTTTCACACTTGTCCCAGACCCAAACAGCGTCATTCTTTGTTAGGGCCCGCAGGGGTTCAGAGAGCGACGCCAACCCTTTGACGAATCTGCCACAATAATTAACCATTCCCAGAAAACAGCGTACCACAGTAGGCGACTGGGGCGCCGCAGCCTCACGGATGTCCTTGATCTTTTCCGGGTCTGGAGACACCCCGCTCGCGTGGAATACGATTCCAAAGAACCCAATACGGTCCTTGAAGAATTCACATTTTTCCTGATGCAGGGTGAGGCCTAGGTCTTTCAGTCTCTGCAGGGTTGCCTCCAACCTCTTCATGTGCTCGGCATGGGATGTGGCGAAAACGAGAATGTCATCACTAATATTGATTACCCCTTTGAGTCCCGCCAGAGCACCCCTGATGGTATTTTGGAATACCTCTGCAGCAGAGGATACACCAAAGCTGAGGCGCTTGAACTGGTACAGACCCTCGTGCGTGGTGAAGGTGGTAATGTACCTCGAGTCTGTATGTAGTTTGAGCTGGTGGTACCCTGCTCTCAGATCCAGCTTAGAGAATAGCTTGGCCCCCTGCAGTTCACCAATTATGTCATCTAGCGCGGGAGTTATGTGGCGTTCACGCTTAAAGGCCGCGTTCGGAAGCCGCATGTCTACGCAGATGCGTACCGCAACAGGTTGTTTGGGCTTTGGCGCTGCGACAATCGGCAAGACCCATGGAGTCGGCCCCTCGACCCTCTCAATGATGTCCATTCTGATGAGTGATTTAAGTTCTTCTTCAACCTGGCATCGGAGTTGGAACGGGATACGACAGTGTTTCAGTGCCATAGGCCGGATATTCTCATCAATGTGTAGTCGCACTGGTTCTGCCTTCAGCTTGCCTATCCCCTGAAAGGTACTAGCGAATTTCTCCAGAAGTGAGTCTATGTCTCCTTGGTAGACCTCCAGTGCAAAGTGTACAAGGTCCAAAGCCTCCGAGGCGGCACAGCTCAACAGGGAATGTGGGCTGACATCGGTGACAAAAAACCTGGCTTTAATGACTTTGGCTCCACGGGCCTCAGGGGCCACGAACACCCCCCTGATGGGCAATGGGGTGTCACCTCCAAACGTGAAGATTCTGGCTCTCAACTTGTCCAGAAGAGGCGGGCCCGGGATGGCTTCATAGTGTTCTGTGGCTAGCACACACACCGTCGCCCCTGTGTCTATTAGCACTTGTGTGGCGGTCCCTTGAATGGCACGTCGGTTGTCTGCGTTTCTTTGTCCCCGTAGCCAAATTCGAAATGAAAAAGACTTCTTCGTCTTCCTCTTCCTCCTCGGCAATGTTGAGCCTTTGGGTGTCCTGTTCCAGCGCGGCAACATTGCATTGACTCCTGAAACCACCACCTGCTCTGGCTGGCCCTCTCTGTGTGGTAACCAGGGCAGCGGCCCGACACATTCTGGCATAGTGTAGCGGCGTGTTGCATCTCCCGCAGACTCTGGTTTTTGCTGGACAATCTTCCCGGTGTGGCAGGTCATATCCACAATACTGGCATATGGCAGAGGCACCCTGCGGGGTTGTCTCTTCCTGTCGCTTTTGATTCCAGCGTGGTTTCGGCTGAGCTTGTCTTCCCACTGCAAAGGCCTCCTCACATTTGCTCGGGCACACTGCGGCGTCCATTTTCGCCCCTCTACTTTCAGCGAGCTTGTACACCCTTCCATTGTCCAATATTTGCGTCAGAGTCATGCCCGGCTCCCTCAGAATCTGTCTCCGCACCTTGCTTGAGCTGCAGCCTTGGATCAGTTGATTGCGAACCATTACATCTGCGTCTGCCCACCTGCAGGTACTTGCCAGCTGTTTTAGGCGTGCGCAAAACTTGTCTAATGACTTGTCGTCATGCTGCTTCTCTCCGCACATGACAAACCTGTCAAAGTCAACATTCGACAAAGGAATAAAGTGATCGTGAAGTGCTGTCTTGACGGCTGTATAAGTCACTGCTGGTAAGTTGAGAGATTTGTAAATACGCAGTACTTCTGTACCTGCTGAGTATATGAGTGTCGCCACCTTGGCATCATCATCGGTTTCTCCGGTCGCAGCGAAGAACATATCAAGTTTTTTGATCCATAGGAGCCATCTTGGGCCCAATTTCGAAGGTGGGCCTGATGTGTCGAAATCTTGTTATGGGTTGTAAGGATCCATGCTGCCTCCTCACCACTCTTGCCGCTGGAGGGGCTTCTCCATCACTGTCCGCCATCTTTACAGGTCGCACAGGCACCTCAGTCGGTAGTAGAGGACGCAAACCTGGCTGAAACTGGCTCTGATGTACTTGGACCCTTGGGCTGTGGCACTGTGGTGATGTCCTCTGGTAGCTGATCACCTAAAACCTGTATATTCAGGTCTGAAATGCAGTCCTCCCAGCTGGAGGGCTGCAGAGTGTCCGAAAATTGAGGTATTGTTCTCCTCAGTGTGTGGGCAGCGCACGAGCGCCCTCACGGGCCGCTACTGCCTCCCATACCGAAAACAAAATGGCCGCCATCACTCGTGTCGAGTTCGTAACACACGCGAAGAAAAATGCCCATAAACGACACGTTTACACGTGCCGAGCGCTTCTCTCTCCGTGTCCCGCCTCATCGCCAATGTGATGGGCGCAGCCGTGCCTCGGGCCGCCCTGTACTGATACAAGCACGCATGCACACACTGACACAATGAGCCACACGTCCGTACGTTCCAGGGTCCCGGCGGCAACTGCCGCACGGACCGTCTTTATTCCAAACGTGCAGGCGTGGCGAGAACGAGGCTCATGCATGCGGACTGTTAACTGCAAGACGTAACATTAAGGTCCCACACGAGGTGCAGCCTCTTGATGGGCGGGTAGAGCCTTGCGAGCCCTATCAAATGTTTCTTAACAATAGGATTGGAGGAAGAGAAGAACCTAGTCCATTTGCTCTTATACTGGGCCCTGGTAGCCTTGCTGCTTGTGCCCTGTACGATTTCCAGATTAGCCTGGGAGAGGCTGAGGTGCCACAGCGTTACCTGCTCAGGCACCACGCTGCGAGGGCTAGTTTCGGTGGCGCGGGTTGGATGAACCTGCCCCCCTGATGCGCCAGAAGATGTGCTGGCCCCTTCGGGAGGTTAATCGGAGGCATCTCTGAGAGGCCGAGCAACTCCGAAAACCATGGCCTGGCCAGCCACCATGGAGCCATTAGGATGATGTTGAGTTGGGGAGACTCTTTGATCTTGCAAATCACTCTGAATCCGCGGAGTGGCCGGGAAGGCCTAGGCCATCATGCCGTCCCAATGTAGCTGAAAAGCGTTGTCCAGGTAGCCAGGGCCCTGTCCCTGCCAGGAGGTCGAACTAAGGGCAATTCTTGTTGTACCAGGTGGCAAAGAGATCCCCCCCTGGAGATGACCCCACCCGTTGAAGATCTCCTGAATAACAAGCTTATTTAGCTGCCACTCATAATTGTCCACTCCCAACCTGCGGAGCCTGTCCACCTCCAGGTTGGATTCCCCTGGGAGGTGGACTGCAGAGTGGTAGATGTTGTTTTCCAGGACCCACTCCCACATGCCGATTGCCAGTCTGCACATAGGAGGGGATCTGGTGCCTCCCTGCTTGTTGACGTAGTACATGCTGGTCGATTTGTCTGTCTGGATGAGGACAACCTTGCCTCTGAGAAGTGGAAGAAATGCTCAGAGTGCTAGCCAGATGGCGTTCAGCTTCAACCAATTAATGTTGTATTCCTGCTGCTATCAAGTCCAGGTGCCGCTGACAGAGATCAGCCAGGGTGGCTCCCCAGCCCTCGAGCGACGAGTTTGTGTTGATGGTGACCTGCTGAGTGGGCGGCCAAAAGGGCTTGCCCGTCCGTAGGTTGCAGTCCCTGGACCACCATGGTAGGTCCGGGTGAAGAGATGGAGGAACATTGATCATCTCGGATTGAGAGCCCTGCTTCTGGTTCCACGAGGCCACGAAGTGCAGCTGAATCCTCCTCATCATCATCATCATCAATCTTGTGTGTGGGACGGCTAATAGAGACCCAGGAGATGCTGGTACCACCATGCCGAGATCACCTCTCTGCTGAGGAAGTGGGTGGTGGCCCTCTTGATGGCTGAGATCTTGTCCTCCGAACGAAATACCTTCTCGTAGCATGTGTCCCAGATGAGGCCCAAGAATGTCAGTCTGCGTGGGCTGCAGCTGCGACTTCTTGAGATTGAGCGAGAAGCCCAGATCTTGCAGTGTGTTCATAAGGGCATGGGAAGAGTGGTGAACCGCTTCCTGAGATGTAGCCTTGACGAGACAATCGTCAAGGTATGGGTAGATGTGAAGGACCTGTGCTCTGAGGAGGGCAGCCACCGAGTCTGGTAAAGACCCTGGGGGCCGAGTTGAGGCCAAAAGGAAAAGGATGGACCTTGTATTGAAAATGGAAGTTCATGATCCTGAACCGTAGGAAAGAATGATGGGGCTGCTAAATTGGGGCGTGTAGGTACGAGTCCTTCAGATCCAGGGAGCACATCCAGTGTCCCTTGCACAATGTCTCTGCTATAAAAGCTGGTGTAACCATCTCAAATTTTTGAAGAGTTAAGGAGAGGTTGAGGGTGGAAAGGTCCAGCACAACTGGTTCTTCTTCTGAATGGCGAAAATCCTGAAGTAAAAGCCCAAGCCTTGCTGGGAGGCTGGGACTTCCTCCACTGCCTGGCTTTCTACGAGCGACCGGATTTGTGCCAGAAGGGTCGCTGTCCCAACTTGAGGGAGTGGAGGGGAGGAGGGAGGAGAGGCTGGGATGGGATGGGTAGGCGGTACCCCATGGATTCTACGGAGAGGATCCAGGGGTCCGTTAAATTCTGGCACCAGAAAAGAGCGTGGAGAGCAAGCCTGCCCCCCACTGGAGAAACGTGGACCCGAAGGGGCGTGTCATGCCTTCTTTCCCTCGGAGGCTGTCACAGAGGTGGGGGACTGGAAAAAGCCTTTACCCCCCCTTTTTTGTTGCTTGCACAGTTCTGAGGTGGCGAGCGGTCAGGTTGGCCGGGATCTCCGTTGCTGGAAGCCGCAGAACCCTCCATACGTACGCCCCCTGTCAGAGCACTGTTTTGACTGGGTGTATGACTTGGGCGTGGTCTTTGTCAAGATGGATAAAGACTTTGCCGTTTGTGAGCTGTTTTAATTCTTGTCCAGCTCTTCGCCCATGGAGGAGTGGAAGAGGTACCCCTCCGCGAACGGCAGATCTAATATGCATTCCTGGACGTCCGGGTTGAATTTCGTTGCCCGGAGCCAGGCTGCCCCTCTCATGTTCGTGGCGATACAGATGGCACGGCCAAAGGTGTCAATATGGGCCACAGTGGACTCCATGAGGTCCTGCGCCACTAGCTTGGACTCAGCCAGTCGCGCCTTAAAATGTGATTGGCTCTGCAAAGGGAGTTCCGGGAGGAAGTCCGCAATTTCCCGCCATAACCTTTGGCTAGCGGCAGCCAGCTTGGCATCAGCGTTGGCCTGACAAAGATGCAAGGATGCGATAGAATACAGCTTCTTCCCGTACGCCCCCAAGATCTTCTCCTTGAATAGCAGCGTCGCTGAGGAGGAGGCAGAGGACGACTGCGGCTTGGAGTATAGTGACACTGCAGCAATCACCAAGGAGTGTGGCTTAGGATGTGCCGATAGCAAGAATGTATCGCCCTCCTTCTGCCTGTACTTGGTCTGTCTGTACCGGCTGGACTGAGTGGGGCTTGAGCCAACCTTTCTTGGCCAGGGAGACTACATCGGTTTGCAGTGGAATTCCCGTTTTGGCAGAGGGGAGTCGTGTGAGGACTTCAGCTAGAACCCCCTCTGCCGGCTGCTCAACCTTGGGCTGAGGTAGGCCCAGGTACGCCACCAGACCTGCAAGGCGTTCATGGATGGCGTGTCAGGATCCTCCTCCTCGTCCGTCCTGCGGAGGTGGAGGGAGTAGTTGGAGCTGGAGGTTGGGGTACGGGACCGCGGCCGGAGGCTGAGGAGGCGGCAGAGGCTGGTACAGAACCGCCTGTGGAATCGGCTGGGGAGCCAGATGCAGAAGCTGCGTCGGGGCTGGGATCGCCGGCAGAGGAGCTTGTGGTGCCGCTAGCATAGTCGGGAGGACCTCCCTGATGACGTCCTTGAGGATAACTCCCATCCAAGGTGACTTCATGAGCCTGAGGAACCTCTCGAAGAACCCCTCTTCACTGGCCAGAGAGGTGGTAGGGGGTACTGACGGGGTAGCCGGGGGCTGCTGGGGCCGCTGCATACTCTGCCCGTAGGGACACAGTGGGAAAGTGCCTTGCGCATAAGAAGGATAGGCCGCAAGCCACGTACCTGGTTGAGGCCAGTCCCACCTTGACACTCTGTTTTTGCCGAACTCCTGGAATGGCGTCGGACGGGTGCCTCTGTCTGGCAATGGCAGGCATCTTGTTGAGCTGCCTGCCACATGCGTGCGACGTGTTGCTTGGCTCACTGGGCCCAGCCTCCTCCAAGACTCTTGCGTTAGGATCACAAGGCCTACCTTGCTCCTCGGGCCTAGACCCGGTAGGTGTGACACCCTCGACCCGGGGGTCGGTAGAGCTGCGTTTAGGCGCTCCCTCGGACATATTGCTGGTACTATGGCGTAGCCCCTCGGCCATACTGCCAGTACAAGGGCAGAGCCCCTCGGATGATAATCCGGTACAAGAACCTTCGGGTCCCTCAACACTGTCACCGGGTGGGTCCAAGGATCCCTCAACCCAAAGGCTGGTAGCTGAAGCAGCCTCGTGCACGTGCTGGTGCAAGGACCTGAGCGGACCCTCCCGCACGGGCGAATCCTTGGGAAGGAGTCTCTCTTGCGGGGTATGATGGAAAATAGAGGCCCTACCCTGGGCCTGGCTCGATGTTTCACGAAGTTCTCGAGGTCCTCTGGAGCAGACTTCTGGAAGAGCTCCCTCCACCTGGCTAGTCTGTTCTTCAGCGATTTCGATGACAGGGCGTCACACGCTGAACAAGTCTGCCAACCGTGGTCTTGGCCAAGGCAACGTAGGCAGAGGGCGTGGGGGTCTGAAGTTGGGAAGAGCCCGTTGCAGGATGGACACCTGCGGAACCCTGTGGAAGTTGACATTCGCCGGGGAGGAGCGTGACGCCTGAGGACCGAGTACCTGAATGATGAGAAAGACAAAAAAGACAAAGAGAAGAAGTATCCAAGCATGGAATTACATGGCCGAAGCCAAACCCAGGAGCGCTGGTAAATTCGGCACGTTCCCATCGACGCAGAAAAGAGGATTGAGGTGTGGCACCAGAGGGTGGAGTCAGGGCAGGGCATGCCCCCAGGGCCGCACCCCAGCACGCCTCTAAATTTAAAGGGGAAGAAGGTTTTTTCTGATGAAAAAGTTTCCGTCTCCCGTCCTTGGAAGGGACACCCATGCAGTATGAAGATAAGGGGACGGGACGTAATAGTAAGAGCTGGTCCAGTGGTCATATACGTTGTCAACATTCAGGAGTATTTTGGCGAATATTTTCCACCTGTTGGTTTCCTTCTCGGCATATAGGACAGGATAACTTTTGGGGTGGGGGGGCAAACTGCTCCTTTCTGGTCATACTGAAATGAGTGATCCTACAGAACATGTGTTGTCTGGCGTGCAGAGCCTTTCCCCTCGTATCTGTGAAGTGGTGCAGTAGTATCTAATTGTAGGTGTGATAGACTGCAGCTAACGGAGGCCGGACAAGTTTGGGTTCTCCGCAAGTCACTAAACTGTTTGTTTTACGCTGTTAGGCAGTGTAAGAACTTTGATTTACCTAGAGAAACAGAGTTCTGTTTCAAAATCTAAAATGGCAGGGACTTGCTGTTAAAGAGGCTCCTGGTACAGCCTTCATGTGCCCTGTATATGTTGGAGGGGTGATGACGTTTATGTGACACCCTAAATGCCTGATGCACTGGACATTTGCAGATAGATAATCAGATACTTAAGTATAGTTACATGGAGACCTCTCGCGTCATTGGGTGTCTGTCTTGAGCCACCTCTCCAATATTCACTTTACACATTAGATTAAAGCGCTCCTTTAGGACATATGTAGTAACATAATGCAAATTAATCCCTTCAACTAACAAATGGCCTTCAAGACTTCCGTAATGTTGATGAAACTCCTGAAGGGCATAATTTCAAGTATGTGCATGTGTTAGCTACCATCCTATATTGGTCAGCAGCATTCTTTTTGGGCCTGATTTACAAAGCTTTTATTAATGGGATTGCTCCATTGTAAAACGCTTGAAGCCCTTTGGTTCTACAGCCAGAGATGTTAACAAGAGCCTAGCACTCTGAAATTACAATATATATTTCGGAGAAACCTCTTGTGCCCATAGCAGTGGCAAGTGTCAGGTGTTGGGAAGCTATCAATGTGCATGTTCCAAAACTTCATAAATATGTTGTGCTGTGTGCATCTAACATTGTGCTTCATATGTCCTTGGTTCAAAAAGGAACTTTGAAGACCTGAAGCAGCGAAGTTCATGTGCCCTAGGAAAGCAAAACCAGAGCTGATTTTCGATTACTTGCAGCAGCCAAACCTCACATAGGAAAGCGGCCAAATTACACAGCATAGTAAGTGAGTAAAGTTGACTAACAGAATGGCATATATGTTGCAATCCTCTTTTGTCCCAATACTCTGTGTACTGATGTTTTTGGTTGGAAGTATTACTGTTTTTATTTCCCTTGCTGCCCACACCACCTTCTCATGGGAACTCTTTGTGCTCGCTTTATTCAAAGCTTACCATTAAACTTTGCACTCAAGTGCCTGTCAGTGTTTTTTCAAAGCAGCTGCAAACACGCTAATGGTGTAATAAAAATTATGTACCCAGGTCTGCCTTCAGCCACTCAATTTATAAGCACTATGCATGTCCTTCACTGAAGTGTCCTGTTAAAAACAAGCATTGGCAAAGCCAACAATTTCAGCTTGTTTATCAATATCAGGCATTCACCAAGCAGTGCTATTATATGCCCATAATGGCCCGGTACTACCACCTTGCAGCTGCTACAATCCAGTTAAGACCACTATGACAGTCCCTGGTAAATGCTTTCCCATACCTAAACAAAAGCCAAAACCTTTGCCATTGCCAATTCCCATTTAAGAATGCCTTTAATCATCGGTGTGCCCTGCTGCCCTTCCCTCCCAGCATGGTAATAGGATGAAATGGGTTGGGGATGCATGTCGCCTGATCACCTTGCTTTGTTTGAGAAACTATATTTACAGAGGTAAGTAATTTATTTTTCTAGTAATGTAATTCTGCATGATGGCATTTCCTGTGGTCATCCTACACACATTAGATATGTTATGTTATTTTGCATTTGTATAGCGCCTTATATACCATTGGTATGTTCTGAAGGCGCTGGTAGGTTGAACGCCCTTGGGAACCGAAGTTCAGATCAGTAGAGAGAGTAGAGAGAGTCTAAGGTGCGTGTGAGCACCGGCTATGTGTGCAGCTGGTGCGGTATTCGTGTAATAGCTGCTTCTTAGCGGTAAGTGTGGTGGTTGAGAGATCAGGAGTATGTGTTCGTTCTGGCAGGATTTATCCAGACCGAGTGTGGCTGCGTTAGGCCTGAGGAGAATGCCTGGCTCGGGGGTGTTTAACCAGCAGTGTTTTACTTAGAATGCTATGGAGTATGCAGCGGATGTTAGTATGGGAACAGTTATACCGAATGGTGTCATAGTATCTCTGTGTTCTAGCTGAGTGGTGGTGTAGAGGGGAGAGTAAGCGTGGTGGTGTGATATGATGTGTTATATGCTCTTTCAAAACGTTCTCTGCATTCCAGACCATACTATATACGTCACGCAGTTCTATGCGCTCCAGTCTGTTCCATGCATTCCTATCTACTCCATGCATCCCAATCTCGTCCACACACTCCGGTTCGCTTGACGCACTCATGCGTTCCAGTCTGCTCCGTGTGCTGCAGTCCGCCCTGCGCGTTCTAGTCTGTCCCACGAATGCACTCTTGTCTGCTCCATGCATGCACTCTTGTCAGCCCCACGCACTCCACTTCACTCGATCCATCCACTCTACGCATTCAGTATCTCTACGCAACTCGTCCGCTCTAGTAACAGGTCATTTCCACTCTGGGCACTCGTTTGCTCTAGGCACTCGTTCGCTCCAGGCACTTGTCCATTTTATGCCTTCACACGCATTATGTATTCACATGTTATTGCTCACTCATCGGCTCTACGCACTCGCCCCCTCAATGCGCTCGTGTCCTCTATGCATTCGGCCCCTCTACGCACCCCTTTTTCATATGCCCTCTTTCACTCATATGGACTTGTCTGCTCTATATACTTGTCGACCCTCCACTCAATACATTCTGCTGCTCAGCCCATCAATCCCGCTCCGCTCATCCATCAGTTCACCACACTCATCCGTTGTACGCCCTCATCAGCTCTGCATGCATTCCGCACTCATCCGTTCTACATGCTTATCCGTTCTGCGCACTCACCCGGAAAAGTAACTCCTCTGCTCTTGGCATTTGTCTGCTTTATTCCCTCGTATGCACTATACCTTCATCTGCTCTACGCATTCATCCACCCTGCGCAATCACGTGCTCTCTGCACTTGCCCGCTCCCCGAACTCACCAGCTCCCCACGCGCATCCACCCTCCGCACTCACCCGCCCTCCGCACTACCCGCCCTCCGCACTCACCCACCCCCCTGCACTCATCCGCCTCCCAGCACTCATCCGCTCCCCCCATTCATCCATTCTCCATACTCATTCGCTCTCCATGCTCATCCGCTCCCCGCGCACATCTGGTCCCCACGCATTCAACAGAAATATGCACTCATCAGCCTTATGAAGTCATTTGCTAATACACAGTAATCCTGTTCCATCTATTCGTCTGTTCTCTACACTCATCCGCTCTGTACACTCATCCGCTCTGTACACCCATCCGCTCTGTACACCCATCCGCTCTGTACACTCAGGTGCTCTATATACTCCGGCGCTCTATGCGCTCAGGCGCTCTACGCATTTATCCTCTCTTCATTCCCAACCGCTCTGCCTGATCCTCCATTCTATACACTCATCCAATTTACATATTCATTTGATTTATACACTCATTCAAATTATATAGTCATCTGTTCTTCTACTCGTGAGTTCTTCCATTCAACGCATTCATCTGGTCCACACGCTTCATCTATTCTAACTATTTCACCCATGCGATTAATTTCGTTCACTCCTCTTGCATTATGTCCATTTCAGGAGTTTAAGTCTCTTTACTGTTTCCGTATGATTTGTTCTTATTAACCACTTTGTTGTTTTGATCTATTTTATTCGGTTAATTCCGATTGTCATTTAGTTTATATTAGGGGTTTACTGGCTGTCAATTCCTCGCATCAGTTTGTTGGATTGGTGTCCTTGAGATCCTGTTAGTCTTTTTGGGTTAGTTTGGTATAGGTTGATTTTAGGGGAAGAGCCAGGTTTTCAGCAGTTTGCGGAAAGACGCTAAATCCTCAGTTAGGCAGATGTGCGGTGGAAGTGAGTTCCATAGCATGGGAGCCAAGGCTGAGAATGATGATCCGCCTATCCTGTGGCGACTTCTGAAGTTCCAGTCCCCAAAGCCGTGCTTTTATGCAGAAAACCCCCATTCACTCAGCCTAGCTGTCACTCAAACATGCTAAGTGGTGAGCCGGCCAATCAGGACGGAGTGCGACTTGAGTTGCTTAGACAACTCAGTCCAGGGTGCCTAAATCCCCCTCCACCCCTCCCAAGTACCCCAGACAGAGTGGCACCACTTTGGAGGAGCCTGCCAAAAAGTGGAACAAAGGGCTCAACTTGGGTTGGAGTCACAGAAGCGAACACAAACGCCATTTTAGAACCGAGTTCTGGCAAAAAATACCAACCGGAGAATTAATATTAAATAAATAAACCGTGGTATGTTCGAGGCTATAGGAATTAAATAATTAAAGTTGGTAGCCTCGAACAATGGGAAATCCCACAGGGATATATTCGCGGTCGAATATAAAAAGTAGTATCCACTGCCACCAGCCAAAACTCAATCAGGGGGGACGGAGACGTGCCCCCTCGACTAACAGACCCCGGGGCAATCGAATTGCCCCGGCCAGTACTTCCACAATATGATGGTTTGTACTGGTTCTGTTCAGAATTTGAGACTAGTAAAGTCAATGGTGACTTTACATGCCCTGGGAGACAGTACTCAGCCCCAGGGTATGGAATCTATACTGGGGGGTCACTATGACACATGAAGCCCTATGGAGTAAAAGACCCCATAGCCCATTAAACACATCTAGAGTCAAAGAAACACACTCAAATCATGTCCAAGAGTGAGGGTAAAAGAGTCTCAATCTTGGCAGGAGAATAAAATAAACCCCAAAAATCCAGCAAAGCTGCTGGGGGACTCACTAGGTTAGGAAATTCAGCCTAAACAGAGAATTCTCCCTAACAAGGACTTCGGCCAGGACCCCCGCCTCAGGTTGATCAACCTCGGGTTGTGGAAGCCCCAAGTAGTCCACCAAACCTGCAAGTCGATTGTGGGAGGACTTGGCTGATGAGGGTGTGTCGGGGTCCTCCTCATCAGTGTCCACCAGGGTGTCCGACTGGTCTGGCACTGGTGGAGGATTACTGGGAGCCGTTAGCTGAGTTGTGGAGACCAGAGCCGGAGGCTGCTGTGGGCAGCAGTGGAGCCAGAATCGAAGGTGCCAGCATGGGCAGCGCAGACTGCAGCGGAATGACTATGGGTGCTGGCGGAGGGACTGGTGGAAGCGTGTCCCTAATAACATCCCGAAGGATGCAGCTCATCTGAGGGGACCTCTACAGCGTGAGGAACCTCTTACCAGTAAGTAATCAAGGCATTAAACACAAGTAGTGGCGCAACACCATTGAGTTGAATGGGCTTCAGTCTCCCCCACCCTCCCTGAAATTTTGGGCTTTGTTGACTCAACCTGGCTGACCTTCAGAGCAGTTGCCAGACAGAACAGACACAGATGTTAAACGGCACCTGGGTTTCGCTGTTAACAGGGGGCCAGCAATTACTAGCGTAAAGTATTTCACTGTTAGTACCTGCATTCAAATGCCAAATCTTTTAGGCGATTGAAATCATGATGTGGGTTTAGTACTTGCATGCCAGTGGAGTGATTGGAAGGGTAGAGAGGGAACAGGAGACCACTTTTTCTCACAGCAGTCCATAAGTGGGTGCTTTCAGAGTTAACTGCTTGTAACATTGAAGCTGCACCAGAATAGTCTAAAATGCGTAAAGAAGTTAGATGCCACAACACAAATAAGTTTGCCCCTCCTCCACCGCGAGTGAAGTTAGCGCCTATCCAAACATTTGAAGGATTAGCCCCTCGAAATGTAAATTTTATTGCGCCCCGACCACAAGCACACACACCATTCACCATATACACACACACACACGACCAGTCATCCACACATTTAAGTATGCACCCTTTCACCATACAGGTACACCCAAGCAGCCACCCGTACATTTAAATGTGCACCCTTTCACCATACACTCACACAGGCAGCCACCCATACATTTAAGTGTGCACCCTTTCACCATACAGGCACACACACCCAGGCACCCACCCATTCATTTAAGTGTGCAGCCTTTCACCTTACACGCAAACCAAGCCACCCATACATTTGTGTGGACCCTTTCACCATAAACTCACACAGGCAGCCACATGCACATTTAAATGTACATCCTTTCAAAATACACTCACACTCGCGCGTCATGGGGTTGAGCGGAGCCCTATTACTTCAAAAAGAAATTGTTTCTTTTTGTAGTCACTCTGCCTTTTTCTGTTACAGAAATAATTTCTTTATGAATACAGAGTGAATTCAAAAGGAAAGATTAAAACAAAAAATTCAAGAAATTTCTTTTTCCATTTTTTTCTCTCCAAGTGGGGCCTCCTCCCAGGACATGTGCTAGCAGAGCCCACCGCACCGCGTGGGATGTGGGGGCCCCCATTATACAAGTGACCCTGCACCTCAGGACCAGGCCTGGTAGGCGTAGAGCTCTCTGCTGAAGCGCTGGTAGTGCTGCATACAGGCGCCCCCCACAGACATTTGTCTGGTGTTAGGGCATAGCCCCTCGGGTGGTAGCCCAGAAAAAGAACCTTGCGGTCCATCAGCGCCTTCTGCGAGAGGATATAGTGACTACTAAGCCTGATGGTCGGTAGCTGAATAAGCCTCTGTACCTGCGCTGTTGTGAGAACCTGAACGGTCCCTCCCACTTGGACCTTTCTTGGGAAAGGAATCGCCCTTGCGGGTGCGATGGGAAAAAAACGGCCCTGCCTTAGGCCTTGACTTGTGTCTGATGAAGTTTTTTAAGTCCTCTTGAGGTGACTTCTCAAAAAAGCTCCCTCCACCTTGCTAACCTGTTCTTCAGAGCTCACGGTGTAAGCGCATTGCACGCAGTACAGCCCTCCCAGCCGTGATCGAGGCCAAGGCAGCGGAGGCACAGAGCATGGGGAAGAGCCCCTCGCAGGCTGGACACCTGATGAAGCCCAGGGACGTTGCCTCGCGCAGGGGAGGAGTGTGGCGCCAGAAGACCGAGTACCTGTTTAAAGTTTAGAAGAAAGACAAAAAGAGAGAATGCGGGGAACAGCGCGTGGAGTTACAAGGCCGAAGTCAAACCCAGGAGCGCTGGTGAAAAATGGTCCATTCCAGTCGTCACGGAAAAGGGGACTGGGGAGTGGCGCCTGTGGGCAGAGTCAGGGGCGCGCATGCTCCCAGGGCCACACTGCAGCGCACCTCAAAATTTAAAGGGGAAGGAGAGTTTTTCTGGTGAAAAGGGTCCTGTCTTCCGCCCTAGGAGGGATGCCCATGCAGTATGGAGGAAAGGGGACGGGACGTAAGAGTAGGGGCTAAATCTGAGCAGAAAAATAAAAATGTGCAATTGTGCATGTAGATAAAAGAAAATAGGGCCGGCGTGGAAGCTTGAAGCCCCACCACCTTTCCTGACTTTCAGGAAGTATCCGTGGACTTCCGACATCTCTAAGAGAATCACAGTACTTCAAGCTGGAAGGTGGAGGTAAGAAGAGCACACCCCTAAAGAACTTTCTGAACTTTCCAACGCACTAGTGCCAACCAAGGGGCGCACAGATAGCTGCATCCAATCTGCTCTCATGCTCCCCCAAAAGAGGTAAGGGTTGAAGCTAAATAACGCTTAAAACCAATGGAGTGCGTCTTTCAATACCTAGCTTAATGCTGAAAGGATTGTAAGTGATAGTTCAGTGGCGAAACCTGGAGTCTGAACCTGTAGTTTACAAGCACCTCTCTGGTGAGTGCATTGCAGCAAGACGCAATAAAGCAGAACTAGCAATAAACCAGCAATTATGCGCAAACGTGAAACAGGCATACAGTGTGGCACGTAGAATCTCCATGTTTGTACATTTCAAAGGTATAACATATGGAAATGCAATCCTTGACCAGTAAATGTAATCAAACCTAGCGGTGCTGGAATTCTTCTTAATAAAATAATCAAATTTAGGTCACCATAAAACAAATTAGCAGATGAGGCAAATCCACTTGCAGTTACACTACTAGTCAAGCATGGTCAAGAAACCATCTCTAAAAATGTTTCTCAGACTTTACAAAGTATTGACATCCCCCCCCCCCCCCTCTACAACATGTGCATGTGGTTTATAAGAGTATAAGAGTACTAATAAAGGAAAATCTAGGAAATATATTTAAGAAGTTAAACTGTGGCGCAACATGTATCTCTCTAGCAGATTCATCAGCAGCTCCATGCCATGTCAATTATCCTACATAATCACACAGCATCGGTCACCAATTCACACTGACTGTGTGTGATTCCATTGGCTTGTGTTGCCCATACAACAGTTTGTGTATTCACTGGGCTGCATCATTCATCCAGTTCAGTGGCTCTCTGCTTTGGCTTGCACTGCCATCTTGTGGTCAAAGTACGTGCTTGCACCAGATTTTCATAGCATCCTTAAACTTTCGGTGCATCAGTGTTGCTGAACAATACATCATATTTTGTTTCGTTTGTTTATTTGGGAAAAAGTGAGTTCCATAAAACATATCCGAATATTACATATAAAACACAACATTCAGAATAGTAATGCATACAAAGTATAACACAATGATAAAAAACAATCAATAGTATAGTCAATCAAAGTCGTGTTATGCATTAGTTATGTTATGCTATTGATTTTCAGCTCATTATTATTAGGGCCTGTTTAAGAAAAGAAAGTGGTGCCCAGCCTGCCCACATGATTTCAGATCTTAGTAGATAATATAGAGCCGGTCGGCTTTGTGTGAAGCCAGTCCCCCTAAGAATCTGGTTAATCGTTCTTACTGGCTGTTGGTATGCCGTGTAGAATAATACAAAGTGGAATACATCTTCCGATGAGGCAGAGCACATATGGCACTTTTCGTAACTGTCATTTCCTGTCTAGTTTGCCGTTATCGCTCTGAGAGGCAAGCAATTAAAGCAAGCCCTTGTGATTGGGCACCTGTCTTTTAACAAGTTACTCAATAGCAGATAATTCTGGATTTTGTTTGAGGGAAGCAATGCATATTTCCGGTTGACCAGTTTCTGCATGTCTATGCTCTCACGCCGCTCATAAAAGAAGGTTTTAAAGTTGGTTAAATACTGTCGCCCTTGTTGAAAGATCTAACAATTCTGTAGTAGAAAAAAAGAATATATATTTTTTTTAATTGTTTATTGAATTTTCAGAAAGAAGTACATCAACAATCTATATATATCAGGCAAGTAATTGAAAACAGAGCTAGAGGCCAGCGGCAACAGGCCCATTAATATAAAATGTAAAAAAGTAAAACAACCAGAAGGGGAAGATGGAGGTAAAAGAAAACAAAGGTGGGCAGGGAACGCTAAACATACAAGCCATTAAAACAAAGATATTGTACTAATTTCTGTTAGGGAGTGCTTAATATGCTGAAACCAGGGGATGGATAGATCTGCAGTTTTCTTCAAGATATTATTAATGACAAAATGCATTAGGATAGCTTTGGGATTTGACCAAAGGCATACCCAGTGAAGGGCCTGCTCCAATCTCAGATCATCCTCCAAATGGTGATACCAAGCTCTAAAGGGACCGAATAATTTGGTTCTGCTTGTGGAAGCACCAGCAATTTCTTTAAAAAGGAAAATCTGCATATATTTGTAGCGAGGATACATTCGACGTAATGGCCCTCTTAAAGTGGCACGGATTTAGTTTTTTTCGCATTTAATTTGAGAATCATTAAATGGTTGTGATTTACACATCCTCGTAAATCTAGCGATACCACCAAGTTTCCTATTGAGTGTTTGCTTGGCTATATGTGGGCCCCCTGATGGGTGTGATGAGAATCTAATGCCAAGGTAGTCGAATTCTGTCACCTGTGGATTGGCAATTGGTTGCTTCAAATCTGGGGTATTTTCTAATGTATCCTTAAACTATTATTACAGACTTCTTAGAATTCACATGGTGATCTGAAGAGTTCATGAACGTAGGGTACTCATTGATTACTAATTGCAATGCTCTTGGGGTCCGAACAATGAGCACAGTGTCGTCTGCATAGGCAAGCACATGTAAACGTATTCCCAATCTTTGAAACATCTGCACCACTATCCACAAGGACCTTGTATAAGCCATTTATATATTGTGAGAACAGCAAGAGAGCCAAAATGCATCCTTGATGTACTCCTGCTGATGTTTTAAAGTAAGAGGCACAATGGCCATCTGCTCTAGTTTTAACACAAGCATTGGTATCTAGATGTATATTTATCAGAATGTTTAGAATATCATTTGGACACATCAAGGACCTGAGCACATGCCAGAGTTTAGATCTATTAACTTTTTAAAAATGTTTATTTATTTATTGTGTCACTTAGTACAAATGTACTTTTAACACAAACAATCATATACTACAAATACAATGTTTTAAAAAGCCAAAACAAAAACAGAAGAATCACATAGCACACATTTAAACAATGCTTAAATGTAACTTCTAAAAATCCACTGTACATACCTTTAAAAACTCTAAAATATGTATGTACAAACCCAGTTCATTACAGTTTAAAACCTTTCGCCATAATTCTTCCTCTGTGGTAGCATACTTCAAAGTTAAAATTCTGGTGCGCATGGAACCCAAAGTCGGACACTGGGGACACAAATGATTTTAAAAAGATCTATTAACTTTATCAAATGCTGTGCTCAGGTCCATGAAGGCCAAATAAACTGGTTTGTGATGTATGCACAAAGAGTGGGCTATTGGAGATTAAGGGCATGTTCGCTTGTATCCAGACCCAAACAGAAGCCCAGCTGAACCCCCACAAGAATGTTACTTTCCGTGACCCAATACTCCAACTTGTTGAGCAGTACCCTACCAAATATTTTGAATTTAGTATCTAGGAGGGCAATAGGCCAAGGGGCTACATTTATTTCTTTTAAATATTGGAAATAGGATTGCCAATTTCAATGAATCAGGAAATCTACCGATTTCATATTTTAGTTAACAGCCTCATATGGATTGGTGCACAAACCTGAATCTTCTTGTGAAAAAGATCTGCCGCTATTCATCCATACAGGGAGAGCAGTTCACCGGACTGTTTCAAAACAGTGTCCATAACCTTTTGAATTGTACAATCAATTGTAGTTTGCACAACCATCTGGTTTTGATTTTGGAATGGCGCGATTACTAGTGCAATTTCAAGCATAGGATAGGTTTCCTTGTGAAGTGATGAAAAATGGTCAACCGACTCTTGTTCCAGAACATTCTTTTCCAGGCCCGTGAAATTACTTTTGTACGGGTGGGAAGGGGTGGAGGGGGAAAGAGTTTGACGTGAGGTCCCAAAAATGTTTTGAGTTGTTTAAGGCGGATCTACGTGATTTTACCGAAATGAAAAGTTCGACTCCCAAAAGTCTGTTTTCTTTTTTAAATTTTCTGCAAATATATATGTGGGGGGAGACCCCCCCACAGCCTCCCTACATTACACCTATACATTTTTTATTCATTTTACCATATATATATATATATATATAGGGTAAAATGAATAAAAAATGTAACCCCAATTTTCCATATATATATATATGGAAAATTGGGGGTCGAACATTTGGGAGTAGGTTATTTTGTACAATACCGTTTAAGGCACAAGCCGCCAAATGTTTGACCCAAACAAAGCTGTTCAATTCTGTTTTGTGCCGAAATAGAGCCCTCAAAGTCTGCGCCAGCCACGACAATCTATGATTTACTTAGAACAGCTCTTTTTAAACACTAATAAAAGTTTTAGTTTCATCATACTACAGTCTTTTTTAAACCAACCGTTCCTGTATCTATTAGGGCATTGGGCATCATTAGCATGGACAATCTTAGAAACTTTATATAGTGTCCATGCAAACAATGCAACATTGTCAGAATAGCCAGGATTGTTATCTAATAGAGCAATCAAAAAAGGAAGATTAGTGCCAATTCTTTGTGAGTGAATTATGGATTTATCCTTTTGCCCCATCTGATTAATTTATTATTAGATGGTACATCCACCTCTGACAGATTTATCCGTTGATTAGTTCGTACCCCCTCAAAAGACCATCTAATTTGTAAACAAAATGGATGATTGCGGATTATATCAGAATTCACTTTAAAACAATCTATTAGCGGCCAATCCTTGGCAGCAGTTCAGAAATAGCCAATGGTAGTGTTCACCGATGACCTCAGAAAGTGAAATTTCTTTGATTATCGGTAGGTGCACAGCCATTGATTGATCAAAGGCTGCTTTCTAAAAGCCATGGGAAAAATACAAGCCCCTTTGACCAAGTGCGAGTATCTAAGATATCCTGGGGAGGGTAGTTTCCTATTTTCCAATTGAGGTGTCCCGAGAGTATAATCAAGCTAGACGGTAAAATCTCTTTTAGTACTTGTCATCCATAAATTGTTTCAAGCTCAATAAACTGCCTATTTTGTTATTATGTTGGGGACTGTTCAAATTCACAACTATGGTTTTGTGATTGGGGAACAACAATTTGAGGACCTATACAAAATTTAATTTGGAACTCAGTGAAGTGATTATACAGCTCAACGAAGTTCTTACAAAAATGGCAAGGCCGCCAAAGCATCTTCCACGTGTCTCTTTTGATGCGTCCGTTAAAAATCGAGTCCTAGCTCTTCAACAGCCCATGTTTTCTGGAATAGAATTATGACAGGTTTCTTTAATATAATCCTAGTTGCCTCAATACATGCTTTATGTTCAATATACTAGAGTACACGATTGCTGAAAATTTTAATTAATAGTCTTATTTTTCAATACTCTCCCTTAATGGGGCTAGACCTGCAGTTGTAGGGAGTAGGATGAACTGTTCTCACCAAGACTTGTGAAAAACAGAGTGTTGTGCTTTTATCAAGGATACCCAGGAGACAGTGAGTGGAACCACTGTAGGCTAGAAAAGCATGGGGGAACAGAGAAGGCAGGGTCTTCAACCTGCAATGAAAAATCTGTGTCTGGCATGGTGTGCTGGAGTTATGAGGTGCTGTTCCAGTGACCAGAAGTGGAGTTACAGAAAGTTCATCCTCCTGCCGACCTTATGGGTGCTCCAGGAAACCATATCAAGGCATGATGGTATGCTGGATGTATGAGACCAGAGCAGTTTGCAGTGAGGACAAGAGGCATGCCGCCAGCAGACCTTAGAGGGCAAGACGAATGATAGTACATGTGGGAAAATGTAGGATACGTTGAACCCTGAGAGCAGAGCCAGATATTCCCTGAAGCCATGCTCACCCCTGCAGGATCCAAGTAAGGAGCTAAGCGAAAGTCAAGGAACTTACAAGAGTCTGACAAGTAAAAGAACAAGGACATTTCCCAAAGTCAGCATTTCAAGTGATCGACATACGCTGATCTCAAGTACAAACTGATGGACATTAGCCAAAACGAGAGAAATGTGATTAGTAATAGCTACCTAGTGGTCATTTGTGTGGAATACGTCAAGAAACAAAGTGATCTTATATCTTACATCATAAATAAGAAATTAAAACGTACTCCATTTTCTTTGGCTTCTGCAAAGACACAAGAAATATTGCAAACATTGTCCATGAAGTTACAGATTGAGGGTGAACCACTATTGAAAACAATAACAAAAAACTGAGCAAAGAAAAAAGCATATAATGCTAGTTTTAATGGAGTTTAATAAAGATATATGCAGTAGTAGTGGTAGTGATATTTTATCATTTATATAGCGCCTTTATCCCATTAGTATGGCCTCAATGCGTTTGTGGGGGTGCACACCCTCGGGGGACCGTAGTCCAAAGTATGAACATTCTCAGAATTAATAGTATGCGTGTTTGCAGTAGGCCAAGACAGTGAGTTAGGTTGGCTGGTCGTCTTCCAGTAAGCTACCCATGTTGGTCAGGCATGTGGATGTGTTGCAGGGGGTGGTCAAGAGAGTGTGCAAGTTAAGAGACTTGTTATGTGTTCAGCTAGACCAAATTTTGTGTCGTAGGTCGCAGCTGCATTCTGATGGCAGAGGTGTTGTGCTTCCTGCATTAGTTTGGAAACCGGGAAAGAAAATCCACATTACCCTGTTATTTTGCTTTTCGGTGTTCTACAGCGAAACAATAGAGTTGTAAATCAAGAAACTAGCGCATGACTCTTGCATTAGTGTTCTTGCAAAGGTTCTATCATTTTAATGGGGCATGGTCAGTGTTAAGTCGAAAACGTCTACCAGTTAGATAATATTTAAGGTAGGTGATGGGCCACTTAATGGCCAGGGACTCACGTTCAAAAGTTGTATCCTTGTTCTCCCGGGGGAATAACTTCCTACTTCTATAGAGAATAGGATGTTCTATTCCATCATAACTTTGGGAAAGAAATGCACCTAGAGCTGTATGGGAAGCATCAGTTTGTAGAATAAATTCCCTATTGAAGTCTGCCACCTTCAATACAGGTGATCTTCAGGATATCATTTGATCTTTTGAGGTTCAGCATTTTTGAGTTTGTCTTTAAGAGAGGAGGTTATAGACGAGAAATTAGGAATAAATAGTCTATAATAAGCAATCAATAGCAATAAAGCTTTTAGTACCTTCTTGGTTTTAGGAGAAGGGGTTTCCTTAACTGCTTTAACCTTTCCAGCCCCAGGTTGAACTAGTCCATTTCCTACAAAGATACCAAGGTATTTTATAGCAGACCTAGAAAGATGAACTTGTTTTGGATTTGCAGCAAGTCCTTCTTTTCTCAAGGCTCTAGGACCAAAGTATAGATGATACATGTGTTCTCTCCAAGATTTGCTATGGATGACAATATCATCATTATAGGCTCTGCAAAAGGATGCATAGGGTTGAAGCGTTGTATCCGTTAACCTTTGAAAGAAAGCTGGAGGCCCATGTAAACCAAAAGGTAGAACGTTGAAATGGAGAAGACCTAAGGGAGAGGAAAACAGCAGCTTTTGGTTTATCTGCGGGATTAACTGGAACTTGCCAGGATCCCTTAGTCAAAACAATCGTTGAGATATACTGCAGTTCCCAATCTGTCAATAAGATCATCAATTCTAGGCATGGGATAGCTGTCGAATTGGGATATTTCATTGACTTTTCTGAAATCAATAAAAAATCTCCACAATTGATCTGATTTAGCAACCAACAAAATAAGGGTTGGGGGCTTTGAGACAGTTCTATATTATCAGCCTTTAATATGGTCTCCAACTCCTCTTGAATAATGCTATTTCTACTCTCAGATATTATGTAAGGTTTTAAATGAGTAACTTTCCCTGGTGGGGTGCGAATATAATCATATAGCCCTTTTACTCTTCCTGGTTCTCCTTTATGAACATCAGGGATACATTAAATCTGGTTTTCGATTTTGGCCTAAATCTGGAGAGATTAAGGTGCAGGAGTAATTTTCATCAGATAAACTAGTCAACATAACTGAAGTGTCTACAACAGGATTTTTTCTCCATTCTTTCAGAAGATGTACATGATCGATGCAAGTCTTAATTTTTGTATCTGCTTGTGAGACTCGATAATTTTAAGGACCCTTCTGTTCCATAATTTCATATGGCCCATGCCACCTAGAAAGCATTTTATTTTCTGAGGATGGAAGGAGGACCAATACCTTCTGACCGACAGAAAAAGATCTTAACACAGCTTTCCTATCATGATACTCATTTTGTTGTTCCTGAGTTCGAGTCATATTTGTTTGTACTCTAGACCGAACAGCTGCCATATGTTCTTTCAACATCGGAGTAGTTTGGGACAATGGTAAAGCAGCTTTTTCTCGCTCTTCCAATGTTTCCCATAGCATATCTAAAACATCTCTCAGTTCTCTCCTGTATAACAATTCAAAAGGGGAGAATCTGTGGAAGATTGTAGGGTTTTCCTAATGGCACCTAAACACCAGTGTGATTGCTGCACGTACGTGGTGTACACTGGAAGAACTACAATCCCCAGAGAGATTGTAGTTCTACTGCCGATTTTCCCTCAAACCCTGCACGAACGGGCAGTCAGTGCCACTACTTACGTAGCAGGAAAACCGTTACTTGATTAGTTAGACGTTTTTTCTTTTGCTTTTGGTATTGACATATCAGGCCTGCGGTGCTAATGTATCTTAATATTGTGTAGTAACGGTTCGCTAGTGGAACTTCTAGCTTGTGAAATTTTAGTCTCCTTGAAAATGGTAATTTAAAATTGCGTAATTATTACACATTGGGCTGCTTGTTTTTTTCTCTGTGTTCCTTGTGGAACCCTACTAACCAGTCTGCCCCAACACCAGTGCGATTTAAAGCTGCAAGCTAGTCGCTTCATGCACGTGGTGTACACAGGAAGAACTACAATCCTCAGAGAGATTGCAGTTCTACTGGCGATTTCCTCTCGAACCTGTCGCAAACGCGCAGGCGCGGATGTGCAGTCAGTGGCAGTCTGGAATGACGCGGAAGTGCGGTCAGTTTAAGCCCAACAAACCCAGTTCGGATCCATTAATATGAGCATAAAGGAAGTACTGGAAGCCATCACCCAGGCAAGGGGTGAGTCATATGCTTGCGCTGCTACGACAAAACTCTTGCTAAAATGCACTGATTTATCTGCCCTCCCTCCAGTAATTGCAGCACCTTTGTCAGACATCACCTTAACACAGGGGCGCAATAATCAAAGTATCTGCGCTATCTATACGGAAACTCCCATAGTGCCTGACGTATGTCGGGGCTCCCCGGAGCACAAAGCACACAATAGTGTTATAGAGAAATTAAAGATAGTGGAAAATGCTGGAAAGAGCCTGGTACCTATTCAGATGATACCGGCATCAGCCATACTAGATGGGGGGAGGAGAAGCCAACTCCTACTGCCCAAAATTTGGAAAGTAGGCTTGCTAAATACTCGATCTATGAATAAACACTCAATTAGTCTCCATGAAAGATTGAGGAAAAAACTTGGACCTCATGTGTGTCACGGAAACATGGCTAAAGGACCCGGTAGGCCCTGTATGTGACATAGCAGTACCAAAGGGCTATGCACTATATCACAAAAATAGAGAGAGTGGGTTAGGGGTAGGGGTAGCAGTAATTGCTAAAGATTCAATCAAACTATTCAGGGCCAATTTAACCTGCAGTGGCTGGGAATCTTCACATCTTAAACTCACCCATACTCCCAATGCATGTTTAAATATTATAGTTATCTATCGACCTCCATCACTTGTGTCAGACTTTTGCGATGAGTTAACATCCCAGTTAAATAATCTCAAATCCAGTAATATGGCAACAATACTGGTAGGAGATCTAAACAGATGGCAATTTTACTAGAAAAAAACGTTGAAGGCATTGGACTTTATGGTGGTGAATGGTGAACATACTACACCTCAAAGCAATCAGTTAGACTGGGTTATAACCCAGAATCTGAACACTCAGATCACCACCACGTATCAGTACGTGCCAAAAACTCCCATCACAAAGTATATAGTCGTAACTATAAAAACATTGGCCCTGCTCAATTAAAACCCGGCTTAAAAACGCTACTATATAACGAAGTCATGTGAAAATATGCTATCCCAATACAACACACAAATAGGTGATCTAGTGGAACAGTTTGCGCCTTTAGAATCTAAAGCAATCAGGAAGATTGATAATAAACAGAAAAAGTTTAATAATGAGCTCTAAAAATGAAAACAAAAAAAAAACGCAGTCAAGAAAGAAAATGGCTATGTAATCCTACATCAGCTAATAAGGACTTGTGGAAAGTTATACATTTAAAATATAGGGAAGCCATTAGAGAAGCCAAATCCAATTATTATAATAAAGAGATGCAGCAGCCCCAAATTCCACCAGCAAAATCTTTGAGATCTTAAAAAACATAGAAAAACCTAAAATGCTGACTCTGCTCTTTGATCCCACTAAGGAGGATTGTGAGGCAGTACAAAAGGCCTTTACGGCCAAAATTCAGAAGGCCAGAGATAATATTATAGCATCAAAGGAAAAACTATCTAGGTAAGTCAGGGCACAATTCCCAGTTACTTCTAGATAATGTGAAGCGGCTAGGTGTAGCTTTGCTCCAGTCTCAGAAGAAGAGATGCTTCTAGTACTGGGCAAGATGAAACCAACCTCATGTGCGGAGAATATCCTGCCGGTTAAAGTGATTCTGGACAACAAAGAACTTTTCTCTCCTGTTCTAACTAAAATAGTGAATGCCTCGTTGCAAGAGAGCTTAGTACCCAGGGATATAAAGAGGGTTAACATCACGCCATTGGTAAATAAGGCAGGCCTCGATCCTAAAGATCCAGGCAACCTACGCCCCATCACTAATTCAAATTTGATTCATAAAATCCTGGATAAGTTGGCAGACTTCACCGCCGGCATCCTTGCAGAATACAACTTCTTTACAGGCTCTTCTATGGTCCAGGTACAAGCTTACATGGCGTTTGTACAAACATCGACGCACTCCAGGTCACTTGACACGTCTTGTACGTGGAAGACGCACAGCAAGCCACGCCCCTCTTACGACTATAAAACCACCATCTTCCAAGGGGCTTGTTGCTGCTAATTAGCGTTACCAGCTCCAAGCGGTTTTCATCTGTTTCCTCTTCGTGTCTCCCTACACAAATCCTTATCTGAACTCCTGGTTTTGACCTTTTGCCTGAATTTTGGATTGCTTCGTCTCCTTCCCTTATTCTTGTTGTGATCGTCTGGTTGTTGGACTCGGAACGCTACTGGATACGACTCTCTTCTGTGTTTTGCGGTTCTTCCCTGGTTGCCGCTCTGCACATCAATTTGCTGTCTACATCCGGATCATCTCAACAGCTACTCAACTATACTCGTGTACTCAGGTACATATCTATTGCCTTCCATGGACATTGTTTTCTGTTGGATTCTGGGACATTGATTGACTTTCCTGTGAGATTGCTCTTTAGTGCATATGAACGCTCTCCTGAACTGCACCAACCCGGCACTAGTGCGTCAATCGTGCCGTTCGGGGTTACTTACCTATACTAACTTCCCTGTTTGTTATTTTCTCCTATCGTTGTCTTCAGAATCCTGGACTCCTCTTACTTCATTTATCTTTACTCAGGTCAGTTGTTATCAATTCTATAGCTAAAGTGGGAACCGATACTGATTTAGTTCAATTCCACTCATTTGTGTTATTCTTTGTAGATTATCCCGGGGAAACGCAACTCCACTCCAATATCCATATAGGTAGTTGTCCAATCATTTCAACTGTTCTAATCACTTGTATAATATCAACACTGTCTAATATCTTGGTATTCTTTTGCAGCATTGGTATTGGCGGTGTGTGTTCTCCCCGCTCTTTTACTCAATTGACACCTCTGTCTGTTCTAACTGAAACAGCAGAGAGGTACATTGTGGAAAAGAGCCCCTCTTTGAGGAAGCCTGAGTCTTGTACTCAGGGGAGGTGGGATGGAAGGCTGAATTCGGAATTCTATACTACCATCACCTCCAAGGTCGTTTTCTCCACATCTTCGGCCTATTCGGAGTGGTGAGTAACAATCAACTACAAAAGCATGTAGAACCTGCGGCACCTTGCATGAACAACAATCAGGTTTCCGGGCGGCACATAGTACAGAAACTGCTAAACACACAAGCTGGAAATTGTGGATAAGGGCAAGGCGGGGATTCTGATGCTGCTTGACCTTAGTGCAGCATTTGATTTGGTGGATCACCAACTCCTGAAAAAAGCCCTGGACAATTTAGCGGGCTGCTCCCCAACGGCGTTGGCATGGCTGAGCCCCTTTCTGGCAGATCGAAGTGCTCGAGTGCACTGGGAGGGATACATTCCCTGAACCTACGCCTATATTTTTTTGAGTTCTGCAGGGAGCTAGGTTATCGCCCCTCCTGTTTAACCTATATTTGAGATGTCTATGTGACCTCCTCGAAAGCGCTGGCGTATTCTTTACGAATTATGCCGACGACACAAAGCTGATCTTTGAACTAGGGGGGATCTTTCTGTAGACAGCGCTAAAATAACAAAAGTTTATTTGTCTATGGTATTGTAGATGAGACAGAATTGGATGTGCCTAAATGATTCCAAGACTGAACTGATGGTTTTTGGCTCACGTCAGGTCAGAGGTAAACTGGGCACAGAATATGAAGCCTTTGTTATAAAGGAGACAATTATTCCCGTCTCGCCTCAGGTCAAAACATTGGGGATGATGATGATGATGGAAGCATCAGTGGGATCGGAAGCTCAGGTGAAATACCTTCACAAGAATAACGCATACTACTAACATCTGTTCAGGGCCATCAGTCGATTCCTCAATGAGGAAAATACGTCCACAGTAGCTACGGCAATTATTATGTCCCGACTGGACTATGATAATGATTTGCTCCTAGGGGCTTCTAAGAAAGAAATAGAAAAGTGGCAAGTTATGGAAAACCACATTATTCGTATAGTGAAGTGCATCAAGAGCAAAGAGCATATTACGGAAGGAAGAAAATCGCTACACTGGCTGAGAATAGAGGATAGAATTATCTTTAAATCAATGACTATGGTTCATAGATGTATCTATGGCACAGCCCCGAAGTATCTAGAGAAACAGTTCTCGAAATACATTCCCCCAAGTTCTTTACGATCAGAAGATCAGGGTCTCTTAAACGCACCACGCTTTTTCCGGGCCACCGGTAAGGGTAAATCTTTTTCAGTACAGGCAATACATCATTGGAATAAGCTACCACTCTCCCTGCGGTTGGAGTTGAATCTGCTGACATTTAGGAAATCTTTGAAAACTCATCTGTTTAGATGAGGGGACCTGATATTGACAAACGTAACCGCTCGTTACATTTTGTGCAAATGATTGTCTTTGTTTGATATTTGTTTCTGTGTTTCACGCGCCCTCATGCCTGCAGGCTTTTGGCAAGATACAAGTACATAAATAAAATAAAAATTGGCAAAAAGGGCCCATGGTGGTATAACATCCCAATTCTTCCCATCTACTTCCACTATTCTTTAGGATGTGTTTTAAGGTCTTATTGAATCGTTCAACCAAACCATCAGTTTGGGGATGATTGATAGAAGTATACAAGGCTTTAATCTGAAGAATCTCCTTCACTTCCAACATGAGCTTACTCAAAGATAGATACTTGATTGGTCAAGATCTCCTTTGGAAGTCCAACTCATGAGAAAAAGCAAATTCAATGTTTTAGCATCTGTCATGAGGTGTATATTACAATATCACAATATATGTACTGGTTCCCCAATTTTGATAGTTCTAGGGGTTCAACTATATCCATACCTATATGTGAAAAATGTGGTGTTGTAAAGGAGCTGGGGGAGGCATCTTGGTATGCGTTTTCTGACAAAGGGCTCAAGTACTGACAAAATGTTTAGATCAGCATGTATCCATTATTTTGTATCATTACTTTCATATCGCCTCTACAATCAGGATTGATGACACCAGCCAACAAGTCTAAGCCGTATCGCCAGGCCAAACCTGATTTAGAGGCCAATCTAAAATACTACTAACCATACTCAAACTTGAAGCTCTAAAATCAAAGAATTAAAATATTTTTTGCATTCGTCGACCTTAAACAAGTGTTCGACACAATAAATCGGGGAAAACTTTGGTCCAAACTCCAAGGGTGGAATTGTCCGGCACAAATTCTTGGTCCGCTCATAGCCTTGCATACCAACACTACAGTTCAAGTCAGAGTAAACTCGCAGGGCGTCTTGACTGAACCAATTCCAACGTATAAAGGAGTAAAACAATGATGCCCCTTAGCAGCTGAACGTTTCAAATTATTCTTCTCAAACTTGCCAAAGTGGTTTGAATCTGTCTACTGCTTCTACCCAAAGATAAATGGAACATCAATCAAATGCCTTGTTTATGCAGTGGACTTTGTGCTGATTGACAAAACTCAGATAGGTCTGCAACATCTACTGCTGAGTTTAATCGAGTACTTAAAAGCCAATGATTTACACCTAAACACAGGAAAAATGAAGATCATGTGCATCGGAAAAATTTTATCGAGGAAGGACAAAAATTTTAGATGGGCAATTGAAAAAGCTCCTCTAAGTATTGTCAAATCTATACGATACTTAGGAAAATGGTCAACGACTCGATCTGTGAATCTGCTTGGACAAACAACTTAACTGAAAGAACTAATAATTTAGGTCTACAAGGAGCTAAAATTAATAAGGATTTTGGGAAATTCTCATTGGCACCAATAATAACTTTCTACCTGCAGAAGTTCACACCAACAATACGTTTTGGCGGATAAACAGGCTGGAATCTTGACCATCGTCTCTGGCAGCAACTCGAAGGCAGGGTTTGGAAGCGAGCCTTGGGGCTCCCTAAATACATCTCAATGGTAGCAGTAAGATATGAACTGTCCTTAAACTCGCTCAATATGACGATAATATGGAAATCTCTATCGTCCTTGAGGAAAATGCTACTTGGAGCTCAAATTCCGGCATACAAAATCTTCACCAACGGAAACGAACACACACAACTGAGCTTACTTTGTTTATGGAAGTCAAAAATAAAAATGATCATGGAAGCCGCAAA
The DNA here is from genome assembly GCF_040938575.1 of Ambystoma mexicanum. Taxonomy (NCBI): domain Eukaryota; kingdom Metazoa; phylum Chordata; class Amphibia; order Caudata; family Ambystomatidae; genus Ambystoma; species Ambystoma mexicanum. Next base: position 1,265,754,329 of record NC_090935.1, on the reverse strand, counting down.
CATTTCCGTTGATGAGCTGCTTGATCGACCCCAGCATGTGAAAAAAAAACTTGAAACGTGGGACTGGATTTACACTTACGACCATCGAGCAACTCTTAAATCCACCCTCCCTGGTTCTCAGAGTATGTTGAAACTACACTCTCAACCTATGTACCTAACAATGTGTCCTTCACGTTATCACAGGAATCAATTTCTGAGATTTAGACTGAACGCACTGAATAACAGAGAAATGCAATGGCTGAGGCGATCAAAAGAAACTGTCTCTGACAAATGCAGGTTCTGCAATACAGGCAAAGTTGAGTCGCTAAAACATCTTATAACAGTTTGTTTTCAGCTTTGCATCACATGAGAGTTACACCTCCGTATCTTCAAACCTATATGCTATGACACCGAAGAATGGTGGGAAACCGTCTCAGCTGGGAACAACATCATGCTAACATGCAGTATAATAAACTTCCTCGATGCGATCCGGACTACAGACTAAATTTAAATCAGTAACACAAGAAACTGGAAAAACATAATTGATAGGCATCCGGGAGTTGTCTATCTTCATTTAACCTTGAGTGGAGCAGATAAGTTAAATTTTGGGATACCTCAATGTAACAAAAGTCTGAAGTTTTACAATAAATTAAAAAAAAAATACATATATATATATATATATGCATCAGGAGGAGGAATAAGGACCAAGTCAGTGGGTATCAGAGCTCAGACCCTAGGTTGAAGCAGTTCTCCCCTGCTACTGTACAAGTCAAATCCTATAGACTGTTCGGTTGCAATGGTAGGATCGGATGAGATACAATTTGTATTTTAGGTACATGTGAGGTATGACATGCATTACTTACCGTAAAAGCATTTCTGATGGTTTTATCTGCTTAGATTCACATGCTGTGCATAGTCCGACATCCAGTGGTCACTGCGGAGTATTACGTCTTGTTTTTTGAAAGTCAAAAAGGGGACGTCGACACAGGCGTGTCTGTAACACTATCCCTATAGTGGCGTGTAGTGTACCCACAATCCTGCATGCTTCGAGGTCGCTCTGTTTGTATTATTTCTGCCAAGAGGGAGCCTTATGACTATCGTGAGTGAATTAAAAAAAGTGAAAGTAATAAGACGTCTATGTTCCTTCCATCCGAGCGTGGATGAAGGGTGGGCGCATGTGAATCTAAGCAGATACAACCATCAGAAATGCTTTTACGGTAAGTAATGCTTGTCTTCTGATGTTTGTTAATCTGCTTAGAATCACAAGCTGTGCATAGACTAGCGAGCAGTACCCGGAGTTGGAGGTGGGTTGTGAGAAGGAACAGTGAAAAAAAGGTGTCTTAGTACTGCTTGTCCCACCTGAGAATCAGATCTAGGGTGAGCATCTAGACAATAGTGTTTTGTAAAGGTGTGTACAGAGCTCCAGGTTGCCGCTTTGCAAATGGACTCTAGGGGAACATTTGCAATGAATGCTATGGATGCCCCTGTGCCTCGAGTAGAGTGTGCTCTAGGCTTGAAGGGTATCCACCGGACAATCCATCTGGAGATAGTGAATTTGGAGACTGAATCCCCTTCTCTTCCTGCCGCCACTGAGACAAAGAACTGATTAGTCTTTCTTAGTGGATGAGTTCTTTCCATATGAAACATGACTGCCCTGCGCACATCTAGTGTGCGTAAGTTCTTCTCCCCCAAGTTTGAAGGATTTTGAAAGAACGTTGGTAGTTCTATAGACTGGTTGGCATGAAACTTAGAAATGATTTTCGGTGAAAACCTAGGGTGTGTGCGTATAACCACCTTATCTTTTTGAACTGTTACAAAGGGATCTAAGATAGAGAGCACTTGTAGTTCACTCACTCTCCTAATGGAGGTGATAGCTATCAAGAAAGCAGTCTTAAGAGGGAGATCCTTAAGGGTTGCTTTATGCGTGGGCTCGAAGGGGGAGCCCATTAGCCGGGTTAGTACAACATTCAGGTCCCATCAGGGAGCTGGGTTAGTGATAGGAGGGTGAATTCTTTTCACTCCCTCCATGAAGGCTTTAATAACTGGAAACTTCCACCATGACACCTTATGTTGAGACATATTGTAGGCGGAGATCGCAGCTAGGTGAACTTTAATAGAATTAAAGACCAAACCAGAGTCCAGCAAATGAGTCAGGTATAAAACAATATTAGTGGGAGAGCAGTCAACGGGGTTGATGCTCCTTGAGTTACACCAGATGACAAACCGTTTCCACTTACTAGAGTAGCAGTAACGAGTGTTCGGTTTCCTAGCCTCTCTGAGGGAGCTGCAAATGTCCAAATTCTATGACCTCAGGAGCCAGGCTGCCAAGTTCAGGGTCTGTGGGCATGGATGCAGCGTTCGGCCCCTGTCCTGTGACAACATGTTGTACGGGCACGGCAGTTTCACTGGAGCAGACAGTGACATCTCCATCAGATGAGCGAACCAGGGTTGGCAGGCCCACATGGGGGCCACCAGTATCATAATAATCTTGTTGAGAAGGGGAGTTGGGGGGGAAAAGCAGACATTTCCCTGACCATGCTATGCAACGGCCGTTCCCCTTGGAGCGGTTCTGGGGGTACCTGGAGGCGTAATGTTGGCATTGTGTGTTTTCCAGAGTTGCAAACAGGTCGATCTCTGGGAAGCCCCATTCTGCGAAAACATTGGAGACGATGTCTTCGTGTAATCGCCATTCGTACTCTGCTGGTAGAGGGAAGTCTCTGCTGAGTCCGTCTGCCAGAAGATTGAGTTCCCCTGGTACATGGTGTGATAACAGGAACATGTTGTGTTTGAGAGCCCACTTCCAGATGTTCTTGGACAGCCCTGGAGAGCGAGTGCCACCTTGCTTGTTCAGGTAATACATGGCCGTGGTGCTGTCTGTAAGAATCAGCCCTGTCTTTCCTTGTAGGTGTTTCTGGAAAGCCTTCAGTGCTTTGAAGACTGCCAATAATTTCAGCAGGTTTATGTGTTTGGACGCAACACCTGAAGTCCAAATTCTGTGTGTAGTCTGATGGGATAGGTGAGCCCCCCGACCCTGTGAGGGATGCGTCTGTGGTTAGAGTGGCTTCCACTGCGGGGGTGGTGAAGGATTTCCCCAACACGAGGTTTTCATTCGACCACCAACGCACCAAGGCTTGTGAGACAACCACTAGATCGTCCCATTGTCTGATGGCCTGACACCACTGGCTGTTGAGTTACTCTTGCATTGGGCACAGGCGTGCGCGAGGGACCAAATAAATACACAACGCTATCATTCCTAGCAATCGCATGGCTTTGCGTACCGTCACCTTTTGACCGGCTACATATTGGGGGATCTGAAACAGCATGTTTTGGACCCTCTCGTTGGAGGGGAAGCCGAGGACGTCCTTTGTTCTAATTAGAGCCCCTAGGAATTGCTTGAGTTGGCTGAGGTCTAGACTGGACTTCTTTTCATTGATGGAGAAGCCCAGGTGGAACAGGAGGTCTATAGTCTTTTGGGTGTTTGAGAAGCCTGTTTCGTAAGAATCTCCTGTTATGAGCCAGTCGTCGAGGTAAGGATAGACTGGAATGGACAACCTGGCAGGTGTGCCACTGCCACTGACAGTACCTTCGTGAACACCCTTGGCGCTGAGGCTATGCCGAAGAGTAGCACTTTGAACTGATAATGTTTGCCTTCTATCATGAACCTGAGATATTTCCTGTGCGCTGGCAACATTGAAATATGAAAGTATGCATCTTTCATGTCTAGTGTTGCCATGTAATTCTCCTGTGTGAGCAGGGGGATTACTTCCTGTACAGTCGCCATCCTAAACTTTTGTGGTTTTACAAATTTGTTCGCTGGGCACAGATCTAATACAGGGCGCATGGTTAGATCCTTTTTGGGTACAAGGAAGTACACTGAATAAATACCCTCCTTTACCTGTGATAGAGGCACGACCTCTATGGCTCCTTTTTCCAGCAGCAATTCAACTTCCTGAAGAAGGATGGAGAGGTGTTCTGGTGATAGACGTCTTCCCTTTGGGGGTCTGAATGTTGGCGACCGGCTGAATTCGATACAGTAACCGTGGGCTATTGTAGACAGTACCCAATGGTCTGTGGTAATTCCATCCCATGCTTGCAGAAATTATGTTAACCGGCCCCCGACCGGAGATGCATGGGAGGGGACCCGAAGTTTCGGGTCATTTGGTGATGGTAGCTGGGGACCCTCTAGGAGTGGGGCCCGACCTCTTCCCTTGCCACAACGTTGTCCTCTTTGAGCATACTGTCCACTGGTTCCCTGAGGGTAGGACCAGTTGCTGGCTGAGGTGTATTGTTGTTGAGTTTGTCGTTGACCACGAAAAATGCACCTGTTGCAATAACCGCGCTTATTAGGGGGTCTCTTGATTTGGTCCAGGGTTTTTAATGTTTTGTGTTCCTTCTTAGCTGTTTCCAGTGAGTCATCAACAGCCTTACCAAACAAGTTTGAGTCTTCAAGGGGTTTGTTGATGAGGGACGCCTGTGTTTCTGGCTTGAAACCTGAGTTTCTGAGATCAGCACGTCTCTTAAGGAGTGCGCCCTGGACTAGGGAACGGCCAGCCATTTCTGCAGCATCTAAGGTGTTCTTGATGATGCTTTGGTTCACCTGAGTACCTTCTGTCACAGTGGCTAATAAGCGGGTACGCAAGGGCTCAGGGACTTCTTGTAGGCCTTCGCGCAAAAGTCCCCATTGGGCATCGGAGTAACTAGCCAACAGAGTTGTATTGTTGGCAATACGCGTGATGAAGGCTGCCGAGGATGTAATCCTCTTCCCTAAGGCATAGAGCTTCTTCCCCTCTTTGTCAGGAGGTGCTTAGCTGATGGATAGCAGAAACCCCCACCCTTTTTCTCGTGGTGGTTACTAACAGGGAATCTGGTATGGAATGACCCTTAATATATAAGGGATCAGAAGGTGAGGGGCTAAAAAGCTTCTCGATTCTTGGGTTGACATGTCTAACTAATGCAGGTGTAGATAAAGAGGGAACGAGGTGTCTCTTGATTGAGGCGATGAGGAGTATGGCTTGGCTAGCAGGTGGCTTTTCCTTGATTATTTTTTCAACAAAATCTACTTCTGGTGTAGTCTCCCCCGTATCAATTTGAAAATGTGCTGCCGCCTTGCGTAGCATTGCATTAAGTGTGGGTTGATTGTCCACAGGCGAATGCTCTCTGACAGGCGTGGTCTGAGGAGAGGCCAGATCCAAAACATCAGGGTCTGTTGACGCCCCTGGGGACTGCCAGGGCTGTGGTTCACATATGTCGGGGTCTTCCTCAAAGTCCCCTACAGGGTCTTGTAAATCTTCAGTATTTAAGAATTATTCCTCTTCCTGAAAGTGGGGATCCTCTTCAGTGAGGTCATATGTATCTAATTCTTCCACAAGTTGGTCAAAAAGTCTTGCGAATTTGGTTCTAGGGTCTTGAGAGAGCACCTCCCTTGGCCTTTTAGGTGAAATGTGTTCAGAAGTGGACACAAACCTATCTAGCCTGTTCATACATGATTCAAATCTTTCCCTAGTCCACTGGGATGACCCAGAACGGTCTAGTAGTGGAAAGGCTTGCTCCTCCGTCTCTAGGCGTCGAGATCTCTCCCATAAAGTGGAAGATATACCCCCGTCGCCCTCCGAGAAACCTTCTTGTGGGCCAGACGATGGGGACGGATCTCTGGGTCTTTCCTTCGACGTGGGGGGAGGTTCTGGCGTACCCTCCGTAGGTTTCGGCATCTCCCTGACCTTTTGAGTGAGCTTCGGTGACTGCTTCACCAGCTGTTTCTGCAAGTCTTTGGAGACTATTCTAGCTATGCTTTCCACGACTAACTTCTCAGTCGAGGGCTGGTCATGAATAGTTTTTGGCAGAGAACGGAACCTTACCGTCGACGGACGCCTTCTTTCGAGGCGTTTTGACTGATGTTTTAGTGGTAGCGCCCTTAGTTGTAGACGGCCCAGTCGCTAGGCGCGCATGCAGCTGTAGGAAGGGCTGCTGGCCCTTACGGTCAGCGAAGGCAGCCGGCTGAGTCAGTGTCTCCGTTGGCGCCGAGGCCTTCTTCGATTTACTCGACGAATGGCCGTGGATTGTGTGTTTAGTGACTTTTCTGTGTGCGTCGGCGTCGCCGGGGTGTACCCCCCATAAGTAGGGCCGGAGCCTAGTTTTTCGGGCCCGGGGACAGACGTGATGGAGTGGGAGCGCTCCGATGAGAGGTCAACAACCTCTGTAGCGTTATCACTATCCTGCTCGTCAGACTCAGCGGCAGCGGGCAAGGAATCAGCCTTCGACATGCCGTAGGCTGGCCACCTTTTGACCCTGCGTTCCTTCAAAGATTTTGGACGAAGGAGCTTACAGGCCGCACACCTGGCCTTGTTGTGGCCGAGGGGTAAGCAGCGGTTACACCGCTTATGCTTGTCCTTCCACAGAAATTTGCCCTTACAACGTGGGCAAAATCTAAAAGGAGTCCTCTCCATAGCTGAGGACGTAACCAGTGATAACGACCTGGAAGGAAAGGGAGGAGAAAAGGAAAGGCATTCTAGAAGAAGCAGAGATGTCCACCCCGACCCCCACTCTCCCTACTGTGTAGGCCGGCAAGGCCGGGCCATGTGTTCGGCAGCGCCGATAGGATCACCTCCGTCGAAACCACCGCCGTCGAAGATCTTGACTAGGCGGGGAAGTGGAACGGCCGTCGAAAGAGGGTTGGATGTGATATAAGTTAACAATAACTAACAAATCGACCAAGGATCGAGTAAATGGCAACGTCTCTTACGAGCTCTGCTTAAGGCGACCAGTATTCTGGGTGGAAAAAAACAATCTGAGGGACCTCGACGCGTGAGGGATTTTGGGTACACTACACGTCACTATAGAGATAGTGTTACAGAAACGCCTATGTCGACGTCCCCTTTTTTGACTTTCAAAAAACAAGATGCAATACTCTGCAGTGACCACTGGATGTCGGACTATGCACAGCATGTGATTCTAAGCAGATTAACAAACATCAGAAAAATGGCTATTGGTTCAGAATGGCAATATGCCATCAGCACTTTAGGCAGTTTATTGCCATCTTCAAAGGGGAGATGGGGGGAGAATAATGTGTCTTTCCTAAAGGAGTCATCATCTTCCCCGTGTAGTCATCTCCACCCACATGATCCTCCCTCATAGTACCACCGCCAGGATCAGGAAGCGTCTGCCGTCCCCTGGCCATGTGGGAAGAGCTCACCACTAGGGATTCAGTGATGACTCCACAGGATTTATCACAGTAGCCTGCCCAATCCATATCCAATTGACCCCATGGAAAGTGAATAGCACTAATGAGTCTCGCCACCGCAGTAGTGTTAATACATTGTTCACCTGGCTTCTGTTTCATCACAATCCAGAAGAGACAACTACAGAAGAGGATTGCCAAATACAAGATTATATGTGAACTGAAGATTCCTTTCAGTGGGTGAAAACCCACATCTTTTGCTTGTTAAGACTGAGAAGTTGGATATGTGGCTCAGGACATTTGGTCCGCTTGTTTTAGACCTGTGCATGAAATGAAGTTACTACTTCCTCCCAGTGCTTTTGAAACGTACTTTTTGATGCTCCAAATACTCAGATTACTGTACTGACAAGGTGGTTATCTTTCGGTTTAGGATACCTTCCTGTTCCCTTTTAAATTACCTTCTTGCTTCAACTAAAGAATAAAGCACTTTTATGATACTACCTGTTGCGCCGCAAGCAGCTAATTATTTTCCCATTTGCATGGCGACAAACGAATGTGGACCTACTTCATACAATTAGTATGAAAGAAAATAATTTTTATATAAATAGGGATCTAGTATGCCACTCTATCCATCATCAATAATGGTGAGAGCATGGAAGAACAAAGCAGTCCCATGGTGAGCTCCACACTGTAGCAAAACAAAAGAAGGAGTGATGGCTGGAAGCTTTAGAATAAATCTTAACCTCTGGCATTGCTCTGGGCAACCCTCCATGCCGTTGTTCATCGCCTGCTAAGCCATTACAACATGGGCAAGACCATATGCAAATCAGGCAGTCCAGCCCAAACTGCTTGGTCACATCCCTTCTGCACGAGCCCACAAGCATCCCCAAACATGTTTCAGCCTCCTTGAGCCTCTTCAGTGAGAAGTAGCTTGGGTTTCTGGCTCGGGCACAGGACCCACGTCTGGGCATACCCGTCCCACTCAGGGTGACTATAGCAAAACAAAAAGAGTGATGGCTGGAAGGTTTACAATAAATCCTAACCTCTGGCATTGCTCTTCCAATCACTTTTCTGGTTTCAGTTTGTGCTCCAAACTGTGCCACAAAGGCCATTGAGTAAAATCAGCATATGAATAACCGCCTCTAGCAAAAGAAAAGCAAGTGACACTGTTGAGAAAGACCACTAACAATGACTAGGGGACAGAGCTGGAAATTGTGGTCCCAGATGCAAAGACCAAAGCATACTGACAGAGAAACATTTCAGAAACCCTCATTCTTTGATAATACTATGTTGGGAAACTGAGGCTCAAGTTCCATAGCAAACTGAAAAATTAATTTTACAATAGCATTCTTAGTAAAAGATTACTACTGCAACAACGACCAAGAACTGAAAAACGCTGGTACAACAAAGACCAGAACAATGAACACGATGCAAAAACCCGTCCTAGCCACAATATTAAGTCAAAATTAACTTTGGTTTCTATCATTTACGCGGCTATCTTGGGGAAACCTTAATATGACAGAATGTAATGGTACGCTTCATTGTCAACACTTGATAGTGCTTTGTGTATTGCTTTGGACTTTCATTCAAAGCTAGAAAAGATTTCCAGTGTTTATCCTACATTTTATTTTTTGAAGGTCAAACTGTCCCAGTGACAAATATTTTAGATAAAAGTGTTCCCTCAAAAAGCCGCCTGATCTTGCTCGCGATTGCTAGTCTACTGCATGCACAGAATGCAGCGAGTCCCAAAAGGTTTTGTTGAATATTACCTATTTGCCCTCTGACAGCAAAACACCAGCAGAATCTGCAACAAGTGTAATAGGGCAATGTAGGCAAAAAATGAATAAAGCGCCTACCCCCATGATGTTCATCAAAAGGTTTTAAAATTTATATTATTAATGGAATTATGTATAATTAGTTTCTGTGATGACTTGGCAGCAGATAGGAAATTTACCACTCTGGAAGCTGTGATGAATCCCTGATACCGTCACTTCTACCACGGAGGGGGACCCTTCCTATAGGTCCAGTGAGGTGAGGCCGCTACCCGATACTCCCCCTGGGGGTGGGACTCAGCGGGAGTATCCCATGGGAGTGGACCGCCTTTCTGGGACAAGTGAAGACTATCAAGGGAGAGCACGGTGTGTAGACCACCATGCCACCAGACACAACTCACCCAACAATATAGATAGGGCAAAAGCACCCCGACCCTCTGTCTCCTCTTTCTTCTGCCAATAGCCTCTTACATAGTATCCAGGTATATCAGGTAGATTGTAATTGTATATTTATACAGCACTTATACACACGTGGAGTGCTTCGAAGCACTTCAAGGCGGGAGGGAACAAGGGAGTAAAAGTAGCATACTAGGCCTGACAGCATTTCTCGTAGTGCAAGTGCATGAAGTGTTACAGAAGTGTTACAGTTGCGACCAAGCTAGGGAGGGGGACACAGAAACGGGGGGGGGGGGGTTGGGGACAGGACAGATGAACTTACTAGTCCTAGCACATTATGGTCACGCATGCGTACAGACAGAGGTGCAAGGAAGTGGGGAGGGGGGAGAAAATGTGCCCAGTCCAGCAGGGCCACTGGTTAAGTGTAGAGAGGTTGCCCTGCTCATGGAGCGGAAGCTGAAGTGCAGTAATGCTGAATATAGTGCAGCGGCCCAGAGGCAAGTGCAAAGGACTGGCGGCGGCCTGGGGCCTGTAAGGCTCTGGAGGTGAACCAGGAAACCAGTCCACAAGAACTGAACAGAATTAGGGAAGAGAAGGAGGAAGGAAGGTGGAGAGCAAAAGGACAGAGGTTAGCAGGGGAGAGGGAGATACTGTGACGAAGAGCGAGTATAGATGACTCCAAAAGGACTGACACGATGAAGAGCAGGGCAATGAAGATCCCTACGCAGAACCAATATGAACATGCTCTCTATCCGAGGCTAGAGAGTCCATCAGCCATAAAAACTGACGAAGGACTGTCCTCAATGTCAGTCCTGCCCCAGAGGTGCATCGCGCTTGGGAGCGAAGCCGCGCAGAGGGGACGCGTGGCAGACCCGAACACCTGGAACAGGAAGGCGGGGATCGAGAAGGCGGAGAAGAGCTAAGACTTACCCAAAGGATGGGGAACCAGACGTCCGGTGGCAAGAAGGCAGCCATCCAATAGGTCTAGGTGGGACCCGACTTGTTGGGAGAAACCAGCATGGCCGAGTCGCCAAGAGCAGACCGCGAAGGCCCAGAGGAAGCCAGAAAAGCTCACTGGTGTTGTCGAGTAACAGAACCCTTGCAGACCAGGTTGAAAGGTACTCGGAGGGGGAACAGGAAGGCACTGGGAGATCCCAAGTGGCTGTGGCTGAGAGGAAATGCAGAGCCATCTTCCTCGTCCCAGTGGGACCGAACGAACAGAAAGACCAATTGAGGACCTTTGGGACAAGAGACCATCACTGACAGACCTGGCAGAATAGTGAACCAGGCCTAATTAATAGACACTATAAAACTGAGAAAGAGGTTTGGGACCCGAACATTGAGAAACAGAGAGTGTTGCACATACGAGACAATGTCTGGCAGGATAGTGAACCGTGCTTAAGTAACAGAGCTGAGAAGAAGGTCTGAGACCCACATAACAAGAAGAGAAGTCCAGGGGGTGAGAAGGGTATCCCCTTTGGCAAAAGCCTAGCGACGGCTAGGGGAAGAAGGATATTCCCCAATCATTTATGAACTGCCTAAAAAAATCCTGAAATGGGGAGTTATCTGTTGGAGTCAGGGTGTATCTTACTTTATATATTTCTTTTAAAGTGTAAGGGGCAGAAATAGGTTTGGGACATAGGACAGTGAACTATTTGCTTTTGACAGACATTTTGACGCTATCCTTAGTTTTGTTTGAGGTAGGGAAAGCCCTCTTAGTTATAGGGACAGCTAGGCTTCTTCCTTATTTTCTGTTAAATCAAAGTTTGTACCAACAAGCATGCCGCATTTGTGTCCCACATCTACTTCTGCACCCACACAAAGTGCTCTTATGCAGTGTTTCAGACACCACACTGGTAAGGTTACATCATAATCACAGAACGAGAGCTGCAACCAAGCAGATCTGGCCAGACTGTCACATGCTAAAAATTAAAAATGTTCTGCGGTCCTAATTCACAAAGTATAGGTGCATGCAGGATTCTAGGCCAATGGCAGATCATGCAGCACAGAATAAAGAAACGGTCCAAATCAAGCATCTACAAACTGTGGCTCTACAGATGTGTTGGCTACGACTCTAGTTGTACCACTTGTGCACTAACTCAGTACATCTCACTCAATCCCAAGCTGTGCCATATATATATTATAAGCATAGCCATAGACTATTATACACCATGTAGACTGCAAATATTAGACGGCACGAAAGCAGATGTTTGGCAAAAATGCAATAACAAGACTGCACATTTTTCCATATGACCTGATTGTGTCCAAAGTTGTTTGTTTATAAAAATTTGCACTGGTGCTTGCCAACCGTAGGATCGTTTAGGATTTAGGATGTCTCCAAGTCCACACCGATTTAAGGATTGTGTCAAAGACACGATCAACATCAGTGCTATAGAAACTGATTTTATCAACTTGCACAATGTTTGCAACTGCCCTAGGGGCATACAGGAACCATACAGACTATTTTACAGAGTGGGGATGATCTAATGAATAATTAAGGTTTCCTGTTTTAGGGGTTTATTTCTTTTCACTTCCTGGGATGTTTTTCAAGTGTTTAAAAATCAGAATACGTGTTTAGCAGCGTTTTCCCACTTGCCCCCTTCAAAAAAAGAAACATCGCAGGGACCTGTTTTTTTTCTATTGTAAACACAGAAATATTCTTTTATGGTTTCATTGCGTGCATAAGTATGGCAATATCTCTCAGTCAAGATGTTATGAACACTTTCATGTTAATCCAATAATATCTAACATTTCCCTGTCAAACCTATTGTAGCAAATCATGCAATACTTTTTCAGGGAATCTTTGCCCATCCTTGCCCTTTGTTTCCTTCACATGAAGACTTTGATTTGTGAAAATGACCTTTCCACATGGGCACTGGACACGGGCAAGGCCAAAATATCCAACACACAATCTGTTAAATCTAGCCACTGTTGGCGATTTCAATTGCTCTTTCCCCACTAGAAGAAAGTGATATGATATATGATATGATATGGCATTTGTAAAACGCCTATACACAAGTGTTTCAAGGCACGAGGAGGCATGAAAGGGGGAAACGGAGGGAGGACAGAGACAACTATCTTACTAGGCCAAGTGACATTGAGATCGTGCAAGTGGAGAGGGAGGGGAAAAGGGCCAGGTGAAAGGGGAGGGGCAGTGCTGTACATGGGATCAAGACAATAACAAGAAGTGCGGCCAGGTGTCAGATGCAGACAGCAGGTGCCCAAAAGTGCAGCTAGGGGACTGATGGGTTACAGATACAGACCCAAGTGCAAGGGTTGGCGGGAGGCAGTGCAGCTGTGCAACTGCGCGGGTAGGGGCCCGAAATCAGAGGGTAGCCAGGTGGCCAGTTCAGGATCAGACAGGAAATCAGTAGGGGAGAGGAAGAGAGAAGGCAGAAGCAAAGAGGATGGTCTTGAGGTGCTTCCGGAACCCGAGATAGCTCTCCTCAAGTTTCAGAGAGACAGGGAGGCTGTTCCAGAGGGAGGCCCCAGGCGAAGAAAGATCTACCACCAACTTGTTGCTTGGAGAAGCGAATGACCCTAAGGCAGCTGGAGGTGGAGGAGCGAAGAGTTCGAGTAGGAAGGTATTCACAAAGAGATAGTTGGAGGTATTGAGGACCCAGGCCCCAGAAGGCCTTGTGGACAATACAGAGGGTCTTGAACTTAATCCTTGCAGCCACTGGGAGCCAATGCAGAGATTTCAGTGCTGGAGAGATACGACCCATGGGCTTGAGACCAAAGACAAGTCTCGCAGTCCTGTTCTGGATGAGTTGCAGAGGGCGGAGAGTAGAAGCAGGCAGATTTAGAAAGAGGCTGTTGCAGTAGTCCAGACTAGAGTGACCCAGAGCTCTAGAGAAAGTGAGCATCTGGGGGAAGGAGAGGAAAGGAGGAATACCTCTGAGGAGATGCAGTTGGTAATTTGACATCTTAGAGACATCAGAGATGTGAGGAGAAAAGGAGAGTGTGGAGTCGAAGATGACCCCGAGAGTCTAGCCTCAGAGGTGGGAGCAGGAAGAGGGCTAAGGGAGGCCGGCCATAGAGTGACAGGAAAGGAGGGTGTGGGTGTGCCGATAGAATCTCCGTCTTACTGGCATTGAGGCAGAGATCGTTGGCGGCACACCACTCCTGGATAGCAGACAGACCGAGAGGAGAGAAGGAGAAGAGGTGGCGGAGGGGAGCCTGAAAAGAAGCTGAGTGTCATCCGCATAGCACTCCAAGTTGGAGCAGAGAGCGGCAATGCGGTAGGCGAGAGGTAATGCGGTAGGCGAGAGGTGCCAGGTCAATACCTGGTTGAACAGCCAGGAAGAGAGGTTAGACCCCTCTGGAACACCACAGGTAGAGAGTAAGATAGAGGAAAGGAAGAACATAAGTTGGACCTGGGGGGGTCGATCAGAGAGAAACTATGTCAGCCAGGCCAGGGCCTGATCAGTGATACCCAGGTCATCACAGAGACGATTGAGCAGGATAGCATGGTTGGTCAAAGGCAGAAGAGAGATTGAATAAGATGAGGGGAGATTAGAATCAAAGTTAGAGAGCAGGTCTTCACGAATGTTCAGGAGAGCAGTTTTCATGCTTCTGGCTGCTCTGAAGCCAGACTGCTGATCATGGAGACAACCAACAGATGCACAATACAAATAAACATTGGCCTTTTTCAAAACAATTAATCTATCTGGAAAAATAAGCAGAGAGAGTAGAATTACAAATAACTCTGCTGGCAAAGTATTAAATGTGCCCACCTTTTAAGCTCAACAACTTATAATGAAATGATCCAAGGAAAGCAAAATCCAAACAAGAGACGTGTGCTTTAATGACTATTTGCCCATCCCTGCCCTTTCTTTTCATCCCATGAAGACTTTGATTTGTGAAAATAACCTTTCCACACTGTAGAGACTTCAAATTTTACCAAATAAGGCATAGTGTGATAAAAGGATTTGCCCGGGAGCACTCACTTTGGTGGAAATAAAACGTATTTTGACTTTCAAAAGAAATAAACTAGCTCAAATATATAAATCCTTATAGAACTATGTTAGGGACAAAGTTTACAATTATGGCATTATTCCCACCATCTTGACTGGGAGACTAAACATACCAGAATGCAATTCAGCAAAAGGCAATAAATGTAATTTGGGTTTTGAAATGCTTATAACTAAATGTAATGTGTTAAAGGGTTACCTGTTTGTGTTTCAGCGTCTGACAAATGCAGGGTTCATCTAGGATGTGATGAAAATATTACATTCTACCAGAAATAAATGTTTTTTGGTGTTAAATACGAACATCGGAAAATAATGTAATTAGTTTAAATCTGTCCTGTGTGATATTGGCCTAGAGGAGGGTGTAGACTTAGGCAAATAACATGTGCTTTCTGTGTGCTTTCAGAATAAAATAACCATTTGAATTTCTTCACATGGAAAGGTTACGAGCGTCTTGTCCAAAACAATGGTCCCTTAAATAGCCATCATTAATAAATCGCTCCGAATGTAAGAAATTCCATTAAAGAAAAAGTGCTAAGCACCAATTAAGGGACCTACAGCTTCTGATGGGCCTCTGGGTGCGGGTTCTCTAGAGAGCCACAAGAGATTGGGAGGTGACCATGACACCGTGGCCTCTTGCGAGCCTCGTACATGGAAGCCGCACATGGCTTTCCTTTTAAAGCCGACAGGCAGCTGACACTTTTCAGCTCTGCTCCAGACAGAGGGTTTGTGGGCACAAACAGAGACACTGGGAAATCCAAAGAAAATGATCTAACATTGTATGTGTAGTGTTTTTGTATAAGGTCAGGGGACAGTAGAGCAAGCAATGGAAGAAAGCAAACAGGCATACATGGGGGCAGAGGGAGTAAGGTCTTTTTCCTATTTCAGCCCCCTCTCCAGCCACTCCATCATCCTCACACTTCCTCCAATCCCGGTTCACACTAAGGCACCACTGGGATAGGGGAAATAGTGTTTTTCAGTTTAGGAAATAGTGCGCTCAAAAATGTTATTGTCCTGATCGTTCGGGCAAGTGGTTTTAAGCAAACTGTGATCAAACCTAAAAACATTTCCTATGCACCTTACCTTAGTTTTTCGCACTTTTACACATGTGAAATCAACGAGAGGGGGTGTCCATCTTGTGCTAATCTTATCCGTGGATCGATCGTCCTAAATTAAATTGCCCCTGCGGCACTAAATCATATCACACGCCCCTGTAGCTGACATCACTATTTCTAGCGATATAGGAATGGACAAACGATGGAAACGCCCATCTGCAGACACTCAAAGTGTGAAAAAAACACATAACAAGTTATCATGCCATGTTCTTTCTAGAGAGGGGCGCCTGCTACCTTTTTTAAAAATGTAACGTAACTGGCACCATCAAATTTCGACAAGCGAAGCAAGTCCCCTTGGAAAATGTTCTGCACCCGGCACATCCAATAATACAACGTTGATAGCACACACTGATATGCCATGGGACAAAGTGGTTTAGATATCACTAGCCTGCATAGAGGTTGTGTTTGCGGGTCGTCGATGAATAATCATCACAATATGCTCCAACAACCCATAACAATGTAAGCAAGCAATACCGGTCAGAAGATGAAACCTTTACTCGTTTGTCTATAAACTTGTCTTTAAACTGACTAGTTCAACTTACATTATATTTGGTATTTACATTCTCTTTGTGTAACGCAGAGTGTCCGCTCAGAACAACGGTTTGCATGAATTCAAAATATATTGTTCCAATGTCCAGTTTTAAAATAGTGAATCTTATCATTTTTGCGGCTATTCAACACCTTCCGTCCTTTAGGCCATAGTAAATCCTCCCTTTCGTCCAAGGTCAAATAACAATTGAAGCTTCTTTAGAGAGTGTATGCCTGGTAGGTTTCTTTTTTGTGAAGGAAAGCCATAAACCTAAAACATACTGTACAAGACACGTCAGTGTGAACTCCCCATAAGCAACATCAAACGAAGTGACCTTCACTCCGTGGGTGCGATGAGCCCGGCCGACCAACTTGGCATTTGAAATATGTTCGAAAAATAAACTAATTGTTTGCTGGGTTCCACCCGTTACTCTAAAAGGTCAGTAAAACAGATAATACAAGGCACTGAAAGTCTGGTGTAACCTAAGATTCCATTTGTGTCTGTCTGAAACAGACCGTGATAGCATATGATATTATACTGCATATATAACGCGCCAATGCACAAGTGCTTCAAGGTGCGATAAGGCAATGCAGGGGGAACAGAGGGAAGACTTAGACAACGATCTTACCAGTGTTGGGAAGTAGACAATCCTTGCCCCTCTCCCCCTCGTTTGTCACTCTAGAAACATGACATATGTAATAACCAAGGAGGAGGCGTAGCCAACCCCCGCGACATTCTGTTACACCACACCCCAATGCAAATAACACATACACTATAGTTTCAAGCCCAGCATTAGGAAACCATATTGAAATTACCCGAATTACATCTTTCTACTAAGCCGCAAAATCCATCTCTGTACAAATGCTGCTCTCCCATCCCCAGCGCCTTGCTCAGCCAGCCCATACCATCTCCTCCTCATTGCCATGTCTGTGCGCGCCCAGTTCTCACAGACGAATGTACTCTGCGGCTAACGCAAGACACTGACAAGTCATAAATCCAAGTGCTCATTCATCTCCAATGAACCTCCCATGCACTAACAACCTCTACCCAGCCAGGTCTGAGCCCACCCGCTAAGACCCTGCAGTTCCTTTCATGCCGATATCCATCTGACCCCCCGTGCCCTGATCAGTCAAGGACCCACATCACATCCCTTATCCCATGTAGTAATATATTCGCCCAAAAAGCACCACACGTCTACCTATATCCTGAGGATCCAAGACGGGCAGATGATCGCGCAAGCCCAGTTGAGGGGGAAAGGGGAAAAGAGCGGGGAAAAAAGTTGACAAAGAGGATACATTTGAAAAAACAATTTAGGCCATCAACTCCAGAGCGATGCACTGCATGTGTGGATGTGGTTTGGGTCTAGCAGAGGGATTACCAGGCACCCAGCAAACACAGACATGCATTTTATTGTTCGAGGACCAGTAATATAAATTAAGGATATTCTGTCACGCTCCATGCCCCGACCCCCTCAGGTATAACAGCCCCCTGGCAGCAGTTGGGCTAAAGCCCTTCACACAGCCCCAAGGGCCTTAAAACTCCATCAGAAACATACATGGAGTCAGTCCTGGCGCCTTTGGCGCCAGGCTCATTATCAGGAATAAAGCAATACCAGTTTTGGACCTTAATCCAATATGGAGGCCTATTACATAGCTCAGTTCGATAGAATCAAGCCATGCGGTCTAGTGTTTTGGGTGTGGCTGGGCCTGGAACTACTTGGCCTGGAACTACTTTACCTGGGATATTCAAACCTCACCCAAACAGCAGAACACGCTTCGAGTTATTCTGCACTCCTGCAGCGCAACGCTCACCGTGTCCAGCTCCTACTCCTAATCTGCTTCTCCGGTGGCCCGATCCTGAAGCCCTATATCCGGATTCCATTATTAACCTGGAAGAACAAGAACAGCATTAGCAAGCAAGAACACTTACCTGTGAAGTAACCGGCCTTGAATCCATCCTGCGCTTCGCTTACCTCGCCCATCTCCGGAGTTCGCCTCAACCTGCAAAGGTAAAGAAACAAGGAAAGCATTAATAACAACTCTTACCTGGGCAAGCAGCGAGTCCTGGAAGCACCCTGTGCTTCTCTTACCTCGCCCATCTCCGGATTTCACTGCAACCTGCAAGGGAGAAGGAACAAGGTCAGCATTAACAAAGCACTTACCTGGGCAAGTAGCGCTTTGATCGCTCATCACTCCGGAACATCACCGCAACCTGTACAAAGAAGAGAACACAGGTTAGCAATTAACACCAATAAACAGCACAGCGCTCCGCGCATCAATAACTCACATTGGTCTTCGCAATCGGCGCGTCAAATCCGAGATCGCATCCATCCCTGTGAAAACAAAAAGAGACTTTGTTAGGGAACAGCGTAGTGGAGCAAGACGCAGAGAAGACAGAGAAAACAGGGGGAAAGACAGACAGAATAAAGACGGAAAAGACATTATAACTCACCTGGAAGACAGCAAGCAGAGTCGGAGTCACAGCCGGTCTGGACCCGACATATGGGCACACGGACCAGTGAAGCAACTAGGTCCTCGGAACGCCCGCACCAACCACGCGCCCCTGCACAGAGACGCATGACGGAGAGTTCAACGTACAAAAACCTAAGGGAGCAATAACCCCAAGGGAGGGGATTTGGACCAGAGGGAGGTGGGAGTCCACCCATCACAGAACCAGTATCCATTCTCCTGTTATAGGCGCTACCCAACGTCTGGCACATAACCAAGCAGAGAGGGGTCCGGGATAGCGCTTAGACCTCCATCCAGTATCGTGTGGTGCCCCCGTGGATACCAGGTTAGCGTAACAATGGCAAAAGATATAAATTAATGATTCATAAACCAGATTAAATCTGTATAATTAAACACTTTTTATAGCATTGAAATTCGAGTTTAATAGCATTCCATTGTTGGAGTACAATGTACAAACATTGGTGAACATATCCCAAAAGTTATAGTGAGCACATTAAGAACCCCGCTGCAAATCATTTATTCAGGGAAGTAAAATGTTCAACCAGTTCAGCTTTATGTGGACAGGGCTCGTTTGCAATGTTGTGGCATTGTATGTGTTCTAGGAACAAAATCAGGATCCATTCCACGAGTATGCATCGCCAACACAGTAAAAGTGATATCTTTCACAAAATCGAATTCCATTTCCTGGTATATTAGCTTTGCCACTCATTTTTTGCTTCGTTTTGCAAAGGCCAAGGTGTAACGAAGCATCCCAAAGTTTCCAGCAGGTCTCGATTGTTCTCTACCTAAGTTCTCGTTATGCGCTAATACGGCTAGTAAGGTTCGGGCTTGCATACCGTTGATGCTGAAATGCAACCTTTTGGGCCTATACTTTAGGCACATATTGTAGACCACCTCCAAATCTCTGGTGTGACAGAATTCTGCGAGTCCCTTTAGGTCTCTAGAAAGAGTTTTGTCATACACAACCTTCTCAAGAGGTTTGTGTGGAGGTGAATATGGCACCAACCACCACTTCTTGCGTTCCTGCTCCTCCGATAAGGTCCGTGTGCACATTCATGAAACTGTTGGTTTTCTGTCCATGAGTGAACTTTGGAACAGTGGTGCATTAATGAGTGCCATTTTTTAAATAGAATTTCCACAGACCCATCACAAGTTTTGAAGCTTTACCAAAAATGGTTGCTGAAAGACTGAGACCACTGTTAAATATTTTCTGAATCCTTTTTTTACCAGCAGCTGTGATTTTTTTATTCACTGATTTGGCAACGTGCCATACATCAAATTGATGACAAATGTTTGGAAATTGCTCTCGCATGGCCTTGGCTATTGAAACATGTTTGTCAGTGGCTATGAGGTCTATTTGCATTCCCCCCGATTGAAGATGTTCGAGGGATTTTATGAAACCATGTTTCTCCATGGCCACTGAGGATTTACATTGAGACACCTCCACAATTTCCGAACTCACAATTTTTTTAGGTTCCATGTCTTGAGAGTGGTATGTGCAGTACTTTGCTGAAAATCCGGGCTGTCACACGGTCAGTCGCCAGCTAGCCTGAACCGTTTGCCAGAGAATGTGCTTTCAATTGACATCTGTTCAATTTTCCAGGCTTGACTAATATCGTTGAATAAGAATTCCCTTTGGTATTTGTAGTACTGGGTTTTAGAAAGGAACTGAACTCCCACAAATTGACAGAAACTGGACATCTTACTGAAAGTCGAGCCACTGAAAAGTAAAGCTGCTGAACCTAGTAGATTTCCAGCTGGCACTTTGCCCAGCATCGGTTGAGCGGACCATGAGAATGTATGATGGAGGTGGTGTCATGATGCCCGCTCCCGGGGAGCCGGTTCAAGCCCTGCGTCCCCGAAAGCGGACATCCAGTCCCCAAGGAAGGACCCAGCAACCCCATATAGGGGCCCTTTGGACAGTGACCTGGCGCCGTAGGCGCCAGGCTCATAAAAGACATCAGTCCTGGCGCCATAGGCGCCAGGCTCATTATGGATGTGCTTGGGTGCACTTACCTGATGCAGACCATGCTGCAGGATCCCGGCCTCCTTGAGGCCTGAAAGGAACTACTTTACCTGTGGGACTAATTTACCATCTGGGCGTGGTCAGGGAAGGATACATACCTGGAACTTCTTCCAAGGCTATTTAAACCCCACCCGAACAGTCACACGTGCTTTGCGTTGTTCTGTATCTAGCAGCTGGACGCTCACCGTTTGTGCTCCTGTATCCTGACTTCTGCCACGCCTGCCAGCATCCTGGATCACCTGCAAAGGAAGAGAAGAAGAGAACAGAAGAAGGAAAAGTCCTTACCTGCTTAATCCGCATCCCGGAGACATCTCGCCGACAATCCTGAAAAGGAAGACTTATTTAAAAGCTCATCGCGTCGATCGCTGCAGCGCCGCATTCCACTCACCTTTACTGGGCGCCTCCATGTTCAGCAGCGATCATCCGGATTCGCAGTCACGCCCCAGCGCCTAGGGAGAAAAAGACCAGAACAAAAGGTGAGAGAGAGAAGGGAATAAGGAAAGCTAAATCTCCATGTTAAGACTTACCTGTTGATTCATTCCCTCTTAATTTCGGGTCCGCGCCACATCCTGGCATTTCCGGACCCTGGCCCCTAAGGGGAAAAGAGACATCAGCGTTAATGAGCGAATGAAAAGACATTACCAAAAAACGCTCATTAAAGACTTACCTGATTTCTACAAGGATTTCACCTCTCATCTCGGGTCGGTGCCTGTTCCCCGGCATTCCGTACCCCGGCCCCTATGGGGAAAAAGACACTAGCATTGTACATTAATGCATGGACACAAGGGGAACCTCTTATCAAAAAACTTACCTGGAAGCCAAGCAAGTTTGGTTCTCACCAATCCGAAAATCCAGTGAGGTAACTGGATACCAACACGCCCCTGCATCAGAAGCAAGATGGAGAGCTCGTCCTTCCAGACCCTAAGGTGAGACGCTACGAGGAATCACAGAAGGGTTTCGAGGAGGGTGAGAGGGGAAAGTGGGAGGCTGATTGCATTACCCCGCAGACAGTTAATCCCCTATTTTCGCCTATAGAAGGATACTTCTGCGAGCCAGACAAGCCAGATTTGGGGGCCCGGTCCAGTCCGTCTTCCGAACCCTGCGCATCACCTTAGAAGAGGTCAGAGCAGCGCGAACCAGGCCAGCGCCTCCGTGAGAGTCAGGTGAGCGTTACAGGTGGACACATATGGCTTGCATTATAGTGTATTGTAATATACAAGACACATGCACTAATGGCTGCCCGCATATTTTTCCCCTCAATGTATGGACACATTTCAGCATCAGTACAATGTCTATCAGGCAGTTGTCGAATACAAAGTATTTTAGCTGCTTTATTAGCCAATCAACCTGCATGAAAGTGGTTTGTGACTCAACTGCGGTGGACAAATCACCCAAACTAGCCAAATTGAAGTCGAAATCTTTGGCAAGTTAATCAGACAATTGCGTTGAAGCTTCGATCTCTGTTAGTTCAGCTTGTGTTATTTGCACACGAATTGGAGAAATGGTCAAATTTGAATGTTTATTGGGTGGACTTTTTTTTGCAGGTGTAGATTATGTGAAGTGGTCTGCGATGCATCTTCATTATATTCAGTTTCATCTTGTTGAGGTCTCACATTGTAGCACTGGTCCAAGAACACTTTGCTGGCATCACCGGTCACATTCAATTCAGTTTCAGGCAATTGGGCATAAGCATCAGGAGTCTGCTTATTGAATGGACCACGCTGCGCCTCAAATAGTAGTTGCTCCATGGTGAAATCATATTGGAAATTAATATCTTTCATCGCACACAGTGCTTACACACATACCCTCGCAAACAGTGTACGTCATTTAGTCAAAAGATACATTTCAAATTTCACCTGACTGATGGCAAGTGTACTTCGTCAGAGATCACTGTGCAAAACATACTGATTGTACTGTTGCCCTCAAACATTTTGTAATGTATTCTGCATTAGGCAGGATGTGTAACGTTAGAACTGAAATCATAAACGTTTCAAACATTGCACGTTTATATGAATGTCACTGTCTAATAGTATCCTATGTAGGATTTACTTTCTTTCATTCAAGGGAACTGTAAGTATGCATAACTCACACTCTGGACCAGCTGCAAAGGACCATGTAATTGTAGTCAAAGTACCAGCATCTCCTGTAACACAGTACTTGTTTTAGTACAGATGAGAAGAACAAAATGGAACAGAGGCAATGGGATGCAGACAATGGTACATATAAAGAGAAACCCCATAAATGACATCTACTGTGAACAACCGAGAGGATACATAAACGATTTCATATTATTTGAAATGCCAAGCATAATATTTTTTCCCAATTGAAAAGTGAAATAAAAATACCTGGTAGGCGCTTGAAGTTGTTGTTGACTCCAGAAAATAAATGGATGCAGAATCTTGCTCCTTCATTTTCAGTGCATTGTTATGAAGTGGTAAAAGGGAAAATTAGTTTTGTATTAGATATGTGGGAAGATCCAACGATCGAGGATATGAACTTCTGCAAGTCTGTAGGGCTCACCATTGGTATACTGGACGTGTCAGTGGTTTCGTCACTTGCGAGGATCTGTGCTTCCGTCAGTAAGCTTTCCTAAATAAATGTACATGTCAAGCAACCGATTACGAAAACATTATGCTTCTTTTGAAGGGCACTATGGCATTGTTTTCCATGGTCATAATTACTTCATTTGAGGCTACATAAACAAGGGACAGATGTATAGTAAAATGTGGTATAGTTCAAATGTAATTTTGTTTTATTTTAAAACTTCAGTTCAATATAAAATATCAAACTTTTATTACATTAATTCAACATCCTTAGTCTATATTGAGATCCAAAACAACTTAATCATCTCAACAAAAAAAAAGAACCTCAATGAAAACAAATGAGAAAGAACGTTTCCGAAGATTTTATTCTTCCGTGGAAATAAACCAATCAAATCAAATTTCTTCATGTGGCGGTCCATAGCCGAGAAAATGTAATACAATCTGCTAAATATGCAAACTTTAGTGAGACATTTACACCGAAAGCACCAATCTGTTCATGAAGTTACCATTTCGGTAACCCACCGCCTACAGATAATGAATCATCCGGGACTCACCTGAGGCAGTGTGTGCATCAATAGAGTTGGAATTGCATTTGGAAGCAATTTACAGAACATTCTGGGTCGATACTTTTTTGGGCTTAGAGTGAATATGTTGAATGCATAAATTTCAACAACAAAAAAATGTCGGAAAAAAAATTGGATTTTTTTTTTTATTAAATGGGGGGGGGGTGGTTCCCTCAACCCTGTTTTTTCCTTTTATTTACAATTTATTTATACTAGCTAAACCACCAAAAACATACAAATAAAAAATAAAAACCCATTTGAAATTTTGTTTTGATTTTTTTTTGTTGACATTTTTGCATTTGACCAAATGTTTTCGACTTTTTAACTGGATACCACTTTTTATGTGTACTTTGATTGGCCGTACATATCCTCAGTAAAGTGCAGCTGCAGAATCAATTGGCCCGCAAGTCTCCCAAGACAGCCTGGGCTCTACTTTCAATCTCGCCCACCGCAAAACCACAATATTGAACCCATCTTCTTATTAAATCATTAAGACATTCTTGAAAAATCTAAAAGATCTGTATAAAAAAAGTATAAATAATTACCATCAAAATTGTACTGTATGCATGATATTGAAGGAATTATATCAGAGCTTTCTATGCAATGTTTGTTTTGGTAAAAGCAAAACCTGTGGAGCGTAGTCGACTATACACTGGGATATCTTTCATACAGAATTGATTGATATGGCGCAAATCGCAACGCGTTACTCGTCTTTGAATGTACTTTCATGCATCAAAAGGAAACATGCTTATAGACATGGTACGAGAAAGATGTGATTCTATTCCAATGGACAATGATGAAATGTGCTACATATCAAGATCAAAACACTTGAAACATTAGACAATGGTAAAGTCATTGAGATGAATGAATATTACACTTCTGGGTACATTCAGTCAAAATAGATAGAAAATTTGAGATCAGAAAGAGATTAATAGAGTGAAGTTAATAGCTGACCTGCCCTTACCTTGACTAACAAACCATTAGATTCAGCAAGCAGGGGAGATAGTAGCAGGAGAACAGGCAGCATGATCAAAAGTTGACTTACAGTGCTCAGAGTTGTTCTCCAGATAAATATCAAGGGGTTTATAAAGGATTAGAAAAGTGGGTGTGTATGTGAATGTGTGACATGTTTCTGGTGGGGTCTGCTAGAGGTGACAGGTGTGAACTGCCATTGATAGTGGAGGGAGGATGGATGGGCAAGAGGCGTGTTGAAAAGGGCCGGAACACTGCTGAAGGGAGACACACTTATGTGGATTGCCGGGGCACGGTCTGCTTCAGGGGAGCCTAAGGACACTGGGTCTGGGGAGGCCATGTGAACAATGGCCCCTGTGTGGAAGATACCTTTGAAGTGATATGATATGGCATGGCATTTATAACGTGCATACACACAAGTCTTTCAAGGCGCAACGAGGCAAGGGGGGGACAGAGGGAAGACAGAGACAACGATCCTACTAGGTCAGGTGACTGAGATCGCGCAAGTGCAGCAGAGGGGGAAAAGTGCAGGGGGGGGAAAGGGGAGGGGGCAGTGCAGTACATAGGATAACAGTAAGTAGATAAATAAAGACAATAAATAGAAGTGCAGCCAGCTGGTGACCAGGGCAAGGGTAAGTGCAGACATCCAGTATCAAGTGCTAGTAGGGATTCTAGGGATACAGAAACAGTCCCCAGATCCAAGGGAAGATAGAGGGGACAGTCCAGGTGTGCAACTGGAGGGGAGGGAACCTGGGCCCGAGTACATGGTGTTTGGCACCTCAGCGTTTCCACCCTGCCGGCCCCCTTGGGAGTGCAGGGTCACAGGTTCGAACTGCCATTGATAGTTGAGGGGGGATGGATGGAAAAGAGGCGTGCAGAAAAGGGCCGGAACACTTCTGAAGGAAGGCACACTTATGTGGATTGCAGGGGAGCGGTCTGCTTCAGGGGAGCCTGTAGACACTGGGTCTTGGGAGGCCATGTGAACAATGGCCCCTGTGCGGAAGATACATTTGAAGTATACATAGTGTTTGGCACCTTGGCCGTTTATAATGGAGGGGGGATGGATTGTCGTAGACGAGGTGAGCCTAACAGGGAACCAACCATTCTTTCATGTCCCTCATAAACAAGTGAGCGTGTCCTCGATTCACTGATAAATTGAAACAACTATTCATAAAAGCTCTTTTGTATTTTACTTTGTTTCTGATGATGATGGTACAAGTATGCTACAAATGAACAAGTTACTTCTTACCTTGTAACGTTCTTTCGACGGGATGTTCCTCCGACGTATTCCTCATCTTAGATATATCCTTCCAGCTCTGCTGGCCTCGGAAACTTTTTTCTCCAGAGGGCGCTGCGCGTCGACGTCCCTCGAGTCGATGTCCTTCGACAGCCGCCGTATCGACGCTCGACGTCATCCTGCCTATAAAGGCCGCGCGCAGCGTCCGTTGCTCAGTTCCGTTTTGTAGCCCACAGTATTACTGTCTGGACTAGACTAATCACCCTGAAGGAGCGTAAGCTGCAACAACAAGGGAAGTAGAACTGCGGGGATGGATGGGAGGGTCGATGAGGAATACGTCGGAGGAACATCCCGTCGAAAGAACGTTACAAGGTAAGAAGTAACTTGTTCTTCAAAGGGATTGTGTCCTCCGACGTATTCCTCATCTTAGATAGGCTCCCATAGCAGTATTCTATATTCGGAGGAGGGAGTACTGACTTCACGCTGTCTTCTATTGATGAATAGAATGCAGTACAGCCCTTCCAAACCTAGTCTCTTGACTAGAGGAGGAATCCAGATTGTAAAAACGTGTAAAGGTATGGACAGACGACCATGTAGCGGCCGCACATATATCTTTAATCGGCACGCCTCTTTTGAGGGCCGATGAAGGTGCAATACCTCTGGTCGAATGAGCCCTAAGGTTTTGAGGGGGCTCTTTCCCTGCCAGTTTATAACATTCCAGAATGGCTAGAATGATCCATCTGGAAATGGTCTGCTTAGTTATTGGTAACCCCAGCTTGTGACCTGCGTAACCTACAAACAGCTGGTCTGGCTGTTTTATCCTGGCTAGTTTACTAATGTAAAAACTTAAAACCCTCCTAGGGTCTAGTCTGTGTAACCTCTCTTCCTCTTTCCCCGGGTGAGGAGGAGGATAGAAAGATGGTAGGGTAATCTTCTGAGAAATATGGAATTCAGAAACTACCTTTGGGAGGAAATTAGGCTTCACTTGCAGGACAACTTTGTCTTTGTGAAAGATTGTATGAGGGGGTTTACAAGAAAGAGCTTGTAATTCGCTCACCCTTCTAGCAGATGTAAGTGCTATTAATAAAACAGTCTTAAGGGTAAGGAATCTTAACGAACAAGAATGGAGAGGTTCGAAAGGTGTACCCATCAGGAAAGTCAGTACTAAGTTTAAATCCCATAGGGGAACTTGGAATGGTCTTGGGGGATAAACATTGGTTAATCCCTTTAGAAACTGTATTACCAAGGGTAATTTGAAATAGGATGGTTCCTCCGCAGTACGCTTAAAGATAGATAGCGCTGCGAGATAGCCCTTAATGGTGCCAACTTGAAGGCCTGAATTTGCCAAATATAGTAGGAAGGACAAAACCATTGGTGTACCACATGAAAATGGGTCGATATTCTGTTCTCTACACCAGCTGCAAAATCTGTTCCAACGGCAGCGGTATAAAGACTTTGTTGCTGGCCTCCTTGCCGAAAGCAACACCTCCATAACATCATCAGGGAGGTCCCAATCCTTGTACCTCAGCCGTTCAGAAGCCAAGCGTGAAGGTTGAGGGTTTTGATGTCTGGATGGAGAACCTGACCTCCCTTCTGTGAGAGTAGGTTCTCTCTGAGCGGAAGTCGAATTGGAGGGCAGATGGACAAGTCTAGAAGGTCCGGGTACCACGTTCTCCTGGCCCAATCCGGGGCAATTAGGATCGTGGTTCGCCGGAATCTTCTCAACCTCCTGATCATTTGAGGAATGACAGGGACCGGTGGGAACGCGTACAGAAGCGGAAACTCCCAGTCCACCATGAACGCGTCTCCCAGAGCTCCTCTCGGAGGAAATTCCCTTGAGCAGAACAGGTCGCATTTCCTGTTTAGGCTGGTGGCGAACAGATCTACCTGAGGGGTTCCCCAAAGGGCGAAGATCTCTTGAAGGACTTCCTGAGCTAGCTCCCACTCGTGGGAGACTGTGTTCTGCCTGCTCAGAGCGTCCGCTGTCAAGTTCTTCTCTCCGGCTAGGTGAACTGCCGAGAGATTCCTTCTTGGATTGCCCAAAACCAGAGCTGCATCGCCTCTCTGCACAGGGGTAGTGATCCTACGCCTCCTCTTTTGTTGAGGTAGTGCATGGCCACCGTGTTGTCCGTCATTATCAGGACGTTCTTCCCTTGTACAGCTGGCAGGAAAGCCTTCAACGCAAGTCTGATGACTCTCAGCTCTAACAGGTTGATGTGTAGTCTGGACTCCGATGGAGACCAACGACCGCTGATGGTCAAGTCGTTGGCGTGGGCTCCCCACCCCGTGAGTGAGGCATCCGTGACTACTGTTATCTCCGGCCAGGGTTGCCAAAACTGTTCTCCTTTCAGAATGTTCTCCTGACAGGCCCACCACTGAAGGTCTCGAGCCACCCTGCCGGGAACCTGAAGATCTGTCATTCTCCCTGAGAATTGTGACCACTGAGTCCTCAGTGCCCACTGGAGGGATCTCATTCTCAGGCGAGCCTCTGGCACAAGGAAAATGCAGGATGCCATGAGGCCTAGCAACCTCAAAAAGTCGAAGGCTGGGAGACGTTGGGCATGTTGGAACTTGGTAACCATCTGTACACTATCTTGAGCCCTCACCTCTGGTGGCGAGGCTTTTCCCAGGGAAGTATCCAGGATCGCTCCTATGAACTGGAGTCTCTGCGATGGTATCATTTGAGACTTCTTTAAATTGAGGGAGAAGCCCAGTTTGTGAAGGGAGTAGCACACGTGATTTAGCTGGATCTGAGCTTGCTCCGGAGAAACAGCCCTGATCAGCCAATCGTCCAGGTAGGGGTAGACGTGAATCCCTTCCCTCCTTAGACTTGCAGCCACTACCGACATTAACTTGGTGAAGACCCTCGGGGCGGAGGTCAGCCCAAATGGCAGTACTCGAAATTGATAGTGAGAGTTGCCAATTGCGAACCTCAGGTATTTCCTGTGTTTGAGATGGATAGGCACATGGAAATAAGCATCCTGAAGGTCCAGAGATACCAACCAGTCCTGAAACTGAAGGGCCTGGAGGATCTGAGAAAGAGTGACCATCTTGAATTTGTCTTTTCCTGAGGAATTTGTTCAATTCTCGCAAGTCCAAGATGGGTCTCAGCCCTCCGTCTTTCTTCGGAATGAGAAAGTAAGGGGAATACCAGCCCTTGTTCCTCTCCGCTACAGGTACCGGTTCTATGGCACCTTTCTCTAGCAGGTCCAAAATTTCCTGCAAGAGGAGCGGATCTGGAGCTTTCTGAGAGCTGATCCCCGGTGGATGACTCTGAGGTATACTTAGGAAAGGCAGGCAGTAACCTTGGGCGACTGTTTCCAATGCCCAAGCATCTGACGTGATAGCCTGCCATACCGTCAGATGTTGAGTCAACCTGCCTCCTACAGGTGTCCTGTGAGGGGAGTCCTCAGAGTGGTTTTGGGGCGACTGATGCAGATGGTAAAGAGGCACCTGCTGTTGCTGCGGCTTTAGAATATCTACCCCGTCCACCTCGGGTAGTTCTTCTTTGACCCCTTTGAGCCGGTCGTCCTCTACCTCTTCCGAATGCGGAGTAGAAGCAAAAGGACTTGCCCCTCGCAGAGGTTCCCGTGGGACAAAAGGAGTCTGACGGATTGCAGCTCCTAGGGATTTTGCTGCTGCTTTTGAAGTTTGCAGTTTCTCTAAACTGTCATCCGCCTTTTTCCCGAACAAAGAAGAGCCATCAAATGGCATGTTCAAGAGCCTGGCTTGCACATCTGGGGCAAAACCCGACTTTCTCAACCAAGCGAACCTCCTGGTTGATGTACTTGCCGCCATTGCTCTGCTGATACTGTCAGCCGAATCAATGCCCGTCTGGAGGGATTCGCACATAGCGTCTTTACCGTCTTGTATAATATTCAGGAACGCATCCCTTTCTTCTCCCTCCGGAATGCAGTCAGCCGCTGTAGAAGCACACTCCCAAAGTGTATGGCTGAACCTAGCAAGAGTGCAAGTAGCATTAACAGACTTTAACGCCATGCTACATGCTGAAAAGACTTTCTTTGCCATAGCATCATATTTTTTATCGTCCCTGTCCTGTGGGACTGTAGGATAAGCCGTCTTGACATCGGTAGAGGATGCTGCTTGTACCACCAGACTTTCTGGGGATGGATGTTTAGACAAGAACTCTGGGTCTGTGGAAGATACCCTGTACTTTGCAGACAGTTTTTTATTTACTGCTGGTATTACATCTGGGGTTTCCCAGTTTGTCATGATCTTTCTCTGAAGAGCTTTATGAAAGGGCACCACTGGATCCTCTTGTGGGCCTTTGTCAAGAATATCCGTGAGGTCATCTTGCTGGAAAGATTGTGAAGGTGTAGACCACCCCATGAACTCTGTAATCCTGGCCATTAAGGCACTGTAGGGGGTTTCAGCATGCTCCCCCGGGTCTGGCTTAGCAAAATCCACCTCAGGGGAAGTGTCTAACCCACTTGCCTCATGTAAAGAATCATGAAGATCCTTTAATCTGCGCTCTTCAGAGGAAAATTCCTCTCTAACTGGGGTTACAGGTCCCTGTAACTCAAATGTGTCTTGTTCAGACAAATCACCCTCTTCTAAAATTGAGGATATAGTTCTCAATTGTTCTGAACTCATAAAGGGAGTAAATCCCATTTCCAAGGCAGAGGGTGCCGAACTTGTCATTATTGGCCTCAAGAACGTCGATGTCGTCGACGTCGAAGGCTTCGAGCGTGGTGTCGAAAACAGAGGTCGAGGCCTCGAGGACCTCGACAGAATTGGAATTCTACTCGACAATATCGACGCCATCGACATCGAGGGCCTGGGGATCGTCACTGGATGTGTGGTCACCGTGACTTTTCTCGGCGTCGAGGCCGGCGTCGAGTCGACAGACCCGTGTGTCGAAGGTCCCTTCGACAACGGCGTCGAAGACATCGACCTCGACGGAACCTTCGTCGACGGCATCGACGGAACCTTCGAGGAAGGTTTGGAGGTCATAGTCCTACTCGAGGGTTCGAGACGCGCTCGAGAGGTTTCTTTCGCCGGGTACTGTGACTCGCAGCGTTTTTGACCTTCGGGTCTTTCGACCAGAGCATCGCTCTCGGCAGTCTTCGAGGGGGTCGAGGCCG
Source organism: Ambystoma mexicanum (assembly GCF_040938575.1). Lineage (NCBI taxonomy): Eukaryota > Metazoa > Chordata > Amphibia > Caudata > Ambystomatidae > Ambystoma > Ambystoma mexicanum. The sequence goes on along the minus strand of NC_090935.1, from coordinate 1,265,723,480 downwards.
CTTTCTCGAAGACGGTCATCATATTTTTCCTGAATTCCTCCCATTCAGCCCGGGAACTATGTTTCGTGGGGCAAGGGATTCTTTTTGGCGAAACAGAGGAAGACGGAGAAGGGGATCTTCGACGTCTCCTCTTCGAGTGCTTCGATCTCGAGGAGTGATGAGACCCACTCCGAGACCTGGAGCGTGAATGGTGACGAGGAGACGAATGTCTCGACTTCGTCGACGAAGAAGCTTTAAAAGTCTTACCTTTCTCCAGCTTCCCCCTATGCTCCTTCAGGGCCTTAGCTGTCATGGACATACAGTCCTCGCACTCCGAACAATGGTGTTCGGCTCCCAAGCACCACAGACAATTTCTGTGCGGATCGGTCAACGACATCTTTTTCCCACAATCTCGACATTTTTTGAAGCCGGATCGAGGAGTTGTCGGTTCCGACGAGGAAGCCATCGAGTACGGATCGAATAACTCAAGGTAAATAGGTATTTATCTGACTAAGAACTGAGCAACGGTATTCCGAGGCACCGAGTAGCGCGGAAAAACGGAACTGAGCAACGGACGCTGCACGCGGCCTTTATAGGCAGGATGACGTCGAGCGTCGATACGGCGGCTGTCGAAGGACATCGACTCGAGGGACGTCGACGCGCAGCGCCCTCTGGAGAAAAAATTTTCCGAGGCCAGCAGAGCTGGAAGGATATATCTAAGATGAGGAATATGTCAGAGGACACAATCCCTTCGAATGTATATTTCGGGTTGCAGCACAGTCTGGGAAAATCCCCTGTACTGTCCGTTGTCATTGGGGAATTTGGCGCGAATGGCTCCAACGACACAGGAGGGAACGCGAAATCCAAGCCTGCCATAAAGCCACCATGTAAATAAACGGTAGGCCACCAGTTTGTACCACCTGTGGAAGAGAAACACACATACTGTATTTAAATGAACCGGATAAGTGTACAAATCTCACTTGAAAATGCACCTTGTATACTATGGCATAATTGCCCGTACAAATGTTACTTCATGGATCAATCAACTTGGGCTTTGAAGTGTAGACACATTACAAAAGTGAACACCCATGCAAACCATAACGTTTGGGGCACAGAGAAATATTGTTTCTTAGTTGAACATGAAAGACCCAAGATGAGCACTCTGATTTCCCCAAAGTGCGAGAAATGTATTCAATGGGCAGACTACATTCATTTGGTAGTGATAGACCATATAGGAGGCAAATCTGAAATGTTAGTGGCCTCAGTGGTCAAGGGCGAACTATTGTGCGAAGTTTGTGCATAAGCACCATCATAATCCTCAACACGGACCTTGTGAGGCAGGCTGCCATCAAGTCATGCAGCTCGGAAATGCATAGCGGTGGTGTGTCTTCTTCCGATATGTAGGCCAAGCATCCAGAGTTTTCTCGGCAACAGCAGTTCTCCTCCTCGGCTGGCATGACCTTGCACCGACTGCAGGTTTCACCAGGTGGAAACGTCTTCCATGCGACTAGGCTCTGGATCCATTGAATCCTCTTCCCAACTGTCGTCCGATGCCCCATTGTTTCCGCATCTTTCTCTAGCAAGTAATTCCGCCTCAGAATACTCCAGCTCGTACTGGTAGGGCTGTATTTTTGCCATTATACAACAAAATTGAAATCAATAGTAATGCTAGTAGAAGTATCTGTCTGCAGGGGCTGCATGCAACGAAGATAGCTGAACACAGCAGAAATAAGTCACAGGCTATACAAAAATAAATAGTGAGACGATTGAAAATGCAACTCGGATATTGTCTGATGAGAAGCGGTCTGTTTATACTTATGGAGGCAAGAGGCGTCCTGCAATTTCCATGGAGACACGTCATTAGCTGGCGCACAGAGAACGTTGACACGAGACATGCATTTGCATTGTGAAATGGGCCGTACGTGTCTAGTGATGTCAACTTCAGGGGTGGGTGATATGATTTAGTGCAGCATGGGGCACTTGAACTTAGGGCGATCGTTCCACGGATAAGATTAGCACAAGATGGCCACACCCCGCTCGTTGATTTTGCATGTGTAAAAGTGCAGAAAACTGAAGTAGGGTGCAAAGGATTTTTTTTTTTAACGATCGATCACAGTTTGCTTAAAACCACATGCCCGAACGCTCGGGACAATAACATTTTTGAGTGCACTATTTCTTTAAACCCAGAAGGCACTTTTCCTTATGGGGGTGTTTTTCTGGTGTTTACCGGATTTACCTGGAAATGGGAAAGACTATGAATAGTGCAGAAGAGGGCAGGATGTTCAACTATGAAGGGCAGACTGCGGAGGAAAACTATCTGTTTCACTAAATAATTCTTTATTCAATTATTCATTATTATTATAATAAGAGCCGCCATAGCTGGCTATATAAAAATGTTGGACAAACATATGTATAGCAAAACAATACACAATTAATACAATTTCTTCAGTTAAATTTTACCATACTATACATACATCTAGATAGACAATCATAAAATGCAATGTGAAAAAGTGTATTCGATCTAATCATACACTTCACCACAAACCAACCCTGCGTATGTGTGATTGAGTGCACTTCATGCGATCTAAATAGATACATTAATACAAAAATACAATTTGTCGGGGGGCGTGGCCTGGAGCCGACTCGTCTGGAATGGCTTCCTGAGTTCTCCCGTCTGGCCCAATGCGCCTTTTTACAAAACTCCCGGTTCCAGCCTCCGTTTTTCCCTGGGATTGAAGCCACCGGTGGGGGAACCTCCCAGGCACCCACCGACCGAGTAGGTCCCGGTTTCGCTCCGAAACGGCCGAGGGAGACCTTCCAACAGTCCCAGGACCCACCCGGCGGTAAAATGGCCGCCACAACAGTGAGAGCCAGAGCCTACCCAGGAGGGGGCGGAACGAACACTGAAGCCCTGTCGATCGGCTCCTGTCTATGGTGAGCCGGTGCCCGCTTGCTCGTCGCCTGCCGTGGTGCCACTCTGCCTCCGGACCCACCCCCTATGAAGCGCGGCCCGAACCAGAGTTGCGCTCAAAAACACGAAGACTTTAACCCTGAGCTGATCCTCCCCCTTCACCTGCCGGGACGCCATCCGCTCGCCCGAGGCCCGCGCCCTGGGACGGAGTGGAGCGGAGCCGAGGACCTGCACACGCCCAACCACAGGCACCCTCCAAGCTCCCAACATTGCCAGCGGAACTCGACTTGATCAAGCCCCGCACCTACCTGCTCCCGCTCGACCGTTGGCCGGGACACAAACTTTGGACAGCTCTCTCCTCTGGGGCCCGGAACCAAACAGCGCCGCTCACCAGCCGATCTCCACACATCCAGCTATTCCCCTCACCGCCGGAGCCGATTCTCTGCGGCGCTTCCCGCCTGGCATAGATCCACAGCGCCAGCACCCCCAAGCCCGGCGCCTACCCTGAGGTCCCCAGCTCACCGCAGCACCGCAGCAACGGGGCCCCCGTGCCCGGAACCAAACAGCGCCGCCCACCAGCCGGCCTCCACACACCAAGCTTCTCCCCTCGCCTCCGGAGCGCGAGTGCATGCCAGGGAGGGGTCGCCTCCTGGTCCTCCCCGTCAATTCCACCGAGGCCCTGACTCCCAACTCGCCGCAGCGCCTCCCGCCTGGCCTGGACCCGCACCCCCTGCGGCTCCGGCACCTCCAAGACCGGCACCTACCTTGAAGTCCCCCGCCAGGACCCGCTCATCGCAGCACCGCAGCAACGGGGCCCTGCCCCCCCACCTAACCTCCGGAACACGCCTGGGATCGTCTCCCCCCAGCCACCACAGCAATCACTCCCAGGTTAACGGCCTCCTGCTCCCCACGGTACCGGCCCCCACGTCCGGACCATCATTTTACAGCCCTGCTGGGGCTGGCCCCCCCCAGCAACTCCGCAAGAGGCCCATGACCGCAAGCATCTACTGCAACTGCACAGCATCCCAGCACCGGAGCCAGGAGGTGAGGAGTCGGGGGGAGTGTGGGAAATCAATCCAATCGCACCGGGGGGAGGCAAAAAGAAGCTCCCCGGACCCGCAGGCCTTACTCTTCGTTTATTGCGCCCCTGCATCTCCGGAATCCCTCCGATCCCGGCGCTTCCTCCCCACCGCCTCAAACTCGGGGTCCCGACCCCAATATCGCCCGGAAAACACTGAGCCTCAGCACCTCACTAACTCAGAGGCAACATCACGCTCCTCAATTCCCCACGACAATGTCTAAAAGCGGGAAGGCACCTAAACAATCGGACATTATTACCCTCATGGCGTCGGCCGCCACCGAAAAAGCTAAGAAAGTCGATCCACCGGAGGACACCATGAAAAATAACGCTGCACCAGCCGCAGAAACAGACCCCACTTCGCCCCAAGCTGCTACCAAAGCGGACCTACAGGACCTATTGGCAGCCCTAACCAGGGAAATCCAAAAAAGTTCTGAGGAAATCACCAAGAAAATAAACACACTTGACAAAAGAATGGGGGAAGTGGAACACCGGACCGCCGAAATCGAAGCCGAAGTCTGTGACCAAAGATTCGAAGATGAACATAACAAGGACCGGATAGCTGCCCTCGAAGCAAGATGTAACATCCTGGAGACAAAACAGGAGGATTTGGAAAATCGATCAAGGAGGAACAACATCAGAGTCCGAGGCATTCCGACCACTATTCCGGAACCAGACCTGAAAGCCTACATATCAGATCTCTTCCGATTTATTATCACCCTCCCAGATGCTTCCCCCCTAGAACTGGACCGGGTGCACAGAACTACTCCAAGGAGAACTTCCACTCTCCCCCCGGATGTTTTGGCTAGAATACACTTCTTCCAGGTAAAAGAGGACATTATGCGTGAAGCAAGGCAAATGAGACAGATCACCTTCAGAGGGTCTACGATCTACCTGTATCAAGACCTGGCGAACACAACACTCCTGAAGCGGAAAGCAATGCGACCCCTGACAACCTGGCTACAAGAGAAGAAAATCCCATATCATTGGGGTTTTCCCACTTCAGTGAAATTCAAATGGGACGGAACGCAGAGACAAATACAATCATTGAGAGAGGCGGAGAAACTCATGGGCATAAGCAGAGACGACCCCAGCACAGTGCCAGAAGAACCAGCTCACCCTCCCCGAGACGACTCCCCAGGAGGGTCGTGGTCCAAGTCCAACAGACGGCGCAGACTCAGAGGCCCCCGGAAAAAAGACGGCGACAGGGGCTGAGCACACAGCGGCATCCCTCCAATCCAGAAAGCAACGGCGGCCTTAAGCAAAGGTCCCCTAAAAACCAAATAAAGCATTGAATTCCTCTGATAGCATCGCAAACAACTCAGGTGCTCACACACAGAGATAGGTCCTTCGACGAGCTTGCACCCGGTTCACCTTGACGGCCCGGTTGGCCACAACGAGCGCATTGGTGCCACAAGTTCCCCAGTGGCAATAGGTAGAAGTTTCACCTACCAGTTCAACGGTGGAAAAGAAATAAAAGATACGAGAAAAGTTAGGAAATTTACAAGAATGCTTCACGCAGCACGGTTATACTCCGTCCCCAGAGCCATTCAAAGACTTCGCAACACAACATGCAACAACATACGAAATCAAGCCCACAACTCACTCCAATCAACAGGTCGCACTCAAATCCCTCAGAGCAGCCCAGGGATAATTCCCACGATGCTTCCTCGACGCCTCGCCGCCAATCATGACTAACATAAGTGAGTTAAGATTTCTCTCCTGGAATATTCAGGGGATGAACTCCCCAAGAAAACGCAGATCGGTGGAACACCGCCTGGGACAACTGGCCGGAGACATTGTCCTACTGCAGGAAACACACCTACTCGCAGAGGATGAACGCCGCATAAAATTCAAGAGATACAAACAATTCTTCTTCGCCACTTCTGGCTCAAAGAAAAGGGGAGTGGCAATCCTGCTCAGCGACAAAATTCCTCTCCTCAACATCACAATAAAAAGAGACCCAGAAGGCCGTTACCTACTTCTCAAAGGCATCTTCGAAGAACTTCCCATCACGTTAGCATCAATTTACGGCCCCAACTCCGCCCAAAGCAAGTTCTTAAACGACATTTTACCAACAATCTTATCCTTCCGTGAAGGCCACCTATTCATCGGCGGCGATTTCAACACCATCCCCAACCCAGTGCTAGACAAATCTCTTCCCGCCACGAACAACGACTACACCCAGGCCCTCGCCTTACTTAAACTGTTCAGAGAAACAGAGACAGTAGATGCATGGAGAATACAAAACGACACCACAAGAGATTATACACATTTCTCCAACGTTCATAAGGGATACTCAAGAATAGACCTAATTTTAATCCCTGGCATCCTCGTCCCCTGCGTCGCCAACACAGATATCCACACACGTATGATCTCTGACCACTCCCCGATATCTGTAAATATAGCCATCTCAGGCCAGAAAACCCCCCCACAAAGGTACTGGAAACTGAATGACTCACTCCTCCTTGACATGAGTATAAGGGCCGAAGTCGAGGACTCATTGATAAAATACTTTGAAGAGAACACGACACAAACATCCCCCATCAGCACAATCTGGGATGCAATGAAGGCGGTAGTCAGGGGCGTATTAATAGGGGCCGGAGCGGAACAGCGAAGAATTTCAAACATAGCCTCCTCCAAATTAGAAAAGGAAGTAGCCCTCCATGAGTCACAGCTAAAAAAACAATACTCAAGGAAAACCGAGCGAGCCCTAAGGAAGGCAAAGACAGCCTTGGAAATGCACTGCGCCGACCGAACAGCCAAATCCCTAGCGTACACAAAACAATTTTATTACGCCAAAGGAAACAAAGCTAATAGAATATTAGTACAGAAGCTAAGAGCGCTCCGGAATCGGAACAACATACTCAAACTACGAGGGGAAAATGGAAAACTGCTCTTCGCCCAATCGGAGAAAATAAGAGAACTACTGAGATACCATACTTCCATAATGTCCAGCGTTCCGCTAAATCTAAAAGACGTTCCAGGATACTTAACCACTTTACCCCCCCGCAACACTGCCCTCCTGGAGCACTTGGAGGCCCCTATTAGAACAGAAGAAATTATCGAAGCCATCAAAACTCTCAAACCCTCCGCACCAGGCCCAGACGGCCTAACCGCAACCTTCTACAAAAGATTCGTCAGAGTCCTAGCGCCACATCTTTGCTCCTTATTCAACTCCTTCCTTTCTACGAAAACCGTCACCAAATCCATGGCCGAATCAATCACGATCCTGCTGCACAAACCCGGAAAAGACCCCGAATTGCCAGATTCCTACCGGCCCATATCGCTACTGAACAATGACGGGAAGATCTTTGCCAAAGTGCTAGCCAGAAGACTGGGCCCAACTCTCCCAAACCTAATCGACTGCGACCAAACAGGATTCATCCCTGGCAGAGGGATCCACAACAACATTCAGCGAGTACTAGACCTAATTGAAGGGGCTCATAAATCCAAAACAAAAATGGCTGTAATTTCACTAGATGCCCACAAAGCCTTTGACCAAGTGGACTGGGGATACATGCACGCAGTCCTCCAACGACTTGGCTTCGGCCCTAACTTCACAGCATGGGTCATGTCCAACTATCAAATCCCCACCACACAACTCCAAGTTAACGGCTCGAGATCCGACCACATCCGTATCACTAGAGGCACCAGACAGGGCTGCCCGCTCTCGCCCTTGGTCTTCGCCCTATCCATGGAGCCCTTCGCTGCCAGAATCAGACGAAGCGAAATCATAAAAGGCATTCAGGTGGGAAACCGCGAGTACAAAATTGCACTCTACGCTGACGACGTGATGCTTACGATGACGGACCTCCCAACCTCCCTGGGGGCCCTATGGAAAGAAATTAAGTCATTCGGCACCATGTCAGGATTTAAAGTCAACCTAACAAAATCTTCAGCACTCCCCATCAATCTATCTCAACTAGACGAGGCCGAGCTCGCCCCCCTCTCACCAATTCCCTGGGCCAAAGACGCCATAGAATACCTCGGAGTACAGATCACCGGAAACCCAGCACGCCTATACACAAAAAACATCCCACAATTACTAAGGACACTGCACAATGATCTCAAAAGATGGAAACAACAAGAAATCTCATGGTTCGGTCGAATCTCAGCCGTGAAAATGAACCTAATACCCAGATCGTTATACCAATGTGCCTCCCTACCACTGCAAATCCCACCCCCGGCCATACGAGCACTACAGAAGAAACTAATGGAATTTGTCTGGGGTGGGAAAAGGCCCAGGATCAACAAACGAATCATGACAAAAAGCAAACCCCTAGGTGGTATGGGAGTCCCTGACCTGGCCAGATACTCGCTAGCGGCTCAATTATCCCATGCCTTCGCCTGGGTGCAAGAAGCAGACCCACCATTATGGCGCCAAATCGAGGAATCCTGGTGCCCGGTCCCACTGCGGGATCTCCCACATCTGCCAACACTTAAACCACAACCCAACTCAGGACCATTGTCGGCCACGACCACAACAACCCTGTGCTGGAAAACCGCAGCGCGGAAATGGGGACTTCGCAGCTACCTGGGACCCATGTCTCCCATTTGGAACAACCCAGACTTCTCCCCTGGTAACCCACCTCGAGACTTCCACGCATGGATAGCAGGGGGCCTGGCAAAAACCAGCGACTTCATGGAAGAGGGCTCCCCCATCACCTTCGAGAGGTGTAAAACGAAATTCGGAGTGGGTGAACGGGAAAGATTCCGATACTCGCAAATCAAGCATTGGTTGTCCCACAGAGGGACTCGGGACAAATGCTCGAGAGAGCCAACAGCCCTGGAACTCACGCTAACATCCCCGACCAACAAAGGTAGAATCTCCACCATATACCGACTCCTCGACAGATCGGACCCAGCAAAGAAAGAAAGATATATGACGGAGTGGGAAAAAGATATTGGCCGGGAAATAACAGTAGAGAGTTGGGAGCAAATTTGGACCAGACTACATAAAAGCTCGCAATGTGTCACGAACAAAGAAGGAGGCTATAAGCTGTGCTTCAGATACTACATCACCCCCACACAAATCAATAAAGCCAACCCGGAGTTTCCCGCTGCATGCTGGCGAGGCTGCCAATCCCCCGGCTCCCTCTACCACTTAGTATGGACATGCCCAAAGGCAGAAATATATTGGAAAGAGGTGCTGAAGCACATAAAGGAAATAACCGGCCTCTCAATCCCATGGGACCCAGGCATCATCCTTCTGGGCGAATCCGGCGACGGAGCATTCCCAATCACAGGCCATATCGCCCGCCTCTGCAACCATCTACTACTGGCCGCGAAGATCGCAATGGCTCGCTTATGGAAAGACAAAGGGGGCCCCTCAATTGCCCTATGGTGGGCCAAATGCTGGGAGATCGCTGTATCGGAGAAAATCACTGCAATACGCTCCGACTCCTTAAATAGAACCCTAAACATATGGGACCCCTTCCTTGACTATGCGTCCAAATACCCAACCCTCACCAGGAGGCCGCCACTCACCAGATGGCTCCAATGCAGTCCTCTCTACTGATCCCCGTCCAGTCCCCGAACAATCCAGAAATTAGAAGAATAATCACCCAGATCTCGCCCGCCCAACCGCCGCATTCAGGATCCACCCTCTCTCTCCTCCACCATATGACTCGAAATAGACTACAAAAGCACTAATTAACGCTCATATTGACCTGTACTGCGTTGTTGCATGTAATGTACTATCTTGTAAAAATCAATAAATTGTTGTTGAAAAAAAAAAATACAATTTGTCAACATCCTTGGACCAAAGTTCTCAGGGTATGACACAATCTTTCAATTGACGTGAAAATCAGAATCATAACAAATGTAAGACAACAGAAAGGTCTACTAGGCGAGACAGCTCAACCACTGTCTTCACTAGAGTGCGCTTCTAGGAGGAATAAACCAGTATTCCCTCGTCCTAGTTTCAAGAACTGGTTTTCTTTAGGACAGCTGTATCCATTTTCCCACAGAAATGTTTTTGAGGGGGTAAGGTAAATCTACACCTTGAGGCTTTTCTTTATATCCATAGAAGAACCATCTGTTTTCACAAGGAATTATCTTGGTCTCCAATTTTTTTATGTATTTTTATGTATTCTCCCTTCTTCTGCACCCAGCCTTCTTTCAGAATGGTAATGTGGCTCCCCGGCAAGCCCCCAATTTCGAGGAAATCCTTACAGCCGACTTTCCTGCTTCAGGGTTGAAATCCTTTCTCCTCTTGTAGGCTGAATGCTGCGGGCCCTACCCACTGTTCAGTGATGACTCAGCCAGAGGCTAGACTCGTGGAGTCACGGCCAACTGCTGCGGTCCCAGGGACTGACCGGCATCCTCCCCGGGCTCCTCCAGTGGCGCGAGCGCCTCCTCCCACCGAGACAGCAGCTGTGCTCCAGCACTGGCCCACTCCAAACCCAGCTAGCGAAGAGGGAAGGATGAACATTGTGTAATAGTTTTGTTCTTACAAAGGAAATGCAAAAGTATTGTGACAATACACCAAGTATAGTCACTTCTCCCCACAGAACAGCCCTTTTCCATGAGGCTAGGTAGGTGCGGCTGCTGCCCAATAATCCCCTTAAGGGTGGTTTAATAAGAGAGGACATCATGGGGCTGGACTCCCCTTCTGGGGACAAAGACGATCACCTAGTGTACAGCCAGTTGAACGACACACCTGACCCTCCCAAACCCACTCCACCTTCCATTCCAAGCCACTTCCTTGAGAGTAGACCAATGTATTACTTGGGATACAAGAAACATAGAAAATACCAGGACAAAGAAGAGCACAGGAGACATGAAGATTACTGACTGTGCTAGTACTGGTACGAGGTGGCATAGAGATCCAGGTGTCAAAAGAAACAGGGGACTTTGACAATCTGCCAGGGCGAGACTGGTAACATTGTATAAAAAGAGATGAAGTACTAAAGAACTTGTCAAGCCTAGCAAGGAGAAGCAGCAGAGGCGGAGACTCTCCCATGAGGGTTTTTTGAAACTGGACGGCAGACCCGAGGATCAGAAAAATGGAGGACACCTGCGAGCAGCTGAGAGAGTCCTCTTGGGGTCTTACTGGAACGGACACAGGCACGAGAGGGAGGAGAAGCAGAGCCGATCAGCGCTGCATGCAGAGACGCTGCAGTACAGCGGGAGCAGAGGAGAGCAGCCTGAAGAGCCAGAGAGCCGGACCTCAGTCCCAGGAAGCCCTGGTGACGAACCAAAGCCCTAGTGAAGGTAATGGGTGATACGGGAGACCCAGAGGGCACACGAGGGTGGAGGAAGGGCAGACTCAGGTGATTCTCCCTCGGCTCACGTGCAGTGACATGGCTGTTGGGCCTAAGAGGGGTCAGCTGCATGTCCAAACTAATCTGTCCTAACGCCAGTCAAATGGACATCCAAGGGAATCTTCCTCGTAGCAGTGGCAGAGAGAAGTCCACTGAAACCCAGAGAAGGATTTGGGACTTCGCCTATACCGGGAGAGAGTGGCAAAATAAACGGTGAGTTTGGAAGATAGGGAAAAGAACTCTCAAACACCAGGAGAATGGAGCCATTCTCCTGGTGAAGAGACTAAAGCCTTTTGAATATACTCAAGAGACACCAGGGGAAAGGAGTCATTCCCCCAGGCTTTGTTGTGAACAATATTGGTGTGTGCAGACCAATACCAACAGAAGGGAGTCATTCTCCTGGTCCAGAAAGTTGTTTTGTACAAGGTTTGCTGTAACTACAAGCAAAGGGAAGGAAGTCAATTCCCCCTGGCAACCAGAGAACATTTTTGTGAACACCACCCGAATACCAGTAGAAGGGAGTCATTCTGCTGGGGAAGGAACTTCCTGTTGGATTATATTTTGTAGTTGGAAGGGAGAGAAGTAAGTTGTGGCACAGGACGGTGGAGTTTGATTTTGACCAACATTCTGACAGATGCTTTAGTATTACTTTAAGGCAGGGAAACCCCACTTTGAAAATAGGGACAGTTAGGGTTTCGTTTTACTATAAATAAAAGTGTATAGCAACCATCATACCATTCTTGTGTCAGCTTCCTTCTTTGACACACTTACAGTATACATAACGAGCAATGCAACTGTTTGACTAATAAAACACTGTTCTGTGTTTTATTAGTCAACTTCTTACGTGTATTGCAGCTATTGATTTGCGATCATGACTGGGGGTTGGGGGATGTGGGAAGAGGGGTGGGTGGAGGGATATTGTACAAGTTAAAAGTAATTTAGAGGTTTACAGCTTATTGGTGTTGCTAGTTTAAACAGTGCTAGCCCATAATAAGGATTATTTGCTTGTTAAACCGGAATTATAAATAAAGAAGTTAAAACAATAAACCGAGTATATACAGTACATTCCAACACCTAAGCCATTACAATGAATATATATTTGTTGCAATGGCTCAGGTGTTCGAACTTATTGTCAAGTGATCAGATCATATATTTGTTCACTCTCGCAAGGCCCAATAGTATGGAAACACTTGCAGGGCATATAAAAATGAACAAGAAGCAAACCCTCACCAGCAAAGATTTCACAGACCGCATGAAATGGTAACTGGAAGAGAATGGTGTTGCCAATGAACTTCAAGATATAATTCAAGAGATGCAGCTTTTAATACTTCATATGTTAAAGTACTAACCATTCTGCTGGAAATTATCACCAAGGCAAGCTTTTTGCCCTTTTCAGTCATCAAAGTCACTATGGTTACTAGTCTTTGCAAGCAGCTTTATATTTATGTTGATGCAGACAATTTTGCTAAAACATTCAAAAATGGTGGTACAAGAGAAAGCTTACTTTGTCATAGAGGCTTCCGTTGACATCTGCCCCATATATTGGCGCTACAAATGTTAAATTCTTCCAATACTTGCGTTCCAAATCTTCGTAATCCATGTATCTCGGGGTACAATACCTACAAATATAAAAGGTAGATTTGTAAAATTATGAACTAGAAACAGACCTGGGAAACCAAGCAATAAGGAAAAGACACAAATCTATCCAAACAAGAGTACACCACTAAGGGAAACCTGAACAGATTCGCACAAAACTGTCTGCATTGTTAGGTGCAGGACCACATGAAACTTGGTGTGATAAAATGATTACTGCTCTGCAGGAGTACAGAGATGTGTATTGGCTAAGCGGCCTACTCCTTCCTACACTTCTATTAAACCAGCAGTGATCCCAATCAAAGGTGAAACAAGCAGAGACCGAAAGGTATACCTCCTTAGCCTCGTTTTGTAGCACAGGCAGGGGCATGCTATATCTTCAGGAGAGGTGTGAGATGAAAATAGTAGCAAACCCAACAACTTTACTACAATGGTAAAAAATAAAGGAATATCAAATCAAAGTTCTATAAATATAGGCTTAATTAACCAACAACATGCAAGCAAATTAAGAACCTACCAGGTTTACAAAACTGAGGGGAGTGGAGAACATTTAGCTCCTGCTTGTAGACTAGAAGAGCCTAGTTTGCTTGGAACCAACAGCTACCAGGAGCTACATTTGGTTCCCCAGGCCATCTGATGCCAAACAAACACAGCAATGTGAATTTTACTCTATGCATTTGGGACAATCTAAACGAGCATTAAGACACACCTATATCACATTTAAATCATAAGGGGTCATAGAAAATAAGCAAAATGTAAAGTTTGCATCGTAAGTGACCCCCCCCCTCTAAGGGACAAGGACTCACGTTCCCATGAGGAACGCCCTATGGCAGCAAAACAATCTGCATACATGGACTGCCTGTAAACATCAGTAACATGGTTTACATTATATTGGCTTCAGGCAATGCTGGGCATAGCACGCCACCTGGAGAGAGACGTAATGCTGTGTGGGATACAGAACAGCCTGTAAAAGGAACGAGTGAATCGTGCAAGAAGAGAGGCAAGCATTTGCAGGGGAAGCCCTCCGCCGTACACACGCACGCATTGGAGGGGCAGAGCAGTGTGTAGCCACGGAGCCAGCATCAACCTTCTATGAAGAGAACGCTGAACGAGGACGCCGGTGGCCCGGCATCGTACACTGTAGAGCAAGTAAGGTACGGATGAGATCCACAGGATTGCTCTGACTGGTTACGGAGTTGGACGATCACGGTGGGTGACCAGTCAGGGACCAGTCTAAAGACGCAGAGACCGGAACACGCTGTGCCAAGTGCTGCAAGCTAACAGATCGAGGAGGGTGAGTCTGCAAGAGAAGCGAGATACCAAAGGCAGAGACTAGACAAAGCGAATGCGTCCCAATGCCGAGCCCGTTGAATCAACCCATGCTAACTGAAGGTACCCGGGGGATTCTGTGAAGGAGGAGGCTACGGGGACTGTGTGAACTTTACCAAAGGTACTGAAATATTGAGGCTGAATCAGAAAAGAAAGCAGGAGGCCCTGTATTACGAGAGGCCAAAATAGTTGGCTAATGTAATCTGTAATGAGTAATGGAATTCTTTGATCACAAGTTATAAAACTCAAAGACATTTGAAGCAAAAACCTGAGGAAAGGCCCCAAGAAGTGGGATATCAAGTAAAGGAAAAGGGTATGAGATACCTCAACAGAGAGGCAGAGAAAACCTCAGAAGTGAAAAGATTTAAGTTGCTAAGAAGATAGGGAAAAGACTATCGGCATAAGGAGTGCATGAGAGAGACTAGAGGGTCTCACAGGTTCCCTGGGAGCAAAGATTTAAGGACATATTAAGAGCTAAAGAAGATCATGAGTAAAGGTTACTGCACCCAGATTAATAAAATACAGACTTTATACCACATTTTGGAACTGTTGTACCCTGGAAACCCTGAGAGAAAGACGAGGCCTGGCTAAAGGGAAGCTACCTTATTTAGTTGTTAGTTCTAAGTGTAAGGGCCAGATAGTATTAGATTGTTGGACGGAGGACATTTTATTTTGGACTTCCGATGACTAGCAAGCACTTTTAGTTTGTTTGGTTAGGCAGTGAAAACCCCACAGCAATAGGGTGAGATAGGCCTTTTTGTCAGATAAAGAATATGCAAACGTCCAACTTGCGTCCGACTCCTTCTGGTTTTGACACAACTAGCTCTTGGTTCCCGAGTGGTAATATCTGCTCACTTTAATGTCAAGGAGCTGCTTTTAGTTCATGCTTTTCTAATCTTAATTTCGATTCCTGACCAACCATTGAAAAAGAAACAATGCAGAATTTTGTGAAAGGGCACTCTTGGTAAATGAGCAGGGGTAGCCAATTTCTTAGTTGGCACAACGTCAATGTTCAGGATTATAAGAAGGCTTATAAAAAGATTATAAGAAAGCGGCTTAAAAGTCAGAATAGTCCCAAAAATGGACCAGGGTGAGGTTCGTCATGGAGCGGCTGTGCAGAGTCTAATGATGCTGTGTTGTTCTGAAGTGGCATCAGCTTGTGGGTCAAAGGCGCTGGAGATGACGGGTCGACTGCGCTGCAAACGCTGACCGCTTCACGTGCAGAGAAGCTGAGATGGGCCATATGTGGTGAGTGAGCTCAGCTGGCTTGACACAGAGTCCGGATAATGCAGTGTCGTTGAATAGAAGCCCAAAGAAGCTGGTGACCAGGTGGCAGTGTAGAGTTAGGACAACTATAAGACTTAGCAGGTCTTGGATGGGGAGATGATGGAGCCTAAGCAAGCCTACTCCGAGACCCAGAGACAGTTGAGCGTCAAGGTCAAGGATGAATCTGGTGGTTTCTGTGCAGCAGCTTGGATGCCACTGAAGGTGCCCAAATCGGAGTTGAGGCGGTTCCGATATGCAGGATGAGCGAGGGGTATTTCCTTGGTTCTGCAGTTGCTGGTAGTCCCAATCCAGGGCCTTCACAACAAGGCAAGTCCTTTGGTTGCACTCCCACCCCAGGGAGCTTAGATGGCATCTGAAGGGGATCTTCACCTCTAGTGACAAGGAGTTTAATTTCAGTGCAGCCAGAAGAGAGGCCTTGATCCAGCAACAGTCAACCCCACTGTTCCATGGGGATGGTTAAGGGACAGAGCATTCCTCTGTCTTGGATGCCTTTTGTCTTCCCCTCTATGGAAGAGGGTTTTGGAATGAACGGCACTCTGAACAGCAAACCAAAAGTGCATCCTTCTCTGGATGCTCTAAAGATGAATCAAATAATTAAGGGGGTTCTCCTCTCCTTTTAAACGCAAACTGTAACAGGGGAGTGGTCTAAAGCAAACTACTGTAGTAAGGGGTCCAATCCCTGTTGTAACAAGAGCCCCTTATCATATTGCATCACACGCAGCACACCTTTCTGTTACAGATGGCCTCATGAACACACCAACACTTAAAGATAGCTCAAGGGTGTTTATCTTGTAATATTCAGAGGACTCTCCAAGTGCCAGGCTTCTATCCAATCTGGATATGGGCATTCTCTGCCTAAGCCGGATGTCCATCCACCCTAGGATGGTCACTACAGATTTGTAACACCTACTGTCTAAAACCTGTCTAACAATGTGTGATGGCCTAAATCCAGCCACCTTATCCGAGACTCCCTCAGGGAACAATCTAGGTGGGTCCCTGCTCCAAAATTCCAGACATGACTTAGGTGGGATTTTGGTGCCATGCAGACACTCAAGCCCCAATTGCTCTTACCCTTACATGCCCAACTACTCCTCTTCCCTAGGTCTTGCTATTAATCTCCCTTTTCCCCTCCTCTACCCACCTGGTCTTTCACTATCTGACATTTGCCCTTATACCCCCTCTGATTTTACTTTCTACTGTTCGCCTCCACTCTTCAAGCTTACGCCCACTACTCTCTCTACAACCTCTTATTATCCACCCTCTACACCACTACGCCATAACTACTCTCTCCAAACTGCTATGTTCCCCTCAACTATTCTAACTACTTTTCCTCCTCTCCAATGTACTACACACCACACTATTACTCCAAAAACCTCAGTACCACTCTCTCCCACCAACCAATACCTCACCTTGCACACTTCAATGAATCATCTCTACGCTCCTCTGCTCAATCCTTACCCCAGCTGGTCTCGTGGTCCTCCTGCTCCTCCAATGACCGTACACTCTGCTGCTTCCTGTCCTCACCTTTTATCCAACTACTTCCTCCCCCCCATCGGCTCTCTCCCTCAACTGGTTCTCCAGGCTGACCAAAGGCAGTTTTTTAGCCTAGGAGGTATTACAGACAGGCAAAGAGCAAAGATTCAAAAGGCGTTCTGCCGGTCCGGGTCCTCTCCTTGTGGGGGATTCGGTAGAAGCAGTCCATGCGCTCGCCTTGTTGTTTCTTCTGGAGTGTGTCACGTAGCAGCATACTTTGTCCTTGCTGCTGCGCGGTTCATTCTGCCTCTTGACTGTTCATCTTGGTTTCTCTCTGGGTACTCGCTGACTGGTTCATTGCTGTTGTTGAGGTTGCAGGCCCTGCAACACAAAGAGAACGGCACTGGCCAGAATGGTGCTGTGCAGGTATGGTGTGATCAATGCTGCATGCCAGATTTAGAAGTGTGAGTATTTTATTCCCTCTTTTTTAAAGTTTGGAGTAAAATGATCTTTTAGGGAGTAAAAATGTAAGTCCAATTCCCAATGAGAGTAATTTATATGCAGCTAAAAATATGTTTTAACTGGAAAACGGAAATGTTTTTGTAATAATTCTTTGCACCTAGCTATTCATGCACATAAAAGGATGCAGGTTTACTTCTTGCCATCAGGCTGTAATAATAATTGTTGTGTCTGTGGTACTATGTGCCCTACTGGTCCAAACATATCCATGGAGCTTTGTGGGTGAAAGCAATTTTTTGTTGCAAGTATTTTTACTCCCCATTTACATTTTTTGGGAGTATTTTCCTATTTATTTAGAGTAAAAGTGGCCGATGCACCCTTTATCTTTAGTGCTGGGCATGATAAACAGTACATACATCAATACTAGCCAAGTCAGGCCTCATCAGTGAGGTGAACCTGTGCCTCTCTAAGCACAGTAAGCAAGGGCCGAAACACGTGTCTTCGGTTGCTGTAGGTACTCTGGTTCAGAGGAGAATTGTCTAGCATTTCGGTGCTGGACTGCCCATGTGGATGGGACCAGACTGATAGGCAAATGGATATTTCTCTGTGAAACGTACAGTGATCTAAAACATGGTTGTAGACCCTCCCGAGTGGGCACCTTCCCAGAGAACAGGGTATTTGGCCGTGTTTGTTCTCGATAGAGGAGTTACCAGACCTTTCTTCGACTTGAATAATACTTTATGGTAATACTGAATTCTGGAATACTGGTAGATAAGGAAATTATGCAAAAGGGCCAGCAATTCCTGCCTCGAGCCATTCTGTTGCTAGGAGAGCAGTGAGATGGACCTCTAGGTTTCGTTGCTTCATTCCAAAGTGATCCTTACTTCAAATCCCCATCCAGGTTTCAAAATTAAGGTTCGATGAGCAGGAGCTACAACGACTCCTGTGTGTCAGGCATCACCCAGTAAAAAAAGAGCTACTGCTTAGAAGCCAGGAGCTGTGCTTAGTGCACAGTGCACTACAAATGCAACTTCCACACGAGATGCACATTTTAATGTTTTGGCCATTATGTATGATCGTTTATGATTGAATGTGACATAGATCTGGATTAATTCTTATTAAAATTCCCAAACACTCAAAGTTAATATCACATATTTGTAATGCAACAGTGAGCCAAGTCACCAACATGTGTGCCTTTTCAATGGTGATTTCAAGCTAACAAAGCTGTCCTTGGGTAGAACCAGGAGTTAAATGGCTCCCAGCAATTTCGAAACCTTTCTTTATTGTTGTAGATGAATACATTTATTTTAAGAAAAACTGATTCCGGTTTAATTTCGGTTCTACTTTATTTAAAAAAAAAAAAAAAAAAAAAACAAATCCAGGCCTGATTCATAAAGCCAGTACTCAATCAGCAAGCTGTTGACTCGCTATATTTCGCTCTGTTAGCGGAGGACGGCTCCCGGCTGCATATACCCACGGCACAGTTTAAGGACAGCGTGACACGCAGCAGAATGACTCCTAGTTCCTCAATTTCACCGCTAAGGTGATCATGCATTCGGCTGATGGCGGCCTGAGTGGGCCTATTTAAAAGTCCAGTTTGATAGTGTTCGGTCTACAACCAAATCCACAACTCATTGGGTATTCCCTGTTGCTGGTGCCTTTACTGCCTCATCTTATCATACGATAAGTCCTTGACTACTGGGGGTACCCATTTTCTTCCTAGAGTGTCACCGGGCCAGATCCTATACACCCCCAACCCATCACGCATATTATACTTACCATGACCTGTGGAACTGGAAAAGCAGAAAGGGACCCATGGATTCCTTCCCAAGCACGGCCTCTGCACAGTCTCTGCCTGCCATCGATAGTGACATTTCCTCCACTGGGAACCCTATGGATCCATATATGGATTCGTGGCAAGCTGGAAAGGGAGGGTGGGTGCATTACAGCAACCGAGACCCTGGTGAGTGAGCTTGAGGACTCTGTAAACACACAGGGGCAGGACTTGAAGGTCATTAAGAAAGAACTCATGGCGGTCAACCGAATTGCGAGGACCTTGAATCGTGTTCTCGCCGCAACAACATAAGGCTGGTGGGCATTCCGCAAAGAGCCACGAATGGCACCATGGAACTGTTTATTGAGGAGTTACTCCGATCCTTGTTTATTGAGGCACAGTTATCTCAATTTCTCGTTGAAAGGGTGCACCGCTGGTTGGCACCACCTCCGAAATCTGGTGCGCCACATCGTACCATCATCGCCCGTCTGCTCAATTATCGGGACTGAGATGACAATGCATTACTTACCGTAAAAGCATTTCTGATGGTTGTATCTGCTTAGATTCACATGCTGTGCATAGGTCCGACATCCAGTGGTCACTGCGGAGTATTGCATTTTGTTTTTCGTAGTCGAAAAGGGGACGTCGACAAGGCGTGTCTGTAACACTATCCCTATAGTGACGTGCGTTGTACCCACAATCCCTCACGCGTCGAGGTCCCTCTGTTTGTATTTTTCTGCCCTGAGGGAGCCTTTTAGCCGTGAGTGAGTACAGAAAAGAGAGAGAAATATATATAAAAGGATGTCTATGTTCCTTCCATCCGAGCGGGGAGGAAGGGTGGGCGCATGTGAATCTAAGCAGATACAACCATCAGAAATGCTTTTACGGTAAGTAATGCATTGTCTTCTGATGTTTGTTAATCTGCTTAGAATCACATGCTGTGCATAGACTAGCGAGCAGTACCCGGAGTTGGCGGTGGGTTATGAGAAGGAACAGTAGAAAAAAGATGTCTTAATACTGCCTGCCCAACCTGGGAATCAGATCTAGAGTGTGCATCTATACAGTAGTGTTTTGTAAATGTGTGCACAGAACTCCAGGTTGCCGCTTTGCAGATGGACTCAAGGGGAACATTTGCAATGAATGCTATGGAAGCCCCCGTGCCTCGAGTGGAATGTGCTCTTGGCTTGAAGGGTAGTTCTCTCTTAGCAAGAGTGTAACAGAGAGTGATGCATTGAACAATCCATCTAGATATAGTGGATTTTGAGACCGCATCTCCTTCTCTTCCTGCTGCCACCGAGACAAAGAACTGATTAGTCTTTCTCAGTGGTCTGGTTCTTTCCATGTAGAACATGACAGCTCTGCGTACATCTAGTGTATGCAGACTTTTTTCTCCCGAGCTGGAAGGGTTTTGAAAGAACGTTGGTAGTTCTATAGTTTGGTTTACATGAAATTTCGAGATGAATTTAGGTGCAAACCTTGGGTGTGTGCGTAGAACCACCTTATCTTTGTGAACTGTTACGAAGGGGTCTAGTACAGAAAGAGCCTGTAGTTCACTTACTCTCCTAATGGAGGTGATAGCTATTAGGAAAGCAGTCTTAAGGGTGATATCTTTAAGAGTTGCCTTGTGCATGGGTTCGAAGGGAGGGCCCATGAGTCTGGAAAGTACCACATTTAAGTCCCATCCGGGAGCTGGGTTAGCTATCGGAGGGTGTATCCTCTTTACCCCCTCATGAAGGCTTTGATAACTAGTATCTTCCACCACGACACTTTAAGTTGGGAAGTGGTGTATGCAGAAAGTGCCGCTAGGTGGACTTTAATGGAATTGAACACTAAACCTGAATCCAGTAAATGGGTCAAGTATAGAATAATGTCAGTAGGAGAGCAGTCAACTGGGTTGATGCTAGTACCTCTACACCAGATAACGAATCTTTTCCATTTGCTAGAATAGCAGTGTCGAGTATTAGGTTTTCTGGCTTCCCTGAGGATGTCCATACATCTCTGTGGGAGTTGTAAATGTCCAAATTCTATGATCTCAGGAGCCAGGCTGCTAAGTTCATGGTCTGAGGGCATGGATGCAGTGTTCTGCCCTTGTCTTGTGACAGCATGTTGTACGGGCAGGGAAGTTTCACTGGGGGAGATAGGGACATCTCCATCAAGTGAGCGAACCATGGCTGCCGGGCCCACATTGGGGCCACTAGTATCATTGTAACCTGCTCCTGATGCATCTTGTGCACCACTTTGTTGAGAAGGGGAGTCGGGGGAAAGGCGTAAACAAATTTCCCTGACCATAGAATCCACAGACCGTTCCCCTTGGACTGGTTCTGGGGGTACCTGGAGGCGTAACTTTGGCATTGTGAGTTTTCCAGAGTTGCGAACAGGTCTATTTCCGGGAATCCCCATTGAGTGAAGACGTCTAAGACGATGTCTTTGTGTAATTGCCATTCGTACTCTCCGGGCAGGGGGAAGTCTCTGCTCAGTTTGTCTGCTAGAAGATTGAGTTCCCCTGGTACATGTTGTGACAGTAGGAACATGTTGTGTCTGAGAGCCCACTTCCATATATTCTGGGACAGTTTGGACAGTCCTGGAGAGTGAGTGCCTCCTTGCTTGTTGAGGTAGTACATGGCTGTGGTGCTGTCTGTGAGGACCATCACTGTCTTTTCTTGTAGCTGTTTCTGAAAGGCTTTCAGTGCTTTGAACACCGCTAGTAGTTCCAGCAGGTTTATATGCTTGGATGCTAAGCTCGGAGTCCAAACTCTGTGGGCCGTCTGATGGGATAGGTGAGCCCCCCATCCTGTAAGGGATGTGTCTGTGGTTAGAGTGGCTTCCACTGCGGGTGTGGCAAAAGTTTTCCCTAATAACAGGTTTTCTTTTGTCCTCCACCGTAGCGAGAGAACCAAGGCCTGCGAGACCACCACTAGATCGTCCCATTGTCCGCTGGCCTGACACCACTGGCTGTAGAGCCACTCTTGCATTGGGCGCATGCGCAGGCGCGCGTGAGGTACCAAATAAATACATGACGCCATCATCCCTAGCAAGCGCATTGCTTTGCGTACCATCACCTCTCGGCCTGCTACATAATGGGGAATTTGAAACAGCATGTTTTGGACCCTCTCGTTGGAGGGGAATACGAGGCCGTCCTTTGTTCGAATTAGAGCCCCTAGGAATTGTTTGGTTTGGCTGGGGTCTAAGCTGGACTTCTTTTCGTTGATGGAGAAGCCCAGTTGGGACAAAAGGTCTACGGTCTTTTGGGTATTGGAGAAGCATGTTTCGTAAGAATCCCCTGTTATGAGCCAGTCGTCGAGGTAAGGGTATACCGGGATGGATAATCTGCGCAGGTGGGCCGCTGCCACTGCCAGTACATTCGTGAATACCCTTGGTGTAGATGCTATCCCGAAGGGTAGTACTCTGAACTGGTAGTGTTTGTCCTCTATTTTGAACCTAAGGTATTTTCTGTGCGATGTCAACATTAAAATATGAAAGTATGCATCTTTCATGTCCAGTGTTGTCATGTAATCCCCTTGTGATAACAGTGGGATTACCTCCTGTAAGGTCAACATACGAAACTTTTGGGGTTTGACAAATATGTTCGCTGGGCGCAGATCTAATACAGGGCGCATGGTTAAATCCTTTTTGGGTACAAGGAAGTACACTGAATAAATACCTTCTGTTACCTGTGATAGGGGGACGGGCTCTATAGCTTCTTTCTTCAGTAGTTCTTCCACCTCTTGAAGAAGAATGGAGAGGTGTTGCGGTGTCATGCGTCGGTTCCGTGGGGGTTTGTACTTCGGGGAACCGTTGAACTCGATGCAGTATCCGTGGGCTATGGTGGATAATACCCAACGGTCTGACGTGATTCCCTCCCATGCTGAAAGGAACGATGTTAGCCGGCCCCCGACCGGTGATGCATGGGAAGGGACCCGAATTTTCGGGTCATTTGCTGGTATTGGGCGTGGAACCTCTGGGGCTGGAGCCACGACCTCTTCCTTTGCCACGGCGTTGGCCTCTTTGACTGAACTGGGTGTTACCCTGGTTAGTGGTCCAGTTGGAGCCAGAGTAATATTGTTGTTGTTGGTTCTGCTGCTGTCTTTGGCCACGAAAGGAGCGTTTATTACCATAGCCTCGCCTGTTAGGGGGCCTAGAAATTTGATCAAGAGTCTTGATGGTATCAAACTCTTTTTTAGCATGTTCTAGGGCCTCATCTACTGCTTTCCCAAACAGATGCGTCTGTTCAATGGGTTTATTTATGAGGGAGGCTTGGGTTTCGGGCTTAAAACCTGAATTGCGTAGCCAAACGTGGCGCTTGAGAAGTATTCCCTGCACTAGTGAGCGGCCAGCCGTCTCAGCGGCATCTAGGGAGTTCTTAACGATGCCCTGGTTTACCAGTGTGCCCTCTGATATTATAGCTAGCAGGCGAGAACGCAGAGGTTCAGGTGCTTCCTCTGCTTCGCTGCGCAGCTTGTTCCACTGTGCATCTGCGTAGCTAGCTAAAAGTGAGTTGTTATTAGCAATTCTAGTAGAGAAGGCGGCGGAGGTCGTGATTCTCTTCCCCAGTGCGTAGAGTTTTTTGCCTTCTTTGTCTGGAGGTGCTTCACTAGTGGATAGTGGCACCCCTGCTCTTTTTCTTGTGTTGGTAACCACAAGGGAGTCCGGAATAGAGTGTCCTCTGATGTATAAAGGGTCAGAGGATGAAGGGCTGAAGAGCTTTTCTATTCTAGGGTTGACCCCTCGTACTAAAGCTGGGTTAGTAAGGGAAGGAGAAATTCTTCTTTTAATAGAAGCCAGGAGTGGAATAGATTGGCTAACAGGGGCTTTTTCTTTGATGACTTTTTCTACAAAGTCAATGTCTGGAAGAGTTTCCCCTGTATCAATCTCAAAATGCGCTGCTGCCTTGCGCAATAGTGCATTGAGGGAAGGTTGGTCATCTATGGGAGAGGAGTTCCCATGTGAATCCGTGAGAGGAGAAGGGAGAAAGGCATCAGGGTCTGAATGTACTGATGGGGATTGCCAAGGCTGCGAGGTAGCTGTATCCTCTTCAAACCCTGTAGCAGTGGTGTAAGGGTCTTCTTCGAACCCCTCTTCCTCAAGTTCTACCTCTTCTTCTCCACCCAAACACTCCTCATCTTCTTGGAGGTATTGCTCCTCCTCAGTGAGGTCAACCAGCCTAGGAATCTTGACTCTAGGGTCATCCTGTGGCCATTCTCTTTGTCTTTTGTGAGTGGGTGGGTCTTGGTTTCCTAGAAACCTTTCCATTTTCTCCATGCAAGAATGGAGTCTTTCAAGGGTCTCATGGGGTACCCCTGAATAGTCTAGAGGGGGGAAATTAGTGTTTTCGCCTTCGAATCGCTTCGAACGCTCCCACAACGTCGACGAGAGGTTCCCGTCTCCTTCTGAAAAGCCTTCAGGTAGTTCGGAAGCGTCCTTTGGAGAAAGGGGCAGTTCCTGGCTACTTTTATGTTTTTTCGACGTGGTATTCGACGTTTGTTTCGTCGTCCGCGTACGTTTGTCTTCGGCGACAATTCTCGCTAGGCTCTCGACCACGATTTTGTCCGTCGAGGCCTCTGGTGTCGACGTTGTGTGCGTTGCGCGTTGTACCTCGACGGTCGCTCTATGGAGCGTTGCGTCGGATGTTTTTGGGGTAGCGCCCGTGTTAGATGGAAGCCCAATCGCTGGTCGCGGCTGCGTTTGCGGGTGGGGCTTGTGACCTTTACGGTCTGCGGTAGACGCCGGAGTGCCCTGCGTCCCCTTCGGCGCTGATGGATCCTTCGTTCTCGACGAAGAAGAGCCGTGGGTAGTGTGTTTAGCCTTATGGGGTTTGTGTGCGTCCTTGTCGCCGGGGTGTTCATCCCCATAAGCAGGGCGTGAGCCGAGCCCGTCGGGGCCGGGGACGGACGAGGAGCGGGAGCGCTCCTTCTGGGGGTTCATGACTTCCGTAACGGATGTCGAGTTATCGCACTCCTCGTCACTTTCAGTAACAGCGGCAGCGGGTGAGGAAACTGACTTCGACATCGCGTAGTCCGCCCACCTCTTAACCCTACGTTCTTTAAGAGTCCTGGGTTTTAAGAGCTTGCAGGCTGCGCAGCTGTTCTCTATGTGATCGAGGGGTAAGCAACGATTACAGAGCTTGTGCTTATCTTTCCAAGTATATTTGCCCCTGCAGCGTGGGCAAAACTTAAATGGTGTCCTCTCCATAGCTGAGGCAATAATAGCTGGCGATAACAACCCCAAGGGAAAGAAAGGGGAGAAAGAAAGACATTCTCAAAGAGAAGAGACAAAGTTTTAACCCCCACTCTCCCTACTGTAAGTTGGCCGTCGAGGCCAGGCCACGTGTTCGGCAGCGCCGAAGGATCTCCTCCGCTCTTCCTCTCCGTCGAAAATCAGTTCGGCGGAGAAACAGCTTCACAGCTAACGTCGAGGGGGAGGGATCGTTATCAGTATATTAAGTTATGACAAAAGGACCGAGGTCCGTGGCAAGTATAGCAATGTCTCTCTAGGAGCTCTGCGAAAGGCGACCAGAAAACTGGGCAGAAAAAAACAATCTGAGGGACCTCGACGCGTGAGGAATTGTGGGTACAACGCACGTCACTATAGGGATAGTGTTACAGACACGCCTTGTCGACGTCCCCTTTTCGACTACGAAAAACAAAATGCAATACTCCACAGTGACCACTGGATGTCGGACCTATGCACAGCATGTGATTCTAAGCAGATTAACAAACATCAGAAATGATCTTACGTCTTGCCTGTGATCAAAGAACATTGCAACATGGATCTGCCAAGATACATATCTACCCAGACTATTCATCAGGAGTTCAAGCTGCAAGACAGAATTTTGACCAGGTCAAGCGATCCCTACGCGACAGGCAGATTCAATATGCAATGATCTTTCTGGCCAAACTGTGCATCCAACACACCGGCAGATCACACTTCAAGTCCCCTGCAGAAGCTATGTCCTATACTGACTGTTTCATTCCACTCCCACAAAGTGGCAGCCCAGAGTCTGGTCAAAATAATGTGCCACCCTGACACTGCCGGCTGTTGCTTTTTGCCTAACACAATCAGTTGATATCTTCGATAAGATTAGTACTTACAGATGTGTCCTGGAAGGTTACATACAGTTGAGTGTGATGCTCTCCGCTGGCTGTTATAGCGCCTTCGTTGGGGCTCGCAAGACGCCTTCTGCGGTTTTATGCTGTTTTTTCTTCTTGTTCTGGGCTACACCGTCATGTTGGGAAGATGGTGAGGGTAAGGGTTGGGCAGCGGTGTTGAAGGGTTTAAAATTTCAAAAGTTGACAGTCCTACACAGAGCTCCATTGGTCAGAGCTTACTTGGCCATTTTCATTTCTGGGTCATATCTGATTGGGCTATTTGTTGGTCTGGACGGTGGGGGCTAACCAACAGATCAGGTTGTTAACCTGGTAAGTTCGCGGGTTAAACAATGCAGTGAAATCGAGGAAGATCATGGTTTATGTGGAGAGACACAAGGTTCAGATATTGATTTTGCAGGAAACTCACATGACTGGGAGGGTAGCGGAAGCCTTCGCCCAGAGGTGGCGCCCACAAACATTCTATACATATTATTCGACACAATCGGGGGTCATCCTCACTTTGGTACACCGATCAATGAGATTCCAGGAATTGAGGAACAAGGTTGACCCACTTAGTCATTACGTCATTTTTTGGGGGAGTCTGGCTGGCCAATCTATCGTGTTAGTCAACAACTACGGTCCCAATGTAGATTATCCCGACTTCTACCACCACATTGTTGAGTTGCTGAACCCAAAGGACGGGATCAGGGTACTCCGGGGTAGATATTTCAATACAATTCTAAACACTGCATTAGACAGGACGTCTACTACACCCCGACTGCTGACTAGGGCTACCCACACTCTAATTCAATCAATGTGATATATACCCCTTGTCGACTTCTGGAGGGAATTGCATCCATCAGAGGGGGAATACACTTTTCATTCGTCTGTGCACAAATCTGGGTCCCGTATAGACTTCTGGATCATTACCCCCTCTTTGGTGGCCATGGTCGATGAGTGTACTATTTACCCCTGTACGATCACTGACCACTCTCCGGTTCTCCTAGCCCTTGCGTCCATGAAGTTCTTTGCTTTGTAGAGAATGCCACCGTCTTTCCTCCATGACACCAAAATAGCAGAATCCCTATGGGTTGAAATAGTTGACTTATCTTTAACAAAACGAAAAGGCGATTCGATTCTTACTGTATGGGAAACCTTTAAGACCTGGATACGGGGACTGGTACTGTCAAAATCCCATGGATCATTTAGGGTTATTCGGCAAGAACTCCAACTGGTGGAGGATCCGATACGGGAACTGGAAAATCGGTATGCCGAGACCCCGGATGATGCCTTGTTAGTGCAGACTTTGGTGCAGCTAGATCAATTACACGCCTTGGTGGATCATGAGATCCTGCATCCGGTTGTCCCCGCTAGGGCAAGGAAATCTGGGGGGTAGGGGGATAAGGCCAACAGATCGCTTTCCAAATTGATTAAAGCTGAAAATGACCATCAACCCCATTGTCAGCATTTTACGGACAGGGTGGCGAGGTGATTGTGGATGAGACTAAAATGAATGATACACTCGTTCCATTTAGCGCTCTATGCCAACAGAGATGTGGTCAATGAAGATGATCTCTACCGCTACTTGGCACATATTACACTTCTCTCGCACCCTGTTGACGCCTGCAGGCACTGGCATCACCAGTATTGATTGAAGAGGTTGAACTTGCGATCAAAGATTTATACCCGGGAAAGGCACCCTGCCCCGATGGCCAAGGGATGGACCTTTATAGGGTATATTGAATGGAACTCGCTCCAAAACTGCTGGGTGTGTGGGAGGAGTCATTAGCTGTTGGTACCATCCAGCAGTCTTTAAGAGAAGGGGTTATTAATGTACTGCTCAAACCCAATAGGCCCCCTCAGGACGTATCCTCCTACAGACCACTTTCAATAATTAATTCGGACCCTAAAGTGTTTGCAAAGATAATGGCCAACTGCCTGCTCACTTTACTGGCTTAACTGGTCCCTCGAGATCAGTCAGGAATTATACCTGCTAGATCCACAGCCCTAAACTTGCATAGACTGTTTTGTACCATTGCTCATCTTGATCCCAATGTCAAGGCAGTTGCAGTGTCTCTTGACACTGAGAAAGCTTTTGATTCTGTGTCATGGCTATATATGTTCGCGGTGCTCAGCCGCTACAGATTTGGTCCCTACTTCATGAGTTTTGGTTCCCTATTATATGCCAGCTCGGTCGCTAGAGTATGCACCAATCACACATTGTCAGACGTGTTCCCGCTGTGCAGAGGCACCAGGCAGGGTTGCCCATTCTCCCCTCTCCTATTCGCCCTTAAAATAGAACACCTTGCAGCCCTGATCAGGCGTAAGCATGGCAATAAAGGTATCATGAAATGTGCCCCCCCCAAATTATTATGTTATATGCTGACGATACATTACTCTATTTGTGTGATCCTGACAATAATTTGGCGCCCTTTATGAGACACATATATGAATTCTCAAGATACTTGGGATATAAGATCAATAACTCAAAATCGGAACTACTCCCACTCACTCTGGCAATGACACAACCATTGGACATGTTGGGATTTCGCTGGTCCCTTCTTCACATCAAATATTTGGGAGTTACGGTTTCTATACACAGACAGTCCCTATATGCCGATAATTGCGAACTGTATCTACAGCAATTAGACCAAGTTAAGGTTGTGGACTAAATTACCTGTCTCTCTCTATGGCAGCATATCTCTTCTAAAGGTGATTGTCCTTCCTAAGTTGCTCTATTTTTTCGCAAACATTCCTTGTGGGCTGAGTGGGTCTTTTTCACTCACCTACAGTCATTGGTCTCTTCGTTTGTCTGGGTTGGCGGGACTGCCAGACTGAGCTGGCGGAAACTGTGCAAACCATATGGGTGTGGCAGCCTTTCGGCTCCAGATTTCGAGTTGTACTATCTGGCATCTCAAGCTCATTTTGCGGGATACTGGTACCTAGAGGCGAATAAACATGCTCATCTCCAAACTGAACGGTACTCAGCTGCACCCACTGATCTCTGTTTGCTGTTATTCGCTGAACATTTTGTCGACCTATGTACCTTTGACCCGGTCAGAACAATTCTGAATGCACTGTCGAGGATATTTAAGAAACTTGGACTGGGTGTCCCATACAATGGCAAAACTCCACTATGGTGCTACACTGGTATCTCTTCCACCTATGACCTACAGGGAAAGAAAACATGGGATGACTCTGAACAGTTGACCTTAGGGGATATGTTCCCAGTGGGTACCTTTGTCTCTTTCCCCAACTTTTCAGCCATATTGGGTGGTGGCTCACTACTGGCTCTCCAATACTAGAGGATGCGTGCAGCATTCCGACAGCAGTGGCCCTCTTTCCCTGTTGAGCCCTCGACACAACTGTATAATGCTGTGGTATCCAACGACGGCACTGAATGTGGAGTATCGAAACTTTACAATTTACTGCAAAGAAATATACCGTCACAGAATACTATGAAAGCTTTTTGGGAATGAGATCTGGGCTTTTGATCCACATTTGATGATGCACAATGGTACAGATGTTGTCAACTCACTAAAGCGGTGTCCATCACTGAAAGTTTGAGATTGGTACAGTTCAAGGTGTTGAACCATTTACATTATACCCCGGGGAGGATCGCTAAGTTTTTATCTGACAAATTGGCCACCTGCCCTAAATATCCCAAAGCCAGGACGGACTCTTACCATATGTACTGGGCGTTACCCCCCATTGACTAGTTCTGGTGCACAGTTGCAGAAATTACAGCTAGCATACTAGACATCTCTCCCACTATTTCCCCCTCAAATATTTGCTAGAAGACATAGGCAAGGGCTCAGTTACCATCAGTAGACTTTTCAATGTGATGTATCTTGAAATGTTGGAAATCCACATACGCTCAGAGTTGGCTGCGCGAGCTGGTATATGTTAATGAATGTGAAGAGGGTTTTTTCTTAACCATGTCCCCTACTTGTCGGCACAAGGCTATCTGGGCTCCTTTCCATCTCTATTTGGTGAAACTTGAACATGAAATGTTGAACCCTGCTGATTAATCCATTGTTAGCGTTTGAAGAATGCCATACCTTTGTTATCGCTATGCAATGCTCTATACTATTATTGCTGTATCGTACTTTTAAAGGCCATCTGGCTTGACTGTGAAAATAAGATAAGTGTTTGTGCAAGCCACTGTTTTGCGAATGACACTGTGCAGTGGTTATAGACTTGTGTCTACAGTTTTCCTTTTTTTCTTGTTTTTCTAGGAACCGTCTTTTTGCAGTTTTCTTTACAAATATTCAATTTTTATTTCAGTCAAAAGTTTATCAGCACCTTACTTCCTTGTGCCAATTTGTCAGGAACACATTGTTCGGTGAGAGAGTGCGTGAGAGTGAGAGTGAGAGAGAGAGAGTATGTGTGTGAGAGAGTGTGAGTGTGTGAGCGTGTGTGTTTTTAAAAAAATAAATAAAATACAGACCTTTCTGCGAGGGAGAGCCAGTCCAAAACTAACATTTGTTTAAGAAGACACTTTACTGCGAGAGAGACCTGTAACTCTTGGCAAGCAGAGGGGCAAAAACAATGTTGTAGAATACAGAACAGGTGCATATGAAAGCTGCTAAAGCATCATCAAAAAGCAATGCTTTACAAGCGCTTGTGACCATCTGTGGAGAAAGCGCTCCCACTGGAAGTGTAGTCGGTGGCCAGGGTATTTCTGCAACAATTGAGGTATCTGTAAATTAAAGGTCTATTAATAGAGCTCCACACCAATTCGTAAAAGATGCTGCAATATCTGAGGCCATAGCAGAGAGGGGTGGGGGCAGAATCTGATTAGTCCTCAAATGAGCCGCAAAAACTAGAACGAGCAAGTGATCTAAAGTATAGAGAGATTGAACTCTGATGTTATGCTGATCCTGTAGAAGAACAAGTTATTTACCAACTGTAACGTTCTTTTGACTGGATGTTCCTCCCACGTATTCCTCATCTTATGATATTCGTATCCTGCCAGCATCGCTGCTTCGGAAAAAAACATTTCTCGGGAGAGGGCGCTGTGCACAAGGTCGTGGCGTCGATGTCCCTCGATGGGCTCCGTACCGTGTCAACATCACCATCAGTATAAATAGCTTGTGCCGCGTCCGTTGGTTTCAGTTCTGTTTTTTCAAGTAATTATTCAAGGAACACCCAGGCGTGCCTCAGGACTGATAGACTCTTCGTGAGAGGAAAGTGTAAGTAACGTAAACTGTACTGCGGGGTAGGATGGGAGGGGCGATGAGGAATGCATGGGAGGAACATCCAGTCGAAAGAACATTACAGTTGGTAAGTTACTTGTTCTTCGAATGGACTGCGTCGTCCTATGTATTCCACATCTTATGAAAGACTCCCATAGCAGTGGTAAATTTGGAGGTGGGAGTACTAGTTATTGTTCTCATGGACGGAATGAAGTACCGCCTTGGCAAACAAACCCTCATTGGAGGAAGCGGCATCTAAGCAATAATGCTTGATGAAGGTATGCATTGATGCCCATGTTGCAGCTGAACAAATATCCCCTGCAGGAACTCCCCTCTTCAGAGCCGCAGAAGTAGCCATCCCCCTAGTGGAATGGACTCACAGCCCATCCGGTGGGTCTTTTCCCGCCAATCTGTAGCACTCAATTATAGCCAGAATAATCCAGCGGGATATAGTTTGTTTTGTCACCGCTAATCCTAATTTATGACCTGTATAACCTGCAAAAAGTTGGTCATCTTGATGTAATTTTGACATTCTTGAAATGTAAAACAGAGGCCTTTTTGAGTCCAGCCTATGCAGTCTATCCTCTTCTTTGCCCAAATGAGGAGGATAGAAAGTTGGTAATATGATTTTTTGAAACAAGTCAGAAGCTACGTTTGGCAAGAAAGATGGTTTAACCTTAAGAACCACTTTGAACTTGAAAAAGTAGTATATGGAGGTTTACATGAGAGAGCCTGTAGTTCACTAACCCTGCGGGCTGATGTTAAGACTACAAGAAAGACAGTCTTCAAAGTTAGAAGCCTCAAGGGACAGGAGTGCAGAGGCGCAAAGGTATACAAGCTAGAAACGTAAGTACTAGATTTAAATCCCAAGTTGGGACATGAAAGGGGACTGGAGGGTATACATTAGTAAGCCCTTTCAAGAATTGAATAATCAATGTAATTTTGAAGTAAGAAACCTCTTCCGATGAGCGCTTGAAAATGGACAGCACAGCTCGATATCCTTTAATTGTTCCGATCTGGAGCCCCAGATTGGCTAGATGCAATAGGAAAGAGAGCACCATTGGGGTGCCACATTGAAAAGGGTCCACATCCTGATCTTTGCACCAATTACTGAATTTGTTCCAACGACACCGGTACAAGGATTTTGTTGCTGCTCTTCTGGCCGAAAGCAAAATCTCCAATACGTCATCCGGAAGATCCCAATCCTTGTATCTCAACCTCTCAGAAACCATACGTGAAGGTTGAGAGTTTTGACCTTTGGCTGGAGAAGCCGACCTTCCTCTTGCGAGAGAAGATCCTCCCTTTGTGGAAGACGTATTGGAGGGCAGATGGACATGTCCAGAAGGTCCGGGTACCACAACCTCCTTGCCTAATCCGGGGCAATTTGGATCATGGTTTTCCTGAACTTTCTCAACCTCCTGATTACTTGAGGAATCATGGGGACTGGAGCATAGTAGAATGGGCCCGTAAGCCTATCGGAGGGTCCTTAACCGCCAGGTGGTAACATTCAGAAATTGCCAAGATATTCCATCTAGACAAAGTCTGCTTAGTAATAGCTTGTCCCAAATGCCTTCCAGCGTATCCTATAAAGAGCTGATCGTCCACTTTGACCCTTGACATGCGTGAAATGTAGAAACTTAAAGCTCTCCTAGGATCCAACTTATGGAGCCTCTCCTCTTCCTTACCAGGATGCCGAGGAGGATACAACGCCAGAAGAATGACCTTCTGGCTTAAATGACATTCCGATCCAACTTTCGGAAGAAAGGAAGGACGAACCCTAAGGACAACCCTGTCCTTATGAAACACCGTGAAGGGTGGCTTAACAGAAAGTGCCTGCAGCTCACTCACTCTGCGAGCAGAAGTAACCGCAACTAAAAATACAGTTTTCAAGGTTAGCAGTCTCAAAGGACAAGAATGTAAAGGCTCAAATGGAGCTCCCATTAGGAATTTTAGAACCAGGTTCAAATCACAACCGGGCACCTTGAAAGGTGACGGTGGGAACACATTAGTGAGCACTTTGAGAAACAGAAATCAAAGGAATCCTAAAATAAGAACACTCCTCAGACGAGCGCTTAAATATGGACAGCGCCGCCAGGTAACCTTTAATGGTACCCACTTGCAGGCCCTTGTGGGCTAACAAAAGCAAAAAAGACAGAACCACAGGAATGGCACATGAAAAAGGATCCACATTCTTAACCCTGCACCAGTCGCAGAACTTTCTCCAACGGCAACGGTACAGGGACTTTGTTGCGGGCCTTCTGGCCGAAAGCAACACCTCCATCCCAATCCTTATACCTCAACCTTTCAGAAGCCAAGCATGAAGGTTGAGGGACTAGACCTCTGGATGGAGAACCTGACCCCCCCCCTCCCGTGAGAGCAGATCGTCTCGTTAGGGAAGACGGCAAGGAGGGCGGATGGACATGTCGAGAAGGTCCGGTTACCACGTTCTCCTGGCCCATGCCGGAGCAATGAGGATCATCCAGGAACCGAACCTCCGTAACCTCTGTAGCACTTGCGGAATGACGGGGACTGGAGGAAACGCGTACAGCAGTGGGAAGGACCAATCCACTATGAACGCGTCCCCTAAGGCTCCTCTTGGAGGAAATTCCCCCCAGCAGAATTTTTCGCACTTCCGGTTGACAATGGTGGCGAAGAGATCCACTTGTGGGGTCCCCCAAAGGGCAAAGATCTCCAGGAGAACCTCCTGAGCCTGCTCCCACTTGTGAGAGAGCGTGCTCTGCCTGCTCAGAGCGTCCGCCACCGCGTTTTTGTCTCCGGCCAGATGAACTGCCAAGATCGGCATTTCCTGCTTGATGGCCCAGAACCAGAGCTGCATCGCCTCTCTGCACAGAGGGAGAGACCCTGCCCCCCCTTTTGTTGAGGTAGTGCATGGCCACTGTGTTGTCCATCAGGATCAGGACATTCTTCCCTCGCACAGAAGGCAGAAAAGCCTTCAGGGCTAGCCTCATGGCCCTCAGCTCCAACAGATTGATATGGAGTCTGGACTCCGACGGAGACCAACTCTGCTGACTGTCAACTTGTTGGCATGAGCTCCCCATCCCGTGAGGGATGCGTCCGTCACGATCGTTACCTCCGGCCAGGGTAGCCAAAATGGAGCCCCCTTCATCAGATTGCCTTCGACGGCCCACCACAGAAGATCCTGGGCAACCGAGGGCGGCACCTGAACGAGGTCCAACATCCTGCTGGAGGACTGAGACCACTGGAGCTTGAGAGCCCGTTGCAGAGATCTCATCCGCAACCTGGCTTCTGGCACCAGAAGAATGCAGGATGTCATGAGGCCGAGCAACCTCAAGAACTCGAACGCCGGGAGACTCTGGGCATGTTGAAACCATCTGCAGAATGTGATGCTGTCATGTACCGGCGTGTAAGCAGTGTCAACAAACGGATGCATAGCCCTTTAAGAACACTACAACCAGGGGCTTGGAAGTTGGCATGGCAACGCTGGCGTCCTCTCAGCGTTTCCCACGGTCGACGCTGGAAGCCGCGGAACGCTGTCATGTGACCTCACCTTTATATTCTCCGCCTACACTCCAGATCGGTGCTTCTGATTGAGAATTGGTGGCGCCTCGTATCTTGTACCTTGTACCCAGTTTTCCTTATCATCCCGGTTCTGTCCCTTTCCCTTCCCCTTCCCTCCAGCATTTCTGATTACCTCGTTGCCTCGACCCGGACCGTTTACCTGGCTTTGGATTTTGGACTGCCTTGTTCTTGTTTGCTGCCCGCATCATTCTTCGACCTCGGACCGCTCACGGATTTCCTAGCCTTCGCCCATTAGTTTTGGTTGCTCTTCGGTTGTCTTCTGGATCATCAATCATCTGGACTGCATCTGGGTATTTTGAGGAACTTTGGAACTTTTCTTGAACTTTGGATTGTTGATCTTGGAACTCTTGAACTTTGGATTGTTGAACTTGGAACTTATGAACCTCCTACCTGGGGTTTCCTTGTGACGCACACTATCTAGTGTGTAGTAGGCGTCCTCGTGCCGGCGGGATAGGTGGTTGAGCTTTGCTGGTATTCTGCATTGTGGACTTCGGAGTTCTTCTCTTCCTGGTTCCATCTGGTTCTCCCCGGAGTAACGGTAAGCCTAGGGGTTGTTATCAGAATTGGGATCAACGTATTGCATTCTTTCTGTTGTGTTCGGGTTTGGTCAGAAGGGCGGTTGTTATATTATCTGTATTGTGTTAACTCCTCACCTACAGATCCAACGCCTGTCCTCGGCTACTCGTACCACCCTGACTTCTGCATTACAACTTTTGCGTCATCGACATTACAACTCCTGCGTCCTCTGGGTCTCATCAGGTATCCGTTCTTTCCTCTGATTGATCGCTCTGGCTGTCCATTCCTGGGGCCAGAGGGTTCCATCGGGAGGAAGAACTCTTCGGCTACACGACGTGGGCAACTGGATTCTGACATAATCAGAAGCCATTCAATATGGATACCAATGAGACGCTGTCCACTATTTTACAATTGGTGGCCGATTTACGTAATGATATGACTGCGGCTCATTCAGCCACGCAGCGACGCATTGATGAGTTGCAAGCAGGGTTCCAACCCCTTGGGGCAGCTGCCCCACCTTTGGCCAGTGTCTCTGGGGCAGGTGCTGGTCCATCCCAACAGGGTGCTGGACCAGTTTATATGACTACCCAGTTCCCTTTGGCTCCACCGGAACGCTTCAGTGGAGACCCCAAGACCTTTAGGACCTTTTTGAACCAATGTAGACTACACTTTCTGTGTCGTCCTGCCTCTTTTCCAGATTCCACTACTAAGGCGGCGTTTCTGTTATCTCATTTAGGGGGTACCGCGGCTGCCTGGGCTAATCCGTTGTTGGAAGAGGGCAGTCATCTTCTTTACAATTGTGACGCCCTAATTGAGGCTATGAGTCGTGTGTTCGACACACGTTATGCCACACAAGCTACGGATTTAGAACTGCTTGGTCTCCAACAAGGCAGTACACCTCTCCTGTCCTATCTAGCCAAGTTCAATCAGCTGGTGGCGGAAACAAATTGGCCCGAAGAGAAGAAGGCCTCTCTCTTCTATAAAGGGCTATCCGACTCCCTAAAAGACACACTGGCTACCGTTCCGGTGATACCTACTGCTTTTTCGGAACTATTGGATTTGGTTCTCCAGATCGATTCCCGACAAGCAGCACGGAGGGGTGAAAAGAGAACGGTTCCTCCTGTTGCTATCTCCGTTCCTTTACCTGCCGCTGGATCCACGGAACCCATGCAGATTGGGGCACTTAGAACTCCTCTCTCGGCTGAAGTTAGGGAACACCGGAGAAAGAATGGATTATGTTTCTATTGCGGAGGTTCAGACCACTTGCTCCGAGAATGTACCAAAAAACCCGCTAAGAAACAGGGAAACGCCAAAACCCGGTGACTGAAGGAGTCCAGATGCCGGGTGTTTCTTCGATAGACCCTACAATATACAGTCCTTATTGTCTATCTGTTTCCCTGTCATCTCCCGGTTCTGAGAAATGGGCCGTGATGATGGTCCTGGACTCAGGCGCCACAGGGAATTACGTGGATGCCACTTATGCTCAGGGGTTGGGTCTGCCAGTTATGCACAAATCATGTCCTGAAGTGGTAAATTCGGTAGATGGCTCTTCCTTGGTCTCTGGGTTAGTGACGAAGCGGACTACTGACCTCACCATGATCACTGACTGCGGTCATCAAGAGAGCATCTACTTTGATCTCATTGCGGCACCACAGTTTAAATTCATTCTTGGCTTACCTTGGTTAAGATTGCATAATCCTTCTGTGGATTGGCATTCTGGGGAGGTATGTTTTCCGTCGGATTACTGTGAAAGGAGATGCCTCATTATCAGTTCGGAGATCACCAATCCAAGTCATGCTCTTGCTGAAACTACCCGTACTGTGGGGGCAGTACTTAACACTGTCCTTCCTATGGTGTACAGGAAATATCAGGACGTATTCGACGCACGTGGGGCAGAGATACTTCCACCCCACAGGCCCTATGACTGCCCTATCGAGCTGATTCCTGGAGCTAAGATTCCGTCTGGGCGCATATATTCCCTGACCCCTAAAGAGGACGTGATTTTGAAGGAATATATTGACAAATCCTTGAGTACTGGCTTTATTCGTCCTTCCCGCTCACCTGCTGCCTCACCCATGTTCTTTGTCCCTAAGAAGGAGGGGGACCTGCGTCCTTGCATCGATTACCGTGCTTTAAATGCAGTCACGATCAGAAATCAGTATCCGATTCCTCTGATTTCAGTCTTATTGGACCAATTGGGTGCAGCTAAGGTGTTCACTAAATTGGACTTGAGGGGAGCCTACAATCTCGTCCGGATTCGCGAAGGCGACGAGTGGAAGACGGCCTTCAAAACCAAATATGGCCTCTTCGAATACTGCGTTATGCCCTTTGGCCTATGTAACGCTCCGGCGACCTTCCAATACTTCATCAACGACGTATTTCATGACATGCTAGACCAGTACGTAGTCGTTTACTTAGATGACATCTTGATCTACTCTCCTTCGGTGGACACTCACGTCATCCATGTCTCCAACGTTTTGCAACGTCTAAGAGAGTACCACTTGTATGCTAAGTTGGACAAGTGCAGGTTTCATGAAACCGAGGTAGAGTTCCTAGGCTATGACATCACTAGCCGGGGAGTGCAAATGAGCCAGTCTAAGATCACCGCGATATTGGAGTGGCCTCGTCCTGATACCTTGAAGGCTCTGCAATCCTTCCTAGGTTTTGCAAATTTCTATCGGCGGTTTATCCAAGACTTTTCAGCCATTGCCTCTCCACTTACTAAACTAACCAGCACTAAAAGTTTGTTTGAATGGAACGAGGAAGCTCAACAGGCTTTTGAGGCCTTAAAATCTGCTTTTACCACGGCTCCCGTCCTTCAACATCCGGATCCCTCTTTGCCTTTCATTGTAGAAGCAGATGCTTCAGATGTTGCACTGGGAGCTATCCTGTCCCAACTTTGCCCCGAGTCTGCTGGTTTACATCCTGTTGCGTATCACTCCAGAAAACTCACCTCTTACGAGAGGAATTATACGATCACAGAACGGGAATTGTTGGCTGTAAGAGACGCCTTTATGGTATGGAGACATCATCTTTTGGGGTCTTCCGAACCAGTTCAAGTGTTTACTGATCATCGGAATCTCTTGGCACTGCAATCAGTGAAGTGTACCACGGCACGTCATGCCAGGTGGCATGAATTTTTCGCCATGTTCAACTTCACCATTACCTATCGCCCTGGTTCTCTGAATTCGAAGGCTGATGCTCTTTCCCGCATCCATGGAGTCCCTGAACCATCCGAGCTTAAAGGAGCCCTTCTATTACCCAATCAAGTGGTGTGTGGGTGTACCTTGCGCCCCTCTCTGAAAACAAGGATACAAGAATGGGTGAGAACTACTCCCTCCGAGATTTCTAGCCTGGGGTTGGAGGTCATCAATTCATTGCCTTATAAGAAGGGTAAAATATATGTGCCTGACTCCGACACAAGACACACCGCCATACAATGGTGTCACGATTCAGCGGTAGCGGCACATCCAGGTACTGGGAAAACTATTGACCTTTTGAGAAGGTGGTGCTGGTGGCCCTCCATGTCACACGATGTTCGGGAATACATCGTTTCTTGTGCCGTTTGTGCACAGTGCAAACATCAACCGGGCAAACCGGTGGGCTTGCTTCAACCCATGCCTATTCCAGACAAGCCTTGGTTTATGGTCTCTATGGATTTCGTAGTAGAGCTTCCGGTAGTCGACGGCTACGACACTATATGGGTGGTCGTGGACTATTTCACTAAATCAGCCTTGTTTGTACCCTGCCAGGGGATTCCTTCTGCTCCGGTTTTGGCGGAACTGTTCTTGAAGAACGTCTACCGAAGATTCGGTCTGCCTTCCATTCTTGTTACTGACCGGGGACCACAGTTCACTTCTCGTTTTTGGAGAGCCGTGACTTCAACGTTGGGTATAGACGGCAGGTACTCTAGTGCATACCATCCGCAAACCGATGGGCAAACAGAGAGGCTTAACGCCACCATGGAACAGTATCTACGATGTCTTACCCACCAACGCCAAGATACGTGGGTTTCTGTTCTACCTCTGGCCGAGTTCGCCTACAATAACTCTATGCATACGGCGACAGGTGTATCTCCGTTCTTTGCACTATATGGCCAGCACCCCCGTTCTTTGCCCAGTATTGCTGATTGGCCATTACAAAATCCGGCTGCCTCTGGTTGTCTTAGGAACCTATCAGATACCCACGCTATAGTTAAGAGTCAACTATTACAGGCCCAGTCACGTACTAAGTCATCGGCAGATGCACATCGCTCACCGGCTCCTAACTACCGACCGGGGATGAAGGTCTGGCTGTCCACAAAAAATCTACGCCTGCCTGGTCGAAGATCCCTGTTGCCTCGGTTCGTGGGTCCCTACAGCATTCTGCAGGTTATTAACCCTGCGGCCCTCCGATTGGCTCTTCCTGCAAAATGGAAGGTACACCCGGTATTCCATGTCTCTCTAGTGAAACCATGCCACCCATCTACCAGACTTCCTGCTCATCCACCTCCGATTAGGGTGCGTGGTTTTGATGAATATGAGGTGGGTGCGATCTTGGATACCAAAGTCCGAAGGGGCAGACGTCTCTATCTGGTCGATTGGAAGGGCTATGGTCCCGAAGACCGTACGTGGGAACCTGTGGGAAACATCCATGCTCCGGCCCTTTTGTCTCGTTTCTGGTCTGCTCGGGGGGTGACACCC
Source organism: Ambystoma mexicanum (assembly GCF_040938575.1). Taxonomy (NCBI): domain Eukaryota; kingdom Metazoa; phylum Chordata; class Amphibia; order Caudata; family Ambystomatidae; genus Ambystoma; species Ambystoma mexicanum. The sequence continues at coordinate 1,265,683,287 of NC_090935.1, read as the reverse complement.
CCTTTGAGGGAGGAAACTGTCATGTACCGGCGTGTAAGCAGTGTCAACAAACGGATGCATAGCCCTTTAAGAACACTACAACCAGGGGCTTGGAAGTTGGCATGGCAACGCTGGCGTCCTCTCAGCGTTTCCCACGGTCGACGCTGGAAGCCGCGGAACGCTGTCATGTGACCTCACCTTTATATTCTCCGCCTACACTCCAGATCGGTGCTTCTGATTGAGAATTGGTGGCGCCTCGTATCTTGTACCTTGTACCCAGTTTTCCTTATCATCCCGGTTCTGTCCCTTTCCCTTCCCCTTCCCTCCAGCATTTCTGATTACCTCGTTGCCTCGACCCGGACCGTTTACCTGGCTTTGGATTTTGGACTGCCTTGTTCTTGTTTGCTGCCCGCATTATTCTTCGACCTCGACCGCTCACGGATTTCCTAGCCTTCGCCCATTAGTTTTGGTTGCTCTTCGGTTGTCTTCTGGATCATCAATCATCTGGACTGCATCTGGGTATTTTGAGGAACTTTGGAACTTTTCTTGAACTTTGGATTGTTGACCTTGGAACTCTTGAACTTTGGATTGTTGAACTTGGAACTTATGAACCTCCTACCTGGGGTTTCCTTGTGACGCACACTATCTAGTGTGTAGTAGGCGTCCTCGTGCCGGCGGGATAGGTGGTTGAGCTTTGCTGGTATTCTGCATTGTGGACTTCGGAGTTCTTCTCTTCCTGGTTCCATCTGGTTCTCCCCGGAGTAACGGTAAGCCTAGGGGTTGTTATCAGAATTGGGATCAACGTATTGCATTCTTTCTGTTGTGTTTGGGTTTGGTCAGAAGGGCGGTTGTTATATTATCTGTATTGTGTTAACTCCTCACCTACAGATCCAACGCCTGTCCTCGGCTACTCGTACCACCCTGACTTCTGCATTACAACTTTTGCGTCATCGACATTACAACTCCTGCGTCCTCTGGGTCTCATCAGGTATCCGTTCTTTCCTCTGATTGATCGCTCTGGCTGTCCATTCCTGGGGCCAGAGGGTTCCATCGGGAGGAAGAACTCTTCGGCTACACGACGTGGGCAACTGGATTCTGACAGATGCGCCCTCACCTGGGGAGGGAACCACTGCCCCAGGGATGTGTCGAGCACTGCTCCGATGTACTGGAGCCGATGGGTTGGCGTCAAGTGGGACTTCTTTACATTGAGGGAGAAGCCCAGCTTGTGAAGGGAGTGGCAGGTGACTGACAGATGATCCAGAACTTGCTCGGGGGAGCATGCCCTGATCAACCAATCGTCCAGGTAGGGGTAGACGTGAATCCCCCCTTTCCTGAGATACGCTGCCACCACCACCATGAGCTTGGTGAAGACCCTCAGGGCGGAGGTTAATCCGAACGGCAGGACCCAAAACTGAAAATGCGAGTCGCCAACCGCAAACATCAGGAACTTCTTGTGCTTGCGATGAATCGGCCCATGAAAATAAGCGTCCTTCAGGTTGAGAGACACCAACCAGTCCTGAAGTTGAAGGGCCTGGAGGACTTGAGAGAGAGTAACCATCTTGAACGTGTCCTTCCTGAGGAGCTTGTACAAACCACGCAAGTCCATGATGGGTCTCAATCCCCTGCCTTTCTTCGAAATCAAAAAATAAGAGGAATACCATCCCTTGTTCCTCTCCGCTACAGGCACCAGTTCTATGGCGCCTTTCTCCAGCAGGGATTTGATTTCCTAGGCATGGAGCGGATCCAGACTCTTCAAAGAGAGATTCCCTGGTGGACTGTCGTGAGGCCTTTGCCAGAAAGGAAGACAGTAGCCGTGGGCTATGATCTCCAGAACCCACACATCTGAAGTAATGGCACACCATTCTACAAGATGCTGCGCCAGCCTTCCCCCAACCGGCGAACCAAGGGACATGGCCTCATGACTGAGCTGAAGCGGCTGCGGCATTGCCTGAGGGTAAAGAGGCAACTGCCCGGGCGGCCTTGGCACCTCGAGTACCTTGTTTTCTACCTCTGGCACTCCTACGGTGACCCCTTTGACGTGCAGCCCCACTCGATCTACCAAAGGAAGAGGAGTATCGAAAGGAACCTCCCCTCCATTGCTGTCCCCTAGGACGAAAAGGCGGAGGTTGGCGAACTGCAGCGCTCAACTACTTTGCTGCAGCTTTGGAGGTCTGTAACCTCTCATGGCTCTAGTCAGCCTTGCTGCCAAAAAGATGTACACCATCAAAGGGCATGTTGAGAAGCCGGGCTTGCACATCAGGAGCAAACCCGACTTCCGCAACCATGCAAATCTGGGCATTATGGTGCTCACCACCATGGAACGGCTGACCCAATCTGCCATGTCCAGACCCGACTGAACGTGATTCACACATGGCATCCTTGCCATCCTGAACAAGAGCAAGAAAGCCATCCCATTCCTCCCCTTCGGGAATATGTTCAGCCGCCAAAGAGACAATTCCACAGAGTATGAGTGAAACGTGCTAAGGCACACACAGAGTTGGCTGCCTGTAAAGCCATACCCCTGAAGAAAACACTTTCTTCGCCCAGCCATCAAAACGCTTGTCGTCCCTATCAGGAGGGATGGTAGGGTACCAGGCCTGTTTTGCTGGGCCGTAGCCGCCTGCACCACCAAACTCTCCGGAGTGCGGAGCGTAGTCAAGTAGCTGGGGTCACTACTGGCAGGACGGTATTTTTTCAGCAAAGACTTGCCCTCTGCCGGGAGACTCTCCGGAGCAGTCCAAGTCGCTGCCATCCTTCTTAGCAAGGCCATATGGAATGGCAGTACCGGGTCAGTTGGTGGACCTTGGTCCAAGATGTCTGTCAGGTCATCCTGCAGAAAATCCCCTGGTGGCGCAGACCCTCCCCCGCATCCCCATCCCCCAAGTACTCTGTCACCCTCGACATGAGGCGCTGGTACAAGGATTCAGCATGCATACCCGGCTCAGGCCTGCCAAACCCAACCTCAGGGGAGGTGTCCAGACCACTGGCGTCGTGCAAAGACTGACACAGGTCTTCTAACTGGCTATGACCAGATAATAGGTCATCAGGAACCTCCTCAGGAACCAGACCTTCATCAGACCCTTCATCCACCTCAGAAATATAGTCAAGAGGCTGGAACAAATCCCTGGATGAGGGCACAGAAAAAGGCACGTATTTGGACTTGGCCAGAGCCTTCCTCTGGGTTTCCACCGGTCTCCGGGACACCTCTGAGAAATCCTCCTCGAAAGGCGTTGAGGGCGTTGATGGAATCCGCGTCGAGCGTGGTGCCGATGGCTTCGACACAGGCCTCAAGGGCGGAGCCCCAATCCTGTCCTTTGACAGCCTCAGCACTGATGGCGTCAATGGCTTCCTCAGAGGCGGAGCCTCGAGAGAGTCCTTCGACGGTCTCAGCACCGAAGGTGTCAACGTCTTCTTCGAAGACCTCACAGGCTCCGACGGTCTCAATGGCGTTGAGGACTGGAGCAGGAGCGGGCATGGCTAGAGCGATCCACCTTCTCCGACCGGAACCTCGAAGGTTCCCGGTGACCGCGCAGACTGCTTGAGCTCAAAAGCATGCAAACGGTGTCTCTAGCACGTTCCCTGCTGGCGTCTTTCGACGCCGCAGACAGAACGGAGAGTGCGACTGAAAAATCGCCATCATCTCCTTACAAAACAAATCCCATTCCACAGGAGAGGAATGCTTGGTGGGACAAGCAACCCGCCGACGGGCAGAGTCCTCGGACGGGGAAGGCGACCGGTGACGGCGCTTCCGCGAGTGCCTCGAGGAGGCAGAGGAATGGCGGAACCCACTCTGGGACCGAGACCCCCTGGACTTATGCCGATGATACAGAGAGTCACCCCTCAAATCGTCAGTCAAAAGCCCAGTGGATTTCGACTTCTGGGGCTTGGACACCTTACAGACAGAAAGCTTCTTCATACGCTCCCGCATGGCCTTCGATGTTAACGACTGGCAATCACCACAATCGTCCGTGGCGTGGTCCTCACCGAGGCACCAGAGGCAGACGTTGTGCGGGTCCGTCAGCGACATCTTGGAACCGCAGTCCCAACACTTCTTGAAACCCGGCCGCGGGGTAGAAGAAGACGACATCAGGAAATCTTCACAAACAAAAGGGTTCGAAGAACCGATAGAATAACTCAGAAGAACGGAGGCGCACCGAGATCTCGGAAGCGAACACGTTCGCAGAAAAAACGGAACTGAGGCTATGGGCATCGTGCGTCCTACTTATAACATCCAGTGACGTCGTGTTCAACGGAGGCCATCAAGGACAGCGTATCGACGTCATCGATGCAGGACGCAGACGCCGAAAATTGTCCGAAGCAGGACAGCTGTGGTGATTGCCTGTCATAGATATGGAATACGTCGGAGGAACCAATCCCCTCGAAAGATGCTGTTTTGTATTGCACAACTATACATTGGAATTATTATTTGCATCTATGACATGACCTTTCCTGATTAGTTTTAAGAGCATCATTTGCAATTCCAATTTTTTTAAAATATCTATTCTGTTTATTGTTCAATTACATATGTCTTCTTTTTCTTCTAACTGTACTGTGATTTTATACCATAAGTGCTATGCCACTAATTCATGTATGTATTATTGTTTGTATTGTTTGTACTTAGAAATTGCTAAATGTAAACTTGTGAGTTTTCAAATTTTGTAACTTAATATTGAAAAGTTGATTTATTCAGCTGTATAAAAAAAAATGACCTCTACCAAAGTACCTGGATGGGTTACCATATAAAAACAGGCTTGTTTCAGCAGTACTAGAAGACATGGAAGATTTGGCAGTGGATTGTGATCCCAGTCCACAGCGGAGTCAACAAACAGTACCCGACACGACAACCCTTTCTGGCAAGATACTCATGTCCTCAGAGGATGACAATATGGTTGCGTCAAGGGAGAACTCTACACATTACAATGTTGACCACTATCTCAGGGAAGTTGTCACCATTTGACACTGATCAATTCAAGTAATGGAGATAAAACAAGCAGCTCTAGCGCAGTCTTCCAAGATTAGCGCATATGATGGTGGGTTGCATAACAACCTGAGTTTTCGGTGAGATGATGTTTAGCAAAGCTAGAAATATTGTATGAAAAACGTATTAGATTAAAAGCCAAAACATTCAGTGCCTTTCTTTCGTGAAAATCAACCCTAAGTATTTCTCCCAACCATTGCCCGATTTGGGCGACAATGATTCAGAGACAGACAACAAGTGTTAGTCCAGTCTTAAAATCAAGCAAAATCCAAGTTTGAATGCCTTTTATTGGACTTTCATAGTAATATGCTTGGAAGGTAGTTCAATAAGCTTTTGAAATCCCAGATACCACTTAATCATATGGTGGTCACAAGATAAATGAGCAACCAAAGAAAACGCACACAGAGCTGGACATCACATTTACATGGAAATAAAGCAGAGGATTCTCCCATTTTAAACTCTGGAAAAAGGTATGCCAGGAATTCAGTCTTGCATGGTCCTTTTATTTCAAGGGCCATAAATTGGAAAGGAAACTGACACATGATCAAACACTGGGAGGCAGTATTCCTCGCTTAGAAATTACAGTGCCATGTTGTTCAACCAATTTTTTGCACGAAATGCGTATCTAATAAGTGGAGGTCAGCATAAAAAACAACGCAATTGTAGAAAAACTCTAAAATGATAGATTTCTGGGAGTAACCACATAGGTATTGCTTGCAGTGATTGTAATGCCCCACCAGACAACTATTCTTTTTTTTTTATTATTCAAAACACTGTGCACCCGTGTGTTGGGAATGAAACATGGTTAGAGGTTGCTACATTTGTCTGCAGTCTCCATAGTGTGCTGGGGTGGTACAATAGGTTAACCTGAGTTTCATGGGTCCTCCTAGTATGCTTATGGTGGAACTAATACAGAAATATTCCCTAAGCTTCCAAGGTGCCATGTCCAAAGTTATCCTAATTATGCCTAATATTTGATAGTGCCTTAATGACTCGCATAAAAAGTAGCAAATACAAAAATACTTTACCACTGTTCTAATGGAGATGTTTCAACTGTTCGTTGGTCATGCTTCTTCTTCAATAATGGTTACCAATCATTTCTGCTCAGACATCCAAAATCACCTGTGCCCTTACTCGTTCTGGGATCTAAACATTGTGTTTGAAAGCCATACTTCAGAGGCAGTAGCAGCAGGTCATATTTTGGTACTGTCGATGTGGTTGCCTTGAAGGTCTTTGGCTCAAAGAAGGTAATAATGTGTCATGAATCATATAGTCAGACCAGCATTTTTCAGGTTGCGAATCTTTTAGTACTTGAGCTTGCAGTGTCTTCTTGTATAGTTTTCGAGAGGTCACCTTTCAATACCATCAATGATGGGTCATGCAGCGTGTGCCACTCTTGTGTGAAGTGTTGGCCAACTAGTGTTTCTGTTTTGTGGTTCAAAATGGTGTGTCTATGAATGTTCATTCTTTGACAATCCTTCAGATGGCGTCATTCCTCATCAGGGGAGTATCACTTCCCATGAGGCAAGGGAGGTGAGGCCGCTAATCAATAGTCCCCATGGGGGTGGTAACAGTGGGCTAATCTCATGGGGAGGGACTCCCCTCCTGGGGATAAAGATGCAAGTGGGAGGCCCCAACCCCTGTGAAATACCACCATGTAGGCTGACGAGACCGTCCAACTGTCGAAACAATATATTATTGTGAAATGACGAACCCATTTGATGTCAAAAGTACTGAGACAAAGAAGCGCTCAAAAACACTACATTTAAGAGGGTTGAAAGCTAGAACAGCTGCTGTCAATTGGAAATACATTATACTGGGGCCATCCCTGCTATTTAAACTGAACAACAAAGACAGACTTTGTTCTTTGTCATCCGCTGACCCGTCCGACAATGGCCCGTGCGGTCCTGGCAAACTGGAAGCTGTGATACAACCAGAAAGAGAATCAGGCGACAGAGGGGGCCGCATCGAATCCTGGAAAGCTGGCGCAGGGCTTTGGGAGACTGCACAGAGGCTTGCCTCCAGGGCCGAGAAGAGGAATAGCGGAACGCCTGAGAAGTGTCTTGTGAGTAGTTTGCGAACTGGCACAATAAACTTGCAGAGAAGAGGTGGTGGGTCCAGCAACAGTGCCAAGACCGCACACCGTAGCCTAAAGCACAGCCGCGTAGGTGATTAGGCGAGAGCAAAAGATCATGGAGGAGGCATAAACTGTCACGACGGGACCAAGCAGTCCGACAGCTATGTCAAGGCTGTCCACAATAACTCGAGGTTGACAGAGGCAAGAGGCAGAGTAGTAGTAAAGGAAGAAGTTGAACTAAGAAGTGTGGACCCTGGACCCTTGACTAAACCAGTGAAGAGTTCCCCGGGTCAAGGTAACGGGAACAAGTACAAGTCCGGGAGGGGGCTGGTAAGTTATGATATTGTAAACCATAAAGAATTAGTGAAAACTGTAAACCATTTTTGTGATACAGTTCCCAGGTCAGTTCCACAGAAGTGTGGTGTTGAAAAGTCTAGGAGGACTCCAGGAACAGTTTCATCATCCCATTGGGGGCGGATCGAGAATTGTTCAAAACCTAGAGATTGTGAAAACCTCCCTAAGGGAGCTACAAACCTTATCAAGAACTGTGAAAGACACTGGGGAACCAGCTAGGAGATGTGAGCATTCTCCTATGCTCCACGAGAACCTAATGAAATGTTTTATTTTCTGTTAGGTCGCAAAGAACCCAGAACGTTTGTGAAACGTTTGCCTCTGAACAACCTGAGAGGTGATTGGACACTTTACATCCAGGAGAAGAGTCATTCTCCTAAATTACAACCACTAGCTGAACTTTATGGTGTTTTTTGTAGTGACAGGGATAGAGTAGGAGTCTGTGTGACTGGGACAGTGACTTTTTGTTTTAACTCACACAGACTTCCTGGCGAGCACCAGTGTTTCTTTAGTTCAGGTAGGGAAATCCCCTTAGAGCTATGGACAGGTTTGGCCTATTATTTTACAAAAGTGTATAGCAACCGCCATGGCACCACTTGGTCAGTCTCTTCATTCCTTGTCGCCACAGTAGTTCCTTGCAAGTCGCGAAGGGTAGGTCTCTCAGTCATGTTCTCCGTTTCTCTACTTTCCCAGATCTCATTACTCCTTTCGCCTCTCACTAGCCCCTCTACGTTCTCAACGTCCTTGCTCACTCTCTCATTTTCTTCCTCTCTTCCCGCTCCCTTTCTATAACCCTCCAATATCTGCACTCATTTCTCCACTTCCCTCCCCGCTATCATACTCAAAATCCCCTATTTACACCTCTGTCTTCTAATCTTACTACACTATCCCTGCCTATCTCTTCCAACGACCTCGCCCCTGGTTCACCTCGCTCTTTCCACTACTCCCACCACCGCCTTGTACTCTCTCCACACCCTCCCTACCATATTCCATCAAACTCACTGTTTCCAATTCCCCCAATCGTTCTCCCCCTCTATGTCTTTCTTACTCACCTTTTACACACCCTCTCCTCCTACTACACTACATAAACCAGTGCCACTCTCTCACAACCAATACCTCACCTTCAATCACTCCCTATACTCCACAGCCTCTGCCACCCCTTCTCCACCCGTTACACTATCCTTGATAGTCTATTGTTCTACCCCTATTGCTTCAGAGTTCAAACTAACACCTTCAAGTCTCCTCTGTGCTGGCTGGGCTCCTTTGCCAAGCCTTTCCTCTTCCAACACTCTTACCGGCTCCATGCGGTCCCCTTTGTCAAATGCTGGGCTTGGCCAATCTCTTATTATCTTTCCACAGGGGCTGTGTTACACATATGCAAAGCGTTAAAAAATAAATAAAACTCTCAACCATCCCCTTTTTAGTCCACATTGGCAGGGTAGCAGTCAGGAGCTCTTTCTGCTAGTTTTCCTCGTGGCTTTCTTCAAGTGCTGGTGGGTTTTGTTCCCAATTCGGTTTAGGGAGGATTTCTAAGTCTACCTGTAGAGTTTTCTCATTTTGTTAGTTTGTTATCCCACCATACCCCTGGGTCTGTAGGTTGGGTGACTCATATATGTTTGGCAAGAAAAATTCCATTCCATTTCTGTAATCTACTCCATGACTCTGGTTCTTGTCTGAGTTTTCTTGGTTGGGGCCAGGTGCATTCTGGAGTAGCTGGCCTGAAAAAGACAAACAAGAGCCATGGCCCCAACAATTGTGGGAGGCATGTGCAGAGGGTGGTACAAAAATCCTCTCCTCCCCCTCCCCCTGGAGCTCCCAACTCCCTCTGCACACCTCAAGGATAGGGCTGATTCTGGCTTTCGCTTGGGTAGGCTCCCTGCCCCAAGTCAGGAGGGACCACTGTTCCTCTCTGACAGGGTAATGAGACTGGGCGAGCGGCAGGCCTGCTGGGTGGAGGGTGGGCCTTCCCCCCGCCGCCTTCCACGAACAAGCTGCCAGGTAGGTGGAGCCCTATCTGAGAGGAGATACAGCTGTATGTGCGAATATCTGGCCCCAAATCCATACTGCCCATTCTGTTGCGCCGAACGGGGGCGTGGGGGACCGGGAGATGAGGCCCGCTTATCCATGTACTGAGAGCCACGGGTCAACACTCGGATGAGACCTTTGCCCATGAACATACACTCCAGTTGTGATGTGCACTGAGCAGAGTTCTCCGCAGTTGACAGGTGGCTGTTCAATTGGTCACTCCGCAAATTTAATATCAGACTGCACCAGGGGGTATGCATTATACCTGAGAAACCCCAGTCACAACATACGATCACTGACCCCCTGAGACCCTCTCCCCACCACGATTTAACGCTTACCCTGCGTTCCATTCAACGCATAATCATAATAGTGGTTATGCCTAGAGGCATCAAATCCAACAAAAAAGGCCCAATGGATGCCTTTACGAACTCTGCGCAGGAGGGTAGGAGTGATGCAATTCTACAAACCAGCCAGCCAGCGCTTCAATGCACGACGGATGACACTCCGGACCCATATATGGCAGCCCTCCAGGCTGGCTTCGAGACAGTAAACTCCAAGTTAGCCGAAATGAGGTCCACGATGACATCACTCAAGGCAGACCTACTTCAGGTGAACACACGCGTAACTGAGGCCGAGACTCGCATTAGCACTGTAGAGGATGTGGTTACAACCTATGGCAAGGATATTGAAAGCATCAAAAAGACCCTCTCTCAGGTACAAATGAAATGCGATGACCTCGAATCGAGGTCACGCCGCAACAATATAAGAATAGTCGGGCTGGCAGAAAAGCAAATCAACTCCCCAATGGATGTGTACATGGAGGAGGTTATTCGCACCGTCTTCCCAGAGGCTCAGTTCTTGCAACAATTCTTAATTGAACGGGCCCATCGAGCTCTGCTCGCTCCCCCTAAGCCTGGGGCGGCGCCGCGCACAGTCATTGCCTGTCTTCTTAATTACTGCGACAGGGACATGATTCTCCGCCTAACCAGAGAGAAAGGCACATTACTGTAGGATTCCAACAGGTTACACATATATCCCGATTTCTCCAACAGCATGCAGGCTGCGCGCCGTAGCTTTGCCCAGGTCAAGAAAGCTCTTTTTTCGCGCTCCATCCCATATGCTGTGCTGTTCCCTGCTAAATTACGCCTTCAATTTGATGGGAGGACGCAGTTCTTTGAATCCCAGGAGAAAGCCATGAGGTACATTAAGCACAATATCCCGCAAGCGCGGAAGGACAAGAACTCGCAGTCCAACTCAAACACTTTAAGTTAGGTCACCCTGATTCATATAATAACGGTACCGCGGCCATCAGATCAGTCTGGTCAGTAGAGGGTCAATTATAGACTCACCAATCAGGGCCGCCCGATTGTTTTTTCTCAACAGTTGAAGTTCAGTTTGGGACCTACACTGTCCAGTTGGGGTGATAGTGAGGGAGGGGGATGGGAGGCTACAGGGCCTGTTGCCCACAAGATGACATTGACAATCCACATCACAGAGCAAGCAGTAAAATGCTAAACATTGATGGGGGAAATGAACCATATCACGGAAGGGAAGAAAACATCAAAAGCATAGACAGCAGAAACAAAAGCAGGATGTCACTGCAATTAACAAAGCAAAAGCCATGGCAAGCCTATTATGTCGACCCCAATGGCAACTATGAGACAAGGAGTTAACTTCCTCACCTGGAACATCAGGGGGCTCGCACACCCGATAAAGGCTAGGAAGATATTGGCATATGCGAATCGACACAAGGTGGACATCCTCCTCCTACAAGAAACACACGCCACGACAAAGATCACTGACACATTTGCGCGAAACTGGGGATCCGTGAAAAAGTTGCCACAAACTACTCCACAATGGCAAGAGAAGTACTCACAATTGTAAACAAAAGACTACACTTTCAAGTGACCAAATATATTACAGACGACGAGGGGCGCTATGTGATTCTGTGGGGGCGATTACATAACCAAGATATTATTCTTGTAAATACTTATGGTCCCAACTTGGAGAGCCCTGCATTTTATCCCCGGATTGTAGAGCAGCTGTCACCTGTAGGCACTGCAACAGTGACCTGGGATGGAGACCTCAATCTAATACTCGACTTGGGCCTTGACCGCTCCGCAGGACACTGCAAACAGCTTACTAAAACAGCGTTGACACTGAAGCAAGCAATGGTCACACTATCTCTGGTAGATACTTGGCGCGAATTGCGTCCACAAGAGAAAGAATACACATATTACTCCAGGGCTCATGGTTCCAGCTCACGGATCGATTACTGGCTATGCTCACCCGGGTTGATTACTGAAGTTGAGCAGTGTGACATCCTTCCGCGTACATTGTCAGATCATTCCCCGGTCCTCTTGCGGCTGATGTCAAGTCTTATGACTCGAACCACCAGAACCTGGCGCATGCTACCTAGTATGCTGAGAGATGAAACAGTGGTAGAACCCCTCCGAACCGAAATAGAGGAATTCTTCCTGCGTAAGGAAAGATCAGTACAATCCCTGCAATCGGTCTGCGAGGCGTTCAAGGTGTGGCCGAGAGGCCAGCTGCTGGGGACATCCTATGGCATATTGAGGGAACTGAGAAGGGAACTTACCCAGGCCGAAAGAGAACTGCGTGACGTTGAAATCCAACAGTCCACTAATGAGGGGAGAGAACATCTACTGAAAATACAGGCTCAAATGGACATATACAAAGGCCTAGCCGATAGAGAATTATATTAAATTATATTAAATCTCCCAGCCCGCACGGGCACGCAGATAAGGGGAAGGGAACAAAGCCAGCAAATCTATGGCGACCCTGATCAGAGTTGAGATGGGAGCCAGACAGATCACTAGCATCTACAACTCTACCTGGTCGCTACAGACATCCCCCTAAGCAATCAATGAAGTATTCAAACAATTCTATTCCACATTATACGCAAAAGCAGATAGTGTCGGTGCAGAGGAACTCAAAGTTTATATATTGACTACCCTGTTCTCCAGTTTAGATGAGGACGAGAGGCTCCAACTAGACCTCCCGTTGACGCCTGAAGAAATTGAACAAGCCATAGCCGATTTACGTGTAGGCAGGGCGCCGAGATCGGACGGGATTCCAGTCGATTTTTACAAAACATACAAGTCCGAAATGGCCCCTAGACTGCTCGAAGTCTGGGAGGATTCGCTCGAGAGGGGAATATTGCCACCCAACATGAGGGAGGCAGTAATCTCAGTCCTACTTAAACCGCACAAGCCCCCCCAGGACCTCTCATCCTATCGCCCTCTATCCCGAATTAATACCGACACCAAAATCTACACCAAAGCAATAGCAAACTGCCTGACCACGTATATGAATGAACTAATCCACATGGATCAGTCGGGATTTATCCCCACACGCTCAACCACACTGAACCTATGGAGATTTTTCGCTATCACATCATAACTTGATCCCAAAGTCAAAGCTGCCGCAGTCACCCTGGACGCAGAAAAAGCATTCGACTCTGTCTCATGAAATTATATGTTTTTGATCCTAGCCAAAATGGGGGTTGGGCCGACATTCATAGGGTATATCCGGGTGCTATATAAACAGCCATCTGCAATGGTGAGAACAAACAATACAATGTCATCCCCCGTCATGCTAAAGAGAGGCACCCGACAAGGCTGCCCTCTCTCCCCCTTCATATTTGCTCTCACGATGGAAGGTATGGCGGCCAAGGTAAGGTATGAACACACTTGGAGGGGCATCCGTATCAGAGGTTCTCCTCGGCTCCTTTCATTATATGCTGATGACACAATGATATAGGTTGGGCATCCTGCGACTCACCTGCCCCCTATCATGTAGGAAATATCCAATTTCACAATTTACTCTGGCTACAAGATAAACCAAACAAGTCAGAGATTATCCCTTTGACTCCAACCACCAAGCAGGCTCCGACTTTAACTGGGTTTAGGTGGTCCCCCACCTCTGGACGCTACTTAGGTATACTAATGTCCACCAATAGACAAATACTATACACAAACAATTACAAAATATACCTGCACACTCTAGAGGACAAACTCAAAATCTGGGGTGCATTACCAATATCTCTATGTGGCCGGGTTGCCCAGCTCAAAATGGTTGTGGTCCCTAAACTACTTTACTTGTTCTGCTGTGTCCCCATATGGCCCGGAAGGGAATTCTTTCAAAAACTGCAAAAACTATCCACCGCCTTTGTGTGGGGAGGGCGATCGGTTAGGCTGAGTTGGCAAAAGATGTGTGAAAGATACGAAACCAGCAGCCTGTCGGACCCAGACTATGTACTATATTTTCACGCGGCTCAGGCTCATCATGCTCAATACTGATCTGCCACAGCTGAATCACATGTCCATGAACGGGCTGAAAAGTTTTCAGTAGCCCCCTCCAATATTCAGGCGATGCCGTTTACTACAACTAAAGGGAACATATATAGACCCAGTGGACACTACAGTACGAGCCTGGTCCTCCTTATTTGCTAGGGTGGGATGCGAAACCCCATATTGGCCTTTTCTCTCCTTGTAGCACTACCCTGGGATAGAACCCACGTTCGACACCGCACTTCAGATAAGATGGGACACCAATAAGGAAATGAGACTTGGGGACCTTTACCCTGAGGGTAAGTTTGCCACACTGCAGTTAGTGCAAGAAAAGCTATGTACGGTCTCATCATAACCCTACAATACTACCGCCTAAAAGCGGCATGTAAATGGAAATGGCCCACATTCCCAGAGCCTCACCAATTCATAACGGCAACTATGACGCAAGATGGCTTTATGGGTACAAAATCTAGCCTATAGAGGGCAGCCCAAGAATATACCCCTTCCAAAAACAGTATGAAACAAAAATGGGAACGAGACCTGGGTATCGCGATTGAGGATGCCAAATGGTCCAGATAGTGCCAACACACTAAATCTATCTCACTTAATTCCAACTTCAGATTAATACAATTTTAGATCCTAAATCACTTAAACATTACACCACACAAGGCTTCCAAATTCGACCCAGCATGGGATAAAAACTGCCCCAAATGCAACTCTAGCACGGCAAAGTCTATACATATGTATTGGAATTTCCCCCCCGGTCAGAGCATTCTGGGAAGAAGTTGTTACAACGGTAAGCGACATCGTCGGACTATCTATACCGGCAACCCCACTTAAGTACTTGCTGGGCGACATTGGCAAGGTGTCAGTCAAGACCCGTCGTTTTGTGGCTGTTGCGGGGGCAGTTGCCAAGAGGAACATACTGAAGGCTTGGAAAGCCAAAACAGCCCCAAACCACAAGACTTGGTTGAGAGACTTATTAGATGTCCAAGAGAATGAAGAACAGTACGTTAGAACTGTGGCAATGGTATATAGGCCTGAGGACATATGGGCCCCACTCCGGTCATATCTATCATCTACCTAGGACAGCGATGAGGAGACCATAGACTAAATACTCCAATAGGCTGACAGATGCTGCAGACTAAATAATATAAGTAATTTCAATTGCTATGCTATACCATGGTGTCCACTCCGGGGATGTAGAAATGTGTATATGCAAAATGTTTTTCTAATTTAAAAAATTAGTTAAATTACTCAGTTGGGGGGGGGGTTAGTTTCTGGGGGATTAGTAGTTTACGAGGTGGAAGAGACAGAACATGAAGAAATCAACCTAAGAGAGTGGGCGGGCAGATGGTTGGTTGGGTCCATGGGAAGGACAATGTGTAAAGAATGGAGGATTCTTTTATACCCGACCTAGAAACATCCATTGAGACTTCTTCTCATAACCATATATCCGCCTGTAATTTGTTTTCAATGGATTACTATTCTGTATAACAAATGCCAATAAAAATATGTTAAAAAATAAAAAACGCCCCAAGACCAACAACATAAAAGCACTACTGAAACTTCTTATCAAACAAGCCGTCCACACCTTAGTGCACACAAGAACCCATGGACAGCAGCATACCACACGCAGAAAAGACAAGCTATGGGGACAATCCCACCAAACAGAAGATCTCATCACTTTGAGACCCCTCCAATTAGCACAGAGGACATTCATCACTACAGCCAAATCAAACTACTACACAACAACCTTAATTGAAGCATCCAACACGACCAACGTAATTTTACAGGACACGAAGCAGTGCATCAACCTGCAATATGGCATGTCCAGTAACTCCCCCATGTTTAAAAGTGCAAAGGGCAAGCCGGTAGGCAGTAGGTTAATCCACTTGCTAACACAGGCACCTCCCAGAGTGAGAAAGAGTGGGATCCTGCAGGCTCACTGTCATCTCGACAGTGTGGTATTTTGCTATCTCCTAGGGAAAGACCATTAATGCATAAACAGATGACTACAAGTTCCCAACATTTATTGGGACACTTGGAAAGTAAGAGTAGAAAAATCAAGAAACTGTAGAAAAATCAAGAAATTATCATCCCATGGTGGTGGACAAACATGGATGAACAGTAATGTCCTGTGATTATGAGAGGCATGAACTCTGAGCTCACTGCATCTGCGATTGTTTGGGTACACCTAAATTCTAAAGCACAGGAGTTCACAGACAATCTGAAGGAGCAGCATGTAAGCAGGTTCAGAGAACATGTGTGTCACTTGCGAACAGGCAGGAATGTTATCCATGCTTGAAAGATCAATATGGGACTTGACGGAGCACCACCGAGCCCCAAGTCAGAGCATCAGCGTTTCTAAAATAAAAATACCATAACAATGAAATTAAACTTTGCAACAAAAACCACCTATCCTATTACAAGACCTGACAACCCCCTTAGCCAAACACAAAGGTTACATAATACTCAACAGCTCAGGACTAGAAAACTAAAAATAAATCTAGGAAACGAGAGAACAGGGTAAATACGGCAACAAAGTAGATGTGCTGAACCAGATTCCCTGGACACAAGGGGATGCTGCTATCTGAGAAATTATGGTAAGCTTGCTAGGGCTAATCCAGTGGAAACTGTCAGAGCAAGGACAGAAGCTGCACCAGCACAGCTGTTGGTGAGAAAACGGAACCTAGGAATAGGTTGCCAAACAGGAAAACCTGGATAGAACCATGCTAACAATAGGGCGTTGGGGGCGTTGTTCAACATGGCCGAGTGAGGACGTGCTTCTCTGCAGCTCTGTGGCAGCCGATCATACATCCTGTCATCAATCCTGATTTGCGCCTGATATTTTTTCACAAACTCGCTGTCTGTGCTTCAGTACCGCAGCAGGAGCAACAACAACGCTCCGGGACACAGAGAAGCCCATTACTGCCTGACTTTCTGAATAACGCATGAGGAGCGGGTAACATTCTTAGCGGACCGCCAACTTGCTCGGCGTCTCCGAGTCCGTGCCGGCCGGGTAAAGGAAGGGAAAGCGCAGAAAAGATCTCCAGTCGGCCAGATACATTGAGACACAGAACCGGCAGCAGAAAATACTGCACTGTGCCCTTGACGAGACAGACAAAGGTCTTCCCTCCCCTCAGATAACAGAGCTGGTACGGGGGACTCTTCCCCTTTCCGCAATAGTGGACCGGTAATCCATTTCCCAGGAAACCACGTATGACAGCTGGACCCTGTGCTCCACAACGTCTATCATCACTCCACGAAGAACACGGAAGACAGCCCGGATAATCCCCACAACATGTGGCACACACGTATGTGAAATGCGCTGAGCAGCATATCCCTCACGACCCTCAAAGCCAAATTAAGAGCTGTAGGCGGCCATGCGCTGCACCAAGCGACCTGGATAACAGGCACGACCCAGATCGCGGCTGATCTTTCATAAAATACAGCGGTGGCCCCTTGACTCAACCCGCTGGGAGGCCCTAAGCCACTGATCCCCAGAGCACTCAATCCGAGAGGTCCTGACGTTGCGGTCCCGGCGGACTATGTCGCACCACATCAACCCCGGAAGATCTCCTACGGATTGCAGTATAAGGAAGGATGGCACAATGCTATGGTGAAGGGGGAGGGGGATCACGCTGCTGCCCTGATCACCCTGAGATCTGCCAGAGGGATGAGATGATTGACAACAGAAAGACAGGCACGTGAGTGGGGTGCACTCCGGGCATATAGGGGAGTAGTATACAGATGTCACTGCAGCACCTCACAGCTCCTATACATGTGGAAAACTAGGGACAATATCAGACGCCATACTGCACTGTACACTGGTGGAAAAGGTCCGATCTTCGTCCCCAGCGATCCATCGTTGTCCTCCATGATCCGTATAAGCCCGTTCTCCAATGTGTTGTCGGCACTGACCGGCATCTGCAAATTATAAGCTGAAGACAGCCTTGGTGGTGGTCGCGGATGGTGAGTGAGGGCGTCCCACCCGATAACTAAACCGCCCCAGGGCCTACGGTGGACAGTGCCCGACCAGCACAAAAACCGACACACAGTGAGTACAAGTCAGGACTGTAGACAGGGCACCCCCCGCCCAGGGCTTGAGTATGTCGCCTAATTGACGGGTGGCTACAGTATGAAGTTGGGCCCATAGTGGCTTTGGTGTTGAGAAGCATAAGAACGCATCAGTGGCAGTGCATTAACAAACTGTGGGATCTGTGCTCACAACGAGGCGAAACTGCGGGCAAACAAGGCCCTGGCTGGACCTCTACATGAACCGCATGCACCCAACTTCTTCACTATCCCAAAGCGTGCAGCAGCACCCGCCCTTGTCACCGGGATAACCATAGTCCTACACACTACACACACTGTTTGTCAATGGCAGACAGACAGCAAACATTTCTGGTGAGGACCCTCCCCACCCATAGGGAGTGACTACGAATCTGTGAGGAACGATACCAAAGCTCCAGGCATCTACAGACTACCGAAACTACCACCTAGACGCATTATTGCTTTCATACGGCACAGCTGGGAGTGCTGCCCACTTGACCCGCTCGCACATCATGGTAAAGGATAAGCCTAAAAAAATGTCTACGCAAAGCAAGATGAACCAATATGCGACAAACACTACCGCCACACCCATGGATCAGAAACCACAGTCAGATGCCGCAACAACAGAAGAACCCCTCTCCTTGAAAGACGTGATGGCTGCCATCGCCAACTCCTGTTCCTCTATGGAGAAGAAAATGGATAGTATTACTGCAGAGGTCTCCTTTCTCAGACACAATCTACAAAAGTTATCCTCCCGCACAGGGGCGGCGGAGCAGCGTATTTCTGGAGCGGAAGAGGTGACAACCAACAACTCCCACAAATAACGACTCGACTCAAAACCACAGAGGCCCGCGTCGATGAAGGTTGGGCAGATAACGTCGGAATAATGTGTGCATTTTGGGTCTCCCGGAGAAAGTGGAGGGACCAAGCATGGAACCTTTCTTAGAACAATGGCTGGTGGCCATCTTCTCACCCAAACCTTTCCCAAACATTTTTCTCATGGAAAGAGCACCATCGTATGTCATCGGGAAGACAGAGCCTAGGTCCCCCGCCACGGACAGTGATACACTATAGAGACAGGGAAGCGCTTACCTCAGATGGCTCGCACAAAAAGCTCCATCACATACAACGGCTCCCGTATCCCCTTTTTCCCGGACTACACTCGCGCGGTGTGCCAGGCAATCATTTGAACAGCTGAAAAGGCGAATATACTCCATGAATATGAATGTGAAGTATGGACTATTTCCAGCCCAACTGAAGTTACAGCCCAACTGAAGATCTACCACAATGGCACCACAGTGCACTTCATTGATCCACAAGAAGACTGGAAATGGGCTGATGAACACATGGATGGCGACTGGGGACCGGAACTGAAAGGCACAAGTGGGAGACCCCCAGAGAGGCATCCAGCACTGCCAGAGCAGAACGAACCGGAGCCAGCAGTGAATCCTTGAAAACATTAGCCAAGCTGCAAACGGAAGGAACGACAAGTGAAAACTGTGCCCATCCATTATTGGCTGCTTAATCGACGTGGTCTCCGGAGCCCCGCAATGAAAAGTGCCACGGGGCTGACATGGGACTAGCTCGTATTGTGCAGTTCAGTAACCAAACTATTTGTTTTTCAGTTGATTGTTTATGTGATGGTTCACAGCACAAGACCTCCAGGTTGATTTTCTGAGCATACTATGTTCTGGGTTAAGACTAACCATTCACTCACCCGAATCATGTCATATGTGCAAAGGGCGGGGCCTTTACAATGCTGAGTACCTGTAAACAACCATGGCAAAATGGGTTAAAGATCAAAACTGACAAATCCCTTAAACTACTCACTTGGAACGTCAATGGTTTGGGATCTGGGATTAAACTACGCTTGGTCACCCAATACCTTAATAGACAAGTACCCGAGATTGCCCTCCTTACTGAGACACACTTGGCTGGCCCAACATGCACCCTTTTTCGTAGGACAAACTACTGCACAGCAATACATGCAGGATTCACTATGGGTTCCCGCCGAGTCCTGATCCTATTGCATAAACACCTCCCATTCATCTTGACCTCTGTAGAGCAGAACCCCAGGGGCAGATTTGTAGTGATACTAGGTACAGGGTGGGGAAAAGCCATCGCAATTGTGGCCATATATACCCCCACCAGCACTCACGGCAGATCTTCTGGAAGACGCTGTCACTATAGTCGCAAAATACCGACCTGAGCTATGGATCCTGGGTGGCATCTAACGATGTGATGGACACCACACTAGACCGTACCCATATTCAAGGATGGAACCATGACACCCCCACCAAAGTGGCGACATTTTTATCTGCCCTGGGCATATGTGATGTATGGAGAGAGCGCCACCCACGAGACCGTAATTATTAATTTCACTCTGGGGCCCACGCCTCACTATTCAGGCTAGATTCCTTTTTCTGAAAAAACACAAAGATTAGGTGAAGACCCAATCATACAGCCGCTCTCTGAAGTCCCTAGTTGGGTTCTGTATTCGTTGTAATTCCACTCAATATAAATCATTTAGTACAAATTCTTAACAGAGTACGAAAGTCAAATATATGTTGGTTTTTCAGAATCGATTTTATCCATCAAGTAAAGGATTATTATTTCATACAAAGAGGTGACTAATGGCCACCCAACTATCCTTCATGAGGAAGAGATTGCCACCCATCACTCTATTCATAGACTTATCATGTGCCAATGCATTTCGGAAATAATCCTTCATCAGGGCAAGTCTAGAGTATAACGTTCACATACAATTACAATTTTGTCAACCATAAGCAAATTTCCATATTTTGAACAACACAAGTATTCGACATTCATCGTTCAAATAATTGAAAGAGTAAAAAAGTGCACATACCGGGTCACGTAATGAGCTGGAACAGAAGGAAAATCCAAATCAAAAAGAAGAAAAGCAAATCAATACACAAGTCGGTCAATACGTCTTGTAACAAAATGGTGGAATTCATGTGTTTACCTGATGTTGGAGAGTAATGGCAAAAAATATATCTTTTGGAGTGCAAGCTGCTTCCGCCGTAAATGGAGAGCAGGTGCTGTAAACGGTAAGAAAAAATAAAATAAAAAATCCAATGTAGAACTTATCTTAGGTCTAGCAAATCTCTAATAGTAAACTCAGATGGTAGCTTACCCTAGAACGAAGCAGAGGGTTCCCTCTGTGTCTTACTGAAAGCAGACTGTCTTCGTTGCTTCGGCGCGTTGCCGAGCAACCTAGTTTTAACGGACACGTGATAGAAGGCAAAGTGTCCTTCCTGTTTAGACGCGTTGCCGAGCAACCCGGCATGTGATGTCGGCTTCATGAAAATTGTCAGTAATTATAGGCAAAAATTCTCCTATAATCAGAAATGCTTACTACGTGGTCCTCTAGGGAAATTATTGATAAAAAAGTGATACAAAAAGGGAATAAGTGGAATGCCGTCTATAGACATAGAAAAAATACTACAACGTTCTTAACAAGGATGAATGGAGTCAAGAGAACAACTCTTGGGCTGTGTTTAAAGTAAATATGTGCCTACATGCCGCTAGTGGTGTCGTCTAGACAGACGGCACCTCGGGCCCTGGGAGACCCAGGACGCGCAGAATGGAGGACATTATGGTCATTAATCATATAAATTCAAGCATTAGTGTAAATCTCAACCAAACGATATCAGACATCACAAAGCAATACAAATGAAAAAAACAATTAGAGAAAAACATAATCAGAGAAAACAGTGGTAGTTGATCTCCTCATTAAGCCCATAGGGTGCCAGGCTTCCAAGCTTGTCGATCCAGTACGTCTCTCTACGATTCAAGCGTTGGCCTAAATCTTCATGAGGACTATTTTTAGTTAGTGCTTCCAAAATCACAAATTTTATTTGTGACACGTTATGTCCATTGGTCATCCAATGTCGTGCCACTGCTGAGTTCATGTTTGCATTACGAATGCACGATCGATGTTCTCCCCATCTCAATTTGGCTGTTCGTGTTGATTGTCCTACATAAAATTTCCCACAAGGGCATTTAATGCCATAAATGATATTGCTACTGTCACATGTGGCAAAAGTCTTGAGCATAATCTTCTGCCCTGTCCTTGGATGGTTAATGGAGTTTCCTTTAATAACAAAATTACAGTTAACACACTGTAAACACGGAAATGTCCCAGTCCGCTGAGTCGTTGGTTTTCTGGCTGCAGATTTCGTTTGTACCAGTTCATCTCTTAGGTTCCTGCTTCGTTGGTATGCAAAGATAGGTTTTTCGCTAAAGATTTCTTGGACTCGGATGTCATTCTTGAAAATTTCCCAATGTTTCATGATAGTTTTCTTAATCTTTGTGCTTTGTGTAGAAAACTTGGATACGAATACCGGTGACTTTAATTCTCTCTTTCTTATGGAGTTCTGTTCTGATAAGAGAGTCTCTCGTGGTAGGGCATCAACTCTGTCTGATGCCTGATCAAGTTCATCCTGTTTGTATCCCCGAGCCAAAAATTTCTCTTTCATTTCCATCTGCTGAGTCCTGTAGTCTTCAGGATCACTGACAATTTTCTTGACCCTCAGTAGTTGACTATATGGCAAATTTTTCAGTAAACTTGGCTGATGGAAACTGAGACGATGCAGGAGATTGTTCCGATCTGTCGCTTTCCGAAACAGTGAGGTGCTATAGTTAGTTGCTTTCTTATGAACCTGTACATCAAGGAAAGTTATAATTTCATGTGAGAGCTCTCTGGTGAACTGTATCCTCTGGTCAATGCTGTTCAGATACAAAAAGAAAGTTTCAAATGACTCTCTTGTACCTTTCCAAATTCCAAAGATATCATCTATGTATCTCGTCCACAATCTAATATCCTTCTTCCATTCTTGTTTGTTCAATACATGATCTGTTTCAAACTTATGCATGAAGCTGTTCGCATATGAGGGCGCCATAGTAGCTCCCATCGAGGTCCCTGCTGTCTGTAGAAAGAATTGATTTCCATACTGAAAATAGGAGTTCTCTGAAATAAATTGTAGTAACGCCAATATAAATTCCTTTTGGGCACGTATTTCAGGTACTCTCAGTAGCAACCATTCTACTGCTTCCATCCCCAGGTCATGGGGTATGGAGGTGTATAGACTTTTCACGTCTATTGTAAACATCAGGTCTTCAGGCAAAGGTGTCAACAAGCTCAGTTTTTGCAGGAAATGGGTGGTATCTCTTGTGTAAGTACTGGTCTCCTGTATCAATGGCTGTAGGAAAAAATCTATGTAGACCCCCAAGGGTTGGTTAATGCTTTCTATCCCTGCAACAATTGGTCTACCGGGTGGTTTCATGGCATCTTTATGGATCTTCGGCAGTGTGCCGTCTGTCTAGACGACACCACTAGCGGCATGTAGGCACATATTTACTTTAAACACAGCCCAAGAGTTGTTCTCTTGACTCCATTCATCCTTGTTAAGAACGTTGTAGTATTTTTTCTATGTCTATAGACGGCATTCCACTTATTCCCTTTTTGTATCACTTTTTTATCAATAATTTCCCTAGAGGACCACGTAGTAAGCATTTCTGATTATAGGAGAATTTTTGCCTATAATTACTGACAATTTTCATGAAGCCGACATCACATGCCGGGTTGCTCGGCAACGCGTCTAAACAGGAAGGACACTTTGCCTTCTATCACGTGTCCGTTAAAACTAGGTTGCTCGGCAACGCGCCGAAGCAACGAAGACAGTCTGCTTTCAGTAAGACACAGAGGGAACCCTCTGCTTCGTTCTAGGGTAAGCTACCATCTGAGTTTACTATTAGAGATTTGCTAGACCTAAGATAAGTTCTACATTGGATTTTTTATTTTATTTTTTCTTACCGTTTACAGCACCTGCTCTCCATTTACGGCGGAAGCAGCTTGCACTCCAAAAGATATATTTTTTGCCATTACTCTCCAACATCAGGTAAACACATGAATTCCACCATTTTGTTACAAGACGTATTGACCGACTTGTGTATTGATTTGCTTTTCTTCTTTTTGATTTGGATTTTCCTTCTGTTCCGGCTCATTACGTGACCCGGTATGTGCACTTTTTTACTCTTTCAATTATTTGAACGATGAATGTCGAATACTTGTGTTGTTCAAAATATGGAAATTTGCTTATGGTTGACAAAATTGTAATTGTATGTGAACGTTATACTCTAGACTTGCCCTGATGAAGGATTATTTCCGAAATGCATTGGCACATGATAAGTCTATGAATAGAGTGATGGGTGGCAATCTCTTCCTCATGAAGGATAGTTGGGTGGCCATTAGTCACCTCTTTGTATGAAATAATAATCCTTTACTTGATGGATAAAATCGATTCTGAAAAACCAACATATATTTGACTTTCGTACTCTGTTAAGAATTTGTACTAAATGATTTATATTGAGTGGAATTACAACGGATACAGAACCCAACTAGGGACTTCAGAGAGCGGCTGTATGATTGGGTCTTCACCTAATCTTTGTGTTTTTTCTGTATTTCTGGGCCTGGGTGTCTCCAGGCCTTATACAGCCAGCTCCTGCATACAGGATTCAACCTTCTGATAAAGATTTATCTCTATAGAGACTTCTGATAAACGCCAGAAATACGTGATATCCCTGTGGTGCCCACTCAATTTTGCTTCCTAGATTCCTTTTTCTCCCAACTCCAGACGTGTATAGAGTAACCATTGCAACACTACTGCCTTGAGGCATCTCTGATCATTCATCCCTTGTAATAGAGATAGACAGAAATAGATCTGCTCCTCCCAGAACATGGAGACTGAACATCTACTATCTCAGCTTTCCAGAATGTGTAAACCACATTCAGGAGAAAACTACTTTGAGATAAACTCTGCCGCGATCGGGAATCCTGAGGTCATCTGGGAGGCCTATAAAACGGAAATCCGAGGAGAAAATATCTCCTGGACATCGGCTAAAAAAAATAAAGAACAAGTACGGAAAGTGACGGAGGCCGACGAATGGGAGGCCAAATACATAATAAATACAACACCAGATACGCACCAATCCCTCCTGAAGGCCAGGGAATGCCTTCGGAACATTGCACTAAATAATGCTAAAAACGCTCATTGGGAGGCGCGTGAGCAAATTTACGATTTAGGATGATAAAGCGGGTAAGATGCTGGCCTGGCTGGAGAGGAGAGACTAGGGACACTGACATGTTAAGGAAGTCAAAAATGTACAGAACAAGCTGGTTCAGCAAGATTCTGACAAAGTGGAGGCATTCGCAGATTATTATGCCACACTCTACTAAGGTCCGACTAGTCCGCGAGATCTCTCCATATTGGATGATATCACGATTCCCCAGCTGTCCGATATACAGCGTGTACAGCTGGACAAAGATATTTCTGAAACAGAGATTGCAGAAGCCATCGCCCAACTGCACTCTGGGAAAACACCAGGCCTCAACGGCCTTCCAGTGGAAACCTGGAAGAAACTCGGTGGGGAGAAAATGGCAACCATCCCTCCATAAGATTTATCTCCATTGCAGAGACCAGGGTGTTCTCCCACCACCCCCGGATCTCCGCAAGGCCAGCATAGTGGTCATCTATAAATTAGGAAAGCCTCCGGAACTATGCAGTTCATACAGACCGATTTCATTAATCAAATGGGAAGCCAAGATTCTCGTAAAAACTCTTGCTAATAGGTTACAGTCATCCCCTCCTTAATTCACCCTGACCAATGCGGCTTTATGCCAAATAAATCGACATGTATAAACATACAGCGCCGTCACCTGCTCTTGGAGCGAGCCCCGATCCTTGATACACCCCTTGCCCTTTTCGAAAAGAAGTTTGACTCTGGTGTGGGAGAGTCTTTGGAAAACCATGTGCCGAATGGGATTTGGTGAATCCTTCCTGGGATGGGTAAAACTACTATATGAAGCCCCGCAAGCAGAGGTCAGGGTCAACGGTTGGCCCTCCAGATCATTCCCACTGGGCAGAGCAACACGACGGGGATGTCCTCTGTCCCCTTTACTGTTCACACTTGCCATATAGCCCTTGGCCCTGTGGCTTTGCTAGACTAATACATGCATGGGGTTCCGGTGGCTAGACGGTGGGGAAGACGGGCTCTCTGTACGCAGATCTTATGATATACTTAGGGGACCCAGCCCACATTTGTCCCTGTGTCACGCGGATGCTGGTGCGTTTCAGTGCATTTACCGATCTGTGGGATAACTGGGGGAAATTTGTCCTTTTCCCAGTTAAAGGAGGGGAACATGCGATACCACCAGATTGCCCTTATCGTGTTGTGCTTGAGGGTTCCAGTTACCTGGGAATCCAGATCTTGAGAGATCTCTCAGACTATACACTCCGCAATTTATACCCAATTATTGACCAATTCTCGAACGACATCCGACACTGGATGCTTCTCCCCCTGACGCTACTAGGTAGGGCGGCCCTGTTTAAGATGCCAACATTACCACATGTATTGTATGTTTTGCAAAATGCATGGCTCTGGATCCCCGACTCAGAATTTCAGCGAATAGACTTTTCTCCTCTGAAAACATATATGGGGCAGGGTACAACAACGCATCGCCCTCAGCACTTTGCAGAGATCAATATGGGAGGGAGGAATAGGGTTACCACACTTACAATCATTATTGGGCAAGCCAAATGACAGTAGTCAATGATGTGTTTCATGGCAGTCAAGAACTACCACATACTAGGTAGGGCCTCGATGTTTGGGATGCAGAATATGTCCTCACTTGCAATGATTCATCATACCATCACTAAACCCCCCCATACCCTCTCACAGACAATGGCAGCACATGCCGCTATAGTGTGGAGGAAGGCTCACAAACATACTGGGTGGGAAAACAAGATAACCCAGATGCAACCCTGTGGAATAAAAGTAACCTTGCTGAATTGACCAATCTGCCGATATGGCCGAGATGGGTGGAAGCCCGGATCACAGTGGCCGGGGACATTCTCACTGAAGATGGTGTTACTCCATTTGAGGAATTGCGGCAAAAGTTTTGACTCCCTGAAACGGAGCATTATCACTACATGCAACTCACCCATGCATTGCGCAGGCATTTCCCCTCCCTCTCAAATACGCCTCAACGCACTAGAACGTTATGTCTTATTAGAACACATACCTACAAAAGTTACCTCCACTCTGTACAAAGCTATAACGGCCTTTGCTACTCCAGAACTGGCCAGTCTTAAACTGAAGTTGGATGTATAAGTGGGCGCCATCGACCTGGAAGATTGGCTACTGGCCCTAATGTACCAACAAGAGATTGCTATACCTCTAGGCTCCACCTGATACCACTTAAGATCTTGCATAGAGTTTATTATCCCAGGATCGCGCTATACCGGTGGAACCGAGCTTCCCAATCCAAACTGTCTGCGATGCCAGGAGAGTGAGGGTACCTTCACACGTGTTTTGTGGGAATGTCCTTGAATCTGAAGCTTCTGGCAAAAATGTTGCAACAAACTGACTGATATTCTGGGGAGAGAGGTGCCAATGGACCCTAAGCTGGTGGTGTTGGGTATTACTGATGAAAGCATTACCAACCGATGGGAAAAACAGTTTTTGTCCACAACAGTTGGACTGATTAAACATAACATAGCTCAACGCTGGGGCTCACCTGACTGGCCAGTACTGGCCCAGTGGACTGCTGATGTGGACATCTGCGTGGCCATAGAGTGCCAAGTTTACACTGCACAGGGTTGTCCAGCAGAGGCCACGAAAATCTGGGGCAAATGGGAGTAGGGGAGCTCATACGAGTAGCTTGGGATGTCGCAATAAGGGAACGTGTGAATTGAACTGATTTGATTCAATTAACATTGATGATTTATTGCTGATTGGTTGACATGAGAAACAATTGAAGGGAACTGAATGTCTGTATGGCATTAGGTTTCAAAACAATAAAAAGTTATTTAAAAAAAAGGAAAAGAATAGGGTGTGAATATCAGCTGTCTAAAAAGGATCCTGAAATGCCATAGAGGAGTAGGAGAAGGAGTACCCGTGAAACCCAAGATCTGGGAGAGATACAAAGTGAACGATACAAGGCTGAGATAAAGTCTGAAACCTTGGAGGTGTTGATCGGGGAGTTACGAAAGAGGAATACGGGTGAAAGGTTCAGAATGAGGAAACCCTGGAAGGGCCTTCTCCTAGAAGAATCTCCTGTTTTGTTGGGCTAAACATTTCAAAGTAGAATTTATGAGCATTTTCTTAAGCAAATTCTTTGTGCTCTAGCTTAGAGTAAGGGTAACCAGGAGGCCGACGACACGTTCAGAACGTGCTTTGAGAAATGCTCTGTTGGCCAATGTGTTGGGCATTTGATATGTACACTAGAGTAACCCTGCGAGGGAAAAGGACTATGTTACCTGATTGGGCACTTATCCTCGATGATGTTGGGCACCTGAACAAGAAGCCCACTCTGTTTTATCCCATTCTTCACATGGTTTGCTATAGGAAAAACATTATTTTGAGCGAAGTCCCCATTTCCTATAGACTTTTGGTCCAACTAATTTCCGGACAAAGTACTAAGTAAAATTTACTTTTTAAATGACAGAAATTTGGTGTCAAGAGTATCATTGTTTGGCCTTACTGCAACTGCCAGGACCCTGCAATAACACAATCCACTGCCAAAAAACCATCAACATCATCTTCACAGACAAGATCATGTGTATTTATTTATGCTCTATAGTTTACAAGAAACCTTAAGCATGACAAAACTTACAAAACACAATAACAAAAAAGAATATAAAAACATAAAACCAAATTCATAAAAAATGTATTATAATTTTTAGATCAAATGACAGTATTATAATTCATCAATATTCACCAGTTTCAAAACAAAGTAAACCTTTTGCGACTGAAAGAAATAAAAGACACCTAGTGACCTCTCATACACCATTCTCAAAAGTGAACACTAACAACTGAATGAATGATAGGTACACTTTGGATCAAATACATTTATATTTTAGGCTTTAAAACTTCACAGGTAGTCAACCAATGTTTGGTTGACTTGATCTGGCCAACAGTCGTACAAAACCTACATATACTGTCCTCCCATAACAGCTTCAACATAAGCCCTAATGCTTCCTGTGCTGCCTGTAATTTCAATCGAAAACACATTTATCTTAAAATCTTATCAGGACAAATACAAGTATAAGGGACAGGTGTGGGCTATCGAAGTTAAAAGGTTAATAACCATTGTGCTATTTTCTTATCACAAACAGGTTTGCATTATTATTCCAACCCTATTACCTTGCCTTCAATTTAATTTCAGTAATCAACAAGGCTTGGTCAGGAGCCAAAAATGACAGATTGGTATCTATAGCAATAAAGATATTGTCCCAAAGAAAATCTATAACTGTTTATACTTTTTACAGAGTTACAGACTCCCTGATTCTAGGCGCATTGTCACCAGATATAAAAGGGAGCCGGTTAGTTGATATTATTCTTATAAAAAGAACAGGATCAATGAATCTCCATCACAAGTCCTAATTTCGATCGTATGATTGGAATCGACAACAGTTAGGGAGATTCAGAATACATTCCAGAATTTGGATTCTACTGGCTGTAAGGGAGACATGGTATCACAAGTATGACACTGACACAAGAGCTACAAGTTTCAAAACCTTTATTAAATTCTTGGGGTTTGGAAAAACTCCTACTTTGCCCTATAGCTATGATGTGAGTAGTCTCTACCATCAAATGATAAAGAAAACACGGTCCTAATAAGTCTATGTCAAATCACAATGGCCTATACTAAAATAAAACTAGTGCCTGCCCTATCTCTTATACGAAAAGTGTGTAAAGGGGAATGTGTATGCAAAGGAAAGTCAGTTTTATAACAAAGGATCAAGATGGCTGTTCCTACACAAGTTGGACAGCACGGAGTAAGGTGGCCCCCGTAACAGGATGACACACTGGCCCAGGTTATCAACAAAAGAAAACTTCAAAACATGGGTCTCAGGATTCCGGAACTGTCATAAAAACTGGCGCTTAAATTGTCAGAGCAGGAAAACTTCTCTAGAAGAAAGAACATTAGAGTGGCTTGCTACCCTGAAAATTTGGAGCGAGGAAACCCTATGGCGTTTTTGGAGAAGGCATTGACATCAATATTAAAACTAGATCCCAACACCCCCCTAGAGATGGAGAGAGCACATAGGTCTCTGAGGCAAAAGCCAGCATTGGGCCAGAGGCCAAGACACTTCATAGTAACGTTTCTGAGATTTCCCACTAAAGTAATGATTCTTAAAAAATCACTTGAGTTGGGAGATTTAGCATGGGGTGGTAATAAAATCATGATTTTTAGGGACCTGAGCAGGGATGTACTGGAAACAAAGGAGAGCCTTTATTACAGCAAAGGAAAAAGCCAGAAGCAAACAACTGTAAATGTAGTGAGGTGTGAGTAATATATATAGATCTGCCCTCAGCCAACTCTGCAGGACTAAAGTCAAAATATATATGCATATGGTTGTGACACCCCACGGACATGAAAAAGCATGTGCCTTAAACAGGCCATCTATGAAGTCAAATACATTAACTGCAAGCACTGTTACTTCCGTCGGAACTATGACATTGCTCACTTGTGAAATGGCTTAAGACCGTAGATTGATTCATTTTGCCTATTGTGGGATATTTTACCCATGCCAATGCACCCCACTGCACCCCTTTGTCAATGGGGAAAGAAACAGCCAAAAATGGATGCGCTAACCGCTGTGCGCGCCAAATTTCCAAACTGCGCACAGTGCATAAATCACAAAAGGCTGCACATCCCTGCCACACACAGTCAAAGTTGGTGTAAAAACAGAACTCGCTGCAGGAAAATGCCAGTGGTTGCTGTTATATGTCACATGAAGCAAGGCCACAGAAGTGGGCTAAAAAACGAAAATGCCCCTTAAAATGCAGTTTCCCAATCAATTGCAACCTTCAAAGTGCTGTTTTGGCGCTATATTCAGTCATTTTTCAAGTGAACAATTGAAATAAAAAGTGTGCTGAATCCACAGATCATCCAGTGCAGTCAGAAGAAACCGGGCCTCACTGACTGACAGCAGCTAAGAAATGCAGTTTATGAAACACCAGTCCAGCAACAATTTGTTTTCAGTTACATGGGAAAAATGCGGATAAAAATGGCAACATATCAATTTCAGCTGTGCAGAGAAGACTCCAAGCATAAGCTGAAAACTTACTTCCAGATTGCAGACAATTTCCAGCACTCAAAGACAGAATAATGCCGAGTTGAATGTGTGTGCTGCATAAGAAAATTAGATGTAAAAACTCAGTTTAAATATGGGTTTTTCTCTGAAGAAGTGCAACATTCACCTGTTTAAAGCATGTTTGTGAAGGGCTTAATTTTTTTAAATGTCCAAATCCCTTATAAACTGTGCTTTTTATATATTTTAAATGAAAGACCTTAAAGTGAATTTTAAAGTAACCCAGTTTGGAGTTAAATAACTATTTAATTCTGACTTGACAGTGCCCAGCCTGGGAAAGATGACACTTCATTTGACACTCCCTTGCTACAGGAAGCCTTAATGGATGCTGGAGGTTCCCGCATATTGACAACAATGAGCTCAATCAGACTTTCATCTCTGGCTGAGCCAAAGACAATGGCAGGCTGCCTACTGATCTCTACAGGGCAGCTTCCCTCTCCAGTAAGAGGAAACACATCCCTTATCAAAGAAATGTGACAGCGGTTACCTGTTCAAAGGAAAGTTACAAAGAAAAAAAACTGCTCAGAACTTTTAGTGTTTAAATACTTATTTGTGAGTAAGTTTGAAACTCTTTAACTGTGCAACCTGAAGGAGGACAAATCTAAAAATTGGTAGATGTCAATCTAATTTTAGGCCTTTGCTTTGAAGACATTAATGAACCCTGTACTACCTAAGGAAACAGTTACAGGAAAACCCTATTTGTAGCAAAACTATTAATGCTGCAAGTCTAACATTGTATATCCATGCTCTAGTGATAATCGCCTAAATATGTACTGAATTAGAAATTACTAGTCCAAACTGTTATGATTAAAATTGATAAAATTCCACAGAATGGGAAAGACAGCTCTCACAGAGGTGGGGATTGAATGTAAAAATAACCCATCAAATATGGAATTCATGAGTACGATTTTATGAGGGGACATCAATTTAGAAATTTACATTTGTGCAAAACTTAAGTTTTGGTCAAAATCAATATGGGAGTTCCTAAATCCCATCATAAAGATGACAGCTCTGTTCTGACTGCCAACCAGAGCAAGGCAAGTGCCTTTGACCACTCACAGCCGTGGGGGTGTGGTTTGAAATTCTGCCCATACCATAAACTTTGTGATGCCACTTGGTAGTATAAATATAGGAACTTCACCACACAGACACACACACTGCTTCCTGACCACCTCCTGATTTCCCCGCGGCACTTTCTTCCTGACTTCTTCACCTTATTTATTCATTTATTTGCATTTATAAAGTGCACAACAGCCCTTGGGCATTGCAGCGCTATTACATAAGGCTTACTTAGTTACATAAGTGCTTGCAAAAAACATACAAACATACATGTTGCCTAAATCCACATTGCAGGGTGGCCTACTTAGTTACATAAGAGCTTGCAAAAAGATAGGTTGCCTAACCCCATGTTGCAGGGCGGCAGCAGCATACAATTGCAGAATGGTCAGTTTAGGTGGCACAAACATGTTACCTGACCCCATGTTGCAGCGTGGCAGCAACATACAAAATCAGAGTCAGTTTAGGTGGCACACACATGTTGCCCAGCCCCATATTGCAACCCCATCTTGTTCCTGACTTCTTCATCTTGTCTCGATTCCAGAATACTTTGCAAAACCAAGGCCCAGCAATTGCTGAACTCTTTTTAGCTACGTCCAAATCCAACCATCCTAAAGTTCAGGAAAGAATAATTCTGATCTAGTCTGGCTTGCTACCGTTACACTTGCCCACTGAAACTCACCATCATGCTAATCTATCGTGTCTAGTGACCAGAAGGGCCAATGCATTCCAAATCCAGTTGAGGTGCCAGTCCAATTGAGCAGAACCGCCCACTGATTATCGTGCCAGATGTGCCCCGCTGCCAGTAGACCCGTTCCGATGACTAGAACCCTGACAGTCCAATCTTAACTTCAATGGACTGTAAATATCAACGGGAATAATAGTAACCCATAGTATATTTGCCTTGTCCTATCCTAATCTAAACCTATCCCATCTTTCACTTCAGAACCTCTAATTTTGTCAGAACCATTCTTGCGCTGATTTTTTCCTATTTTGTTTCATTAAACCATAACCCATTAGTGATTTGGATTAAATGAAGTAATTCCCATACAGAACGGAAACTAGAGTATCATACGTGAAGTGTCACAAGCGGCCGTGCGTAACTGTGGAGATTCACGGGTGGCATTCTCTTTTTCATAGTCATTAATATAGTGTAATAAAACCAATCTGTCATTTTTTTCACTGTTTTTTATTAAACCTTTTAGCAAATAAAGAAAAACAGAACAAGGATGCAGAACTGTATCTCGCTTCACCCCCATCCCCCATCCTTAACAATAACCAGTCATACCAGGCGATGAGCACAGGTAACATAACAAGGAAGCAAACAGTGAGACGCAGCATTTCCAGATAACTGACAAAGTGGGATCAGATACTAGTACAGATACTCAATTGGATCACAGGCTATAAGGAAACCCCCCAAAAAAAGAAGACTCGTCCAGCACCAGAGAGCTATAGCTTCAAAGAGCCACAATCCACACTCAGGAGAACTGTTGACCAATTTATAAGGAAAGACTCAATTTGGTTATTATTTATAGCAGATAGCTTTTCATACAGAAAAATGGCTGACAGCTTAATGAGCCACTCAGCTCTAGAGGGGGTAGAGGTGGCCTTCCCTTTTTGAGCAAGGGCCAACCTGCCCGCTCTCAACATTGCTTCAACCACTTTTGGGTGAGAGCTCACATCAGAATCCGGGGCTGGGACCCCAAAGAGGATCTCGAAGGGGTGAGGTGAGGAAGCAAAGCCTACAATACCCTTGATCCAGCTGAGCAGCTCGGACCAATAAACCTGGACCACCGAACACTCCCACCACATATGGTACCACGTCCCCCGCTGGTCGCATCCCCTAGGACAGAGAGGGGATACTCCCTCAAACATTCTCGATAGGGTAGCTGGAGGGCGGTGCCAGGAGTGGAGTATCTTAAAACCATTCTCCATAGCCAAAGTGTAGAGAGACCGGGAAAGAACAGACCTATAAATCCCCCCATGTCTCCTTGTCAATGGACGCCCCCAATCTTTCCTCCCAGATGCCCTTGAAGGGCTGTCTCCCCTCTAGGTTGGTTATAACTAGGGTTTTATATATCTTAGACAGAGAGCCCCTTCTAGTTGCCGACTCCACCAAAACCTTCTCAAAGAGTGTAAGGGGACGAGTCAAGTTAGCTAACCCTTTGAAATGGGTGAAAATCCCCTTAAGGCGGAGATATTCAAACACCGTAAACTGGCCGATGCCCATAACTGAGTTTATTGTACTCAATAAAGGCTCCTTGGCTGAAAAGCTGGGCTACCCTCTCTAGCCCCCTGTCCGACTACAACTGAGTGTCACGGAAACCCTTAGCTCCCAGGTTGAAGGGGGGAACCCAGATGGAGGACAAAGGAGAAGGACAGGAGGACAGGAGCTTATTATCTCCATCAGGTTTGCAAGCTCTCCACAGCAGCTCTCCACATCACAGCCAGGGTAGGATGGGTCTTCAGGCGTACCGGTATGGATTTAGGCGGTGACCAAAGCAAGTCCCTTAACTTTTTGGGATGGGAGTGGATATCCTCGATGTAGGTCCAGTAGGTGCGCATGTCATCTCTCATATGCTCTAGCATCATGCGAAGCTGGGCTGCCTCATGATAGAGCCGAAAGTCAGGGAGCCCAAATCCTCCACAGACTTTTGTAAAGTTAGGGTCAAGAGCTTAACCCTTGCTTTTTTACCAGCGCAAATGAAGCTTTTCACCCGAGACTGCAAAGCCGCGAAGAAAGATTCCGGGAGGTCAATGGGGAGGGCAGAGAACAGATAGAGGAGACGGGGGAGGTCATTCATTTTAACTGTGACCATGCGACCAAACCAGGAGAGAGTCAGTGACGCGCACCGAGAGAGGTCTTTAGTAATTTTCCCCAAAGCCCCAGGAAAATTGGAATCAAATAGCCTACTAAGGTCTCTAAAGATGGATACACCCAAGTACAGGGTGGCATCAACCTCTATTTGCCTACCCTCTAGTTCGCCTTTTCCTCTGGTTTCAAGATCCTTATTTCCCATAGGCATTATACATGATTTAGAAAGGCTAAGCCAGGATGTCATTTGTAAAGAGAGACAATTTAAATTCATTATCACCACAGTGAATCCCAGTAATCCTGGGGTCAGATTGAATAGCAATGGCCAGTGGTTCTATTGCTAAGGCGTACAAAAGGGGAGATATGAGGCATCCCTGCCGGGTATCCCTGAAGAGGCAAGAGGGGGGTCGAAGTCGTTCCATTGACCGACAACCGTGCAGAGGGGCGATTGTACAAGGTAGAAATCCACCCACAGAATCTATCCCCTAGACCCATTTTTCGAAAGGACTCTGCACATGTAAGGCCACTCAACTGAGTCGAACGTCTTCTCAGAAACCAACGACAGGAGGTAGGCCTCCAGGTCACGGCTCGAAACCTCGTACATTAGATCCAGGGTCTTTCTTATATTGTCTGATCCTTGCCTTCCCGGGATAAAACCAACTTGGTCTCCATGAACCAAGGACGGAAGGTGTTTCACAAGCCTATTAGCCAGGTGTTTGGCCAGAATCTTAACATGTATATTCAAAAGTGATATGGGGTGATAGGACTGACAAAGGGTAGGATCCTTCCCCTCCTTGGGAATTACAACAATAAGGGCTGGCATCAATAAGCGAGGGAGCTCGCCTTCCTCCAGGGCCCTAATCAACATTTTGGACAGGAACGGGGCTAGAGCGGATTGAAAAGATTTATAAAATAGCACTGTGAACCCGTTGTCTCCTGGTGAGGTGCCTCCCCCTTCAGAGAACCAATGGGCATTTCAAGTGGGTCAGCCGCCTCGGGGGGCAGACAGGGGACGGGCAGGGAGTCTAGGAAGCGGTCGATGTCTGAGCCATCACCCGAGTATCTGGAGGTATACAAGAGGAACATGTTACTTTCTTACCTGGTAACGTTCTTTCGATGGGATGTTCCGACGACATATTCCACATCTATGACAGGTAATCACCAAAGCTGTGCTGCTTTGGAAAATATTCAGCATCTGCGTCGATGACGTCGATACGCTGTCAAGCCAACGTCACAGGATGTTATAAGTAGGACGCACGACGCCCGTAACCTCAGTTGTAGTTTTTTCCCAGAATGTGTGGCACCAATCTTCTGCCAGTAGGACTACAGAAAGCCTTCCCGAAAAGGAAGCTGCAATCGCATAAGAAATTCTGTAGAGGGGCAGGTTGGGAGGGTTTGATGTGGAATATGTCGTCGGAACATCCCATCGAATGTTACCAGGTAAGAAAGTAACTTGTTCTTCAAAGGGATTGGTTCATCAGACATAATGGTTACCAGTCAAATGGTCGAAAACATTTGGTCGACAGACAATTTGGTCGACACCATTTGGTCGAATGCCAAATGGTCGAATTTTTTTTTTTTTTTTTTTTTACCCATTTTTTGGTTTTTTTTGGGGGGGTCCCCCCCCCAACCCCCTTTTTTTTCTTTTTTATTTTTTTTCCCCACACGAAAACCCACAAAACACATATATATAAAAAAAAAAAAAATTCGACCATTTGGCATTCGACCAAATTCAGTCGACCAATTGTCTGTCGACCAAATCACTGTCGACCATTTGACTGGACACCATTACACATCTATGACAGACTCCCAAAGCAGTACCGACGTAAGGAGGTGGGAAAAGAATTTGGAATTTTAGAATGCCCAATTAAATTGCAGAATAGAGGACCGCCTTGCCAAGGCCAAATCTTGCCCATGGATAGAATCCAAGGAGTAGTGTTTGACAAAAGTATGGACAGAGGCCCATGTGGCTGCTTCACAAATATTACGAATGGGAACACAATTCTGCAGGGCAGTAGAGGCAGCCACACCCCTAGTAGAATGGGCCCGTAAGCCTACCAGAGGGTCCTTACCCGCCAGCTTACCGGAGGGTCCTTACCCACCAAGTGGTAACATTCAGAAATTGTCAAGATAATCCATCTAGACAAAGTCTGTTTAGTAACAGCTTGTCCCAAACGCCTTCCAGCGTATCCTATAAAGAGCTGATTGTCCACTCTGACCCGTGACATGCGTGAAATGTAGAAACTTAAAGCTCTCCTAGGATCCAACCTATGGAGCATCTCCTCTTCCTTACCAGGATGCAGAGGAGGATAGAATGCCGGAAGAACGACCTTCTGGCTTAAATGAAATTCCGACACAACTTTCGGAAGAAAAGAAGGACGAACCCTAAGGACAACCCTGTGAAGGGTGGCTTAACGGAAAGTGCCTGCAAATCACTCACTCTGCGAGCGGAAGTGACCGCAACTAAAAATACAGTTTTCAAGGTCAACAGTCTCAAAGGACAAGAATGTAAAGGCTCAAACGGAGCTCCCATTAGGAATTTTAGAACCAGGTTCAAATCCCAACCGGGCACCTGGAAAGGTGACGGACGGAACACATTAGTGAGCCCTTTCAGAAACGGAGAAATCAAAGGAATTTTCAAATAAGAACACTCCTCAAACGAGCGCTTAAATATGGACAGCCCTGCCAGGTATCCTTCAATGGTACCCACTTGCAGGCCCTTGTGGGCTAACGAAAGCAAAAAAGACAGAACCACAGGAATGGCACATGAAAAAGTATCCACATTCTTGACCCTGCACTAGTCATAGAACTTAACGGCAACAGTACAGGGACTTCGTTGCAGGCCTTCTGGCCGAAAGCAACACCTCCATCACGTCTTCAGGGAGGTCCCAATCCTTATACCTCAACCTTTTAGAAGCCAAGCATGAAGGTTGAGGGACTTGACCTCTGGATGGGGAACCTGACCCCCCCCCCTCCTGTGAGAGGAGATTGTCTCGGTAGGGAAGACGGCGTGGAGGGCAGATGGATATGTCCAGAAGGTCCTGGTACCACGTTCTCCTGGCCCATGCCCTAGCAATGAGGCTCATTTAGGAACCGAACCTCTAACCTCCGCAGCACTTGCGGAATGACGGGGACTGGAGGAAACGCGTACAGCAGTGGGAATGACCACTCCACTACGAACGCGTCCCCTAAGGCTCCTCTTGGAGGAAATTCCCACGAGCAGAATCTTTCGCACTTCCGGTCGACACTGGTGGCGAAGAGATCCACTTGTGGGGTCCCCCTAAGGGCGAAGATCTCCAGGAGACTCTCCTGAGCCAGCTCCCACTCGTGAGAGACTGTGCTCTGCCTGCTCAGAGCGTCCGCCGCCGCGTTTTCGTCTCTGGCCAGATGAACTGCCGAGATCGAGATTTCCTGCTGGATGGCCCAGAACCAGAGCTTCATCCCCTCTCTGCACAGATGGAGAGACCGGGCCCCCCCCCTTTTTGTTGAGGTAGTGCATGGCCACTGTATTGTCCGTCAGAATCAGGACATTCTTCCCCCGCACAGACGGCAGAAAAGCCTTAATGGCTAGCCTGACGGCCCTCCGCTCCAACAGATTGATATGGAGTCTGGACTCCGACGGAGACCAATGACCGTTGACTCAACTCGTTGGCATAAGCTCCCCATCCCGGTAGTGGATGCGTCCGTCACGATCGTCACCTCCGGCCAGGGTAGCCAAAAAGGAGCCCCCTTCATCAGATTGCCTTCGACGGCCCACCACAGAAGATCCTGGGCAACCGAGGGCGGCACCTGAACGGGATCCGAAATCCTGCCGGAGGACTGTGACCACTGCATCTTGAGAGCCCACTGCAGAGATCTCATCTGCAACCTGGCCTCTGGCACCAGGAGAATGCAGGATGCCGAACGGCAGAGCAAACTCAAGAACTCGAACGCCGGGAGACTCTGGGCTTGTTGAAACCTGTTCACCATCTGCAGAATGTGATGAGCCCTCACCTGGGGAGGAAAACACTGCCCCAGGGATGTGTCGAGCACTGCTCCGATGTACTGGAGCCGCTGGTAAGTCAAGTGGGACTTCTTTAAATTGAGGGAGAAGCCCAGCTTGTGAAGGGAGTGGCAGGTGACTGACAGATGATCCAGGACTTGCTCGGGAGAGCACGCCCTGATCAAACAATCGTCCAGGTAGGGGTAGACGGGAATCCCCCCTTTCCTGAGATACACTGCCACCACCACCATGAGCTTGATGAAGACCCTTGGTGCGGAGGTCAATCCGAACGGCAGGACCCAAAACTGAAAGTACGAGTCGCCAACCGCGAACCTCAGGTACTTCTTGTGCTTGCCATGAATTGGCACATGAAAATAAGCATCCTTGAGGTCGAGAGACACCAACCAGTCCTGAAGTTGAAGGGCCTGGAGGACTTGAGAAAGAGTAACCATCTTGAACTTGTCCTTCCTGAGGAGCTTGTTCAAACCACGCAAGTCCATCATGGGTCTCAATCCCCAGTCTTTTTTTGGGATAAAAAAATATGGGGAATACCATCCCTTGTTCCTCTCTGCTACAGGCACCAGTTCTATGGCGCCTTGCTCCAGCAGGGATTTGATTTCCTGCGCAAGGAGCGGATCCGGACTCTCCAAAGAGAGATTCCCTGGTGGATTGTCGTGAGGCCTCTGCCGGAAAGGAAGACAGAAGCCGTGGGCTATGATCTCCAGAACCCACACATCTGAAGTAATGGCACGCCATTCTACAAGATGCTGCGCCAGCCTTCCCCCGACCGGCAAACCATGGGACATGGGCTCATGACTGAGCTGAAGCGGCTGCGGCAGTGCCTGAGGGCAAAAAGGCAACTGCTCAAGCGGCCTTGGCACCTCGAGTACCCTGTTTTCCACCTCTGGTACTCCCACATTGGCCCCTTTGACTGGCCACTCCCCTCGATCTACCAAACGACGAGTAGTATCGAAAGGAACCTCCCCTCCATTGCTGTCCCCTAGGACGAAAAGGTGGAGGTTGGCGGACCGCAGCGCTCAACGACTTCGCTGCAGCCTTTGAGGTCTGCAACCTCTCAAGGCTCTCGTCAGCCTTGCTGCCAAAAAGATGTACACCATCAAAGGGCATGTTGAGAAGCCGGGCTTGTACGTCAGGAGCAAACCTCAACTTCCGCAACCACGCAAATCTGCGCATCACGGTGCTCGCCGCCATGGACTGGCTGACACAGTCTGCCATGTCCAGACCAGACTGAAACGATTCACACATGGCATACTTGCCATCCTGAATGAGAGCAATAAAACCATCCCGTTCCTCCCCTTCGGGAATATGTTCAGCCGTCAAAGACACACAATTCCCCAGAGTGTGAGTGAAACATGCTAAGGCACACACAGAGTTGGCTGCCTGTAAAACCATACCCCCTGAAAAAAACACTTTCTTCGTCCAACCATCAAAACCTTTGTCGTCCCTATCAGGAGGGATGGTAGGGTACGACGCCTGCTTTGCCAGGGCCGTAGCCGTCTGCACCACCAAACTCTCCGGAGTGGGGTGAGTCGTCAAGTAGCAGAGGCCGCTACTCGCTGGATGGTATTTTTTCGGCAACGACTTGCCAGGAGACTCTCCGGAGCAGTCCAAGCCGCCGCCACCCTTCTCTGTAAAGCTATATGAAATGGCAGCACTGGGTCAGTGGGTGGACCTTGGTCAAGGATATCTGTCAGGTCATCCTGCAGAAAATCTACTGGTGGCGCAGACCACCCCAAGTACTCCGTCACCCTCGACATGAGACGCCGGTATGAAGACTCAGCGTGCGTGCCAGGTCAGGCCTACCAAACTCAACCTCCGGAGAGGTGTCCAGACCACTGGCGTCGTGCAAAGACGGACACAGGTCTTCCAACTGGCTATGACCAGACAAGAGTTTGTCAGGAACCTCATCAGCAACCAAACCTTCATCAGACCCTTCATCCACCTCAGAGATGTAATCCAGAGGCTGGAATAAATCTCTGGATGAAGGCACAGAAAAAGGTTCAAATACAGGCCTCACTGACTTCTTCAGGGCCTTCTCAGAGTTTCCACCGATGCACGGGGTAACTCCGGTAAAGCCTCCACAAATGGCGTGGAGGGCTTCGACGGAATCGGCGTCGAGCGTGGCGACGATGGCTTCGACACAGGCCTCGAGGGCGGTGCCCCGAGCGTGTCCTTCGACGGCCTCGGCACCAATGGCGTCAACGACTTCCTTGGAGGCAGAGCCTCGAGAGAGAGTCCTTCGACGGACATGGCAGCAAAGGAGTCGATGTCTTCTTAGAAGACCTCACAGGCTCCACCGGTCTCAAGGGCATCGAGGACCAGGACCTGGAGTGGGCATGGCTAGAGTGATCCACCTTGTCCAATCGGGACCTTTAAGGCTTCTGATGATCGCACTGATAGCCCAAGCCCGAACGCATACGAACGGTGGCCCTAACACGTTCCCTGCTGGCTTCTTTCGAAGGCGCGGACGAAACGGAGCCCTGTGATTGGAAAATCGCAATCATCTCCGTACGAAATGCATCCCATTCCACAGGAGAATAATGCTTGTTGGGACAAGCAACCCGCCGTCTGGCAGAGTCCTCGGACGAGGAAGGCGACCGGTGACGGCACTTCCGCGAGTGCCTCGAAGAGGCAGAAGAATGGCAGGACCCACTGGACTTATGCCGACGTTCTGGAGAGTCACCCCTCGAATTGTCGGTCAAAAGCCCAGCGGATTTCGACTTTCGGGGTTTGGAAACCCTACCTACAGTCAACTGC
This sequence comes from Ambystoma mexicanum, assembly GCF_040938575.1. Lineage (NCBI taxonomy): Eukaryota > Metazoa > Chordata > Amphibia > Caudata > Ambystomatidae > Ambystoma > Ambystoma mexicanum. The sequence continues at coordinate 1,265,641,696 of NC_090935.1, read as the reverse complement.
TTCCGCTCCTGCAAGGCCTTCGACATTAACGACTGGCAATCGTCACAGTCATTGGTGGCGTGGTCCTCGCCGAGGCACCAGAGGCAGACGTCGTGCGGGTCCGTAAGTGACATGTCCCAACGGCAGTCCCGACACTTTTTGAATCCCGACCGCGGGGTAGAAGAAGAGGAAGACATGATATCTATTTCACAAAACACCAAGTTCGAAGAACCTATAGAAGTTAACAGAAGAACCGAGGCGCGCCGAGATCTCCGAAGCGAACATGTTTGCGGAAAAAACGGAACTGAGGCTACGGGCGTCGTGCGTCCTACTTATAACATCCGGTGACGTCAGCTTGACGGAGGCCCTCGAGGACAGGGTATCAACGTCATCGACGCAGACATTTTTCCAAAGCAGCACAGCTGTGGTGATTACCGGTCATAGATGTGGAATAAGTCGGAGGAACCAATCCCTTCGAACTCATAACACTGGCGGAACTGCTCCGCTATCGAGGCATCATCTACAAATTTCTTCCTCTCCCCAGAGTGAATGGAATCTACTCTCCTGCTGTTTATAAGTTCCCTCATTCTCCTGGCTAAAATCTTGTCAGCCTTCTGAGCCTTCTCCATGTATTTCTGTTTGAGGAAGGCCAACTTCCTTTCAGTCTGGCCCACCCGAAGGGTTGCCAATTTGCCCCTGAGCTGCTGAAGCTCCGCCCACTGGCCCGGGAACATTTGCAATCTTAATTTCCCTCCAGGTTGGATAGCCCTTATTCTCTCCCTCAGCTTCTTCTCTTCCATGGCCATCTCCCTCCGCCTCCTCGAGTCCATCTCCATGAGGGCACCCCAGATAGTAGCCCAGACCCCCATCACTCCAACTTCACCATTGTCATTAATGGCAAAATATTTGTTTATAGCAGAAAGGAGTGACTTGGAACACACCTTGTCTTGCAACAGAAGATCATAACATGACCAACGAGGCCTGTCGGAGGGAGAAGGGGGGACTCCTAAGCTGGTTATGACCATATCATGATCAGACCAGGGGATAGATTTGAACTTAAAGTCTGAAATATCCTAGAAAAGGCATTGGGAGGGAGAGAAGAAGGTGAAATAGGGATCAACCCCAATTCCTCGTTCACCCTTAGGAATGTTTCGGCCAACCACTTCTGGTGACACAGATCGACATGGGGAATCGCTGACCTCCTGTCCTTCTCCGGGTCGAGGACCATATTAAAATTCCCACCCATCAGTAGAATACCCTCTGTAAAAGCTGCTACTTTCTCCAACATAGACTCCCAGAAACAATCTTGGGCTTCATTTGGGGCATAAACACAAACTGCTGTGAGCAATCTACCTCTCACTTCGCCCTTAACCATTAAGTAACATCCCTCAGGGTCAGAGCGTTGGGCTTTTAGCATGAAGTGGGATTTGGAATTTGGAAGACACCAAGAGAGCAACCCCCCGCTTCTTTGAGACATATGGCGAGGAAAATGTATGCTGTATGGATCGTGCCTTTAGAGTCGGCTCCTTCCCCTTAACCCAATGTGTCTCTTGTACGAAAAGGAAATGCAGCTGGAGTCTGTTGAATTCCCTCACAACCATCGATCTCTTAGCAGGCAAATTAAAACCATGAACATTTAATGAGCCCACAGCCAGTGCTTGAGTCAAATCAACTATTAGGGCAGAGAATGCATCTCTGGAACACACATAAAGCACTCATTGGACCCCTCCACCCACCGAGCTTCCATGACCAATAATTACAGTCAAAGAGGACTGTATCCCCTCAACACCCCCATCATCTGGATAAGATAAAAAACAACCTAAGAACAGAACCCAAAGGAACAATCCCCACCCTCCCATCCCCCCCTTGCCAGAGAGCCTGAAACCAAAGCAACGAAAACATTGTCGCTAGGCCAGGCCACCTGTGTCCCCTCACATCAAGCTATCAAACACCACTGAACTCCATCAAGAGTCCCCCCCGGCATTAATTAACACACGCTGAAACCTCCAACCCCCTCCCCCTTTCAGCCCTAGGCCTCAGTAAGTGAGACTAAACAGCAACCAGAAAGTCAATAAGCCTTCACTCCAACGAAGTGAGTCTGACTGCATCACAGTTCCAACAAAGGGTCCCGTGCCAGCCAAGCACTGGGAAAAACATGGTGTCACTGGAAGAAAAAAGGCGTCCCACCCGTAGGGTCATCCATCTGTGGCTGCTTCTGGAGATGCTGGGGCTACCCTTCTAAACGTTCTATGGCCCCGAACCTTACGCCTCTACGTAGGAACGTTGGACTTGCGGGGGCTAGGCACGCTTTTCCCCTGATCAGACCCATCGGGCTCCATACCAGGGTCACTCAGCAGCTCCCGAGACACTCTGTGAATATCGTCCTCCGTGACTAGGGCATATATGTGACCCTCTAGTTCAAACGAAAGAGAACGGGTATCCCCACCTGTAGCCCACTCCCTTAGATTGGAGCATTCTGGTCAATGGAGCACAAAGTCGAGGTCTCGCTAAGGTAAAGGCAGACAGATCCTGAAAAATCAAAATTTGAGAAGATTCCCAAGAGATCGGGCCCCTCCTCCGGGCCAACTCCAGAATTTTACTCTTTTCTGAGAAGTAATGGAATTTCACTAGGACTGATCGGGGAATCCACTAGGAGCACCCGCCCTGTGCACTCCATCAGTAGTTGGATCATTAATGTTGGAGTCGTCGAAGAGTGACCTGACAACAGAATTGACAGCTCTGATGATGTCCAGCTGCGTCTCACCATCTCTCTCCGGAAAGCCCATAAAGCAGAGATTACAGCGTCGCTCCCTATTTTCTAGGTCATAAGAACATGCTTCTCTTCCCTACGTTCCAGCTCAGCCAGGCGGACATCAAATTGGGTCTCCAGAATATCAATTGACGAGGTGTTAGCTTCTAAGGCTTGTACTCGATCATCAATGGCCTCAACTCTTCTGTCCAATGAGTCTAGCCTTCCAGTAATGTCCGCTCTGAACCCGCAAATTTCTTCCAGAACAGCCGCCATGCCCTTGGCAACTGATGTGGTCTCCGTGGACTCTAGGTGCGAGGAGGCTGCCATGCTGGGTTAGGGGTAGGCTAGCAGAAGATCAGCGGAACCTCTGGAGTGACTCAGCCCAGCTCATGGAGGAACAAGCCTCCCTGACCGATGACCCAGAATCTTGTTGGGTGCTGGCAAGGGCCTGCAGCACAGAAAGCAATACTAGACGAGAAAAGGAATGAGAAAGCGGTCAAAGACAAGTCAGCCCCGACCGGCAAAGCCAGACGAGCAGAGCAGCAAAGTCAACCTTCCCTTGATAATGTTCTTCTACTGGTGCATGAAAGCTCAGGAGTTGGTGATTTCGCAGTGTTCCAAGGCTCCAACACTTCTCAAAAGGCAGGCCAAGGACAGAGGCTAGGTACCAGCCACGATGAATGAAGCGATCCCTCTACTGAAAAAACATAAGGATTTATGCCAGCAAACTGGACTGAAGATCAGAGATTGACTGAAATCCAAGTTTAGCAGCAGGTAGAAGCGCACACTTAGTTCAGCAAATTCAACCAGGGCACTAGGGCGCCTAGGGCCAGCCCCAAAGAAGTAGAACCAGCGGAGGACCCGCTCACCGCCTGCCGGATGCTCTGCCCAGGCCCAGGATTCCAACATCCCCAGAGATGACTGGAATAACCGCTTTCAATAATCACCCTTAGGTCCACAAAGGGCAGCAAGAGGAGCTCCAGCCCTCGCTTCCACCACCATCTGCTCACTTCCCTGTGCTCCGGAGGCAGCCTCTGACACAACCAGCTGCGGAACGGGCCGGGAGGACAGGGGTCGGTTCAGGCTCAGCTAATCCCTCTGAAAGGAGGCCCTGCCGATCACACACCCGGGAGAGCCTCGGTTCGGGACGCAGTACAATGGCGTGTTTTCACTCCAGCACCTTCCCGACACCCTGCTACTGGATACACTGGGACGGGTCACTGCAGCCCCGCAGGCAGCAGCCTCCTCCAGCTCCAACTCTCAGAAGGAGCAGAGGCAGCCGCGGCCATCTCATGCTGCCCAGCTCTGCAAAAACAATCCGCCTGCTCCCGTCACCAGAACCCCTGACCGCCGGGGGAGAATAGCCCGACTCTGCAGGCCTGGGGGCGGAGGGCTCACAGCAATCACCGGGGAGGCGCACAGTTCACCACAATGAAGGGGGTGGGGGGGAGGACACATGGACCGAACAGGCCCCCTCCCCCACCCCGGGCAGAGTGCCGAAGTCCTGGTGCAGCAGGTGGGAAGCAGAATCTGCACACTCTGCCGTCAGCATACAGGTCCGGTGCACAAGTCCTGGGCCTCCTACGGGGACCGGGGTTGCTGTCTCGCCACACTGCAAGGGTTCACCCAGCTCTGGGGGGTGGGGACGGGTGGGTCGGGTCGGCCTCTTAGGAGGTGCAGGGAGGGCTCAGGACCCTTTTACCAGCTCCAAGGAGGAGACCGACGGAAAGCATCAGATCATCTCGGCGCCCCCTGGTGGCTCCCCAATCTGTCATTTTTAAAACCCAATTTCTGCTTTTCTCTGTTCTATTTTTCAAAAACGCCTCTCACTAAAAGTTCCATAATTCCTAAAATTTTATAGATAGAAACCTAATTTCAACTCTCAGTTACACCAAAGATCTGTAGCTACATCCAAAAAACTGCATTGTGGAACAGTGTATTTGACCCGTTTTTATCAAAAATCGCATAGTGAAATTTTGCCGCGAGTTTACATTTACAAATGTTTTACACGTGTCTTTTCCCATCCAAAGTGTGTACTGTTGCTCATCTTGTAGCTCATGTGTGTTAGAACCCGTTTAGTGTTGCTCCCATAAGAATTTGTATCAATTTAAGCATTTTTACAACCTTTTCCTTGTTCACAAAGCCATTTTCACCTGCCAGTTTAAAAGTGTCAATTTCCAAAAACGGTTTTCTCTCTTGTTTGGGGGAGGGAATATTGTATTCAAACTCTAGACATTGTCTTTCATTCCTGAATACCTGCTGCTTACTGACATCTGGGTAGAATTCCTCATTTGTGCCTTGAGAACTTTGCAAGGAGAAATATTAACCTAAGCGCTATCTGTTCACAACTCAAAACGGTTCTTTTTCCTGTGTTTTCTATTCTGCATTACATTAATTTAATTGCTTTACTTATTTTCTGAATTGTATTGTCACCACTTGGTGATTGCTGATATATATATATATATATATATATATATATATATGAAATGTGTTGGATTTGAATATTAAATAAATAAATAAATATTTACTTTTACCAACTAGCCTGATTCCCGGTCCAGTGTGACCTGGGGGGTATTTTGAGACGGGTGTGATATGAGTGGTATATCATTCAGAATACTGAACCTATAGACATAATAAATATTTCATTGTGCACTGCATGAGACCCGGGTGTGTGCCTGATTGAAATCCTTAAAAGTATGGCGTTTACAATTACGAACTCCACAACATCCTACTAGAATACAGTCAACTTTTCCTGGCCAATAGCTTTTTAATTGGACATGAAGTCTGCTCTATATTGATCAAACACTGATGCATCACATTCCATCTTTCGGACAAAAGTGAAATGCAAACTTTGCAAGCTGGAAAGTTCCAACATAATCGGGAGAATTTAAGAGCTTGAGACATGGGTAACTCCCAGCACGCAAAACAAAGCAAGCTGAAGAGGCCTGTATCTGTATTGACATGCACCTTCCCAGTATGTGGGTCAAGAAAGAGAGCCACTGTACACCAACTGTCAAAGGCATAATTGCTAACTCATTTGTTCCTTGACTCTAGATAGAGTACATTTCTAATGCTGTAAGCTTTGTGGTTTCATTAAGAACTGTGAGTTAAACAAGGGCTGCTTAAAATTGTTTAGCTATGTGTTTAATCACATGGCGCGTCATCAGACCCACAAATGTTTGCAGACATCAATCCCCATCTGCACCACAAACACAGACAGATGTTCATAGCTTTCTTGAGCTGGTCAACGATTGTGGGAGATTCATCCCAAATTTAGCAACAATAAGAAAATCCCTAAGATGGCTAACGCAGGTGGCAGATCTATATACCTGAGATGTACAACACCAGCAAACATTTCAAGCAGCCAAAGACACTCTAATGTCTGATACTACATTTGCATACTTTGACTCTACATAACAGATGAAACTAGGGGGGGGGGGGGGGTGACGTCAGACCCCTGCAATCTGGGCATGATACTGAACTTTAATGGAGAGGAAGTGTCTGCCTCTAGATATTGCACCCCTGTGCAGCACAGCTGTTATTCCTTAGGATGTTGGTCCATGGAGTAGGGACAGCAACTGGACTATCCCATTACATGGAGGGAGAGCACTGCTCATCTTCTTCCATTTCCACAGAATCTAATCGACAAAGCATGGAAGTCTTAAAACTGTGACTATATTGAATTAACCTGGGGGTAGCACAAAGCCCCTGTTGTGTCTCTGTAAATTATTCTGATACAATGGGATAGGAGTGTGTCCATTGAGCTAAATATGCTCGTTATTAGGCCTTGTTTTATTGGGGTTACCTTGTCATTTATTGGGGTCTGTTACTTTTCAGAGCTGATATTGGAGGATATATAGATGGCGAAGGGTTGGTAGGTTGGATTAGAGAGATTTGGGGCGTGATTTTCTTGTTGTGGCTTCAGATGCACTGGGGGACTGGACATTGAGTTGCTGATATTAGATGGAGTACCACAGGACATTAATAGTTGTGCAGAGGGTGTACCAGTGGGACATGCAGTATTGGGTTGATAGGACGAGATATGAGTGAGGGGCCAAAGCTATAGGTGACTACAGTTGTTTGATGGAATAAACAGTAAACCTTGGGGAGCATTGAACGGTATCTTGATGGGAGGATTCTTGCAATTGTAATGGTAGAGTTCAGGTGTGGGTTTACAGTGTCACGGGGGGATATAGAAAATGAGGGGACAACTGAAAATGAATAACTCCAACTATATGGATAGACAATATTAGTTAGGCTAGGGTAGAACTATGCTTGTTTACAGGTCAGAATTAATGTTCAGAGATGACTAGGGAGGGGCTTCATAAGTGAAAGGGTGAAGAGCAATAAAGTTGTGGTCCATTAAATGATAGTATGGTGTTTGTATAGTTGGTTGAATATTTTGTGTGCACCTGTAGACTATTGAGGAATGCTAAAATTATATAGTATTCATGTTAGGATTAGAATGAGGTTTATGATTTAGTGTCTTATTTAGCAATGAGTTGATCAAGTGGATTGGGTAGGTTTAGTATAGCGAGGGTAATAAGGGTTCTAGGGGGAATATTTTTTAACATTTACTCAAGACTGATGAAATGGTTCAAAATTGTTATAGGTTAAGAAGGGGGGGTGTATTAATAATTTTGTATTCATAATTTGGTATTCGATTGGGCATAGGGCTCTGGGATTACAGCTCTATTTGTGTGAGTTGTGTATCTAATAATCCTTTTAAGTGGTCCATATGTATGTGGACAGTTTTCAATCAAAATGGGTTAGCATTTTTATGTTGTGTTGGTCTTGTTCAGTCTATGTGTGGTGGGAAGGTAGGGGTAATCTACACAATTGTGTCACTGAAGGGAATTTTAGGGATATTCCATTGTTTTGATATATGTGCTGAGGAAATAGGAAAGAGAGTTCGGGATTTGCTTTTCTTTACTATCTCATGATGGGGTCATTGCAAATGGTTACATGGAATGTGAAAGGACTAAATTGTCCTAAGAAGAGGGAGAACATTCTGGCCAGGCTGCGGAGGGAGAAGGCAGATATATTTTACAGGAAACACATTTGATAGAACATTCCAATAATATTTTTAATGATTCCAAATTCATGAAAGGCTTGCTGAATTGTTACTCTGGGAAAACAAGAGGGGTGGAAATTCTAATTCGTAGCAGGTTAGGTATGGTAATAGAGAGTGTGGTTATGGATGATGAATGTCATATTATTTTGGCTGATGTAAGACATGAGGGAAGGCTGATAACTCTGGGCTCAATATATTGACCATGTTCAAATGGGATTAGATTTTTTTTGCTGATTTTACCAAGTCACCATATGTGATTTTGAACATGTATCGGCCTTGAGAAGGACCTACGGGTCGAAACACGTGTCGGCTGACCACATGGGGACATAAGAACCCGACTGTACCTATAAAGGGCGTTTACAACCCAACAAAACCAAATAAACCCTTTCACAATCAAGCACAAAATGTAAAAACTGTGTGGAAAATATATTTCTTGGATTTAACAGTGCAAGGTATCCAGGTTTACCCTCCTTTTCTCTACTTAAATATGTAGGAGATCTGATTGATTATTCACAAGTAGGATTCATGGGGGATAGGTACGGATATAACATTAGGACTCTATTGAATATAATGGGATTATCTGATTCTGAAGCCGATGAGATACTCCTAATTCTTTTAGATGCGGAGAAGGCCTTGGATTGTGTTAATTGGTCATTTTTTAATTATACTCCGATTCAAATGGGGTTTGATCCTCAGTTCTTAAATGCCATTGGAGCTTTGCAATACAGAATTTCAGCAAGGTTATGGGTTAATGATGAATTGTTGCGAGCGTTTCAATTGTTTAGGGGAACCAGACAAGGCTGTCCACTCACCCTTTTTGTTTAACTTAGTCCTATAGCCGGTATTAGCATTCATAAGACAGGAATTGGGCCTTCATGGTTGGAAGGTGGGGGATAGAGAAGTTAAAAGTCTTAGCATATGCGGATGACTTCATTATTGTGTTAACAAACCCAGAGGAAGGGGGAAATCCCCTGAAACATATGTTGGAGGAGGTGGGTTTATTATCTGGTAATAGGGTCAATTGGGGAAAAACAGTGGTTTTCCCCACTTAAAGTTAATCCTATGAATAGGGGTTTATTAGACTGGAATTGACAATGGGCGGAGTCTCATGTGAAATACCTAGAGATTTATCTTATGCGCGATTTAAAAAAAGATGGTGGACTTTAATATTGTTAAACTGACTGAGATTTTGCAAAGGGATATACGCAAGTGGGATCGATTGACTCTGAACCTTTGGGCTAAGGTAAATGCTATAAAAACGATGTTCCTACCTAAAGTTTTATATTATATACAATCGCTCCCTATAAAATAAATGTACCAAAAAATGACTTGGCCGCATTGACAGAATTTTTATGGACTCTTATGGGTGTAGGTAAAAGACCAAAAAATCCCCGCTTTATCACGATTCTGCAAGTTAGAGAAGGGGGTTTTGGGTATCTGGTGTTGGAAAAATATCACAGAGGATTTCTACTTAAAAAGACCTCATATTATTTTATGGAGAGGAAGAGGTCAGAACATTTTTGGCTAACTAAGAAAGAGAGAGAAGTAAACCCTTTTCTTTAGATAGTTTATAATCTTTTGGCAAGTTGCCAAATCCGAGGGTAAAATTGGAATCAGTAACTGTAACAAATACTGCATTGGTGTAATGGATCTTGGGATGTGGACATGATTTATTTATGTATGGAGGAGAGTCTATTTGGCTTAATCCGGGGTTGCAAATTGATAACTATGTTAAATTGGAGAAGTTGGGCTAACAGGGGTATTCTAAAGATTGAGGATATATGGAAAGGTGAGAAATATTGGTTCCCTTTATTGAATTAGTGGGGCAATATGGACTGGGATATAGAGAATTAGGAAGGTATAGATCTTTAGCACAATTAATGATTGGAAGGCAACAGATGTTAAATGAACTGATGAACAGAAAATCTAGTGTATGTGAATTGTTTGATACTCCACCTCGTATGGTATCGACTTATATTAAGTTAAGGCCTAATGAAAGATACACGAAGGAGTCATGGAAGAAGTTGCGCTTAGCTTGGGCATCATAAATGGGGAGAGATCTGCCAGTGAAAGTATGGGAAAGTGCTTGGAGGGTAGCATTAAAGGCTAAAATGGACCTGAAATTATGCTATGTTCATCAACGTGCTGTAGGTCAAATATGCTGGACACCAGAGAGGATGTGTGCAATGGGTTTGTTGGACAGTGATCTTTGTTGGGGCTGTCAACATATGAAGGGAACTTTGTTACATATGCTTTGGGATTGTAGGAGGGTAGTGGATTTGTGGAAGGATATATTGGACAGAGTTGATGTGGAAAATATTGAATTTCCACAAACTATTATGGCAGTCCTTTTTCTTTCAAGTGAGGGTAGATGTGAATGTGCTTGTGACTCTTCGAATTGGATTGATAGAGCTTTGTTGATGGCAGTTAAACAAATAACAAAAGTGTGGAAGACTAGCAAAAAGCCGCAATTTGAGAATTGGTTGGTAGACATGCAAGTACTTTCACATTTTGAGAAATCTCAAATAACCAGATTCAATCGAGAGGGTGATTATATGGAAAATGTAATGATCGCTATGGGTAGGTCTAGGTTGGGTACTGTAGTTACTGGTAGTAGTTAAGTTGGGGGTTAGATGTTGAGTGAAGAGGGGTTTATGTTTGTCTTGTGTTTTATTAGGTTTTTGTGTTGTTTTATGCATTGGGGATCAAGGGTGGATATTGAATTTGCTTGTGATTTGTGTTTTGTTTATTATAGGTTGGATAGATACACTTGCTTATTTCATTTTCGTACTCACTTATGTACTGAATATATTGTTTATGGAATACAACTAAATAAAGAGAACGGCTCTATCTAGTTAGGAAGAGCGTCAAGCTCAGTCTTGTGGCCATAAGTACTATTTCTGATTGCGTCCTATTGAGGTAGTGTAAAGAGAAAAAAGTTAAACACAGTGTTAATCCAGTTTGTTTTAAAATCACACAAGATGCAGCTTTTGATACCTTTAACTGTACTAACTGAAAATACTATGCATGGAACAAAGCATTAGCTTACTGAATCCTACAGACTTCATCAGATGGAGCAGTGTGAAATGATTCGTAAAAAGAAAGCCATAGTGCAGTTTGTTCACAAAATGAAGAATAATGAAAAGAATTTTAAATTTCACTGGCTGCAGAACAGTATACATGGAACGTGGGTCTGGAATCTACGGTCTCATCTAAAAAGGCCATAGAAACTTCTGGAAAAAAGGAACATGACACAGTTTGGAAGCAATACACATTTCTATATGAAAGTTGCATTTACCAGAAAAAAAGAGAAAACAAATCCTTTTCACATGTAACTATTACATTAGGCCCGTGTAGTGTTAAAGTGGGCCCCAGTATTTCTCTAGAATTACTGGTGTTATTTTAAAAGGCATATTGAAATGAGAGGTTTGAAAACACATGAATACGAATATGGGTCAGTTTTGTATTTTCCTCACACAGACTCAACAAATCTGTTCTGCAGCCTCTATGCAGTCCCCGAACATTGTATTGATTTCAATGCAGCTACTATGGTTTCCTAGCTAGTATACAACACCATGCTACAGTATATGTTGTTGGGGTTCAGCTGGTGCAGTCTTCAAAGTTACCACAAAGTGCCTCGACCATCACAATGGTTTCCTCGCTTGCACACAGAGTGGCAAATGAAAAATAGGTTAGCCATTTTTTAATAGTTCAGTGACAGCTGGGTATGGGTGCCACCTTTTTAGCTCATACACCCATAATTTCTGTTGTCGGTGTCCTGTGCCCCTACTCCATAAGGAGTTCTAAGCAATAGTTTCCAACAGTTGATGGAGAGAAATGGTCCTGGAGGGTTGTCTTCTGTTGATATGATGTGGTGGCACTGCTGGACATAGGCTCAACATTGGCTATAGTCTGTCATAAAACCTATATCTATAGTCCGACCATGTGTTTTAGATCAAGCATTGAGCTCCCACTTCCTTCAGTATGTGGTAATCGAGAGGCCACCTTTTAAAACCATCACTAATAGATCCTACAATGAGTTGCCATCCTGTGTGAAGTGTCGACCAATTGGTGTTTGTTTTATGGTTTGAGATGGTGTATTTGTGTAGATTCACGTTTTCAAAAGCTCATTGTTGGTCTCACATACATAGCTCCCTTTTAAACATTGTTTGCATTGGATTATCTGCAGTTTTATGTCCCTTGTATCTGTCTTGTTCGGTTCATTCTGGGTCGTCTTTGTTCTTGATCTCGTGGATATATACACCTGGTCAGAGAGTGGGCTAGGTTTCTCTGTTTGTATACATTTAGAGGAGAAGAGGTCTCCCAGCTCATCATTTATGCTGAATAATGGTTGAGGATCATTAAGAATCCAATGTAGTTGTGTTAGTGCTAGTTGGTAGGTGACAACCACAGGAATTTGTTCCGTTGTCTCTGCTGTCCTGTAGCTAACTGTCTAGGGGGATTTTCATTGCACTGTCGAATTCCCTGCCAGTTTATCTGGCTGGATGACCCTTGTGCAATAGGGATGTGGGCAATGTGGCAAGTTGGTTGTTCCTTGTCTTTCTTTTGGACCATATGCGTTGGTATTGGATAGCCTGGCTGTAGATAACGGACCGTTTTGTGTGGCTTATGTGGAAACTTACACTGTGCAGGCATTTGCAGCGGTCGGTGAGTTTCTTGTATACAGTTGTTTCTAGATGGACGATCCTTCCAACCAAGATGGTTGTATCCAGGAAATGTAGGCTCTTCTTGGAGTATTTCAAGGTGAACTTGTTGCATTGGTGGAAACCAATTAGTGAGTCATGGAATTGTTTAAGAGTGTCTTCACCTTCTGTCAAAATCAAGATGATGTCTTCAATATAACGCAAGTATGTTAGTGCTTTTAGAAATCGTTGTTGCAAAAACTCTTGTTTGTGGTCAGTCATGAAAAGGTCAGCATAGTAAATGTCATGTGTGTGTCCATGGCCGCTCCGGTCTTTTGTAGGAAGTGTCTCCCATTAAAGCAGAAATTGGTGACCATGACTCATGTGATCTGTGGTAGCTGTGATTGGGGTGTCTTTTTTTCTTCATTTTGTGACCAAACTGCAATGTAGCTTTCTTTTTACGAATTATTTCATGCTGCACCATCGGACAAAAAAGTCTGTAGGATTTCAAAAGCCAACACTTTGTTCCATCTCTGCATAGTATTTTCAGTTAGTCCAATAAAAGTTATCAAAACATGCATCTCGTTTCAATAGAATTCAAAGAGAAACTGCTATAGCAGATACAAAAACATTTTAGTGCTGCAAAAGCAAGTTTCATTTTGTTTATATTCCCTGTCGGTGAAATAGATGTCTCACATTGTGTGTGAAACTTCACACTAAGGCATGTTTATTGTCAGACTATTTCACTGGCACTAAATCTAACTTCCACACAAAACTCAAATTGGTTGTATGTTAAATCGAGAAGATATCAGTTTGTCGAAAATATATCTCAAGCTCTTTTTTTCAGGAATAATCAAACAGTGAGTGAAAAGATTGTTGAATTACTCTGCCTGTGATCTAGTAACAGCAAACTGTTGGCATAGTCAGGCCACTAGTTTGTGAAGCCCCAGTTTTGGTGGGGAAGCATGGGGTCTACAAAGGGGAGGGACCAGATCTGAGAAGTATAAATTAAACAGGGTAGACAACAAAGTGCATTCCTGTTTAACTCTTTGTTGGAAGGATTATCAATGTATAAATGCCCCGAAGTGGAAAAGAGCATTAATCAGAATCAAAAGATCTGGATCTAGGCTTCTAGTCGGCAATTTCTGCCTTAATCTATTATTTTTAGCAAAGGACGATTAAAGTCGATCAATAAAATCAACTAAGGGAGTTGGCCTATAATGTTGCAACTTGTTGACTAGAAGTGAAAAAGGATCTTCTCCTTTTCAAGCCATGCCCCTAAATCCACCAAAAGATTGGATGAAAATATCTTACTATAAGTGCAATCAAACAGTAGTTACCGGGTGTTAGGTTATCTCCCCTTTTGTGAACTGTATTTAGCACACCCATGCCAAGTTACTGGAATTCTCCCAGTTTCAATGATTGCCTGAAATATTTGAAAACTAATATCCACTCATAAAATACAATCCTCTTTTTAAACAGACTGAGAGACCACTTGGACCCAGAACTTGAGACAAATTGGCTCTCGAAAATAGTTAAATAATCTTAACTTCAGAACACAGATTTAACCATTTTGCTTTGTTAAGACTAAAATTAATATTTCTATCTAGAAGTGGCAAACTTCATGTTGTTAAAAATTGAAGCCATGTCGTACGAGTCTATTGAGTTGATATGGTTCTCTGTCAAGCTCTCTTCACTATTATTTACTACATTTACAGGAATTTGATGTGGAAATATACATTAAATGAACACGTTATTTTTTCTCTGTCAAAAATTTCACACGACAGTCCAGCAAAATACCAAACGACTTCTGTGTGTGTGTGTTATGTTGCAGGCACTGCTCTCAAGCTAGGAAATAGCTTGCGGTCAAAATAGCACGCACAAATATCAGCTGGGGGTGAACCTCCCCCTGACCTCAGGCTGAGGCTAGAAAAAGAGTCTTGATATGTGAAGGCGCACTCAATTTCGAAGGTTCAATATAGTTGAACTGAATTTCAACCAGAGTCAAGGTTGGGTTCAAGGTGTTCCTAGTTAGTTCTACCTCTACTGAACAAATGAGAAAATGAATGATGCAACGCAAAATCACGTTGCACAAACTAGGGCACAGCATTTAGCAAAACAACTTTGCTTTTGTATTTAACTTGATTCATATGATATTTTCTGAGTTATTCATGGAGTTTGTAAAAATAATGTTTGTCAAAAATTATAAAGAATTTAATATATTTTTATCATTTGTTCAAATACATGTGTTAAAATCAAATTCATAGAAACAATTTCATCGTAAAAATCATATTGCAGTTTTTTTCACATTTTCAAAAAACAGAAAAATTCTCTATATCATTTCACAATACAGATCATATTCACATAATTTGTTTATATATTCCAAACTGTATCAATTAGTTGATGAGATCCAATAATCTTGATACGTTTTCCTGTTCTGACTCCTATCAATAAACTACACGTTTCGGGCTTAATACGCCCTTCTTCAGGTTTATGAAAATTGGATTTGACGTCACAATCTGTAAAAAATAATAAATATTGTGTCTCAATTGTTTATCTTCATGTTGAGGTAAGTAAAATAATATTCTTAACGTGGCTCAATTCTAGTGAACTAACCTTCGAGTTGATTTCCCAGTAGAAAGGTACTTGTTGCCAATATGGCTGAAATTCAATTAGAATCCTTTGGAATAATGACAAAACAGAGCCTTCTGTCATTGATGTGTTCTCTTATATAGGGTAAGCGGTGATGTGCAGAGGGAACAGGCGCTAAATAAAGCACTGGGTCCCCCTGCACATTGCCTAATTTATACAATATACTTTTGTAGTCAATGAGTATAGGGAAGTACGACTCACCGGTAAGCGAGTATTGCTGGTATTAATCGTAGTGCCTGGTCAATCTGGTAATGTGTACATCGGTATTGGTATGCTCCTAGGAGGCAAATGCGAGGGCAACTTTAGATAACGGACAACTTAACTTTTTACCTTATCTGGAAACATATAGACAAAATATGTCATGTTAAACTCTGTTGTTTATTCGTGCTCAATTTCAATTATGAATCATTACTTCATGCAGTCACAGCTAAAGACGTGCTTGTTGTCACTGATATTTCCTAATTCATAATTTCCGTGAACCTATAGTCACAGAAAAAGATGTTATGATGTGCTGGCTTATCTAAACTATTATATTTGGTTAGTACGATCGCAGCTTCCTGCGAAAGTGCGTACCTTACAATGTCTGGACGTTCCTGGTCTGTGTGCTGCTGCGGCTAGCGTTCCTCGTTGCTGCAGTGTTGTGGACCGTGTCACTGAGCAACCGAGCAAGATCGTAACTCTCATCTCTAGTCAGAAGCTCTTGTGTGCTAGTTTGAGTGCCATCTTGGGAGAACCCTGATGAACAAAATGCTTGTTGTATACTAGTTTATACGCCCATAAGAGCGAGAATAGTAGGAGAATACCTACATTGATTTTGATGTGGGGGATATATGAATTCAAGATGTAATTTATCAAACACCTCATTGTGTGTAATTTTAAGGGTGATTCTCCTGGAATTAATTGATCCTTATGTAATCATCAAATATGATGCGTATATATTACTTCAGAGCGAAGATTGTTTAAATTGCTAATGGATTAATCTCTCCGCAATTCAAATCCCAAATTAATAACTCTCGTCCTCTGACGCTATTTTGCTGTACATTGCAATTATCCTAGATATACGTGTAGTTCTATTCTAGGTTTCTAAATGTACATTTGTTACTTTTCACACCTATATGCATGATTGCGAATGAGACACTTATCTCTTACATAGATAGGACATTCACCAATACAATCACCAGATTTATAAATTTCGAAAATTAGCTAACTCTTGACTTGTGATACTGTTGGTGTCTAAATTCATCACATATTGTATCTGTTGTATAATTCAGTCCATCTGTTACAATCGTGTCTATAGATAGCAATTTAAGTCCCACTCTAGATTCATCCCTCTAGGATTCATTGTGTTGAGCTTCTCAATCCAAAAAATGTCTCTGTTGTAATAGTTTGGTTATGTTACCTCCTCTTCTTGGTAACTTCACATGTTCAAGAATAACAAACTGAATTTGCGCAATCGTGTGTTTTGCGGCATCAAAATGTTGAGCTACTGGGGATTTGGTTGTGTGGTTCCGAATATTTGATTCATGTTCGCCCCATCGCGTTTTTACTTTCCTGCTTGTTAGCCCAACATAATATAAACCACACTGGCATTTGATACCATATGTAAAATTCGTCATGTCACAGGTAGAAGTGTGCCTCAAGAAGATCTTTTGTCCACTGCGTGGGTGATTGATGAAATTTCCTTTCATAACGTTATGGCATGAACTGCAATTATTACAGGGTAAATGCCCCTGAATTGTTCTTTCATTAGGCAATGTTTCTGGCTGAAATCAGATTTGATCAAATGATCCTTCAATGATCTGCTTTTATTGTATGCGAACAACAGTGTTGACGGAAACAATTTAGAGAGTGTTGGATCCTGGGACAATATTTCCCAATTCTTATTAACTATTTTCTTAATTGTGTTACTTTGTTGTGTTAAAGAACTGTTAACATTGAGGGAAAGCCAGCTGCAGAGGGGCTCGGCACCATGTGGGTGCTCACTCGAGACACTCTGGTTAATCCAGTGTTTAACTATACATACCAGAAGGCCCTAGGGGAGTGGCAAGGAAAAGGTCAAAGTGGTCATACAGGGGTCTAGCAAAATCCTCTGTACAGTCGAAAGTCTTTGGCCGGCAGAAGTTGAAAAGCTAAGGGAAGTGAATCCCTACTTGTAAGAAAGGATAAAGTTGGCAAGAGTGAACACAACGGATGGATGCCGATGGAAAGGGGCGAAGCCTAAACTACCGATGAACAGTGTGTTGCCAGAGGTGAACCAGACAGAGGGATGTCCAAGGTAAACTGTTTAAAGACATTAAGACTGGTGAATGCAAGGAAAGCCATAGTGAACCCGCCGGAAGGAGGCCAACATTCGAGAAGGGTCTGAGTCCGGCAGAGAGGGATCCAGGGGTTGGAAAAGCCAGCACCTCATTGAATGCAACCGAGAAATCTTTTTGAATATAAGTCAAAGTGAACCAGACAGAGGGAGGCTGAGATTCAAGGTGGGTCTGAGCCCGACAGAGGGGGAATCAGGGGTGACAAATCATCATCCCAAGTGCAATCCGAAAGGAACTTTTGCTTGTTATTTTGAGTCCATCCTTGGGAGACAGAGTTAACCACAGAAGGGCCGGATATCGCTAGGAACTGTTTGCGGATCTGAGCCCAGTAGAGGGGGATGCAGGGGGGGGATAAGTCACCCCCAACGTCCATTTAAAAAGGAACTTTTGTTATTTTTTAATACATCAGCTCCTGGAAGGCAAGAGACTTAAGTGAAAAGAGACTTGACCATCGACGGTCCTGATAGATGAGAATGGAACAGTTGTCTCGTGCTGGGAAAGCTCGAGTGTGTTGTGCTCAGATCCTACCTTGTCCCGTGCTCAAAACATGGGGAAGGGAGGCCCCGGCTACTGCATCCTGACATATTATTTGTCAGCACTTCTTTCTTTCTTATGAATCCTATCCCACACTCTTTTTGTATTTAGTTTTAAGATTTGGCAACTATCTTTTTTTTTTCCTTTTGTATAGGCCCTTTTGATTTGACAAGACACAACTAGGACATCCTTATTTTCATTTAATGGTCGAAGCTTGCTCCCATCTTAGATTTAAGGTTTAGATTAGGCGTTTTTCCAACCTGCATATTCAGCTTAATAAACACCCTTGAACTGTGATCACTTGTGCCTGTCATTACTATTGCCACCATGAGTTCTGTGTCGGGAGTAGGATCTGACTTAATTGAAACGAATTGGGGACCCTACCAGAATGAATACCAGAATCTTCAGAGAACCAGCCCTGAGGAAATAGATCGGCCTCACAGAGACTCCACCTTGAGAATGGGGTCACTTTTCACCCTTAAAGGCCACGGGCGATTTCCCCTGAACGGAACGCAGTAGAGAGAAACAGCTATTACCTCTGATGTCCCTATGATTATCAAATCCCGGGGAGAGATAAAATTGTAATCTCTCTAGACTTACAGATGGGTTCTTCTACCACCTCCGCCATCTATGTAGTTCCCCATAAAAAGCAGGGTATAGAGATCTTCACCCTTATATCTTGTGGAAATTAGCCAAAATGTGCTGTGCTCAACTTTTCTCCCATTTCAAGAGGTATATGGCAAGGAGAAATTCTGGGGACTCATATGAGAACCTATGGAGCTCCCCACGGAGAAGACCACTAAAAACCCAGAAGGGAGCCTCCAACAAATCATCCCTTCCTCTCCCCAGAAATGCCAAACCCTGGATTGCAGGAATTAAAAATCCTAATAAATTACCATCCTTCTGGACAAAGGAAATATAAAACCACTTTCTCGCAAACCCATTTCAGGGAAAAACAAAATGTGCAGAAGATATAGCAAGTCCCAACATCTTAAGGGAAAGAGGTTGAAAAATTGTGAAATGAAAAAAAACAAAAACACCCAAGGAACCGGAGCTAAGGAAAGAAATACCTTCTATAAGTTTAGATTAGACGTTTTTCCAACCTGCATATTCAGTTTAATAAACACCCTTGAACTGTGATCAATTGTGTCTGTCTTTACTGTTGCCACCATGGGTTCCTTACAGGGGAGAGATGGCATCGGAAGACCTCGGAAGAACGTACAAAACTAAATTCACCTGACACAAGAACAACAGATGGGAGAATGAGTACTGGAATGAGAGTGGAGTGCGTGGCGAGCAAATCACATGGTGTAAACATTTTGTGTCTTGATTTGAGTAGTAATAGAAGAGAGCTTCCGTGGGGGAAGCAGTAACATCACTTTAGTAGAGAATTGTGGATATTGAAGTGCAACGCCCCTCGCAGAGGGAGGGAGGGCAGCGCTGCTTAAATAGAAGTGGAAAGTCCCGCACTAGCAAAGACTATATCCCTCCGCCCCACAAAAAAGGGAAAGATAAAACATTGTGTATTTAAGCGTTGAATTCTTGACTATGATGTATAATGTGTAGATCGGAAAGGAGGTATTTGATCAGAGGCAAGAGTAGTTTGGTATGAGTACAGAGAGGGGGCATAGAGCCTGGCTTAGAAGAATACATTGGGAGAAGCTTTACTGAATTATTTGTTGTGGTGCGAAGACGCACTGTGAATTACGTTTTTCTAGATTTGTGGCAACTCTGGGGGCAGTGCACCGTAGGGGACACCCTCATGACATCTTTTCCGTTGTTTAGTGGTATTTTGTTTTATTGTATTAGTTAAGTTGTTGGTCAGTACGTCACTGTGACATACAGGGATAAGATAATTAAGTATAATTTAAGAGTGGGCAGAAGGGACAGTGGAGGAAATTTTCACACCATGGCCAGCAGAAGGCACACACGTGTAGGGGCATTTTTGAGCACATGTACACGCATTTGTTATCAACTTACAAAGATAAAAAGCTGAAAAGGAGACAGAGCATATTAGAGCCCTGGAAGCTGTACAACTTGGTAGATGGGGAATTAGAGGGGGGGGCAGAAGGGATAACACATGTTGTAGCCTTCACCCCTCCATTATCCAGAGACAGCACAAGCATGAAATGGGACAGTCGTCAGCCCCGCCCCCTTCCTGAGAAAGCACCAGTTCAGCGCCTGCGCAGCCGACAGTGTCACCCACAGTTGGAATGCATCCTGTAAAACCTGGCGCGGGATATACCAATCCCTGGTATAAACCCCAAGCAGAACCAGTGGGTTCATGGGGTGCAGCTGGGAGTAATAGAACCCGAGACTCTATTATAACGTAGCTAGAAAATAAAGCGCATAGGGACTTAGAAGTATCTATTCAGAAAACAGAGGAGGAGCTTCAGAGGGTAACTAAGACGAGAACGAGAGGGACCAAGCCAGCGGGTAATGCTGATACATGGACAGCAGGGGAAAGTATTGTTGAAAATGATTAGAGCAGTGATTAAGGATGTGAAAATAGAAACAGAGGACGACATGCAGTCAGAAGGGAGAAGCGAGGAAAGCAGATCGCGTAGAGGGCAGGATAGACAAATCTTCGATTATGATTCAGCAGCAACAGAAAATGACAAGAATCAGGAGGAAGACTGGGAAACAGATTGAGCAGAGAGCATGAACACCATGGGGGGAGCAGCTTGGGCCCTGCCCCTCATCCATAGTCGTGGCAAGAGGGAAGAAAAGGGCAAAAGTATACAGCATGGGGGAAAAGGGGACCCAATTCCGATTAATACTGAAGGGCGTAGGAAGGTCACAATACGTACCTAGGCCAAATATGGACAACACAATTTGATAAAAAAACCTCTCACTGTTACAACAGGAGCAGGTAAGTGAATATATGCACTCAAAAAGCAAACAGCAGAAGTCACATTAACAGGGGGAGACATGAAGAGTTTACTTGCCAGCATACTAGGTGAACAGACAAACACTATTTGGGAAAAGGGAGGGTGCCCAGGAGTGAAAACCTACACACATCATCGTGCTCCATTTAATAACTGTTGAGCTCCTGTATAGGCTGCTCTGAGAAGAGTGTACCTGGACAAACCTGACATAGGATCAATCAAGGCACGCACCATGCAAGCTGAAGACCCTGCATTATACGATTCAGGAAATGTGGAGGGAAGAAAGAGGCAAAGCATGGCATAAAACCATACCAATATTTTACCACGTGTTACGCAGAGGTCGTTCAACAGAAGTACAAATGGAGCTAGATAAAATAGTGGGCATTGAAGCGAAAGCATGGGGTGAAATGCAGGCATACAGTACATTTTTGCAAGCGTGCGAAAGAGAGAGACAACGAAGAACAAGTGGAGTGAGTGGAAGCACACTTAATGCAGAAAAAGCTAGCAAAGGTAAGTATGGAAGATGCAGTATTCACAAATGCTACAAATGAGCAACAAGATCAGGAACCCCAGCCAGGGAGAACAGGTAATATGGGCAACGATACAAGAAACATGGCAGGGGTACAAGGAGCAAGAGGAAACTCCCGAAGAGGGCAAGGGGAGAATTTGGAGGTTTGAGACCAAGAATCGGAGGGCATGTTGGACATGTAGAAAAGTCTGAAATGCATCACGAGATTTCAGAAGCAGACAACCCACGCAACATTACCCAGGTGCGCCCCCAAACCAGTATGCAGCCTATGAATCATCCGAAAGGGCACCAGCATAGCCACAATATAATGGCCCACAGCAGGCAATTAGCCCCCATGCAGGGACTGTCCTTACAGTACCCAAACACAAATATTGCACAGAATACTACACAGCAGGCACCTTCCCCAGCAATCAGACCACCATGACAGCAGAACTCACTGCAGCGAGTGACAGCGACGCATTACACAGGAGCATTCCCGCTCACAGGGACAAACATGTATTCACAATAGGACAGCTCACAACAAGCCCTGACATGTCCAGTCCTATCTGTCACCCTGGACCCAGAAAAGTAACCTAAAGTGGGAGTGAAGATAGGAGATAGGATGTTCACCTTCATGGTAGATACAGGAGCTACTATGTCTTGGGTAGATGAAGGATGGTTTCCTTTGACCAATGAATGTATATAGACATGCAGGGATTCTCTGGGGCTATAACAAAAGGTTCCTGTCTCAAAAGATGTACCCATTGCTATAGGTACACAAGAGATGTTAGCACCATTATTGTACAGTACTGAGACACCAGTAAACTGACTGGGCAGAGACCTATTGAGTAAACTAAATATGACAATTTCATTAACAGACAAAGGAATAGTATGCTCTACACAATGCATGCATTACATAAGAGTAGCCCCAGTAGTTCGAGCACAATGCAGTACTAATGCAATTCGAGGACTACCATTGTATGAACCAATGTTCATGTATGCAGTGACTGTCCTGATTGGCTGGCTCCCAGGAGTACAAAACATGATATTCCGCTTGCCAGCAGAATTCCTTTTCAGACCCGTAGTCCCGCAAGAAAGGGATCCAGGAACAATGTTCACTTTACACATCAATGCAGTAGTTACCAGAAGAGATGCCATCATTTTAACAGTTACAGATGAGGGAATAGAACGGTGCACAGTACTTTACATAGGCCCCACAATAGCATTGAGAGAAATAACTGAAGAACAGTTATTCGTAAACATGGAATCAGAAGGGAAAATATGGTTTAAAATGTGCCTAACATGCCACATGGTAGCACAACACAGAGGTACACCGACAATACTAGTTGCAACAGCACAACCAACACGACTGAATGAGGACTTGGCAACAGTGCCCAGTCGACTATAGACAGACAACCCCCCCCCCCACCCCTGATGCAGGGTTATTGAACAGCATAGGGACAGTGAAGATCAAACTAAAATCAGGTGCAATACTCAGCAGAGTAACACAATATCCACTATCCAGAGAAGCAGATGAGGGAATATATACCATTACAACATTGATTAAGCAAGGCATCATAGTACCATCTACAATACCAAGTAACACAGCGATATACCCAGTTAACTAAGCAAAAGGCTCATTTTGGCGATACATACAATATCTCAGACCTCTTATCAATATAGTGGAAGCAGAGTATTCACTAGTGCCCAACCCAGCTTCAATACTCTGCAAGATTTCCGCAGATGCCACACATTTTACAGTGATGGACCTAAAAATGCATTTTCTCTGTGCCCTTACACCCACATTCTCAATACCGTACCATGTTTTCCGACAACAGCCAGGGGTACCAATATATTCGGTTACCACAGGCGTACTGCGAGTCCCCTAGTGCCTTCAACAGGGTCCTCCAGATGGACCTAGGAAACCAAGGACATAGGGAACATGCAGATGCCAAGTACAGTGCTGCAGTATGTAGATGATTTACTAGTTTGCAGCACCACAGAAGAGCAGTGAAGAGAAGATACCATCAAACTCCTACAACTCCTTGCAGACAAAGTATACAAGGTAGATAAAGAGAAATGACTGTATTGCCAAAATAAAGTTATGTACATAGGGCAGATACTATGAGCAGCAGGGAGAAAAGTGACACCAGACAGAACTACTGCAGTCAGAAACACCCCACAGCGCAACACAGTAAAAGAGACGGAGCAATTTCTAGGGCTATGATTCTAGGGATTTTTGATTATTCCACATAGGTCAGGCCCCTGCTACAAGCACTCAAAGATGCGCAGAAAAAGGAAGGACCCCTCCAATGGACAGAAAGAAAGAACAGTATGTTATGATGATTTGAAAGCAGTCATAAGCAATGCTCCAGTGTTCGTAACACCAGACTACAACAATGTTATTTGTTTTCACTTGCAAATGGACAGGTAATGTCTGCAGTCCTAACACAGACATCATCCCAGAAACACAAGTCCTTAGCTTACAACAGTAGGTTCTAGGGCCCCAATCAAGCAAGGACATTTCCCATTCAAACAGGCTCTAGCAGCCACCGCAATTGCAATTCAGAAATCTACCACCATCACAATGGGATGCCCAATAAATATACATGTTTAACATGAAGTTTTCACTATATTAGTGAGAAACAAGTCTACCCTGACAAGGCATAAAATAAGCGGTATCGCATCGCTATTTGTGATATAATAATGCTGGTTTGCTGTGTATTTTAATAATCATGTCACAAATACTGGGATATTTTCCAAACAAAACAAAAAAAGATTGTGTCTTTACTGCCTGCCTCTGTGCACAGTGTGCACTGCAAGTGAGGCAGGCAGAAGCTCCCGGGCTGGGCTCAAAACATTGCATCAATGGTGCGGCGTCATCCTGACGTGAGAGGAGGATCTCCGCCCCCTCTCACACTCCGGCTTCAACTTTGAAGAGGTAAGAAGGCTGAGGGAGTCAGAGTGCTAGGGAGGTTTGGGTGGGGGAGCCGGGCCCTTTTCATCAATGAATCTGTTGGGTGCTGGGTGTAAGTGGCTGATGATAATATTTCTCCCGCCCGAATAGAAATATTATTCTCAGCCACTTGCTAACACCAGCACCCGCCGTAATAACGCTGCCTGCTGCTCGTAGAATTATGGCAGGTGCTGGGTGCTAGAGAGCAGCTGCTCTCTAACACCCAGCACCCACCGTAAAAACGCATCCTGCACTACTATTCAAACAGTCTGTCACAAAAGGAATTCATTTCCATTGCAAGTATGAGCCACTTTTTCAATGGTGCCCGAGACAATGCTATGGGCCAGTCCGACCCGCCCATGGTTGCCTCCCTACTAGCAGCTAAAAAAATCTACTTAATCAATACCCAACCTTCCAGCCTCGAGGAAACAAGGATCCAAGAAACCCAATGCCAAGAGTAGGAGAAAAGTAGAAATACGCGGAGTGACCCAGAGCACACATTGGCTCCATCCATCATTTATTGGGGGTTGAGAAGATACATGCCAATGAGTTATTCAACATTAGTAACCATTAATTCTGCGCTGACAGCCAACTATGTTTTGCTGGGAATTGTACACTAATGTATGGAATAGACTTCCTACAACAATCTGACGTAGTCGGGCTGCTTGGTCTTTAGGGAAGCCCTAGAAATATTTCTTCTTCTCAATGCAGATCAATTAGTATACCATTTGCCTGCAAGGGCAATAGATGTATTTTCTAATTAACAGTTTAATGAGTTTATCTGATTTCTATATAGAATCCTTCAGAAAATCAGACTTCATCTATGGCGGAAGCAATCAAGGATTGCAGGCTTCTAAAGCATCTATAGCTGGAGGGTCTGTTGATTGTATTAATACATTTTATTTGGTCAGCAGTAATTCTCCCCCTAAAGGTCTTCATGGCCATTTTAGTGGGAGCTGAAGTAGACTGAGTGGGTTTTCAGAAACAGGTTCAACTGCAATGGATTACTCCCTTCGCTTTTTGCAGTCACTATTGCCTGGAAAAACACATCCTTGAACTGAAAAATGTTTTTAGAGCTTTGTTTGGCCACATTCATTCAGCGAACCTTTACATTTTACAGACATTGCACTGATGTTATACTTCAGGAGGTACATAGAAATCATTTCTGCATCTTGCTAATTCTATATCTTGGGGTACAACTAATTCTGGTGACATTCAATATTAGTACAAAATTGCTAATCAAATTAGTTAATTTGCTAATCAAAAGAATTTTAATTAGTAAAATCTGCTAATCAATTTTTGTAAACTAATTTATGCCTTGCCTGACCACACAGTGAGCATCTGGGTATGAAGTCATATTGTCTAACCCAACTATCAACATAGTGAGATGTCACGTTGTAAACCCAGTATCGTTGTAGAGAAACCTGTTGAACCACAAGATCAGGTACACAACTATGCAGTGGATGAAGGGAACCAGAGAACCACAGCAGGGTGAGTGAAGATGCAGTTGAAACAGGAGAAGAACTTTATGTAAACAGGGCATCAATGACAAATCAAGAGAGTGGTCAAAGGCAAACAGATGTAGCAGTGAGATATGCAAAAGACCAGCAAGAAAAATACCAGACAGTAATGCCTGCCATTTTTCAGCACAAGCAGCAGAACTCATTGCACTTATAGAAGCACTCGAAGACTCATCTGACGATAGCGTCACAATATACACAGATTCAGCATATGTAACATCCACAGTACATTCAGGTCTATCAACATGGAAGAGGAGAGGGTACAGGAGATCAGATGGATCACCTGTTCAGCACGCTCCACTATTAGCCAAATTAATAGATGCATTGAAAGGTTCACTCCATGTAGCCATCATGAAGTGTGCAGCGCACACCAAAGGAAAAGACGCAATTTCATGCGGAAACAGCTGCGGACACAGCCGTGAAACATGCAGCTTATATGCCCTTTCCAATGGAAAGCACCATGCCTGTAATAGCAGTGCAACAGGAACAGTTATCAGAACTGTACATCTCATTGTCCAGGGTGCAAATTACGGAGTGGCAGGAACAAGCACCAGCTAAGGAGAAAGCATTATGGGTGAAACAAGGATTTACATTGTCACCCACAGATATGGTCTGGAGACAAAACAGCATAGGTAGAGTAGTGATGCCCCTAGAATTACTAAACGTTGCATTGGAACAACTTCATCACCCAACACATGGACCTAAGCAGCACATTGCTACTGACATCAGTGAGGAATGGTTTGTGACAAACCTAGCAGAGCACGTGGATGAGTTTGTGGCAAATTGCACCATGTGCCACATGTTTAACCCCGGATACATCGTGAAGACATTAAGGCCAACATTGCCCCACCCATCAGGACCCTTCAAGGGACTCCATGTCGACTTTATCAACAAGAAGAACAGGTGCAGTAAATATAGGTGTATGATTGTGATTTTATGTCAATTTTCCCGCTGGATTGGGGCTGTTCTATGTACAAACGCTGATGCTAAATCTGCAGAAACATTTTTGATCAGAGAGGTATTTCCAAGGTGAGGAATATGCACTGTCCTGAGGTCCGACCACAGCCCTCATTTTGCAAACGAGTTCTTTAATGAGATTACAAAATTACTGAGAATTAAACAAGCTATGCACAGCGTATCAATCACAAGCTAATGGTGTTGTTGAGAGACTGAATTGCTTATAGATGAATAAGTTAGCAAAAGTCTGTGCAACATTAAAAAAGCACTTGCTTTGCTGCCTGCCATTGGCACTCTTCAGTGCGCAACCAGACAAGCAAGGAGCACCACTGATGACAGGTAGGCGGATGCACACGCCGTCGCTCCTACACGAACACTGACCGATGCTCACAGGAGCGCAGACATCCTTGGGCCTGAATGTAATGCATATCTTAGGAATCTGTGAACATGTGCAAAGTTGTATCTAATCAGGCAACAACCAAGATACATCAAAGGGACCCAGCAAACCCAAGCAACACAAACAACCAGTGGATCAAGTCTACACACGACAGCACAATCACAAATTGGACCAGTCCAAGTTTACCAGTCCACATGAGGTCATTCTGTCAACACCCATCACTATAAAGTTGATGAATCGCAAGGCTTGGGTTCACCTATCGGATGTCAGAAAACATATCAGCATGACAACAGAGCTCCAATGGGAAGCAGACACTGGAACCAGCATCAACAACCACATTTGAGTAGAGGCTGTGAAATCTTATTTCAGGCGAGTGTGACTGTTTGGGCAAACAAAACCTGAGAGGTCAACACAGATTTTAGAGACTCAAGAAAACAAAACGGCAATAGAATGAAAGTTGTTTATAGGGATTTGTTGTTTGTTTTTCCCTCTTCTTTGCTTATTCTATTATGAAACTAATCACTAAAGGAATTAGAAATAGGAATTGTAATGAGTGTGAAGTAATCAAAAAGAAGCAAGTATAAATGCCAATATTATAGATGAACCTCAATCTGAAAAAAATAATATCTGGTACAGTGCTATGAAAGGAATTGGCAGGGCCCAGTATAATCATTCATGTTATGTGTGTGGGTTTATCCCGCATTTGGTTGGCACCGCCAGACTGTTCATTCCCGAGAGATATGAGTGTTAGGGGCACAGTACTTAGCACATTTGATACACTGCAAGTTGCAAGGGGAGTTCCAGGGGCACACAGTTCAAATAAGGCTTGAAGAAACTAACAAAAGTTAATGTGATGGGAAAAAAGGAACAGATTATAACAAATGTGCAATAAAAGCCGAGATGTACATAAAAGGTGCAACATATTGGAACTAACAATGGGTGAAGGGGCAAGTAGTATCTAAAGCAAAGGTACCGGTAGGGTATGCTGAAGACATCAACAATGTAGATGGAAAATGCAGATAAATTTGGCAGTCAATAAGTTAAGGAGTTTGCAACAACATGAACAATCAATAAAAGCTGAGGTACTCACTCGATCTTCAATATGTTTCAGAGGCAAAGGAAGTGTGCTCATGGGTCAGAACAAAGAATGCAACAAACCTCTGACCATGACAGCACTGCAAGATGGCACCACCATGATAATGGACCTTTTCTGGCAATGCAGGACTAATGTCTACTTCCATCTATCGTCATCGTGGAACGGGGTGCGCTCCATAATAAAGCTGCACGCCCCAGTACTTTTAAAACCCAAAGAGCACCTATAGATCCCAAAAAATAAACCCTAGTGCCCTACTATGCTCCCAACAGTGCAGAGACACAATGACTCACAGACATTTTCACACAGAAGAAGATCCAATTACTTCAGAAAACAAGTGGACAAAGCCCTGGAAGAAATTCAGACCCAATATCTCTTATTGTCAAAAACAGAGATTTTATTTGCCCCTGGAATACAGGCAGCCAAGAACGCCAAATGGCTCCAGATCCCGCGCTGGAACCTGGTCCAGCTTGCAGATGCCACCGAGCATGGTTTTAACGCTGCGCGAGAAGAGATGCGGGCCCTCCGCATTATGACATGGCAGAATCGCATGGTACTCTACCTCCTCATGGAATTGAAGGCAGAGGAGTCTATGCAAAGATCGGAAGTACAGCTGTAGCCATGTGCCCCCAAAACACCACAATAATGGAACACTTTCAGAAGCAATAAAGGCTCTGCACCACCTAAAAATAGGGTAGGAAGATGAAGGAGGAATTAAAAAAAGAAAATGATTGGTTAACAGAAACATTCTCCTGGATGCCAAATTGGTTAATGAATGTGTGCAGGATAATCCTTTCCCATCCCGATTTTCTTAATTGTAATTTGGAGCATTTATCAAATCGTGATACTCTGTGTGTCCCGTGGAGACGGTATAAAATGACCTGCAGTTAAGGTAGGGGATGCCACTACTCCTTGGAAACATGAGAACACCCAAACAGAGGAGGTAGAGATAAAACCCAAACGAAGAATGGTACCAATACACCATCCATTAGGCCCACCAGGAACCCTTTTTGCACCACGTCCAGATCTAAAAA
This sequence comes from Ambystoma mexicanum, assembly GCF_040938575.1. Lineage (NCBI taxonomy): Eukaryota > Metazoa > Chordata > Amphibia > Caudata > Ambystomatidae > Ambystoma > Ambystoma mexicanum. The sequence goes on along the minus strand of NC_090935.1, from coordinate 1,265,612,394 downwards.
AATTATCTCTTATGCTATGTAGATCCCACAGCAGATGGAGGTTGCAGTTTCTTAGGATGCAGTCCCTGAGATTACGCAAGAGTGGGAGGAAATCTGAGAAACATTAGCAAGATGTGTCCAAAAAGACAAACATGATTGGGCACACAAACAGCAACTAAGAGATAGGTAGTTAATGAGGGAATTCGTTACGGAAGGAACAAAAGGGGGGACTGTTGGGATGAACATCCGATGTTCCATACATGAGAGGAAATAGAAACTAAGAAAATGTACAAAACACCGAGTCTGAAGCCACACCGAAAGCCTTAGGCCCAGACACCAGGTCTGACACACTAACATTTCCATCATATTCCTTCGATGAGAGGTAAACAGACAGCAAAAATCCTACATATACACTTAGAGTTCAGATGTGTAGAAAGATGGCAGGCAGATCTAGCCAGTAAAGACACACTTAAAATCAATGCAGCACAAACACACACATGGGCAAGAGAGTAGGCCCCAAGAGATAGGGAGCATTTTAGGCAATATAGTGAGCATTCATTAGATATAGCAAATGATAGCAGATGCAGACACAACATAAACATAACTAATATCCTTCAAGTATCAACACAGAGAAGGCCTCAAAATAAAGTTAGTTCATACGCCATTTAGATTTTGGTAAGCCTCAGAATCTCATGGATTATTCCACACAGTTAAAATGCATTAAGTTTCAGTTCATACACGAGAAACGCGTTGACCAGCTTAGCAGCCTTGAACATGCTGTAAAGTTGTGCTGCGATTGGTCAGGATTATGAGGAGAAATTCTTGCTCAGACACAGAACCAGGAAGCATGACAATCAGATGTTGCAACTATGAGCAGACCATGTGAGGATAAGCTGTAAAATGTCATGCAGGGATTGTTTACGAATAGAACGGTGCAGCTAGATCCCACATATATAACAAATGAACCATATCTACTAAAGTTTCTGCCAATTGTTCTTAGAAACGAACTACAAGGCGACAGTTTGATGGGAACGAGGCGATGTGCAGAGACATGCACAGGACAAAGTCACTCAGAGGATACACACTGCCCCCTGTAGGAAACTATTCACTCAGGTGTCAAACAAAAGCATTAAGTTAACATATGCATTTCTTAACAAGAACATAAAAAGGTAGTTAATTAAGATTGCTGAAACCAACTTATTAAAGTACCCCTGCATGTGTATGTTCAGACCATGCACACCCACCCATTCACTGAATACAGTTTTGCACATGGTCTCAGAGCAAGAGGTCAAGAAACATACCTCATGAAGTCATGTAGTCACATCATGAGAAAGGAAATAGAAAGGATTCATGTTTCCAATAAGAAGTTGCAACATTAACTGCCCGTTGAGCAGTCACAAGGGTGAGAAGGGTAAGATGGTGCCAACCTTACAGCTCTCATGGGAAAGGATATGAAGTATTCTTTTTGTTGCCACACTGTTCGCATCTCATACTTCCATTAGTCACCAATGACCGAAGCAGCCTACACAGAGGGGCTACACAGAGCTCCAGATAAGATTTTGGGGTGGGAGTATTTTACGCATGATTTTTCAAATTGGAGAGTAAATGCAATTTCAAGAGATTAAAAATTAGTTTTTCTCCTCTGCAAGAGAGTAAAACTTATCGAACACAGACACCCAATGCATATATAAAATCAGACCGGTAGACCAAAAGTGTTGTCTGGCTTGTGCAGAGCCCTTCACTCCACATGCAAACGGCACATCTTGTCTGAGCACATAGTAACAGCACATCACGCCACTTGATAATGGCATATATCCTCCCTGAACATGCTAGCTACGCACTCCTCTTGACACATACTAACGAGTATGACATGTACTCTGTGCAGATGATAAAGGCACATCTCCTTTCAGCATTTTCAAAGATGTGCTGTTAGCATTTGAAGAGCAAATTTGTGTCATTTGCATGTGTAAATTGCACTTTTACACTGTGCGCATGCTAAAAGCACATCTCTATGCATATGCTAATGGAAGACATTGTTTTCATATATTGATGGAACACGTTCTGTTTAGCAAGCCTGATATTTGCACACGTTGACAGGACATAACTCTACCCATAGTGACCTAAAATCTTTTTCTCTGCGCATGCTATTGGCACATATCTTCTCATCTGCTAATGGTGCATCTTCTCTGCGCACATACTAGTGGGACCAGGGCTCCAGATAAGGTGAGTACCAGGCCTTTTTACACATGAAAATCTTGTAAATATGCCAGCTTTATTATTTTCCTGGGTACATTTACACACAGGTTTAGAGCAGCGGGCAGTGCAGAGATCAGGTTACTTGACAGAAACCAGAAGGCTTCTTGTGATTTTTATCTACATGGATGTAATTGCAAGCCACCTCTGAAATGGATGTATTTCTCAAGCCTTTCAAAAAAATAAACTGCACACGGATAAAAGGAATGGTTTCTTTCCATTCAGCTTCAGAAGCACTGTGCATGTTTTCCCAGAATTTTAGGATTGTATAATTAATAAGATGGAAAACTAAGTTGTGATTCTTTTTTTTTAATAACAAGTTATGTTTTTTTTCCCAGTGAAGCAAACCAGTATTGCACAATTGTGTTTTTCAGAGTTCCGGTGCTGTGTGCATAATCATGCAGAGTCAGATCATTTTTACACTTCAAATTCAATTTACAGTCTAATTATAAAAACAGTGTGTAAATTGATGACTATGCACAGTCTAGTTTACATCCATTCAACCTTGCAGTCAATGGGGTACATTACTATAAATAGTGGCAGCAGAGTCTTTGCTCAAGGGTGAGTAATTGTCATTACACTGATCACAGGTGTTCTAGCCAATCAAATCTTCAGGACTACAAATAAAACATCCAAAACCTGACTCTGAAGAAAGTGCAAGCGCTGTTCAAAAACAAACAAATGAAAGTTACATTGGTAATTGAAATAGAAACTCAGCAAAACCTGTCCCTGTGATAATCCAGATAGGTATTTAACTTTATGTAGCGCTTCATGAATGGTTTGTCATACAGCTAGGTACTGTGATCATTATACCTCAATCGATAGTCAGTTAACCAACCTCTGAAGAACGTTAGCCAATAAGATAGCTCAGCCGGTTGAGCACTCGTTGCTGCAATCTCTGCGTGATCTGTGGGTTGCGGGTTCACATCGCGCCAAGTCCAACTCAGCCTTTCATCCTTTTTAGGTCGATAAAGGAGTACCAACTTTGGTTTGGTGGGAATTGTGATAAATATGTTCTATGTACAGCGCTTTGCCAAAAGAGCTATATAAATAACCATTGGACCACTAGATTAGATATAGAATTTAGCATGGAGTCCTTGCCTCTCTACACTGTTGTATCATAACATTGGCCTACCATTAGGTAGTAATAGCTTCAGCAAATTAGGACTTTCATTAAACATCAAAAGACAATTCTGCTTTCGAATCTCAAAACACACATACAAATTCATGTATGCTTTACTATAGAATTGGCTAGGTTTTTGTGATTTCAACATTTAAATATTTACAGGAGAGATCAAATGGCCAGAAATAATGAAAGGTGTATTCTGTCACAATGCAGAAAGCTGCCGCGTAGTAATGATTTCCATACAGTTTTTTCACACTTCGCCTGGATGTCCCATACATTTTACTCTCTTGCGAAGGAGAAAAGTAATTTTTACTCTTAAAATCACATTTACTCTCAAAGTTTAAAAATAGAGAATAAAATACTCCCACCTCAAAATCTTATCTGGAGCACTGAGTGTGACAGCTCTCTGTACATGCGTGCTAACTGCGCGCATGTGCACAGAGGAAATGTGCATGCTAACGACACGCCTTCTCTATGCACATGCTAATGGGACACACCCTCTCTGCACATGCTAACTGCACATCCCAACCCTGCATGTACTAACTGCACATCCTGTGCAGCGACGGATGGTGCAGGTAGCATGTGCAAACTCCACATCCTGTCTCTGCACATGCTAACGGAACATCTCGGCTCTGCATGCTAATTGCACTTCTGTTCCATGGCACGTGCAAATGACACATCTTTACTAAGTACGTACTATGGGGACATTTCTTCTCTGCGAGTGCCAACGTAGCATCTCCTCTGCCCATGCTATAATGGCACATTTCCTCTCTGTCAGTCTTAACGGCAGGGCACCCTTCTGCACAGGCTAATGTTGGCAAAGCACATGCTAACGTTGCATCCAAAGAAAGGGTGGAATGATACAGGGCAGGAGGGCGGCCTGCACTTACCAAGTTCCAATTACGTGACACAGCCTTGATGGGTGTGGCGCAGAGGGAAGACCGCAGAGGGGTCGCTTCTTTCTTACAAGAAATGCAATAATGAATAATTACTGTTCACACAAGTTACTAGCAGTGGTGGAAATGGACAAAATGTACTGAGGCCAAATGGACCCGATTTTCCCCCTCCCCTTTCCTTATTCAGCTTGACTCGAACACGTCCTCGCCTGCCCCCACCACAATGTCTAACAGTGCTCCCCTGGCATTGTGCTCCGTTTTGCTGCAATAAGTAATAATAAATAAAGTAACATTCGAACTGGGATAACTGTTACCACAGTGCTTAAAAGCTGAAGGAATTTGGCTAAAAGTACTATATAAGAACACATACTCCCTTTCCACGTGTTATTGGCATAGCCTCCGTACAAATGCAGCAGCATATCTCCTCTCTGCACATGCTAACTGAGAATCTCTTTTCTGTATGTGCCAGTGGCGCATGACCTCCCTGCATGTGCTATTGGCAAATATATTCAGTTCAGGCAAATGGAACCGTTCATCCCTGCATGGGGAAATGGCCCATACCTCGTGGTATAGCCCAACAGCAAACACACGTCTTATTACAGCCAGCATAACTTTATAAATTATACATTACAGAGCAGGTTTGCAATGGGCTATGGTGCAGCAAGTAAAGGGATAATTGCAGATGTGTTGGCTCCCACCCCTTTATTTCAGCACTTTGAGAGGTGGGTGGGGGGGGATTGTGAGAGTAAGCAGACCTATCTGACCTCCCTCCCATGCAGGGCCCCAACAAAACCTACATTTTGGGGGGCAAAAGGAGGGGGGGGGGATTAAGTTCTGATGGGACGGGCCACTTCAGAAAATAGGCAGGGCAAACTTGGAGGCTCTTCCCCCACTGTTCTACCCACCTCCCCCATGGTCTGGTGTGGGGACCAACTATCGAATAGTATATTTTAAAGCGCAATATGCAGAGAGGTGATGGAAGACTTTCTTTTTTCTGAACAAACACAGTAAAACTTGAACACTGCCAGTTTCAGGGAAAGGCCTCCCTCACCTCTCTGCCTATCAAAATGCAAGTGCACACATCCAGGGGTGCACCTGGGCTAAAATTTAGGCAGGGGCTTACCCTTCAAATGTTGGGAGAGGCACTAACTTCAGAGACTGTGGAGGAACGGCAAACATACTTGTGTAGGGGCATCTAACTTCATTACACATTGTAATAAGACTATTCTAGTGCAGCCTCAATGTTACAATCAGTTAACTGCTCTCTCCTTTGAGTCTGAAACACCCACTTCTTGGAGAACCTGAAGGTCCAAGAAAGTGTGAAAATGGCAGATGGTGTGCAATGAAAGACTCAATATCATAGCATAACAGGAAATTGCAGAGTGTGGGGCGGTACTCTGGACGGGCCAAGCACCTTCAGTGGCTGGGAGCAACAGGGGAGAAAATGTAATGTTGGTTCTACCACAGTACGCTATACTAGAATCTCTGGTGCACTGACTGGCTGGTGAGACTATGTCTGCCTGTCAAATCCAGTGTTACAAGAATGGGGGAGGGCCAGTGCAGCAATAATGCAGTGCTGTGCACCAGTATTGGTGCCACTAGCAGAGGAGCACCAAGATACACCAATGTGTACCTACACTTATTAAAACTGTCCTATTGTAAGAGTGTAAACTTAATCATTTATAAGCACTCCAATTTTTGCAACTGAAGTAAGGGTGAGATTACATTATTTTCCCAGCATCACACACTTACGATAAACAGTGAAGCAGGGATTTTAACCCGCTCTTTCAATTTGGGCACGGCCACCTTCTTCCGCGTTTTACTTGGAACAAAAACTTAAGTTTTGGGTGTCAAGACCTACAATAATACTGTCCTATAGAGTTTACTTCCAAAATAAACAAATTGCATAGTAAAGAATCATGACAACATGTAAATCCTTGTAGCAGCATTTTGTGCCAAAATAATATCACTGTACCTTTATTTTCCACATCCTGAATGGAAAACTATAAGATGCAAAAGGCAAAACATCCTGATTTTACCACTTTATTTTCAGCGCTTTAAAAACGCACAAAAAAAATTAAGTTGTGCCATAAACTCACCTCCAGTGTGGTGTTATGTATAGTTAAAGAACATTTAACTAAGGACATCAAAGCAAACTTTACTTTTTAGCATATCAAGCTTTTAGACGTTATGGGTATTAACACATTTTAAAAGGGTGCATGCTTTATTTTGTTGCTCGCTTGCTATGCTGCTGATGACAAAAGAAACACTACAGTGCCATCTAGTGGTGGAAAGTATGTTTTTTTAATGAGTAAATAAAGCCTCCACGGTATGCTGTAGAAAATGGAATCATCCGTATTGGCCATAAAACATGCAAAAAAAGGCACAACACGCACTTTATCTGGAGGGCTGGGGCAACACCAATCAGAAGTCAAGCTGGATATCAAACATTTTAACAGCTCTACTGTCCAATGAAAATCCTGTGAAACTAGATAATCCCACCATAAAGTTACCATGAAGTCATTATCATAAGGCACTCATTAGAATGATCACAAGGGATAGAATAGGCCAATAGGACAAGGCATTGTATAGAATCACCTGTGAAGCAACCAAAGCTGACCAATCAGCGAATATGAACTCGAAAGTATTCTGAAACAAAGTTTGAAATGTCACTCCATTCTTCACTATTTAAGCAGCCATTTTAATGATATACCTTGAACGACTTGTGGATTGTTTCCAGCTGTGGTAAACTTTTGATTTTCTTGCTCCCATACACTTTTTATTGACTCAGTCAATTACTTTTATTTTATTGATTTTTGGGCTTTACCCTACATTCTGGTCATGTCCGCAAATTACAAGTTTCTGTCAGGATGTTGCTGGGTTAATCACCCTGATTGGTCCCGATTAAATATGTATTAGGGGATATAGGTACATTCTCCATCATCACTCCAAGACCTTTGATTGTAGCATGTATAGTGGCTAAGAAATGTATATTGAGGCATTGAAAATCCAATACTGTCCCTACACACGTTGAATGGCTGAGAGATTTGGTATACACCAATGATAGAGAGGAAAAGTATGTTTCCAATGGGTCTACTGGATGTAGGCCTAAAAATATCTGGTGTCAATTTTCGAGTTTATATGGCTGCTAAAATACGGTTGAATGAGGAGGGTGGCGTGGAGCTACATGATAAGAGGCAATAGAATATACCTGAGCTGGACTGTGATTAGTATGTAATGTGTTTTTTTATGTGATTGTTTGCATTGGGCACACTGGCCATATTGTGCTGGAGAAATGAATCCCGAACGGATTTATTTTCTGCTAAGTTTTTAAAACAGTTTAAAAAAAAGAAAAATGCAAAACGGAACAGTAGTTCTCATTTACACAGTATCAATTAGGCCTGACCTTAAGTTTTCCAAAATATGTAATTTGTCTGCGTAGTGCTAGTACTAAATGAACTGGCTCAGGTGTAAAACAGATGTAACACTTCCACTGTAGAAACTTCTAAGTAAGCTTTTTCGATTACATAGCCAGACGAGATTACTGTACAAAAACCTTTGGTTCATAGTAAGCCACTCAAGGTGCTTGATGCACTTGACCTTAGTGTTGTCTCAAAAGTCCCTCTAGAGGACTTCATGGTGCCTTACCGCTGAAACTCCAAAATAAAAAAAATAAAAAATTTCCTAAATATTTGTTAGGGCTGTAGTTACAATAGTAAACGGAATACACAACCCACAGAATATTTAGGAGAAATATCTTCTAGGGTTTTCATCAGTGTTATGAAGATTTTAAAATGTGGCCGTTCTACACCTGCAAGGTCACAAGTGAGTTACCTCGGGTACTTTGCCTTTCTACCCTACCTACTTTGAGTAAAGCCATCCAATATTGTCCAGGGGAGGTTACAAACGGCTACCCTAAAAGCAGATTGATGGAGGAGTTTTCAGTATAATACACCAAGATTTAAAAACACACCTTGCACATGCAGCTACACTGTCATATCATTCCATGGCATTACATATCAAAGGGTGGAGGACAAAACTCTCTTCTTACATTGCTAATTAAGTTACGTTAGGAGGGTTCAGTATATCTTCCCAACTAGCTGCATGGAGTGAACATTAAAGGAGGGATGTAATGACCCACAGTGCCCTCCCTGACCTCTCTGACCTGTATGACTCACCCAAGCATTCTCAGTCCCCCATTCCTACCTTCGATGCCTTTATAAAACAGAGCAGGTCAAGGAGTACACAGTTCAAATTCACTATATCCAAGATGCAAATACAGCCACTGTCAACTTAAGGATCATCGCCTTCTGCCAAGATATCCCAGATCATGGCCAACTGAAAAGGGGCTAATCAATTTTCTATGGGTCTAATATGACTAGAATAACCATTAAAACACAAAACCGTAAACTAGGTTTGGCAATTTGTCCTCCAACCTCTTCAGCAAAGACTACAACGTGGAACCAAAGGAATGGAATTGTCACCCTCTACTAGCAAGGTTTCTAATTAGCATTTTTTGCAGAACAATTAATTTTGGATTTACCTACCATGTTCTTATTACAAAGCATACTTTTGGTAAATCATTTATCAATCAGATTAAGCAACAACACGA